>NC_047037.1:90806715-91408501 GCF_011762595.2 Tursiops truncatus
AAATTGAGACACAGCTTATAAAGTGTTTAGTGTAGTCTCTAGCAGGGGCTACATTTTATTTTTACTGTTTTAAACAGAACATCCTCTAAAGCTATCTGATGTATGTGTCTTCATGAAAAAGCAAGCAAGCAGCATAGATATTTATTTATTTATTTATTTATTTATTTGCGGTATGCGGGCCTCTCACTGTTGTGGCCTCTCCCGTTGCGGAGCACAGGCTCCGGACGCGCAGGCTCAGCAGCCATGGCTCACAAGCCCAGCCGCTCCGCGGCATGTGGGATCTTACCGGACCGGGGCACGAATCCGTGTCCCCTGAATCGGCAGGCGGACTCTCAACCACTGTGCCACCAGGAAGCCCAGCATAGATATTTATGATACCACCCAGGAATTTATGTATAGTTGCCTACATTTGTTCCAAAATATTAATGTATTTTTGGCCGTCCAAATCAGAATGTGAGTTCTAATGTGAATGAATATCATTGTGAGGGAGAATCTGAATTCTAACAGATAAAATGGTGAAAGTATAGGATAAATGTATCAGTTAGCTCTTGCTGCATACCAAACCACCCCAAAACTTAGTGGCTTAAAAGAAAAGCTATTCATTTAGCTTATATTCTGTTTGCCAGCAATTTGAGCTGTGCTCAGCCTTCTGGTTCTTCTGATCTCAGCGGGGCTCACTCATGTGACTGCAGTCAACTCTCAAGTTGGCTGGAGGCGAGCTGGTCTACGATGGCTTCGCTGGGATGGCACATCTTCGCTCCACTTTCTCTCCCATCACAGAACACACAAGCCTGGGCTTGTTGAAATGGCAGTTGAAAAAGAGTAAAAGTGAACAAGACCTCCAGAGGCTTTGACTCAGAACTGGCATAATGACATGTTACTGTCCAAAGCGCATCAAAATTTCAATCTAGACTCAGTGGCAGAGAAATGAACTCTTCCTGTTAATGGGAAATGTTACAAAGTCACATTACAAAAAAATATGGATATAGGGACAGGGAAGATCTGAGGTTATTTTTGTTATCGATGTGAATATGTAAAATTTTGCTAAAATCCTTAAACACTGAATATTAACATCAGGAAAATTAAAATGATTCATGTGGTGCAAGGAAGAAAAATCAATGGTAAGAAAAATAATGATTGGTATGTGAAAAATATGAGAGTGAAAAACTGGAAATTAAAAATGACTGCATGTAATCTATAGTTCCACTGTGTATTATTAAGAAGAAAGATTGAACAAAGACAATGATTTATCTAACCTGACTCGGCAGAAATGCAGTCCTCTGCATGTGTATGGGTAAAATTTCTGAACAGGAAAATGTTGTACCCAATTTAGTGGAATATGGAAAATCCAGATATTTTTACAAAAGGAATTCCTATTAATTTTCACTTTTGTAATTATATAGACTAATGCATCCTAGTAAAGACATTAGAGGTTAACTAACATTTATCTTACATTATAAGTGTTTTAAAATTAAAATATTTTAATCTCATGTTTGAAATTTGAAAATTTCTAAACAACAGCACAGCCTACCTAGTGATTGAGAGTGAAATTAAAATATAACAAAAGAAAATATCCTTCTTTACTGTTGATTTAGCTGCATCTCTGAGCCTAGTTTCCCTATGATAACTTATTTTTGATACCAGACATGTTGGCATTTCCTAAATGAACAAGAAAATCTGTCTCTGATATGGGATTAATCCTTCTTAGAGATTCATAGAGGTAGACCCATCTGGGAAGGGAGTTTGCAAACTATTGAATACATTCCTGGTATATTTTCTGCTGTAGGTAAACCAAATTTAGTGCTGAAAATTGATCTTGAATAGTGCTCGTGACTCTAGACCTGATATATATATTTAAGGCGGTGCAAAGGTCCAGAGAAAAAGCTTTATATGCTGGTTGCATTTCCTACTCAATTGTAGCTCCTTTCCTAATTTTAGTAAGATAGTTTGTTGTTTTAACTTTCCTTGGACAAACTCTAGAAAAAAACTCACGTAAAGAAACTTAAATTTTCATCTTCTCCTGCTATAAACTTGCTGCTTATAATTCTTCTTGGTTACATAGGCCAACTCTTCTCAGATATGCCCAGTTTAGTTTTTTCTTACCAGTCACCTCATTCATTCATTCGTTCATTCATTCATCTATTCTCTTTAGGTTCATTATTTCTCAAATATTTTTAACTATTGTGCTCCTTTAAAATATAAATATAAATGTTTAAAATGTTAAAATATAAATTATATAATATATAATATAAATTATATATAATATATATATAATATATATAAATGTTTAAAATGTTTAAATATATATAAATATATATAAACATTTATATAAATATAAATGTTTAAAATGTTAAAATATAAATTATATAATATATAATATAATATATATATATAATATATATATGTAGATAAGATCACATAAGGAAGGACAATTTAGAAGGGGCCCCCTCCCCAAAGCCAGGGTTCAGACCTCATTGGAATAACAGTGGTTATAATCTACTGGATGGCAGGCAAGTTTGCTGAGTTGTCCAGGCCAGAACTGGTCCAGAGTTACCAGGAAAGCAGGAAACAGCCGTCTGGGTACAGGCAGACAGATCTGCACATCTGTGGGTAGGCAGGCATGGAGAAAGTTTTAGCTGTTAGGAGCCTGACTGCTGGCAGTGGCATGTGGCCTGCGAGCAATGTGGTTGTATTGGGAGGGCTGGAGGAAACAACCCTCCCAGCCCAGGAGAGCTGAGGCTGATGCGCAGGGGCTCAGAGGGAGACACTGGCATGCTGTTGCCAGCAACAGGCCTGACTCTGGCAGTGGTCACTGTGACCCAGCTGGGTTGCAAGATGGCTGAGGGACTGTACACTCTGAATGTGCAGTTGGCGCAGAATGACACTGGATGTGAACACACACACACACACACACACACACACACACACACACACACTGATGGATTGTTACAGCAGGAGCAAAAAGGCAGCATTCCAGAACAGGAAGAGAGGCCCCTTTCAATGTCCCTCAGCACCCTATACTGACAAAGCTGGACATCATGCTCATAGTAGAGGAGAAATGCTTGGAGTCCAGGTCATTATGGTGGAGCAGCTAGGAGGGAGTGAATGTGGAGCTGAGAGGCTGAGAATAAACTGAGAACTGGCCCAGGCTGTTCCTTTCGCTACTCAGCTACCACCTACACTCTCACATGCACACTTCAACCCCTGTAAAACAATAAGACAAGGCTAAATGTGCAACGAGACCATGCTGCAATAAGAAATAAACCCCTCTAATTCAGTGGTTTGTCAAAAATAAGATTTATTTCTTACTCATATTTATCCGACTTTATGCAACACAACTCTCCTTCAAGTGGTGAATCAGGGACTTGGGTTGCTTCCTCTTAGAACTCCAAGACCCATGTGTTTTTTAATTTCTGATTATGGAGAGACACAGAGAAGGGTGGAGGGAGAAACATTCATTCTTAACCATTTTAGTGGAAGTGACCCAGCCCTACATCCCTCCATTTGATATTCCATTGCAAGAATTTACCACATGACCACACCTAGAAGCCTTGGGGCAGGGGAGATGTAGGAAATATCTCCATGTTTGGTGAGAACCAATGGTCTGTATCACAACTTGTCAGATATATAAACATAAATTATTTTTAATGCTTCATAATACAAAATAAATTGATCAAATAAATGAGTTAAGGACTGAGAGCCATGAACATAAACACCAGTTCTGGTGTTTTCACAACATGCAAATTTTGTTGTTTAGCACAAGACAACAGAGTTGTTTTCTGAATTCTACTTGGGGCTTTTTAGTTCCTCTGAGCTGTTATTTATTGCAAATCATTTCTCAGGGGTGTGTCATTAAGTGAGGCTTACTCACTTGTATCCAAGAAAAAAGAAATAGGATTTGGCCTTTTCTACTTAAATAAGATGACAACAGGAAATAGTTTGTGTAATTTGCAAAAATAAAAAAGAATGAATTTAAAATTTATTTATTTCAAACTGTTTTCTAATAAAGCCATTTGTAAGCAAAGAGATGCTAATAAGAGCCAAATTAAAATAAAATATAGAAAAATGCTTGCATGTTCTGAATTTGCTGTCCAGTTATCCCCAGAGTGAGCTTCACTACTGACTTTTGCCCCACAGAATCATCAGTTCATACTTTATAAACAAGGCTGAACATATTCAACAGACTTAGTGCTCAGTTGCAAAATACACAGACCCATGTTTTTACATCTCTGAAGTACCCAAGTTATAGTAGGAGAGCATCTAACAATATAAAAGTCAACAACATAAGTGAATCTAGAAAAATAACTAGGAATATATGCACTGAATGGCAATACTGCTTATAGAGATGGTAAAATTATGGGTGATATTTTTTCCCTTCTTGTAATTTTCTGTATTTTCAAAATGTATTTTTTTATCATTTTATATATTACAATAAACATGCATAGCTTTATAGTTGGGAAAAAAAGATGATAAGGAGATCAGCCAAGATGGCAGAGAAGAAACCCTAAGTTCACCAACTCTCATGAGAACTCCAAAACTCCTAACTATTTGCAGAACAACCATCAATGAAAAAGAGCAGAACATACCAGAAAAGATATACACTAACAACGAACTATCAGAAAGAGAAATTAAGGAAACAGTCCCATTTACCACTGCACCCAAAAGAATAAAATACCTAGGAATAAACTTACATAAGGAGGTGAAAACCGGTACTCAGAAAACTGGTGTTCACTGATGTTTTATCAGTGAAGACACCGATGAAAGAAATTGAAGCGACACAAACAGATGGAAAGATATACCATGTTCTTGGATGGGAAGAATTAATTATTGTGAAAATGACTATGCTACCCAAGGCAATCTACACATTCAATGCAATCCCTATCAAAATACCAATGGTATTTTTCACAGAACTAGATCAAATAATTTCAAAATTTGTATGGAAACACGAAAGATCCTGATTAGCCAAAACAACCTTGAGAAAGAAGAATAGAGCTGGAGGAATCATGCTCTGTGACTTCAGACTATATTACAAAGCTAAAGTTATCAAAACAATATGGTGCCAGCATAAAAACAGACACATGTATCAATGGAACAGAAATCCCAGAAATAAACCTATGCACTTATGGTCAATTAATCTATGACAAAGAAGGCAAGAATATACAATGGAGAAAAGACTACTTCATTAAGTAGTGCTGGGAAAACTGGACAGCTACATGTAAAAGAATGAAGTTAGAACATTCTCTAACACCATATACAAAAATAAACTCAAAATGGATTAAAGACCTTCATGTAAGATGGGAAGCCATAAAACTCCTAGAGGAAAACACAGGCAGAACACTCTTTGACATAAGTTGTAGCAATATTTTTTGGTTCCATCTCCTAAAGCAAAGGAAATAAAAGCAAATGAACAAATGGGACCAAATTAAACTTAAAAGCTCTTGCATAGCAATGGGAAGCCATCAACAAAACGAAAAGACAACCTACTGAATCGGAGAAAATATTTGCAAATATTATGACCAATAAGGGGTGAATATAAAACATATATAAACAACTCATACAATCAACATCAAAACAAACAAACAACCCAATTTTAAAAATGGGTAGAAGACCTGAATAGACATTTTTCCAAAAAGGATGTGCAGATGGCCAACAGAAAAGATTCTCAACATTGTTAATCATCAGGGAAATGCAAAACAAACCACAATGAGATATCACCTCACACCTGTCAGAATGGCTATCATCACAAAGAACACAAATAACAAATGTTGGTAAGGATGTGGAGAAAAGGGAACCCTCCTACACTGTTGGTGGAAATGTAAATTGATGCAGCCACTGGAAAACAATATGGAGCTTTCTCAAAAAACTAAAAATAGAACTACCATATGACCCAACAACTCCACTCCTGGGTATATGCAGTAAATCCCCTACATACCAACCTTCAAGTTATGAACTTTCAAAGATGAGAGCATGCATGCCAGCTGTTGTACTGTACTACTGTACTTTTCAGGGTACTGCACTGTAAGATTAAAATGTCTTCTTTATTTTTTGTTTGTTTTTTATGTACATATTATTTATGTGAAAAGTATTATAAACCTATTACAGTACAGTACTATATAGCCGATTGTGTTAGTTGGGTACCTAGGCTAACTTTGTTGGACTTACGAACAAATTGAACTTACAAGCGCTCTCAGAACAGAATTTGTTCGTAATTTAATGTTCGAGTTAAATTACTCGTTCGTAATTTAACCCTCTGAACCCTAGATTTTTTCTCTATCTTATAATAATTACCACCACTACCCAGTGGGGCTGTTTTAACTATAACATGATGTGTTTTACCTCTAGCTTGGATCAAGAGACAAATGAAACTGATTCATTAAGTTAAATACAAGAACAAAAGTAAGAGTTTTTCCCTTCCTTGTTTTCAATCATCCTCTAGAAGTCCAGAATCCAATCCTCCATGGAAGGGAGTAATGTAGATGCAGAAGTATACTTTGCTGGTGAAAAGTGGTAGGTAAATTAGGCTGGGATCTTTGGGGCAAAGTATAGAAAAACCTAAGGGCATCAGCTCTTCTGGACAGTCAGCTAGTACCATGTTGATGCAATCAAAGGGAAATCCTCAGTGGAAGCCACTAGAGAGGACGATTAATGTATTTCCTAGGTGCCAGTGGTATATGTACTCACACAGATGGAGTCTGGACAGTTTTGAACATGAATTCTGCTCCTACAGAGCTCCTTGTCACTGGCAATAGGTGGTGTGCCTTGGAGCAGAGGTTAGAGGTTCTTGAACGGTGGCTCATTTCCTTTCCACAAGCTTCTTCTGTATCTGGACCCCTTATCCTCATCTTGACCAACCTCCATTTCTCTCTTTATACCTTAACATCTCTTCTATCTCTTTCCCTCTTTTTTTTTTTTTTTTTTTTTTTGTGGCAGTACGCGGGCCTCTCAATGTTGTGGCCTCTCCCGTTGCAGAGCACAGGCTCCGGACGCGCAGGCTTAGCGGCCATGGCTCACGGGCCCAGCCGCTCCGTGGCATGTGGGATCTTCCCGGACCGGGGCACGAACCTGTGTCCCCTGCATCGGCAGGTGGACTCTCAACCACTGCGCCACCAGGGAAGCCCTCCCTCTTTTATAGTCCCTGGATGGATAAATTCTCTCTTATTCATCAATTTTACTTATTTATATAGTATGAGTTTCTCACATTGTCTTGAGAGTTAGATGTTTAAAATCCAATAATCCTTGTCTATTTATTTCTGTGATCCCTCATGTCATACTTTTCATGAGTAGGGAACATGAAATGACTGACTCAGTGAGAAAGTGGCCAGAAAGTAGAAGGAACTATGGAGAATAGAAATCCTATCAATTAATATTTCAGAAGTATCTTACATTGTAATAATATGAGGAGGCAGTGAATGTGCAATGTTCAGCACACTGCTCACCACGTAGAAAGTCTCAATGTAATATCAGTTTCCTACTTTAAAAGATGATGTTTTGCAGAGTCTCTTCTAGTATCAAGACATTTGACTACATTCTGCCTGATGTCTTTGACCTCATACCTTGTATCTTTACTTAAGGATTTGCTTATTACCCCTTACCTAACCTACATGATTTTTTTTTTTTTTTTTTTTTTTGTGGTACGCGGGCCTCTCACTGTTGTGGCCTCTCCCGTTGCAGAGCACAGGCTCTGGACGCGCAGGCTCAGCGGCCATGGCTCACGGGCCCAGCCGCTCCGCGGCATGTGGGATCCTCCCGGACCGGGGCACGAACCCGTGTCCCCTGTATCGGCAGGCGGACTCTCAACCACTGTGCCACCAGGGAAGCCCTTTACATGATTTTTTTAATAACAATTCTGAAATTGTATTCAATAGTCTATTGATTTTTTATATATATATACATTTTTAATTTTATTTTTGGCTGCATTGGGTCTTCGTTGCTGCATGCAGGCTTTCTCTAGTTGCGGTGAGCAGGGGATACTCTTCGTTGTGGTTCGTGGGCTTCTCATTGTAGTGGCTTCTCTTGTTGCAGAGCACAGGCTCTAGGTGCGCAGGCTTCAGTAGTTGTGGCTCGTGGGCTCTAGAGTACAGGCTCAGTAGTTGTGGCTCATGGGCTTCATTGTTCCGCAGCATGTGGGATCTTCCCAGACCAGGGCTCGAACCCATGTCCCCTGCATTGGCAGGCAGATTCTTAACCACTGCACCACCAGGGAAACCCACCCACATGATTTTTAACTAAATTTCACTTGCTAGCTTATCTTTAGTTTTCAAGTCAAAGAAGATAAATGCATTAATGCATGAGCAGAATGTGGTGAGAAAATATGGACACTAATTGTTCTTACTAGTTTAGGTGGAGGATTATTTTGAGTTTATTGTCTGTGATGATACTGATCAGTAAGGCCACAATTATTTGAGAAATTCATTCAGTGTGGGAAGATTGATTCTAGAAAATAATGGACTGTGTAAATAGCAAATTTAGAGTTAGAGATTTGGCAACATAATATTAAAATTATCACAAATAAATAAACCAATAAGGTTTTTTGTTTCCCATAGGGTGTGCATTTATCAGTGTGAAGAACTATGTACTGTGGATGTGATAAAAATTATGACAGGATCATTGAAACTGATCAGGAGTGTTATCTCCCAGAGGAAGGAGGGTTATTCTGATTTTTAGGGTCTGGAGTTGCTGGTTACCTCTAACTGAAAGCAAAATTATATAATTTCACTGAACATCTGTAAAATGAGATTAGAGCATCAATCTCCTCATAGTTTTTTTTTTTTTTTTTTGAGAATCAAATGAGATAATCCGCTAAAGAACTTGGGCACAACAGTTGGCACATTTATTTGTGGTGTTTAGACCACTTATCTTTAATGTGGTTATTGACATGGTTGTTTACGTCTATCATCTTTCTTTTGTTTTCTGTTTGTTTCATCTCTTATTTGTCCCATTATTCTCTTATTCTGCCTTCTTATTGATTAGTTCAGTATTTTTCATGACTTTTTTTCTTTTATGTAGGTTTATTAGCTGTAACTTTTTGTTTCACTATTTTAGTGGTTGCTTTAGCATTTATAGTATACATCTTTAACTTATCAGTTTACTTCAAGTGGTCTTTTACCACTTATCATGTGGAATAAGAGCCTTACTACAGTATACTTGTATGTCTTCTAGACTCTGTTCCAGTGCTTTGTTCCATTTCGTTTTTACATATAACTCTACAATATGTTGTGTCTTTGTTTTTAACAGTTATCTTTTAAACCGATTTAAATAATGAGGAAAACTTCGTTATATTTACTCATTTAATTATTTTCAGTACTCTTAATTCCTTTATGTAGATTTGAATTTTTGTCTATTATAATTTTCCTTCAGCTTGAGGACTTCCTTTAACATTTCTTGTAGGTGTCATCTGCTTGTGATAAATACTTCCCATTTTTTATGTATGAAAAAGTCTTTAGGGCTTCCCTGGTGGCGCAGTGGTTGAGAGTCCGCCTGCCGATGCAGGGGACACGGGTTCGTGCCCCGGTCCGGGAAGATCCCACATGCCACGGAGCGGCTGGGCCCGTGAGCCATGGCCACTGAGCCTGCGCATCTGGAGCCTGTGCTCTGCAGCGGGAGAGGCCACAACAGTGAGAGGCCTGCGTACAGCAAAAAACAAAACAAAACAAAAAGTCTTTAGTTCTTCTTCAAGTATGAAAAATATTTTTATTCAATCTAGGTTTTACTTTACATGCTTTAAATATGTTATTCCATTGTCTTCTTGTTTGTATTGTTTCTGCTGAGAAATGTACAATTATACTTATGTTTTTCCTCTGTACATAATGTTTCTTTTTCTCTAATTGCTTTTAAGATTTTCTGTGATTCGTTTTGAGAAATTGACTATGATGTGCTACAGTGTAATTATCTTGATGTTTCTTTTTTTGGAGTTTATTGAGCTTCTTGTGTCTGTGGATTTGTAGTTTTCCTCAAATTTGGAAAATATTTAGCTATTCTTCTTTAAATACTTTTCTGATCACCTTCTCTCTTTCCTCCTCATGGACTCCAATTGCACATATGTTAGGCTGTTGCAGTTATCCCACAGCTCATTTCTTTCAGTTCTTTTTTTCTCTGTGTTTCATTTTGGATAGTTGCTATGTCTTCTATTTCACCATTCTTTTCTTCTACGATGTCTAATCTTCCAGTAATTCTACTCATTGTATTTTTTGACTCAGACATAATTTTAATCTCTAAATTTTTGATTTTGGTCTTATTTTGTATCTTACTTGTGTCTACTTTTCAACATGTGAAATTTAGAGTGAATCACTGTCTCAATGTGCTTGTTTTTAATTTTAGCATCTCTATTGGTTCTGGCTCACTTCAATTGTTTGATTTTTCTCCTTATTATGGGTTACATTTTCTTGCTTCTTTTCATGCCTGATAACTTTTAATTGGATGCCAATTATTGTGAATTTCATCTTTTTGGGTTCTGAATATTTCTATCTTTCTATGTATGCTTCAGTTTTGTCTGGACTTTAAGTAACTTGTAAAGACTTTAATCCTTTTTGGTTGTGCCCTTAAGATTTGGTAGGCAAGACCAAAGTCATGTGTAGTGGAAGTCTGATTTGTGCCCAATGCCAATGAATTATGGCGTTTTCTAGTCTGGCTTGTGGGAATGGGCATTATTTCCAGCTCACTGTCAGTGCTGGGTACGGCTCCCTCAAAACCTTTTGGGTGATTCTTTCTTGAGCGTCAGGTAGTTTAATCACCTACAAGCACTAATAATATCTCTGCTGAACACTCAAGGGGGTCCTTCTGCCTGTCTCTAGAGTTCTTCCTGTGCGGTTCTCTCCTTTTCAGTACTCTCTTATGAGAACCCAGGCTCCCTCAGTCACCTGAGACTTTCCGCTCTGACTCCTCAACTCATGCTATATGCTGGGCCCTGCCTCAGTTTCCCTCCCCTGTGTTGCAGCCTGGAAACTCTCTAGGTGCAGTAAGGAGGGACAGTGGTAGAGCTGAACTCATTTGTTGGTCATCTCTCAGGCAATACTGTCTCATGAGGCCTGATGTCCAATATCTTGGAAACCATTGTTTCATAAATATCTGTGTATTTTTATTGTTTCAGGTGGAAGGGTTACTCTATCTTGGCCAAAGTAGAAATTATTATGTGGCATTTCTGATTTTAAATAGCAATATTTCATAGTGAAATTCAATTGTGTCTATTTTTATTATTTTACAACTTTCATTCTTACTAAAAGTAGATGATTTTATTCTAATGTATGTGAGAGAACAATCACATATATGCATTTGTAGAAATGCTATCAACCTCTATCTATCTATCTATCTATCATCTATCCATCTATCATTATAGCTAACTTCAGCATACGGCTGTAGGTAAGGAAACATTGGTCATTAACAATCAAACATTAAGTATTAGAGCAACTTTATTAAATCATGTTAAAGAAATGAGAAGGAAAAAATTTTAAATAACATTTAAAATATTTTTAGAGTCAGTAAGCATGACCCTCTTATTCTTTTATGATGCATTTTAGTTACAGTGATAAAATTTGTATGTAGGTCTTCCTTGCTTTTGTAAAAACATACAATGTAATCTAATGTAAAGAGTATCATAATCAGATTTTTCATCTGGTTTCTTCTTTTAATTTGTTAAAACAATATTAATTTTATGCTGTTTTAAATTTTATTTTTGAACATATAGGCAAAATTAAGGAAAAGGCTGTTATAAGTTGATGTTGGAGAAATAGATGTAACTACTACTTATTGCCTGGTCATATTTCAGTGAGGAGAACAGATGTTAATTTGCATTTGAGGAATACAGACAGTATTGACTATGGCATTCAGCCTCTGCAGGATCTGAGCACTAACTAAAGAAAGAAGTGCCATAAGGTCAATGGAGAAGACATTGTAGTTGGAAACAGATATTAGTGAGCATGAAGCTTTGTTTATGCTCCTACCCCAGCTCCTTAAATTATGGTCTGACCCAAGAATAACCAGAATTACGGTGCTCAAAGTGTCTTTATAATAGATTTTACTGAATAGATATTTCTCAATTTATAAATGGGCTAAACATACAAAAAAGTTAATTTGTAAGGAGTTGCTTTTCAGATTAGAAAACAATTTTTATATAAACAAATATTTTAAACACAGGCATCCCTCATAGATATTGAAGGTTCCGTTCCAGACCACCACAATAAAGCAAGTGTTGCAGTAAATCAGGTGAATTTTTTGGTTCCCCAGTGCATATAAACATTATGTTTACACTATACTGTAGTTTATTAAGTGTGCAATATCATTATATCTAAGAAAAACCAAAGTACATACCTTAATTTAAAAATACTTTATTGCTAAAAAATGCTAATCATCTCCTGAGCTTTCAGTGAGTTGTAGCAACATCAAAGATCACTGATCACAGATCACCATGACAAATATAATAATAATAAAAAGTTTGAAATATTGCCAGAATTACCAAAATGTGATACAGAGACAGAAAGTGAACAAATACTGTTGGAAATATGGCATCAATAGACTTTTTATATCCAGGGTTGCCTCAAGCCTTCAATTTGTAAAAAACACAATATCTGCAAAGCTTAATAAGGCAAAAAACAATAAAACAAGGTGTGCTTATAATAATTTCCTCAATATTAACCTCAAAAAGATAACAATCATATATATATTTAATACATACAGTCGATGGAAATATTTTAAATACATGTAGCCACAATTCCTAATGCCATTTATACAAAAAAATGCACTTCAATAACAACTTAGGATACCAGGATTTTATCTTTCTTCATAATTCTATTAGAACATTAAGAACTACTGTAGTTCTTAGGTTAGGGGGACATTACATGGGAGATAGCCACTTTGGGGGAATTACTTATTAAATGGATGAATATTCTAAAGAAATATGTATTTGCATAAGATAAAGTATCTTTATTAGTTACCTACTCCCCAAAAGTTCCGAATTGAATAAAACAGACATAAATCAGGGATGCCCAGCAAGAAACTTTCCCTTCTCCTTCTTAGGCTAAATTTTCTTAAATGGGATCTTTGTTTATAAGTTGTTTAATGTGAACAGATGGATTGAAAAAGTGTCTTTGATTAGTTCGTGAAAAAAATAGGGATAACGATGATGATGAATATTACTGACTTGTAAATCCAATGTGAATAGATCAATATTTTATTCTCTTTTCAAAGGTCTTACGTCATTTGACATAGCTAATAAGACCTATGTTGTTGCATTTGTTAGTTTTTAAGTCACTTTCCTATACAGGTGTCTCATTTGATCTTCAAAGCCCAATGCTTAAGAAATGGAAAGTTGATTATCATATGTATTCTATTATATCCTATGTATTCTATTATTTATAAATAGCACAAAATATATCCACTGGAAATTCACTTAGTTACTAAGTGTTCAAGGTATCAGCAATATGAAATTGTAGCAATTCCAGTTTATTTTGTCACAGACATCCAATTACTTAATATATTAAAGTGCACTGAGCCTTAAAGACCTATCTAACTCTTTAGAGCTTGCGCAATACATTATTGTCTGTGGTTTATTTATTCTGCCATATTTATTTAACAAAATGCACAGCAGTGAAGCTTTTTAAGGCCTCCTTTAAAATGAAATAGTTTCACAAGTCCCAAATATAAAATAAGATTATGGATTATAATGGCAATAATAGCTTCTGCTTCTTCCTCTCTGCTTTCTTTAGTAACTGAAAACTTGAGCTTTCAAGGCAGCTTAAGAATAGATTTACTATTCTATTTTTAATATATTTTTTCATACAGTGTTTCTTAGAACTCATTTTGCAATGCATTTGTTCCATTTTTTTCTTTTTTAACCCTTTTTTCTTTATGCTTGCATGCAATTTCAGTGGATATTATTTATCACCATTTCAGTACTCTTTATAAAGGATTTGTCACCCAGATGCCTGCTCCTTTCAACAACAAAACAACCTCAGTAAACCTCAGTGCATATCCTGACCTAACAGCTGAAAAATCACGCTGGAATTAAGGCCATAGTTCTGGTTCTTTAATCGGATGTCTAGTTTATATATAAATTCTGAATAAATAAAATCGACCTGCAAACAGACAAGCTTAAAGATATTAAACCCAAGCCTTCTAACTGATAGACAAGCTGGAGAGAAATGCTACGGTGTGTAAGTTCCTCTCTTTTGTGTAAAAAGGTTATCTGTCCAGGCAAGCCTCTTAGGCTAAGTGTAATTAAAATCAATGGATGGAAAAGCATAAGCATTTTAAAAATGCAACTTTAAAAAATGGCAGTGGGGAAAACTTTGACTGTTTGTACTTCCGGAGGTGAAGCAAAACGGTTGGGAGATTCTGCAATTTCCTCAAGCAAGCAAGAGGTAAAACTGCACACCCCTAGTTAAATTCTACGGTGACTCGCCAAAGCAAGGCTTGATAATTGCTCCACTGAGAACAGCGCAGGGTTGAATGTGCTCGTGATGTGTTTTATTGTGATTTGCATTTTTCTGCATAGTAATTCATTGGCTTTAATAAAACATTGATTTACATGCTGTTACAAAGTACATCATCTTTCAGGCTTTAAATTAAGCATTTCAGCAGTGCGTGTGTTGGTGGGAGCGGGGATGGGGTATACATTAGCTTGATTCTCTGCGCTAGGGAAAAAGTCATTTCTCCCCCATCTGGCCTCTTTATTTTATTTATTTATTATTATTATTTTTTTTTTTTGCGGTGCGCGGGCTGTGGCCTCTCCGGTTGCGGAGCACAGGCTCCAGACGCGCAGGCTCAGCGGCCATGGCTCACGGGCACAGCCGCAAGCGGCCTGTGGGATCCTCCCGGACCGGGGCACGAACCCGTGTCCCCTGCTTCGGCAGGCAGACTCTCAACCACTGCGCCACCAGGGAAGCCCTGGGCTCTTTAAATGCAAAGCCTTAGTTGCGCATTTTTTTGTTTATGAGTAGTTTGTCACTCTAATTTCTGTTAAATTTCTTAAGACCTGACACATTTGCATTTGCATGGCTGTTAGATAATGTTTAGCACTTTTCATCTTCAAAGTGCTTTATAAATATTAAATAATCAAAGCTGCCAGCACACCCATGAGGCAGAGAAATATTGGGTTGTTTTATCTTACTTGGTTTACCTTACGGGGAATTTGTCATATGGCTGAATGTTAATTTTTTTTAACCAGTTTTAGGTAGCTTCTCTCTACTAATAGTAAAGAATTGCACCCTTTCTGGGGTCTGAACATGGAAGCCTGTGATTCATTATTTACCACATGTAGCCTTGAAAAGTTATTTGAATTTGTACACCTGTCTATTTTTTTTTCCTTAGATGTAAACCTCATTGCAATAAAAACCATCATTTATACTTTTTTTCTTTTACACGGTGGCTAATCTAATACCGTTTTCACTTACTCATTCGTGCATTCCAAAAACATTTAATGAGTGCCCACTCTCTTCTAGGCATTGTATTAAACACTGAGAACATAAAGTTAATGAACACCTAAATTCTACTCTTTGGGATGATATGGTAAGATTGAAGTAAGAAAAGTACTGCACACTCAGAAGAGTTGAGAACATTAGATGAAGGAACTATTTAGCAAACACTTAAGACACAGGGTTAAGAGACCTAAGCAGCACTGGTGAAGGCCCAGGGACTAACAGCAGTGGGAAGATACTGCCTACCCTAAGGAGAGGAAGGATAAGAGCTGAAGCTATGGAATAGGATCCATCTAACAAGGGATGTGATGTTAGAGAATGAAACCATTCCCAGGACTATGGACAAGTAAGGAGGGAGTCAGGGAAAGAAGTACACCTAACTCTCCATCTTGCCACCTTCCTGTGTCCTACCAAAACCTGGTGAAAGCTAACTGGAAACAAGAGGTAAAGGGAGCCTGGGTAGCATGGTTCATGGAGGTGACAACATACATCGCAGGACATAGAAGGGATGGAAGGTGTACAGAGGTTAACAGACAGTATCCAACACAAGAATCTTATGAGATAAGGATTGAGCTAGGCAAACATATATGATTTTACATATGTATATGTACATATATATATATATATGGAAAAAAGCACAAATACATTTCTGTGTGTGTCAGAAGTGGAGAACAGTGTTCTGTCTGCAGACATTAGGAAAGCATTTAAGAGAATGTGAGCTTTTATCTAAGCCTAAAGGCTGATACTTTGATTGAATTACTAGGACTGTGAAACCTTAACATTGTTTTGCTGGTTTGAAAAGGTACAAATGATAGAACAACTGCCCTTGTACTCTGTGGTATGCATTAGATTTTATTTGACTAGTCTTTCAGATGTTTAACATCATTGAAGATTGGCAGTTGATCCAGATAACTTCTATTCTGACCACTTATTAAGCTGTTGATTTAAAAACAAATCAATACAGTCAATTAAAATCACTCGGAATGTTCTCTTTTTTAAAAACCATTTATTTTTTTCTCTTCCTTTAATATTCTAGCATAACACAGAGGAAATTTAGCATGGCAGTGAATGTGCTATGACTGCTTCCCCAGGAGTATCATCTAAGGTCCAACATCTACACTTGGTGCGTTCCTATCTCATTTTCATTTCTGTCAATTAAAAGCCCAATAAATAGATAAAAGATGGCGAGTTTTATTTAAATAATAAGTTTCTATAAAAAGCACTGATTTCTGTATATTTCTCAATCAATCAGATAACCCTTTGAAATCCATCCAGATCTTGATTATCACAAACATCTTTTTTCTTTATGTAAATTGGTTTTAATTTCTTTATTTTCTCCAGAAGCAGAAATAAGAAAGAAATTGATTTCTCAGATTTTCTCCCTTATTATCATCCCTGAATTCATTTTCTCAGTATATTGGTACAACTGATTCTTTTTAGCGAGTGTGTTATGGTGAATAAATATGTACAAAGGGAAACAAATTCAGGCAGATCTATGGTTCCAAGCACTCCCTCAGCTGTGTGTGTGAATCTGCCTCACTCCTTCCCCACATTTGTTTCCAAGAGCTTTACTTCATATTGGAACTTGGTTTTCTGTTGGGTAGCAAGGAAGTGTCTCCAAAATAGTGATTACAGTTTGAACTACTGACCTTCCTACACACTTTTTTCCCCCTCAGTTCTGGTGAGATGTTCTTTTTCAGGGTTTCATGGGGGAGAATCTGTGTAACAATTTCCTGTGCAAGGCATGAAGGCAAAGACAAAAAGCAAGTGGAGATGTAGTTCTAGCAATTATCTTATCTTGCATCATGTCTAGATTGAACATTGCTGGGTGTCATGGGAGTATTATTGGAGGCAATCATATTTATGGTGTTTGTTTGACGGTATATTTGAAGGTATATTTTGAATGACTCAGATACCTATTTTACTATTACACTCAGCCGCTGCTTCTAACCATTTTGTGCTTAGGATTGTTAAATGCAAAGATGAGTTTCCCAGTCAAAAGAGTGAATTTATTAGTCCCATCAGATGGCATAGTCCATAAATCTTGAAAAATGCAAATATTCAAGATACAATTTAACATGGTGTGGACTATCTTTTTACTGCTCAATGGTAGATCATGGAATCTGAGGCAAACTTAAAGATTCATTATGAAAAGCATTGTTGCAAGTAAATGACACTAGCTAGGGAGTAATAAATGCACATAATTACCATTCATCACTATACAAAAGGGACACCATATGAGAAGTAAGCCTCTCTCCCACACTCCCCTGATCCCTCTCCCCAAGTGTAAGCATTATTCTCAGTTTCCTTCATAACGTTTAAGAAAAAAATGCAAATACCTACATAATTTTTATAGTAAATGGGATTTTATTAAACTTGTGCATATTTTTATTGTACTTTTTCCTTTTATTTATTTTGGAGATACATCAGTATATGCATATATCATCATTCATTTAACCATTCTTCAAATGATGGCCATGTCCCCTTATTCCCAAAGTTATGGCTAATAAAGCAATGTAAAAATAAACATATATTGTGTGTATGTATATACAGGTGTGTATTTATGTGTGTGTATATATATGTATATATGTATGTATAGTATGTATATATGTAAACTTTTACCATTATACACACATAAAGTAAATCATTAGAGTGAAAATGCTGAGTCAAATGAAATATCCATTTTACATTTTGACGGCTATTGCTAAATTGCCCTGCAAAAATATTATAATTTATTCTACCACAAACAATGCATACAAATACTTATTCCCTCCATAAAGTCTTGTTATTATCAAACTTACAAATTGCCAATCAAGAAAGTGAAAATAGTATCTTGCATTTATTTCAGTTTGCATTTGCTTAATTTCAGTGACTTGATATTATTCATTCACAAGGAAATATGAATGATGTGTCTTATCATAAATCTCAGAGTTAAAATTTTGATTTGATATTACTAAACCTTAGATGAGGAGAAAATACTCTCTGGCTGTTTTCAGAAACTACAGAAAAAAAAATTACTTTTCTAAGCCATTCCAGTGGAAATATGTGCAGTTGTGTAAAACACAGTGATAAAGAACAAGAATAATGTAGAATTGAGAATCCAGAGTTCAGATCCCACTTACTAGCTATGTGACCCTAGGCAAGTCACTAAATTTTCCTTATTTGTAAATGACGTGAGGATGAACTTAGAGTGTTGTTATGAGTAACAAATGAAATGATGGGCGAGAAAGATATTTGTATGCTACAGTGCTCTTCAGTTCGTTATTATTACAAAGAAATAAATTATTAAATGGGAAACTAGTACTTTAGAAAAAAATACAGTTGGCAGGGTGGGGTGTCTACCCCTGGGTGATGGTGGTCAGGATAGCTCTTTTTAAAATTTTTATTTATCTTCATTTTATCTTTTAATTTAATTTTTATTTTATATTGGAATATGGTTGATTTACAATGTTGTGTTAGTTTCGGGTGTACAGCAAAGTGATTCAGTTGTACATATACATATATCCATTCTTTTTCAGGTTCTTTTCCTATATAGATTATTACAGAATACTGAGTAGAGTTCCCTGTGCTATACAGTAGGTCCTTGTTGATTATCTATTTTATATATAGTAGTGTGTATATTTTAATACCAAACTCCTAATCTATCCCTCCCTGCCACATTTCCCCTTTGGTAACCATAAGTTTGTTTTAGAAGTCTGTGAGTCTGTTTCTGTTTTGTAAATAAGTTCATTTGTATCTTTTTTTTTTTTTTTTAGATTCCACATATATGTGATAGCATATGATATTTGTCTTTCTCTGTCTGACTTACTTCACTTCGTATGATAATCTCTAGGTCCATGCATGTTGCTGCAAATGGCATTATTTCATTCTTTTTTATGACTGAGTAATATCTCATTGTATATATGTACTACATCTTCTCTATCCATTCATCTGTTGATGGACATTTAAGTCGCTTCCATGTCTTGGCTATTGTAAATAGTGCTGCAGTGAACACTGGGGTGAGTGTATCTTTTTGAATTATGTTTTCTCTGGATATATGCCCAGTAGTGGGATTGCAGGATCATATGGTAGCTCTATTTTTAGTTTTTTAAGGAACCTCCATACTGTTCTCCATAGTGGTTCTATCAACTTACAGTACCACCAGCAGTGCAAGAGGGTTCCCTTTCCTCCACACTCTCCAGCATTTATTGTTTGTAGACTTTGATGATGGCCAGGAATAGCTCTTGCCTAGTAAATCTCAAGGGGTACCCAGTCTGACTGAACTGGCGAGGTGCATCAGTAGGTCTTCCCTTGCTCTTTCATGGTCCTGCATACAGAAAGTTACTCTACAGGATGGGTTTGTTTGAAACACTGAAAGGTTAAAACAACCGCTAGCAGCCTAGAATGGTAACCTCCACTTGCAAAGAGAGTAATAGTTTATTTTGTAGAATGCCCTGTCCCTTTTCAGGTTTTCCTTTTGGAAACAGTTCTTTTTACTCATAGGGGAAATTAAACATTTCTCTAGTCACATAATCAAGTTTACATATACCCAGTCAAACTTCTCTTTCCTAAACCTGACACTTAGTGACTTTTATCCTAACTCTTACTCCTCGTTCCTTACTCTTTAATATTTTAAAATCAAAAAACAAGGTTGAAAACATTTTTATTGATTTGGATTTTCTGAGTATTATTATTACTATTTAATTTTGGGAATCTAGACAACTACTAGACTCTTCTATTGTCAATTATTACTCATCATTTTGTTGGTTTAGTTTTGTTCCAAGTTTAGTTGCCAAAGGAACATCTAGCACTGGTGCATTTACCTTCAGACAATAAACTTAGTTTCAAACCTTATAACCTTAGCTGAAGTGATTGTATTTCTTAAATTACATTAGGCTCCCCTGAAGCAGGTTAATTGAACTGCTGTTTACTGTTTTGTCAAGATTTATCCCCTTGTATAAATCTACTTGTGTCAGCTCTGTAGCACATTGATCTGAAAGAAAACTACCTGCTCCTAGAAAAACCCTGAACAAGGCTCAGTAATTAAATAGAATGTGGAGACCGACTCATCCCAGCGCTGATTTGAGAGGAAAAGTGTCCTCCTGTGGTTAGAAAGTTTCTGAATTGTGTTTTTTGTTTGGGAGATTGGTTGTTAGATAGAGACAAAGGTCCTTGAGAAATCTTTCTTTCATCTGGTAGAGAGCAATGAGTTTGAGAGGAGTGAGCACTATAATTGTAATAAATGGTTTGTATATGGAGGCTCAAAATCTAGGCTGCCTTTTGTTGTGAGGGTGACATTTGCTTTTGTGCTATTATTCGACCAGTTCTAAGAACAAGTTAATACATATATATGTGATAATTTATTATATGACTTACTACTTGTACATAATTATAAAATTATATAGTTTGTAAAATTTTAGCAACTGAAGCTAGAGTTTGTCTTAAACACTGGTTTAAAATAAAATCTTAATAGTTATTTGGGGATAAGATAGAGTTCTTAGGCTGGTTTGATAGAGGGAAAACTTAAA
The DNA here is from genome assembly GCF_011762595.2 of Tursiops truncatus. NCBI lineage: Eukaryota > Metazoa > Chordata > Mammalia > Artiodactyla > Delphinidae > Tursiops > Tursiops truncatus. The sequence continues at coordinate 90,827,630 of NC_047037.1, forward strand.
AAAAATAAAGCTGGTGCACAAATTGAACAGTATTTTGTGGATAAAAGATATAAAATGGAGGGTAGAAGAGAGTGAACAGAATTGCAGGAGGTTTGGGCCTGGGAAACAAAGGTGGGTATTAAGAAATTCCCACTCAATAAAAGTTAGCCACTGTTTTATGACTACAAAGGAATTCATGATCTTGTTATTCCCATCACCAAATTGTATAGCTCATTGCAATTTTGGAGTTTGGAGGAGAGAGAGGTCATTTAGAGTTGGAGTAGACCAAAAAGATTTTGTGGAGAAATTTTCACTGGATGTATGGGGAAATTAGGTGGGACTTAACTAGGAAGAAAGGTGAGTTAAATTAATCATGGAAGCAAGGAACAATAAAATTGGTGTCAGAGACAGAAGGACAGGAGCACTGGGATGGGAAATTGCAAGGATATGTTAGAGTTTGACTGTGGAGGCCTGGCTTCCAGGTCAAAGTAGATTGAGCTTAATCCTACCAACCATATGTGTCTTCCAAATCTTATTAACAGGGATCTGAACAACTACTGGCTTTTCTAATCACCTTAGTAACGAATGTTTAGAACACAACTAGGAAGTCTTCACTTACCTTTCAAGATACAGGGTTGAGTTCATTTTCCTTAGAGATTTTATGACCCTGTTGGGAGCTCTGGGAGCTCTCACATTTTATAATTAATTGGTTACTATGGTCTCTCCACTACTAGTCTGGGAGACCCTGGGGAGGGGGCAGATCTGTGTCCTACGAAACTGTTGTAGTTCCAACACCTAACAGAGCGAGAGGCAAACAGTAAGCACTTATTGAATATAAATTAGATGAATGGATAAATCAATGGTGAGATGTTGAGTACTTCTCATTTTTAAGGCATCATGTAAGATTTATGGGGAAATATGTAATTATTATTTTTGATATCTGCCTATAAGGAATTTAAACTTTAGTTTGACAGCTAGAACTTGGATACAAAAGTAATTAGTCATTTTTGATAGTTTGTACTTTCTGCTTCCCTTTTCTCTGATTGATCACCTACCTTTAATCTTTATATGCCTCTATCACTGTGTCTTCTAAGGTTACTAAATGACCTCCTATTTGTCAAATCCAGTGTTTGAATTTTCTTAATCTGCTTGATCTCTATCTAGCACTGAGCACTAAAGAATCCAATCTTTTGAAATTCTCTTTTCCATTTTGGTACCAAGACACTGAACTGGATTCTGACATCTCCTTCCCTCTACCACTATGCTAGTCATGCAGCCTCCATCATCAGCATGTTCAGTGTTCCTACCTGATGTGTCATGTGCTTCCCTGTCTCTTCTTTTCTACACTGTATGTCCTTTAGAGTGTTTCCTAGGCTAATACATGTGTTCATGATATAACTTGTATGTGTAAACTCTATTTCTGTCACTGAGTATCATCACTTGAATACCACATCATCCTCTCAAATTCAGTGTTTTCAAGACTAAACATTGTGTTTCCCCTTAATCCCCTATCTCTTATTCTGACACGGTACCAGGAGTTTCCTTGTCATCCAACCTTGAAACTTGGTACACATTTTCTCCTTTTCCTTACTTTTTCTATTCAACCTTTGGCTCTTATGGCAAAGATACATAGATTCTTTTTCATTGCCACAGTAACTGCCAAGGCACTGGTTTCCCTGCAACCAGGTTTTGCCTTCTTGAGTCCATGTTCTATGTTGAATTGAGCCTCATAAACTATCCACATTAGCCCAACTTCAGAATCCTTCTATGATGGTTATTGCTTGCAGTCTGCCTCGCCAAGCCTAGAGTTTGAGGCCCTGTGTACAATGTGAATGACAGAGTTCTCCAGCTATTTCACCCCCTCACAAACCCAATGATTTAGTGACAATGTGCTGGTCAACCTGCCTGATTTGGTGCATTTGCTTGCACCGTTCCCTTTTCTAGAATGAGTTGAAGCTCAACAATTACCTGAACTCTGGCCTCATACTGAAGTCCAGTTAAAGTCTAAGGATCTCCCTAAAGCTTCCTGCACAGTAGTGTTTTCCAAAGTGTGGGGGACATAATTTTAAGTGGTGCATTAAAAGAAAGGCATCAAAAGAACATGAATTATTTAGTTAAAAAAGTTATTCCCTTTTCTGTTTCCTTCACTCTTTCTGACTTTATCAAGGAGAAGACCTCAATTTGGTTAAACAAATTTTGGTTTTTAACATCACTCTAACATTTAATAATTTTTCTTTTAATCAGTGAAAAAGCAGGGAGATAACTCAGTGCATTTGGCAGTCACCATTATCTAGTTAGAAATAAATAACGTTATTTTGTTTAGGTTTGTTTGTTACCTTTCATTTATGGTAAAAATTCTGGTGTTTCTTTAGGATGATAATATTAATTTAAATAATATTTAAATGTAACATTAATTAATAGTTAAACAATCACCCGATTTTAATATTTAAATATGATTTAAATATTTAAATCATGTTTCACTTACATACACAGAAAAATATCAGGTAAATAATAATATATGTAGCAATTATTAAGAGGGAAATTAAAGAAGGTGGGACATAGGAGTGCCCAGAAATTATAAAAACTGCACATGAATGACTGCAATCTGGGGAACTCTCAATTACCATTTTAGCCTATAAATTTTTTTTTCATTTTTAAACTGTGAAATTTTAGTCACTCTTCTAAGTTTTTCTGTATTAACTAATGGAATTCTTTCAAGAATCCTATGTAAGATACTATTGTTTTCTCTATTTTACAGACAAGGAAATGGAAGACATAATTTGCCCAGCTTCTCTCAAGTGGCAAAGCTGTAGAGACAGGTTTTGAACCCAAGTCTTTAGCCGCCAGAACCTGTTCTTTTAGCTACAGAGCAACTCTGCCTCAGGAGAAGCACATCAATCTTTGATTTGATAATAACAAGTAAGATCTTTTGTGTTTACTATCGTTCATCTGTCTCTTTCACCCAGAGGGTAAATTTTTATTCAGACCTGAAGTCCAGCTCTGTAGAAACCTCCTATAAGTAATTGTATTTAGAATTGATTTCCATCTCTACAAATGACTTGAAAAACTTTTTTTTCCAACAGTTTAGTTCTTAAAACTCAGGGAGTACTCAGTACTACAGGTTTAATAACAAGTAGGAAAACACGTCTCTGCATGAATAACTTTTATAGTTTGTTCATTAGAAAGTCCAGGAGCATGATGACCATGCACAATTTGCATCTGCTTCCTCAGCAGACTGCCCGGTAGATGAACAGCCCTGGGCAGTTCAAGTGAAATATTTAGTAACTAAACAGGGAGTAGTATGAAAGCAAATTATATACACTGGAGAAATGCATCACAGAAAATGTTATGGTTAGACTTGATATTAGAAAGGATCACCCTTACATTTGCCTTTTCAATTCTCGAAAAAAAAAACTGAAAGGGCACTTTTCTGAAGAACTGCAATACCCTAATTTTATAATTATTGGAAATCATCTTTTGATGTAAGGATTTTATAATAACCAGATATATTTCCAGCATCTAGGTATTTAAAATATAACACAGAAATTTGCTCGTAAACACTCAATATTTGCTTTTTAAACCCACTTAATATAACTAAAGTTGCTGTATTTCTTTCATAATTCTACTATCTACTAATTATTGGTCTAACACAGGAGTAGGCAAACTATGACCTGCATTTCGAACCTGGATATGGCCTCTTTTTATGTGGCTCACAAGCTAAGAATGATTTTCACATTTTTAGGGGTTAAAAAGAAAAGAAGAAAAGAATTATATGACAATGACTGTATGTAGCCCATAAATCCTAAAATATTTACTATATAGCCTTTTACAGAAAAGTTTGCCAACCACTGATCTATCTTCTTTGTTCTTCTATAATGTGCCTCCAGCTTTTATTTTGCTATGAATTTATTTCCTTTTTCTTAAATATCTCTTATTGAATTCTGGTCTGGTAGTACTTCATCTTTCAGTTTACAATATGTGATTCTGGTGCTGTAGTATAGTCAGTCAGTTAAAGTCATCTCATATTTTACCTAACCTAGTGTTTGTTATGCTGGAAACCTGCACTTTAGGAAATGCACTTGAGCAACCATCTCCAAGGATGTCTATTTAAACCAGGATATCAGAACTTAGCCTGATACTGATTGGGGCGGGGCGATGGTCATTGGGGCATAGTGTATTGCCTGTGGGAGGAATGTAAGTCACTGAAGCCAGGGGGCAGACAGTGTTATATCTAGATTCTAAAGGTGGCCTGCCTACAAACCATGCCTCCTGGTATTTATACACCTGTAGAGTCCCCTTCCACACTGAATTTGAGTTTGCCTTTGGTACTTAACAGAATGCAGCACAAGTGACACCATATTACTTCCAAGCCAAGTCATAAGTCTTGTAGCTTCTGGCTTGTTCTCTTGGAATGCTTGCTCTTTGAATGCTTCCTCTCAAAATCCAAAAAAATTAGCTAAGAATCTCAGGCCACGTAGAAAAGACACATGTAGACATTCAGCCCCAGCTGAGCTCCTACGCAAAAGCCAGCATCAATCACCAATCATTTGAGTAAGCTATGCTGAATACCTAATCTCAGACTATCAGGTGATTCCAGAACCAGCTGCCATTTGTTTGCAATCATTTGAGAGATCCCAAGCAACAAGCACCCAACTGAGCTTCTACCACCATGAAGGGTAATAATAAATTATTTCAAACCATTAAGTTTTGAAGTGATGTGTCCTGCAGCAATAGATAAATGGAAAAACATGTTCCAGTAATTCTTTGAGTATGTCCTTATTTACAGGCTTATCTTGTTCTTTCCTGTGGCATGCCTGGGATCAACCATTTCTCCAAGAAACCCTAATTTCTATTAGTGGAGAATGATATTTAAAACTAAGATATGGATGTTAGATGATCTCCTTGTTATAATAGGTCTCTACTTTGAGGTCCTCTCAGGGGCCAGTACTAAAATATACAATATACGTTATTTATTTTATCTATTATCTAACCATGTATTCACAATGAAAATTTTCAGTTCTAAAACAACCACACAGATTATTGTAACCATTCCCTTTAACATATTTGCACCTCTTATTGCTGTCAATATACTTACTTATTTGATCAATCTCTCTTACTTCATACCAACTTTATAATGAGGGAGCCCTTTCTTCCCTCAGTGTAGATGCCCTCCTTACCCTACTCAAGTTTTAACTCCAAACCCAGCAAAGACACTAATGCTACACCCATCTACTATATGAGCTCCAACCTTTATTGCCCATCTAATGACTTTTGACTAAATGAGAAAGGGAAGAAGGGAGGAAGGAAGGGAAGGAGGGAGGGAGGAAGGAGGGAAAGAAGGAGAGAAAAAGGATATGTTTTAATAGTGATTTTTGAGGAGAAAATCTGGCACATGTTCACTTATTTTGAGATTGGAGTATGAAGAGAGCAGTGTAAAATTGGCCAAGAGGATATCTCAAAAATCAGGCAGAGCTGATGTGAGAAAATGGAGAAAAAACATTTTGAAGAGAAATTTGAGCTTAAGAGCTGAATAGGTACAGGAATTTATACAGAAAAATAAGTAAAAGTTGATTTCTAAGTACAAGACTTTTATTTTGTTGGCATGTAGAGAGTAGGGCAAAGAAGATATGTTCATGTGAGTGTTCTTGGGGCTAAATAACCTATTAAACATATTGCTGCATAACTTTGCAACTGTAGATTTGTAATGCAAATATGGAAAATTAAGTCAAATTTTCATGTGGTTATAGTCAACAAGAAGAACCAATGGAATAATGTCTAATTTAATAATACATTGCAAACTCAGGTATAGTAACTATGCTCAACCCTTAAATATAACACTATGGCTTAGTGTTTTACATGTAAAACAGGCTCAGAAAAAAGATGAATTCAGCACTGGCCACATCACAAGTTCATGCAGTAACTAAAAGCAAAGCATTTCTCAAATGATTTTTTTAGCTTGCAAACAGATTGCACTCTCTTGTTAGAAATCTGTGTTATGAAGCTCTAATAGGTTATGCCATAGTAAATTCTTATTCTTCTGTCAGTCAGTGATAGAAAAAGAAGCCTGATTTGAAGAATTGAAATTGATTTACAATGAAAAAGAAATTCTTATTTTTTCCCTTTGAGCTACAATTTCTCTTTTCTCTCTCAGTGAACTGTAAGTAAAAGTAAGACCTTGTCATCCATCAGTCACTCACACCCTCTGAAAGTCTACTGTTTCAGTCCCAGCCCTGTGACGACTTGGAAACTGGTCATTAACTTATTTAGTACTAGTCAGCTGAGCCCACATTCCACACTCTCATTTTCTCTAGAATAGAAACAATTACTGTTCTCGATCTTATTCATCCACATCTTCCATATATGATCTGTCTCAATTTTTCAGAAACCAGTTATTTTATCTATTATTCACAATATGGTTTTCAACATCCACTATTCTCACTAACCATGGACAAATAGTTTTCTGCATTTCCAGATTTTAACAGGTAAATATTTTCTTCATGGAGAAAAAATCTATCTTTTAATCTGCTCTATAATTTATGGACATACACTATTTTTTAAAAATACAAAACAAAACCAAACAAACCAAAACAGACATTCAGCAGGCTGGATGCTCAAAAGTTATCTAATTTATTCAAAGGCAGCTTGTTGCATATTTCTTTAAAAACAAATATTAGCATTATTAAAGAAGTAATTATTTATAAGAAGTAATTAGATTGTAATAAGTCAAGGATGCTTGTTGTAATATTTAGGGAACCCAGGAAAAGAATGCATAGCTAACAACTTAATAGAAAGTTTAAAAAATGGAATTTTTGATAATAGTAATATGTGATCAATCTAAAAGATGAACAAGAAGAGAGAAAAGAGAACATAAAATATAATAGGTCAAATAGAAAATATCATTTAGATGATGGAGAGAAAAATGGCTAACGATTTGGGAAACTGTAAATATATATACAGTTTATACACACAAATATATAATTGAAATAAAAGTGAATTCTATAAAACCTATAATTTTCAATGAAGAAATTAACTCATGAAATATGAAGAAATTATGAGTGGATATTTATATAACCTAAGAGGTAGGGATAACTTTTTTCATTTGTAAGATTAATGACTGAATCTCTAATGAGAAAGTGTTAGAAATGACCATGTGTTTAAAACATCTTCACAACAAATTGAAGTACATAAACAAACAAAAATAAAATAGACAAATAGGAAAATGATGCAATATATACCAAAAGATTATATTTCTTGATACATAGAATGTTCTTAGACAATAGTAAAAAACATTCATATAATGTTTCTTTGCAGTAACTGTAGCTTTGTACCATCAGATTTAGAAAATCATAGAGCTGAGAGAAATTAAATATAAATCTTCATTTTATAAAAAAAAAACAAAACATGCAAGCACTCCAGTAGAAAAATGGGAAAGATCATCAACAGGCAATTCAAATGAATACCATTAGATAAATTATAAAATATGTTACCTCAAGAGAAATCAAAGAAATATTACTTTAAAACTCATTTTAAATTATTATACTGGAAAATGTTAATGCAATAATGTGTCGGAGAATGGACATTTTCATATGCAACTATCACACTGTAAGTTTGTATAACTCTAGAGGATATGATGGAGCCAAAAGTTTAATGCATTTCTTTATACTTCAAAATTCCATTTTTAGGAATATTCCCTCCTAGGCAAGTCACTCGATAAGTGTAAAAATTATAAGTATATAACAACATGACTTTAACAATTTTGTAAGTAATAAGAAAAAAGATACTTTAAAAAAATTTTATTGCAGTATAGTTGATTTACGATGTTGTGTTACTTTCTGCTGTACAGCAAAGTGAATGAGTTACACATACACATATATCAACTCTTTTTTAGATTCTTTTCCCATATAGGTCATTACAGAGTACTGACTAGAGTTCCCTGTGCTATACAGTAGGTCCTTATTAGTTATCTATTTTATATGTAGTAGTGTGTATATGCCAATCCAAATCTCCCAATTTATCCCCCCCTCCTTTCCGCCCCAGTAACCATAGATTGTTTTCTACACCTGTGACTCTATTTCTATTTTGCAGGTAAGTTCATTTGTACCATAGAAAAAAGATACTTACAATAAAAAATTATTGTTAACTTTATTTCACCTCATGCAGTCATAGGTCCTTCAAGAACATGTGAAAAGGTAGTCTTCGTACATATACTTTCGATAATGGAAATTTCTTAGGGTCAAAAAATATCCTCAGATAATATTTTATTAATTTTTATTGGAGTATGGTTGCTTTACAATGTTGTGTTAGCCTCCACTGCACAACAAAATGAACCAGCCATACACATACAGATATCCCCTCCATTTTGGACTGCCCTCCCATTTAGGTTACCACACTGCATTAGGTACAGTTCCCTGTGGTATTCAGTATGTTCCCATCAGTTGTCTATTTTATACATAGTATCAATAATGTATATGTGTCGGGCTTCCCTGGAGGCGCAGTGGTTGAGAGTCCGCCTGCCAATGCAGGGGACACGGGTTCGTGCCCTGGTCCGGGAAGATCCCACATGCCGCGGAGCGGCTGGGCCCGTGAGCCATGGCCGCTGAACCTGCGCGTCCAAAGCCTGTGCTCCGCAACGGGAGAGGGCACAGCAGTGAGAGGCCCACGTACCACAAAAAATAAAATAAAATAAAATAAAAATAATGTATATGTGCCAATCCCAGTCTCCCAATTCCTCCCACCCCACCCCTTTCCTCCTTGGTATCCGTTAAGTTTGTTCTCTATGTCTGTGTCTCTATTTTTGCTTTGCATATAAGATCATCTATACCATTTTTCTAGATGCCACATATATGCGTTATTATATGATAGTTGCTTTTTCCTTTTTGACTTACTTCACTATGTATGACACTCTCTAGGTCCATCCACGTTTCTACAAATGACCCCATTTCATTCCTTTTTATGGCTGAGTAATATTCCATTGTATCTATATACCACATCTTTTTTATCCATTCCTCTGTCAGTTGACATTTAGGTTGCTTCCATGTCCTGGCTATTGTAAATAGTGCTGCTATGAACATTGGGGGGGGTGTGTTCTTTGAATTATGGTTTTCCCTGGGTATGTGCCTAGTAATGGGATTGTTGGGTCATATGGTAGTTCTATTTTTAGTTTCTTAAGGAACCTTCATACTGTTTTCCATAGTGGCTATATCAATTTATATCACCAGAAGTGTATGATGGTTCCCTTTTCTCCACACTCCCCAGCAGTTATTGTTTGTAGATTTTTTGATGATGGCCATTCTGACCAGTGTGAGGTGATACCTCATTGTAGTTTTGATTTGCTTTTTTCTAATAATTAGTGATGTTGAGAATCTTTTCATGTGTTTGTTGGCCACCTGTTTGTCTTCACTGGAGAAATGTCTATTTAGGTCTTCCGCCCATTTTTTGATTGAGTTGTTTGTTTTTTTGATATTGAGCTGCATGAGCTGCTTGTAAATTTTGGAGATGAATCCTTTGTCAGTTGCTTCGTTTACAAATATTTTCTCCCATTCTGAGGGTTGTCTTTTTGTCTTGTTTATGGTTTCCTTTGCTGTGCAAAAACTTTTAAATTTCATCAGGTCCCATTTGTTTATTTTTGTTTTAATTTTCATTACTCTAGGAAGTGAGCCAAAAAATGGTGCTGTGATGTGTGTCAAAGAGTGTTCTGCCTATGTTTTCATCTAAGAGTTTTATAGTGTCTATTCTTACATTTAGGTCTTTAATCTATTTTGAGTTTATTTTTGTGTATGGTATTAAGAAGTATTCTAATTTCATTCTTTTACATGTAGCTGTCCAGTTTTACAAGCACCACTTATTGAAGAGGCTTTCTTTTCTCCATTGTGTATTTTTGCCTCCTTTATGAAAGATAAGGTGACCATAGGTGTGTGGGTTTATATCTGGGCTTTCTATCCTGTTCCATTGATCTATATTTCTGTTTTTGGGCCAGTACCATATTGTCTTAATTACTGTGGCTTTGCAGTATATTCTGAAGTCAGGGAGCCTGGTTCCTCCAGCTCCATTTTCAGAAAATTTTTTATCCAAATTTTTATGTACTCCTCTAGCTGCCAACATTCCCATACGGACTTGCTGTCAATATACACTAAAAGGTATGAACAGTGCAATGTGAAAAGCCCCTGACGTAATTTCAAATATATGAACTTCATTAAATTGTTCTGGTTCTTTATTGAATTTTTCTTTCAGCCTTAGTGTCTGAGATTGATTTCAAGCAAATGCAGCAACAAATCAAATGTTCTTCCTTGGGAATATATGAATGTTTTGCTGCTTGTCAATCTCTAAGTTCCATTACCATTTCTTTCTCTTTGTGTGGAGTTTTGATTGTCTGTTTGTTTGTTTTAGACATTTTATGTCTATCATTTACAGTTCTGGTACCCTGAGTATTCCAAAATAATTTAATACTGAAGATGGACTCTGAATTTGGGGATGCCAGTTTCCCCACAATCAATAAGGCAGCATACCTGATTAGAAGCACCATCATATATCACAATCCTACCAGATAGTCTGATCTGCTACAAAGGTTGTCTGAGGTTGCTGGTGGTAGAACTTGGGATAAGTCACTTGAAGATTCTCCCTGGTCTTCACTGTCTTATTGTAAGATGATGAATTTGTTTGCAGTAGATGGCTTTTGTAAATGATCTCTTTCAGTTCAAAATTAGTGCAGTGCTCTTAATCCCATACCTCTGCCTTGCCCCTTCCCCCTCCCTATCCCCACTGGTAAACCACTAGTTTGTTTTCTATATCTGTGAGTCTGCTTCTGTTTTGCTATATACATTTGTTTTATTTTTTAGATTCCACATATAATTGATATCATACAGTATCTTGTTTGTCTATATTTGAGAAATGTCCTATTTTGTTATTCTTAGACTACTTCCCACCACAGAAGCCAGCTACTGGTTTTCCTCATCTCCCTTGCAGCTATGAACAGGCATGTGTACTGGATGTTGCTAATCACATCACTGAAGCTAGAGGCTTATAAAATAAAGGTCTACGTCGAACTTATTAGGTAAGGGTTATGGTAAAGGTAGAAGCTACATTTAATTTCCAGTGGTAATTAAGGAAGCTTCACTGTGACTTCCTGCAACATTCCTGAATGTTTTATCTTCAAGAATTTTTTGATCCTTCCATAGATTATTTTATTTTTATTAAATAATCTTTTCCACTTAAATTAGCCAGCTTTTTTCTACTGCTTACAACCAAGAACTTTCACTGAAACATTAGCACCTAGTAGTAGTCTTCAAATGGTGGTGGTGGTAGTTAATAATAGTTATAGTAGAAACTGTCATATTATATTAAAATATGAATGGCTAAATGTTGATCATTGTTGGAGCTGGACGATGAGTATACAGAAGTTTATTACACTATTCTCTCTTCTTTTATGTATATTTGAAATTTTCTGTGATAACTTAAAAAACACAAATATATGCATGACAGACACATGTGATGACAGTTGGAAATTGATTCTTAACAGATGCTTTACAGTTTATTTTTAAAACTGTATGAAAGATATCTGCAAGAATTGGCAGTTCCAAATATGAGGCTATATTCAGCTTTATTTTTTGTTTAATATTGTGAATATCTACTTGGCCCACCTGGAGGATGCAATCACAAATGATATGAGGGGTTGATGAGAGACTTGAATTCATTATCCCATCTTAATATATTAACCAGCGATAAGTTTTGTGTTTCAAATTTTGATCATGTAGTTTCTTCAAAGAATCATATTTTATATTAAAATGTGGTGAAGCAGGGTGCAAAATAAAATTACAAGTAATTTTTAAAAAATTGTCTTAGTAATAGATACTGCTAATAAAATTATGTTTTTGTCAAATGATCTGCTTTGAAGTATAATGCTATGTCAATCAATGTCTTTTTTAACTTTTAAAGGTTGCATTTAATTATTGTAAAATATTAAAATAACCAATGTCAGGGATATTCTTGGTAATTGACATTAGACATATATGCATATCTAGAGATATTATTAATGCAAATAAGATGTTTTCTTTAACTTACTAAAATGCATAGCCAGAAAAAATAATATTTTTTCATGGTTAATACTTTATTTTCTTTTAAAATTTTATGCCATTGTACCTTATTATAATTACATTTCAATGTTATATTCTAAATTCTATCTCTTAGCACACTAACATGAGTATTTACTCAGTGTTATCAAAATCTTTGCAGTGACTGCCTCATCACTCTTGTGTCATCATAACCTAGTTCAATTAAGGATTCTTGCATGAGAAAAAATAATATTTTTTAATATTTCAAGGTACAATTTGTCTATATAATCATGAAGTGGAAGAGAATAAATCTAAATCAATAACCGAATAGAAAAACAATTTTGTATTGCACTGTAAAGTGTTATTATCATATTTCATGAGTGTATTGTTCTAAAACAAGACTCCTTAAGCCCTTTGTAGATAGTAGCATAGCCCGAAGCTGAGGCCCAATATCAACGTCTAATTAACAAATGGAAATCAACTGGGTGAGAGTTACTCCTTTTGCATACCCTAATAATACCCTAATATTGACAACAGATTCACCTGAATCTATACATCTACAAATTTGTTGAGAACTGTGAAATCATAAAAATTTCTTCAAATTTATGATTATGAGCTTCAGTCTTTATATACATAGAGATTTGTAAATTTGTGTTATTCGGTATAAAATAACCTTTAATAGCCTCTAGAACCTTTAATATAAATTGTATCAAGAGAGTATCTTTGTTTAGGATTTTATTATTTTAACTCCATACTAGTTTTGCTTCCTAAATGCAACTGGAATTCTGTCTCACATATCTAGTGTTAATGTTTTAGTATAGGTTCTTATCTTTTTCCTTGACCAACACAGATTCCATGTAGCCAGTTTTCCTAATTATTATCTATCCTCTTTCAATTCCTCTTCAGTCACCATAGTTTATTGATTCTAAGTACACAATTTTTCATATTTAAATTTCTTTGAAATTAGAATACTTCTTACAATCACTGTCAGCCAGATGGCAGTCATGATGAGGTTATTAGTGTCTTCACCCAAACATCAAGTGTCCCAGTATTATAACCTGCATGAATGTCAGCGACTTAAAAACAAACAAACCTAGAATAATGGTAGAACAACATTCCTAAAGAGAAAGTCAAAAGTAGTCTAGCTTTATATGACTGCACACCTAACTTTCAAGCACTAATGGCTTTCAGTTCTTCATCAGTTCTTTAAGAAATGTTGTATTACCAACATTCTTGATGGAACAGAGGAAGATTTAGAATGTAAAATCACAGATATGGACCACTCTGAGTTGAAAATGACTCAGTATTTCATATGAATACATTCTAGTTATGAAGAAGTTTTGAAAATACCTTAGCCATTTTATTTCCATTGTAATATCCTTTCTAAACATACGCACGAAAGTTATAACTAATAAAAATCAATGTTTAATTCTAAAAATAGCTCTTTCAGCAACTATAAAATAATAAAGTGATCAGTAAGCATTGTTTCATAGTTTAATTAGTGGTTTTTTATTTTCAGTGTACCTTAAAACCTTTGTCATCTTTGTTCAGTAATTCAGTAATTACCTTGTGTCACCTTTCTAATTAAAAAAATAGCCATCAACATCTCCCTGTTGCCTATGAAATACAGTCACAACTCATTAGCATGATGGGGCCTGCTTTAGGTTGGGTTATCTAGAAATAGAGACCAAAACAGAGTTCTCGCACAATTGATTTGCTGAAGCGATGCTTCCAGGTGAAACCTGTGATTGTCTGGGAAACAGAATGGGCAGAAGAAACATCAAGGTAAGAATGTGTGCTCAGCTGAAGTCTATGTGAGGTCTCTGTAAAAATATGTGTTCAGCTGACCCTATGAAGAGCCTGTGGTGGTGGTTCTGTGCTGTGTCAATGTAGTTAAGTTGGAACTATATTCCTAGAATCTCTTTCTCATTATGGTTTTGGGTTTATGGTTGGCCACAAGAGAAATATGCATGAGATCTGTAGGGCAGAAGTGAAGCAATAGCCATTGTACTCTGAAGGTCGGTGAAGGGCACCGGGTGCTGCTGCAGATTGCTCCCGCTGTTGATGAGCTGGCTCTCCTGCTTGGCCAGAGGCAGCAGCTGGGGGTTCACAGCCGCTCCAGCTCCCGTTTGATCTCCTACAGTTTCTCTAAGTCCTGGGCCAGCTGAGTATGCAGCTCCATGGTGTGGGTCTCCAGCTTCACCTACAGGTCAGCTATACCATCATGGTTGGAGGCTGTGGGAAACAGACATGCATTTCAGTTTGTGCCTGTTGGTTCTAGTCTGCCTTCGTGAGTTCTACTTTGCTCTTTTTCTGTTCCACTGTATGTCCATCTTTTCTTCCTAACTGCCCTTCTGACTTTTGGCAACTTCACCTATACCATGAGATGCAGAGGCCACAGTCTTCTACAGACTCTTTCACCATTGCTCATATTTGCATAGGTTTACACTGTCCTACAATTTACCATCTATGTAATTCGTCTCCTCATTTCCTGATACTTCATATGGGCCCTGATTCTGACCATAGTTAGTCTTTTGTCTATTTTCCTAACAACCATCCCTTTCTTTTCAGGTTCTAAGGTTTGTTTGTTTCTTTGTTTTAATTTTACTGGAGGATAGTTGCTTTACAATGTTATGTTAGTTTCTTGCTGTATAGCGAAGTGAATCAGTCATATGTATACATATATCCCCTCTTTTTAAAATTTCCTTCCCATTTAGATCACCGCAGAGCACTGAGTAGAGTTCCCTGTGCTAGGCAGTAGGTTCTCATTAGTTATCTATTTTACACATAGTAGTGTATATATGTCAGTCCCAATATCCCAATTCTTCCCACCTCCCCTTCCCGCCTTGGTAATCGTAAGTTTTGTGCTCTACATCAGTGATTCTATTTCTGCTTGGCAAATAGGTCCATCTGTACCATTTTTCTAGATTCCACATATAAGTGATATTTTACAATATTTGTTTTTCTCTTTTTGACTTACTTCACTCTGTGACAGACTCTAGGTCCATCCACCTCACTACAGATAACTCAATTTCATTTCTTTTTATGGCTGGGTAATATTGCATTGCATGTATGTGCCACATCTTCTTTATCCATTCATCTGCTGATGGACACTTAGGTTGCTTCCATGCCCTGGCTATTGTATTATAAATAGTGCTGCAATGAACATTGGGGTGCATGCATCCTTTCGAATTATGGTTTTCTCCAGATATATGCCTAGGAGTGGGATTGCTGGGTCATATGCACAGCAAAGGAAACCATAAAAAACGTGAAAAGACAACCCTCAGAATAGGAGAAAATATTTGCAAATGAAGCAACTGACAAAGGATTAATTTCCAAAATTTACAAACAGCTCATGCAGTTCAATATCAAAAAAACGAACAACCCAATCAAAAAATGGGCAGAAGACCTAAATAGACATTTCTCCACAGAAGACATACAGATGGCCAACAAAACACATGAAATCACTAATTATTAGAGAAGTGCAAATCAAAACTACAATGAGGTATCACCTCACGCCAGTCAGAATGGCCATCATCAAAACTTCTACAAACAGTAAATGCTGGAGAGAGTATGGAGAAAAGGGAAGCCTCCTACACTGTTGGTGGGAATGTAAATTGATACAGCCACTATGGAGAACAGTATGGAGGTTCCTTAGAAACTAAAAATAGAGGTACCATATGACCCAGCAATCCCATTCCTAGGCATATATCCAGAGAAAACCATTCCTTTTTATACTCCAGACTAGACAGATTTTCTTCTCTTTCTGTCTGGAAAGCTACTGTGCAACCTAATAGATTATCCTCCAATGTGCCTTCCTCTGAGCTATCACATCACTCTGGACATGCCTTCAGTATAGCAACTATCAATATTTTATTTTCATTACAGCTACATCTTTGGTTTTTAGGTTATTTAGTAACTTGAGGTTTGCTGTTATTCAAAGTAGATGGAGTTTGGGACTTCCCTGGTGGTCCAGTGGGTAAGACTGAGTGCTCCCAGTGCAGGGGGCTGGGGTTCTAATCCTGGTCAGGGAACTAGAACCCACATGCATGCTGCAACTAAAGATCACACATGCTGCAACTAAGCATTCCGCAACAACGATCCCAAGTGCTGCAACTAAGACCTGGCACAGCCAAAATAAATAAACATATTTTTTTAAAGTAGATGGAGTTATCACTGAAAGCTTAAATTGCTTTGTACTGTACCTTGGGTAATTGAAATTAGAATGCTAGCAGTATTACATTTTTAAATCTTAATATTTATAATGTATGTGTACATTAAGAGGATTCTAATTCAGCTTTGCATGAGTTACCATATTCTTATGGACAAAGACAGGGCAAATGAGAATTAGGGACATGTGGACCAAAGTTCCTGTAAGATTTCTTTTTTGTTTTGTTTCTCAGTTTTTGTTTTTGTTTAATTTTTATCACCCCTCCAAATGAATAGCTCAACAGAAAAACTGCTTGAATTTATGTGTGCTCACAAAAAAATCCCATGTGAGGTTCATTTTCTCTCCTATACTCTTCTGACAAGCACTACTACTTTCACTACTATTTTCACATACTGTATTATTAAAGCTAGTAAAAGAAAGATAAGTAGAAAAAAAAAGTAAAAACATATTTTAAAACTAAAATTCTTCTGATAATTATGAAGAGTTTGCAAATTTCAAGAAATTGTGAGAGTTTTAAGACCAGACTGGAATTACATGTACTATAATTTATAAAACCCAAATTTGGAACTGGGGAGATGCTTGGGATATGGAAGGCCTATGTAATTCAAACAGGACAGTGGTTAATGAACAAAATAGATTGAAGCACACATGTGTAGAACCTGAAGATTTTTCCCCAGAGAATATTGTCAGGAGAGAAAAAAAAAAAAAAAACAATGAAAGATATGAACAAGGAAAGGACTGAAAAAATAACCCAAAGGAAGAAAGACCTCAGAAAGCTACACATAACATGATGAAGATTAAAGAACTCAAATTTTAAGTTGTTCTCATTTGATATAGTGAATATTTTTAAGTAATTAATGCTAGCTGTTGTAACAAAAAATTCAAAATTACCATTGATTAACACAGTACAGTTTTATTTCTTGCTCTCCTCACAGGCTAATCAGATGTTTGGCATGTGGCCCTCTTCATAATTCCTAGAACTCAGTCAAATAACTGAATTGCAAGGGAGGTGGGACTTGTAGGCTAGATGTGTGTCTGGAAAAGTAAGAACATTGGTTTAGGTAAGCAGCTAGCATTCTCTGCCACACCTACTTTAAAGTGTATCTCAGAGGACACCCCTTTTATAAAACATTTCCTGATTCCCCTTAGTTCTACTGAATTTCCTTAAACAGATCTGTCACCTGTCTCATTTGACTTCAAGTCTGGGCTTCTGTTTATTTTGTACTGGGTTTGTCCTTCCCATTAGAATGGATCTTAGCTCTTCTGAGGGCAAAAACTGAGTGTTAATCATCTTTGTGTCTCCTGTAATAATCAGTGTAGTACCTTTTGCATTTAGAGACAATTGTATTTGAATTTGAATTTTATTTGGTTTAGTGGAAAGAAATAAATTCTCAAAAAAAATTAAACTCACTAAAATTACAACTGGCAGCTTTATATAGTTATCTGTTTAGCTTTATTTGGGAGATTATTTTAAAGCTTAGCCTATATTCTAATAAAGTCATACTTCAGAAAATGCATTTCAGGCAGGAAAGAGTGATGGCATATGTGTTGCAGATGGAAAAGAACAAAAGATGCCACTTACACTTCCAACATACTGAAAATAATATAATGAAGGCTCTCATAAATGACTGTGCTTCTCTCATAATGAATTAAACAATTCACAAGAACAAAAGGACAATTTTAGAATAGAGTGGTAAATGTAATAGAGCTACTTAGTGAGGAAGGGAGTCATTATTGAGAGATGAAAGAGAAAGAAACAAATTGAAACAATGAGACTATATTCCATGATTGTTTTCCCATTTTTACTTTAGGAAGGTAGATGAGTTACAGAACTCATCTTGATTCTGTTAAGTGTTTAAAGTAAAACTAGGAATAAAATTTTGAAAGTGTTCTTTAAAAAATGTGAATGCCAATATTGACCGCAGCTGCACACTAATTAAGGAATCTCTTAATAATGATAAGAAAACTGGCTCATTCCCAATTCAGATTGATTATCACCAGGACAGACAGTGTAAGTGATGGCCACACAATACCATTAAGATATATATCAAAGAGTCTGAGAGGGAAACTTTAAGATCTACAGTAAGATTGTCAATCCATGGCAAAATATAGTCAAATCAGATCAATTTTCAATTTTTTTCTTTCGTAAATACATGTGTAGAATGAATGATCAGTTCATGGTATACCACAAGTGAAAGAGTGGTTCAGTGACATTGTATACTCTGTTAAAAAATTAAGAGCCACCTAGCCAGAGCATTGGTCATGCTGATCCCATGTTTACATCTTAAAATGTGGATGTAATTCAGATGCATGAGATAAAACCTATACTCTTAAAGTGCTGAGTTTTATTTCAAATCCAACCATTGTATTGAGGGACTTAATTCAGTTGTATTGGGTTGGCCAAAGAGTTCTTTCGGGTTTTAAGTAAAAATATAAAAGACACATTTTTCAGTTTCACCAAGAACTTTATTGAACAACATATTTACCGTTTTGTTCCACTACATTCTGCCATTTTTCAGGCAACTTCATAATTCCATCTTACCAAAAATTTTTAATCTTTTTGAGCAAAGAATTGTTCCAGGTGCCTTTTACAGTCTTCCAGGGAATTGAAATTTTTTCCATTAAGAGAATTTTGTAAAGACCAGAATAAATGGAAATCCAAAGGTGCAATGTCTGGAGAATATGGCAAATGAATCAGAACTTCCCTGCCAAGCTGTAACAGTTTTTGTCTGGTCATCAAAGAAACATGAGGTCTTGTGTTATACTGATGAAAGATTATGCATTTTCTGTTGACTAATTCCGGACGCTTTTCACTGACTGCTGCTTTCAGTTGGTCTAATCGGGAGCAGTACTTGTTGGAATTAATCGTTGAGTTTTCCGGAAGGAGCTCATAATAGAGGACTCCCTTCCAATCCCACCATATACACAATATCACCTTCTTTGGATGAAGACCGGCTTTTGGTGTGGTTGGTGGTGGTTCATTTCACTTGCCCCACGATCTCTTGCATTCCACATTATTGTACAATATCCACTTTTCATTGCCCATCACAACTTGTTTTAAGAATTGAACATTTTCGTTACATTTAAGTAGAGAATCGCATGCAGAAATACGGTCAAGAAGGTTTTTTTCGCTTAACTTACGTGGAACCCAAACATCAAAGCGATTCACATAACCAAGCTGGTGCAAATAATTTTCAACACTTGATTTGGATATTCTGAGTATGTCAGCTATCTCCTGCGTGGTATAACATTGATTGTACTCAGTTAGTGTCTATTTGATCACTATCAACTTCAACTGGTCTACCTAACCGTGGAACATCATCCAGCAAGAAATCTCCAGCACGAAACTTCTCAAACCACTTTTGACATGTTTGATCAGTCACAGCACCTTCTCCATACACTGCAAAAAAAATCTTTTTTTTTGCGTTTCAGTTGTGTTTTTACCTTTCTTGAAATAATAAAGCATAATATGCTGAAAATGTTGCTTTTTTTCTTCCATCTTCAATATTAAAATGGCCACGCAAAAATTCACCAATTTTGATTTTTTTTTTTTTTTTTAGTGCACGCTGATATGACAGCTGTCACAATAGAATCTAACAAAATTGTTTCAAATGAAGTTAAAGACAACTAAGCACTGCTAGAGTGAGCGTATGGAAAAATACGAACGAACTTTTTGGCCAACCATATTTAATAAGTACACTTTTCTTTTTTTTCTTTTTTTTCTTTTTTTGCGGTACGCTGGCATCTCACTGTTGCGGCCTGTCCCGTTGCGGAGCACAGGCTCCGGACGCGCAGGCTCAGCGGCCATGGCTGAGGGGCCCAGCCTCTCCGCGGCATGTGGGATCCTCCCGGACCGGGGCACGAACCCGTGTCCGCTGCATTGGCAGGCGGACTCTCAACCACTGCACCACCAGGGAAGCCCAATAAGTACACTTTTGAAAGTTTCATGTGATAGCATTTGGCTGTAATGGAATTTGTTGTTCTGTTTTAAGAATAGAACATAATTTAAGTTTTAAGGATAGAATACTCACGTACATTGTCAAGCATACTATTACCTAGATTTGGATAAATTACAGATCAGAATATGTCTCTGCCTGAAATGTTAAAAACCTTACCCACTAACTCAGTTGTCTTATACCTGGTTTAGTCAGATCCCACAACAGTAGCATTCTAAATATTCTATCTTACTTGGTGTGAACACAAGGTACGAGGACTGTTTGGGATTAAAGGTTAGTATTATTTCTGACAAAATATCAGGTTTATTGTTTCTGGCAATAATTGATATAGTTGGGCAGACTCTGTCTCCACCCAGAAAATATGTATTTTACTTGCCAAGAGAATATTAAATTTGCAAATGAATCGAAGATTTAATTTAATAATATTTTGAGATGATAACAGAGTTTTAAATTTTCTTACAGAGATCAAAAATTTTCTCATTGTCCTGAGGCCATTTGCCCAGTGACTCAGTGGCATTTATTTATTCTGGGAAAGAGTTGACACAGAATAAAACAAAGGAGTCTATTGAATTTCTGAACACATTTTTAAAATATAGAACTGTCTTGGGATAGAATTGAGTCTCTACAGCAAATACTAGAATTTTTGTAGACAAAAGGATTTGGGTTCTATTATGTTAAAAAACTAGTGAGCTCAGAACAGAAAGATTATACCTATACCACATCACGAATGAAATCTATGAATTATATAAGAGCACATTTTCCTGCTATAGTAAATGGAGAAAACAGTAGAACTAATCAGATGGAGAGAGAGGTAGAGATTTAGAAAAGATATGGCTAGAACTTTAGATGCTTCTTGAGTCCTTTGGAAAGGATCTAACATCTTCTGTAGGGCAGATTGCAAAAGGTGGGTGTGAGAGTAAGTTTAGTGGGGTCTAAGACAGACATGTCTCCCTTCCTAGGTGATAGTGTGAGATATTAGATTCTCTTAGAGTGATCCCATGTCCAGACTGAATCCTGAGTGGTTATCGTAGCAATGGACATGGGTGGAGCCAAAGGGAATGGGCTTCAAGTCAGATTTGTAGGGTCCTTGCATTCCATCACTATCTGGGAGTGTCTATGAAAGTTCCCTAGGTCCAGTTAGAGAGTATGGTTCTGGCTGAGAACAAGTGAGCCTAACCAAAGATATACATGGAAGCACAATGAGTCCTAGACCTGGATACCAGAGGTCATGGGCCGATCATGGACATTAGCGATAGACGCCAGCATACAATGCCGCAGACAAAGAAGAATGAGTTACTCTCAGTGTAGGCCAAAGCAGATGAAGAATAATGGTAGAAAAAAATTCCCCATGATGCCAGGGCAATAAATAAGCCACCCTAACCCTGCTCGTCAAACTTAGATCACTTCAAAGAGAAGGAAAAAGGAAAAGAGAAGACTACTGAGGAAGATCCATAATTGACTGACTAGTTACATAAGTACCTAACATAAAAACTGAACTGATTACCTAAAAATAAGATAAGAGGTATTGAGCAAAATGAGAAGTTCTAAAATAAGCTGAGTTCAATTATATAGATAAAAGTCATCTAACCATAAGCCTACTGTGTGGCTAAATTCTTGTGCTTACTATCTAGCTATTATTATTTTACAAGTCATAATTTTAACATATTTAATTATATTTACCTAACAAAATGAAACACCAAATTAGAACTTTAACAAAAGTATATTTTAATCAAAGTACTAGCTCTAAACTTTGGAAGATCAAACTCCAACTGACTAGTAGTTAAAGAAGAAATAGGAGGAGGTATAATTGGGAAAAACACACATATCTCCCTGGAACTCAAAACTGGAACTTTTCTTACCTTGGCAAATCTTCTCCAAAATTTAGTTGCATTTTGAAATCCCCCATTTCAAAGCCCCATCCAGTAAAAAATACTTCTGATATGCTCAGTAAAAGAAACCTAATCCCATATTTGTCCTGTGATAGGGGATTTAAGCTCCATTTCACTTACAAAATACCCCCTTGTACTTATTCAGGTCTACCCTGAGTTACTAAATATATCCTTTTAATATCTTTGCTTTGCTCCAGTATAAATAATAGGATAGACATAAATCACACTTTAAAGATGTTGTAAGAAATATTTAATAAGGCATGAAAATAAAACATTTCTGATTATTAGTACTTTAAGAGCTAATTAGAAAATAAGCTAATCTGTTTTCTCTTCCATAATTAATTTTAGGTACAAATAATGCTAAGACATTTGTAATAAATAGCTGGGTATAAAATAGTCAGTAATTAGACCAATAATTTTTATTGGTCATCCATTTTATCACAGTTGGAAACTAGAGAGGAGCAGTAGAAAGACCCCTGGATTATGGTACCAGATTACTGGGTCACATTGGGCACATCACTTATCTGAGTCTTTGTTTACTTATAAAATGAGAATGTAGACATTATTGCTAAAACTTCTTTTTGTTTTTTCATCATGTAGATCTTTTTATATTCTGAAAGAGGTAATGCCTGAGATGAATCTTTGAAAGATAAGTTAGTAAGAACAGCAAGGATTTTGGAGAAGGGCATGTGAGATTGAAAAAACAAAATGGCAGGCACAAAGATATGGCAAGAGAGTTCATGGAGTATACTGGGTACTGCCAGTATGCCTAGGATATTAAGGGATAAGTTTGGAAAGGAAGAAAAGCCATGTCATACAGGCTGGTGGGTGGCATTCTGAGTAGATTGAGGTTTAGATGTCAAGACACTTGAGTTTTAGACCGACCTGCACTTAAGAAGCTTTGGGGAGCTGGGCCGGTAAATTAACTCCTGGTGTCTTTTAATCTATGAAAAAGGGGACATTTAGAGTTGATAAATTTTATATCTTCTGTTCATATTTTTCCTTTACATTTTTGTGATTATACAACCTTATCAATCAAAAATAATTACTCCTCATGCTATATATCTACACATGTAAAGTTATTTTCATGTTTATTAGAAATAAAGAAAATATTAATAAGGATAAAAACAACTAAATGCTATTTCAAAAATACTTTTAAATTTTATTTATTAAAGTAACAAAAGACCCCTATGTTTTTACTAAATAATACAATTAGCAGTGGAATACTTTTCAATAATTTTGAAAATTTTGGTTTAACATTTTGTGATGCAGCAATATGTTCCTTTATCTTAAAGGCACAAATTAAGTATGTTTTTAATAGATTCCTACCCATAGCTGCTTGCTATGGTAAAGGTTAAAAATTTGAAATTTTCATCTTTTTGTAAAAGAAAAAAAATTATTTAATGTCTAAATTTAACAACTATTTTATGGTCTTTGCTGTGAGTTAGCTTATGAAAATTCATGAGCTACAGAATATTTTCATAATCACACTTGATAACATTACAAAGTTTTGTAAAGATTTTACTACTTAAAGGTCTTGTTTCTATAAAATTAACTACATTAGTGTTATCCCCATGTTTCCCTCAGAATTATGCATATATCATTGTGACGACCAAGTGGAGTGAGTACCAATATGTATATTAAGAATAAATTAAATATTTTTTAAAAATAAATAAGTAGAAAGAGAAGCTCTATTGTTTTCATCCTACATCCCAATACACCACTTTGGAACCCATTTCTTTTTTTTTTTTTTTTTTTTTTTAACATCTTTATTGGTGTATAATTGCTTTACAATGGTGTGTTAGTTTCTGCTTTATAACAAAGTGAATCAGTTATACATATACATATGTTCCCATATCTCTTCCCTCTTCGTCTCCCTCCCTCCCACCCTCCCTATCCCACCCCTCCAGGCTGTCACAAAGCACCAAGCCAATCTCCCTGTGCCATGCGGCTGCTTCCAACTAGCTATCTACCTTACTACGTTTGTTAGTGTGTATATGTCCATGACTCTCTCTCGCCCTGTCACAGCTCACCCTTCCCCCTCCCCATAACCTCAAGTCCGTTCTCTAGGAGGTCTGCGTCTTTATTCCTGCCTTACCTCTAGGTTCTTCATGACATTTTTTTTTCTTAAATTCCATATATATGTGTTAGCATACGGTATTTCTCTTTTTCTTTCTGACTTACTTCACTCTGTATGACAGACTCTAGGTCTATCCACCTCATTACAAATAGCTCAATTTCGTTTCTTTTTATGGCTGAGTAATATTCCATTGTATATATGTGCCACATCTTCTTTATCCATTCGTCTGATGATGGGCACTTAGGTTGTTTCCATCTCCGGGCTATTGTAAAAAGAGCTGCAATGAACATTTTGGTACATGACTCTTTTTGAATTTCGGTTTTCTCAGGGTATACGCCCAGTAGTGGGATTGCTGGGTCATATGGTAGTTCTATTTGTAGCTTTTTAAGGAACCTCCATACTGTTCTCCATAGTGGCTGAACCAATTCACATTCCCACCAGCAGTGCAAGAGTGTTCCCTTTTCTCCACACCCTCTCCAGCATTTATTGTTTCTAGATTTTTTGATGATGGCCATTCTGACTGGTGTGAGATGATATCTCATTGTAGTTTTGATTTGCATTTCTCTAATGATTAATGATGTTGAGCATTCTTTCATGTGTTTGTTGGCAGTCTGTATATCTTCTTTGGAGAAATGTCTATTTAGGTCTTCTGCCCATTTTTGGATTGGGTTGTTTGTTTTTTTGTTATTGAGCTGCATGAGCTGCTTGTAAATTTTGGAGATTAATCCTTTGTCGGTTGCTTCATTTGCAAATATTTTTTCCCATTCTGAGGGTTGTCTTTTGGTCTTGTTTATGGTTTCCTTTGCTGTGCAAAAACTTTGAAGTTTCATTAGGTCCCATTTGTTTATTTTTGTTTTTATTTCCATTACTCTAGGAGGTGGGTCAAAAAGGATCTTGCTGTGATTTATGTCATAGAGTGTTCTGCCTGTGTTTTCCTCTAAGAGTTTGATAGTTTCTGGCCTTATATTTAGGTCTTTAATCCATTTTGAGCTTATTTTTGTGTATGGTGATAGGGAGTGATCTAATCTCATACTTTTACATGTACCTGTCCAGTTTTCCCAGCACCACTTATTGAAGAGGCTGTCCTTTCTCCACTATACATTCCTGCCACCTTTATCAAAGATAAGGTGTCCATATGTGCATGGGTTTATCTCTGGGCTTTCTATCCTGTTCCATTGATCTATCTTTCTGTTTTTGTGCCAGTACCATACCGTCTTGATAACTGTAGCTTTGTAGTATAGTCTGAAGTCAGGGAGCCTGATTCCTCCAGTTCCTTTTTTCGTTCTCAAGATTGCTTTGGCTATTCGGGGTCTTTTGTGTTTCCATACAAATTGCAAAATTTTTTGTTCTAGTTCTGTGAAAAATGCCAGTGGTAGTTTGATAGGGATTGCATTCAATCTGTAGATTGCTTTGGGTAGTAGAGTCATTTTCACAATGTTGATTCTTTCAATCCAAGAACATGGTATATCTCTCCATCTATTTGTATCATCTTTAATTTCTTTCATCAGTGTCTTATAATTTTCTGCATACAGGTCTTTTGTCTCCTTAGGTAGGTTTATTCCTAGATATTTTATTCTTTTTGTTACAATGGTAAATGGGAGTGTTTTCTTGATTTCACTTTCAGATTTTTCATCATTAGTATATAGGAATGCCAGAGATTTCTGTGCATTAATTTTGTATCCTGCCACTTTACCAAATTCATTGATTAGCTCTAGTAGTTTTCTGGTAGCATCTTTAGGATTCTCTATGTATAGGATCATGTCATCTGCAAACAGTGACAGCTTTACTTCTTCTTTTCCGATTTGGATTCCTTTTATTTCCTTTTCTTCTCTGATTGCTGTGGCTAAAACTTCCAAAACTATGTTGAATAAGAGTGGTGAGAGTGGGCAACCTTGTCTTGTTCCTGATCTTAGTGGAAATGCTTTCAGTTTTTCACCATTGAGGATGATGTTTGCTATGGGCTTGTCATATATGGCCTTTATTATGTTGAGGAAAGTTCCCTCTATGCCTACTTTCTGCAGGGTTTTTATCATAGATGGGTGTTGAATTTTGTCAAAAGCTTTCTCTGCATCTATTGAGATGATCATGTGGTTTTTCTTCTTCAATTTGTTAATATGGTTTATCACATTGATAGATTTGCGTATATTGAAGAATCCTTGCATTCCTGGAATAAACCCCACTTGATCATGGTGTATGATCCTTTTAATGTGCTGTTGGATTCTGTTTGCTAGTATTTTGTTGAGGATTTTTGCATCTGTGTTCATCAGTGATATTGGCCTGTAGTTTTCTTTCTTTGTGACATCCTTGTCTGGTTTTGGTATCAAGGTGATGGTGGCCTCGTAGAAGCAGTTTGGGAGTGTTCCTCCCTCTGCTATATTTTGGAAGAGTTTGAGAAGGATAGGTGTTAGCTCTTCTCTAAATGTTTGATAGAATTCATCTGTGAAGCCATCTGGTCCAGGGCTTTTCTTTGTTGGAAGATTTTTAATCACAGTTTCAATTTCAGTGCTTGTGATTGGTCTGTTCATATTTTCTATTTCTTCCTGATTCAGTCTTGGCAGGTTGTGCATTTCTAAGAATTTGTCCATTTCTTCCAGATTGTCCATTTTATTGGCATAGAGTTGCTTGTAGTAATCTCTCATGGTCTCTTTTATTTCTGCAGTGTCAGTTGTTATCTCTCCTTTTTCATTTCTAATTCTATTGATTTGAGTCTTCTCCCTTTTTTTCTTGATGAGTCTGGCTAGTGGTTTATCTATTTTGTTTATCTTCTCAAAGAACCAGCTTTTAGTTTTATTGATCTTTGCTATTGTTTCCTTCATTTCTTTTTCATTTATTTCTGATCTGATTTTTATGATTTCTTTCCTTCTGCTAGCTTTGGGGTTTTTTTGTTCTTCTTTCTCTAATTGCTTGAGGTGCAAGGTTAGGTTGTTTATTCTAGATGTTTCCTGCATCTTAAGGTGGGCTTGTATTGCTATAAACTTCCCCCTTAGAACTGCTTTTGCTGCATCCCACAAGTTTTGGGTCGTTGTGTCTCCATTGTCATTTGTTTCTAGGTATTTTTTGATTTCCTCTTTGATTTCTTCAGTGATCACGTCATTATTAAGTAGTGTATTGTTTAGCCTCCATGTGTTTGTATTTTTTACAGATCTTTTCCTGTAATTGATATCTAGTCTCATGGCATTGTGGTCAGAAAAGATACTTGATACAATTTCAATTTTCTTAAATTTACCAAGGCTTGATTTGTGACCCAAGATATGATCTATCCTGGAGAATGTTCCATGAGCACTTGAGAAAAATGTGTATTCTGTTGTTTTTGGATGGAGTGTCCTATAAATATCAATTAAGTCCATCTTGTTTAATGTATCATTTAAAGCTTGTGTTTCCTTATTTATTTTCATTTTGGATGATCTGTCCATAGGTGAAAGTGGAGTGTTTAAGTCCCCTACTATGTATGTGTTACTGTCGATTTCCCCTTTTATGTCTGTTAGTATTTGCCTTATGTATTGAGGTGCTCCTCTGTTGGGTGCATAAATATTTACAATTGTTATATCTTCTTCTTGGATCGATCCCTTGATCATTATGTAGTGTCCTTCTTTGTCTCTTTTAATAGTCCTTATTTTAAAGTCTATTTTGTCTGATATGAGAATTGCTACTCCAGCTTTCTTTTGGTTTCCATTTGCATGGAATATCTTTTTCCATCCCCTTACTTTCAGTCTGTATGTGTCTCTAGGTCTGAAGTGGGTCTCTTGTAGACAGCATATATATGGGTCTTGTTTTTGTATCCATTCAGCTAATCTGTGTCTTTTGGTGGGAGCATTTAGTCCATTTACATTTAAGGTAATTATCGATATGTATGTTCCTATTCCCATTTTCTAAATTGTTTTGGGTTCGTTATTATAGGTCTTTTCCTTCTCTTGTGTTTCTTGCCTAGAGAAGATCCTTTAGCATTTGTTGTAAAGCTTGTTTGGTGGTGCTGAACTCTCTCAGCTTTTGCTTGTCTGTAAAGGTTTTAATTTCCCCATCAAATCTGAATGAGATCCTTGCTGGGTAGAGTAGTCTTGGTTGCAGGTTTTTCTCCTTCATCACTTTCAGTATGTCCTGCCACTCCCTTCTGGCTTGTAGGGTTTCTGCTGAGAGATCAGCTGTTAACCTTATGGGGATTCCCTTATGTGTTATTTGTTGTTTTTCCCTTGCTGCTTTTAATATGCTTTCTTTTTATTTAATTTTTGACAGTTTGATTAATATGTGTCTTGGCGTATTTCTCCTTGTATTTATCCTGTATGGGACTCTCTGTGCTTCCTGGACTTGATTAACTATTTCCTTTCCCATATTAGGGAAGTTTTCAACTATAATCTCTTCAAATATCTTCTCAGTCCCTTTCTTTTTCTCTTCTTCTTCTGGAACCCCTATAATTCGAATGTTGGTGCCTTTAATGTTGTCCCAGAGGTCTCTGAGACTGTCCTCAGTTCTTCCCATTCTTTTTTCTTTATTCTGCTCTGCAGTAGTTATTTCCACTATTTTATCTTCCAGGTCACTTATCCGTTCTTCTGCCTCAGTTATTCTGCTATTGATCCCATCTAGAGTACTTTTAATTTCATTTATTGTGTTGTTCATCATTGCTTGTTTCATCTTTAGTTCTTCTAGGTCCTTGTTAACTGATTCTTGCATTTTGTCCATTGTATTGTCCATTCTATCTCCAAGATTTCGGATCATCCTTACTATCATTATTCTGAATTCTTTTTCAGGTAAGCTGCCTATTTCCTCTTCATTTGTTAGGTCTGGTGCATTTTTATCTTGCTCCTTTATCTGCTGTGTGTTTTTCTGTCTTCTCATTTTGCTTATCTTACTGTGTTTGGGGTCTCCTTTTTGCAGGCTGCAGGTTCGTAGTTCCTGCTGTTTTTGATGTCTGTCCCCAGTGGCTAAGGTTGGTTCAGTGGGTTGTGTAGGTTTCCTGGTGGAGGGGACTAGTGCCTGTGTTGTGGTGGATGAGGCTGGATCTTGTCTCTCTAGTGGGCAGGTTCACGTCTGGTGGTGTGTTTGGGGTGTCTGTGGCCTTATTATTATTTTAGGCAGCCTCTCTGCTAATGGGTGGGGTTGTGTTCCTGTCTTTCTAGTTGTTTGGCATAGGTTGTCCAGCACTGTGGCTTGCTGGTCGTTGAGTGAAGCTGGGTGCTGGTGTTAAAATGGAGGTCTCTGGGAGATTTTCGCCGTTTGATATTATGTGGAGCTGGGAGGTCTCTTGTTGACCAGTGTCCTGAAGTTGGCTCTCCTACCTCAGAGGCAGAGCCCTGACTCCTGGCTGGAGCACCAAGAGCTTTTCATCCACACGGCTCAGAATAAAAGGGAGAAAAAGTAGAGGGAATTAGTAGAAGTATGAGGAAAGGAAGAAGGAAAGGAGGGAAGGAAGGAAGGAAGAAAGAAAGAAAGAAGCAAAGAAGGAAAGAAAGGAGGGAGGGAGGGAGCAAGGAAGGAAGGAGGGAAAGAAGGAAAAAAGACAGAAAGAAAGAGGATACAGTAAAAATAAAATAAAGTATAATAAAATTATTGAATTAAAAAATTCTTATTTAGGGAAAAAAAAAAAGGGACGGATAGAACCTTAGGACAAATGTTGGAAGCAAAGCTATACAGACAAAATCTTACACAGAAGCATACACATACACCCTCACTAAAAGAGGTAAAGGGGGAAAAATCATAAATCTTGCTCTCAGAGACCACCTCCTCAATTTGGGATGATTCGTTGTCTAAAGGAGGGAAGGAAGGAAGGAAAGAAAGAAAGAAAGAACAAAGGTAAAGTATAATAACGTTATTAAAATTAAAATTGATTATTAAGAAAAAAATTTAAAAAAAAAAACCATGGACGGATAGAACCCTAGGACAAATGGTGGAAGCAAGACTATACAGACAAGATCTCACACAGAAGCATACACATATACATTCACAAAAAGAGGAAAAGGGAAAAAAATCATAGATCTTGCTCCTAAAGTCCACTTCCTTAATTTGGGATGATTGGTTGTCTATTCAGGTATTCCACAGATGCAGGGTATATCAAGTTGATTGTGGAGCTTTAATCCGCTGCTTCTGAGGCTGCTGGGAGAGATTTCCCTTTCTCTTCTTTGTTCTCACAGCTTCCAGGGGCTCAGCTTTGCATTTGGCCCTGCCACTGCGTGTTGGTCGCTGGAGGGCGTCTGTTTTTTGCTCAGACAGGGCGGGGTTAAAAGAGCCGCTGATTCGGGGGCTCTGGCGCACTCAGGCCAGCGGGGCGGGAGGGGCACGGCGTGCGGGGCGGGCGGCAAAGGCCGGCGTGACTTTGCACCAGCCTGAGGTCCGCTGTGCGTTCTCCCGGGGAAGTTGTCCCTGGATCCCGGGAACCTGGCAGTGGCGGGCTGCACAGGCTCCGCGGAAGAGGGGTGTGGATAGTGACCTGTGCTCGCACACAGGCCCCTCGGTGGCGGCAGCAGCAGCCTTATCGTCTCCCGCCCGTCTCTGAGGTCCGCGCTTTCAGCCGCGGCTCGCGCCCGTCTCTGGGGTCCGCGCTTTCAGCCGCGGCTCGCGCCCGTCTCTGGGGTCGGCACTTTCAGCCGCGGCTCGCGCCCGTCTCTGGGGTTCGCGCTATTAGCCGCGGCTCGCGCCCGTCTCTGGAGCTCCTTTAAGCAGCGTTCTTAAACCCCTCTCCTCACGCACCAGGAAACAAAGAGGGAAGAAAAAGTCTCTTGCCTCTTCGGCAGGTGCAGACTTTTCCCCGGACTCCCTCCCAGCTAGCCGTGGTGCATTAACCCCTTCAGGCTATGTTCAAGCCGCCAACCCCAGTCCTCTCCCTGCGCTCCGGCCTCAGCTCGCAGCCCCGCCCGCCCCGGCGGGTGAGCAGACAAGCCTCTCGGGCTGGTGAGTGCCGCTCGGCACCGATCCTCTGTGCGGGAATCTCCCCGCTTTGCCCTCCGCACCCATTGCTGTGCACTCCTCCGCGGCTCCAAAGCTCCCCCCTCCGCCCCCCGCAGTCTCCGCCCGCGAAGGGGCTTCCTAGTGTGTGGAAACTTTTCCTCCTTCACAGCTCCCTCCCACTGGTGCAGGTGCCGTCCCTATTCTTTTGTCTCTGTTTTTTCTTTTTTTTTCTTTTGCCCTACCCAGGTATGTGGGGAGTTTCTTGCCTTTTAGGAGGTCTGAGGTCTTCTGCCAGCGTTCAGTAGGTGTTCTGTAGGAGTTGTTCCACGTGTAGATGTATTTCTGGTGTATCTGTGGGGAGGAAGGTGATCTCCACGTCTTACTCTTCCGCCATCTTCCCAGACTCCTGGAACCCATTTCTTTATGTAATTAATTTAGAAAAAAGTTATATGAACAGGTTTTTAACTCAGTCACATTGGTAATGCAACAAGATCTCTATTTAAGGACTTAATTTAACATTAAGATATTGTTTTTTTGAAAATATGAAATTCTAAAAGAAACGATGCCAATGCCTTTTTTCCTTTGGACAATTATGAAGGTTCTTTTCTGTAAAGCATAATTTGAAGTTTTATCTTTTAGGCTATAGTTAATTAGCATAAGTTGCTTAGAGGATGTTTTGGGAAAGGACAAGAAACAGGAAAGGCCACCTGCAGAGCACAGTAATCAGAAGGTCTTACTGGAGATTTTAGCATTAACAGTTTTACAAAGAAAAGGCACATACTCTAGTGATTATTGATTGCCTCTTGGGGAAGGGCAGGAGGGGGTGCAAAAGAGAGCGGGGAGCTTGAGAGAATTTAAGGGTTTGAACATCTGATTAAGAAGCACAATTAAAGGATCCAGTAAAGGAAATACAATTTGTGCAGATGGCTGTGAAAGAAAAATGATTGTCTTTGCTGTCATGGGTCATAAATTCACTCTTTTTCTCACAAAAGAGATAATTGATGCTTCAAACATTATGGACCAAAAGTACAGCAGTGAACCCACAGTTAGTATTGAGTTCATATTGTTTTTTCTTAAATGTTACTGGAAGAATGGCTTTTAGGACAAAACGAAATTCCATTACTGATGATAAAAAAAACTATTTCAAAAGAGGGAACCAGGGTGATTGCTTCCTCCTTATGAACTGATCTGTTTTTTGCCTTCATGCAGTGTTCGTTTTCATCAAACCTTGTAGTTTTTTCAGAAAATGACAGGGATAAAATTAGAGAAAAAATGATCTGCTCTTTTAATTTATTTTAAAATTTTTATTTAAAAAATTTATTTTTTTAATAAAAAGGAAGAAGGAAGGAGAAGAAATCCTAGAACAATAGCATATATGAGGGTAATGCTGCGATTTCAGTTTCTCCCAAAAGGTCATTATTTCCTTCCCTGTGCTCTCTTTATGCTCTTCCACGTGCTCTCTTTATGCTCTTCCACATCCCCTTCCTTGCTCAGCAAAGCACATTTTCCTTCTCTTGTTAAAGCAAAACCCATCCTTCTAGTTTCCAGAGGAGTTTTGTAGTTGAATGTTCTTTGTTATTATTATCTTTATGTGAGATTGAGCAACATAATCTCCCAGAGCTTCAATTATTTTTGTAAAATGGGAGTTAATAATTTGTCCTTTTCACTATAAATCCTTGAAAGGTTGAAATAGGTAGCTTCTCTCTTTCTATTTGTGGTATATATCATGATACATCACACATAATGGTAGCTCAATAAATATTGTCCTTTTCTGAATAACAGACTGGCAGTTGTTCCCCCAAATGGTCATTATTTCTTGAGCTAATATGTGTGAAATGACAATATATAAATATATTTTTATAAATTAAATCACAAAGGAATTTAATTATTCCCATTTTATATAAATCATATCTAGACACAAAGAAGATTCAAGACAAAACTGTATAATAACCATCAAAGCAGGAATGACTCATATTATGGATGAGGCACTTTGACTCTTACGTATTTTAACTCATTTATTCCTTAACACAAGGCTTCACCTTAAGTTTGTCCACATTGGACAACAGAACTTTATTTCCAATTATCATATATGTACAACCCTTTTAGAACACCTACGTACAACATATATAATAACAGGACATTTTTAATTTGTCTTTAATGCAAGCTTTCGTGGAGTTGCCAAAAGAGTTTGTTGATACTGATGTCTAAATTTACACTTGTAAGAAAGATTAAAATCAGCTCAATTCTACAGATACAAAAACTATTATGAGTTTACACATCATTCCCCAGATCTCTTCCACCAGGAACTGATGGTAACTTTCAGTGTAACTAAGGGATGTAGCCCAGTTAGATCCAGTTCTGCAGGTTTTATATTGTTCTTGTCCCATGCTGAGATGTCCACTTTTTGCTTGTAGATTTTTTTTTTTTTTTGAGTTAATTTTCTGATTAACCTGGGAAGTTACCATGGAAAGTTTTTACTCTGACCTGAGTTGTTGCATCCAGTGTTCTTGTGAAATGGAAGAGGGGTCACAAAAAAATCATTCAAACATTTTTGTCAGTGAGACTCTCTTCTTGTTTGGATCTTGAATTCAAAATGGCTTCCCCATGTAATAAGAGGCATCAAAGCCATAACACACTCTTGTTCTGTACCATAAAATGACAGCCTGTCCTCAAGTCTTATGGGACAGATAATCAGTGAAATCATGCTGTTTTGACTGCTGAAGACCAGTTTCTGACGGCTGCCAATGCCGTGAGATCCTGTGTTCTGTGTCTGAATTATTCTGCAATAGATCTTTCCAGAAATATCGTTCCCTCTTCTCTACCTTCCTACCACACTTATTCACTTGCCACTTATTCCCCTGCTAGTCTTGCCTCAATATGCTCTCTTAGAGCATTATTAGATTTTATACACTTAGAACATTATTAAGTTAGTGTTTAATTATATTTTGTACCATGATCTTTCGTTTCAGATATACTAGAACATATACGCAAGCCATTTCATAAAGAGAATTCTTGCCTAAAGACTGCTAAATATCAAAGCTCCAAGAGAAGAGGTCACTTAGAAAACGGTTGGCCATGTGTTTCTTTGCATTGCTGGCAAAATAAGTTCCCTTTGAAATATTATGAATAAGTCATCATCTAGGCTACAGGCCAGCTTTAATATTTCTGTTCTCTGGAATGCCCCAGTGGAATGTTATGCAAGCCCAGCAGATAGCAGGTGAGGCTTTCAGGGACAATGCCCCAAATAGCTTTCAGTGCTGCAGACTTCAACTTTGCTTCAAGTTGAACTGGCATCATGCCCAAGAAAAGCAAAGAGTTCATGGTTTAGGGGAGCAGCCCTGATCCAGATACCTAATATCAGACAATGTCTTCACTGAGACATGAGCTCAAAATATGCTTTTGACATTGAGTATGCCACAATGTCTCTCTCTTTTTCTTTGCATCTATAATATCTATCAGTTATAAGAATGACAATGATAAATGACAATGAAAAAAGAATGACTAAGCAGTTGAGTGTATTAAACATTCATCTCCTGGAGCCACTAAGCTAATTATTTAGTCTCAGGTCATTCGTGTTAGGTTCACTCTCCCTCACAGCGTATTTTCATCCCCAAGATATATTACTTCCTATTTGTCAAAATCAGTATAAGAAACAGTAGCATCAAGTTCCCAAGAATAATGTTCTTTAAAAAAGGGAAACCCACTGTCCTTGCAAACTAATATATTATTCAGCCATCAATATATCTACCTATACATCCATTCATTCACTTGTTCATTCACCCACTTATTTAACAGGAAGATTTTTTAACGCCAAATTAATTTCTAAGCACTCTGCTGGGTATTACGAGATATGGAGGTGAACAAGCCAGAGCCCTTTTCTGAGGGAGGGATTACAATCTTTTGGCTTAATAAGATTAAAAAAATCAAAGAATTACAGTAGGCAGCCCTACGGTAGGATTTTGCTCAAGACTATTTTAACATAGCAGAAGAACACCTGATTGAATTAAGAAAATCAGGAAGTTTTCTTGAGGAAGTAGCACTTGAATTATGTCTTGAAGGATAAAATGAATAATCCAAGTAGATAGAGGGAAGTAGCAGTGCTCTATGCATATGCAGCGCCCTACAAGCATAAAGTGAACATGACATATTCTGAGCTACATATGAATAGGGAGGTGGTGGTGGGATGATGTGTAGGTTGCATAAGCCAACTGTTGTATGACATTTTAAGAAACTTCTATTTGATTCTGAAGCCAGTGTTTATTCACTGAAGTATTTTAAGCTGTAGGCTTATGGATTTATTAGGGTCTGGTATGGGAAATTGATTAGAAGATTTGGGACAGTAGACAAGGAAATGAATCAGGAGGGCTTGGCACTAATGACCCCTTTACCTAATTAAGTCCTCTTCTTCCTATTAACCTATTTACTTTCTTCTCATCATAAATGATCTTATCTTTTGCTAATCTACCTGAGATATTTTAGAGTAAATTTAATTAAAATATTTATTTAAGATAATGTGTGCACAGCACTATGAGGAAGTAGAGGAATAAAAGATAAACATGGATATTTTCTCCTCTCAAGAAGTTTTTTATTAAATTGGAAACATTCAGGACCCAAGTATCTATACAGATAGGATGGAAGAAGAATGTTTATGAGAGAGATTGAAAAGAAGGAGAGATAATATCTATCTGAGACAGAGAGGGATTGTGAAAGGCTTCAAGAAGAAAATTATCAGAAGAAAATGACTAGAATTTCAATCAGTGAAACTAAGCAAGAGGAGAAGGAGAAATTTTAAAGAAAGAGATGTTATGCAGATCTTCTGGCATGCATCATGTAGTGGTTTTTTCCTTCTTTCTTTAGGGAACAGAGGGAATTAATGGATTGTGACCAGTTCTTTAGAATCTAACCAAGGTGGAGATGTCCTTCTGTAAGTTATTTGTATATTGTATAGTGACAAAATGAACAACATATACTAAGACCCTGCTTTAATGTATTTGAGCAAATATTTATTTTTCTCCTTCTATGTCGCAGGTACTGTTTAAGGTCCTAGAAATATAATGGTGAAAAATACAAGCAAAATGTATGTCCTAAATATCTTACATTCTATATGGGGAAGACATATAATAAATGTAAACATTTAAAGAGATTAGGTTATTTCTGTAAATGTTAAATTCTATAAAGGAAATAAATCTGAGTAATGAGATAGACTCAGGTAGATAGGGCTTGGGCAGGCTGTTTGGATAGGTGATCATGAGGAACTTCTGAATAGTTTAACTTTTTAAAACTTTTTAATGAGGTATAAATATACACAAAAAAAGTATAAAAAATCACTAACCTTTTAGGCATTGCTTTATATTTTGGGAGGGATATATTTTTACATGTTCACCATGTAGATCAAGATATGGACCATGTTTAGCACCACACAATTTTCCCTTTGGCCCCTTCGCTAACAATACCCTGTTGTCAACTTCCTGTTGAGTATTTTACATTTGAAATAAGAATAATGAAAAGAGATCAACCCTCTGAAAATCTGCAAGCAGTGTATTCCAGGCAAATTGAACAGCAAGTACAAATACTCTGAGGCAAAAATAAAAGCTTGATTGTTTAAGACACAAAATTAATGTCAAAGTAGCTATAAAATAGTGAAACATAGAAAAATGGTGGAAGATTATATCAGAGAGTTATGCAGCAGGAAGGTTATGTAAGGCTTTTGCTTCCACAAAAGAATCTAGATTTTTCAGCTTCCAATGTAGAACCTGTTGAAGAGATATAAAAATGTGAAATATCATTGATTGTTGTAAACATTCATTCCAAAAATGTTCATACAGAAGGTATGTGGAGATTGAACTATGACAGTGGGCATGGAAGCTGGGAGCCCAATAATGAGTTTGTACTCAAGAAAATAGATGATGGAGTCATGAATTTTGGTAGTAACAGTGGAAATGGATAAGGTTTGCTAGATTCAATAAAAATGTAAGGAAATGAAGCAAAGTAATGGGACAGATTAACTGGATGTGGCATATTCAAAACAGAAATAAATTGAGGATGATTCTTAGGCCTAAGCAACTAAGTGACTAATGGAAATATTCATCAAGATGGAGAATACTTGGCAAGAGTTAGGGATGTATGTAAAGACATGAGTCTAGTTTGACCATTTATGTTTGAGATGTCCAAGGGAGATGTTAGACAGATTTCAGATTCAATTTGGGGATTCTGTGTTAGATACTATATTTCAAAACATGAGACAGAATGAAATTACCCCAGGAGGGAGTACAGATAGAGAAACAAAGAGAACTGAGGCATAGCAGCAGAGAAGTACAAACTAGCAAGGGAGACTTGGAAGGAGTAGAGAAAGATAAGAGAAAAATAAGAGAATGAGATACAATAAATGCCAACTGACACAATCTCTTTCAGACTCAATGTCACAGAGACTTGGATAAGACAAAAGGTTGAGAGTTGGCCGTAGGATTTGGCAAGTTAAAGAACTTTGGGGAACAAAGAGGTTCTATTTCTTATTAATCTAGTATTCTTTTACCTGTTGATTTAGTCATTATTCAAGAAAAATTTACACAAAAGCCATGGTCTTCTTTTTCTTTTTTTCTTAAAAAAATTTTTTTATTGATGTATAGTTGATTTACAATATTATAAAAGTTCTAGGTGTACAGCATAGTGATTTACAATTTTTAAAAACTATACTCCATTTATAGTGATTTTAAAATATTGGCTATATTCCCCATGCTGTACAATATATCCTTTTAGCTTATTTATTTCATCCATAATAGTTTGTACCTCTTAATCCTCTGCCCCTATGGTGCCCCTCCCTCCTTCCCCTTCCCCACTGATAACCACTAGTTGGTTCTCTATATCTGTGAGTCTGTTTCTTTTTTGTTATATTCCCTAGTTTGTTTTATTTTTTAGATTCCACGTATAAATGATATCATACAGTATTTGTCTTTCTCTGACTTATTTCACTAAGCATAATACCCTCCAAGTCCATCCACCTTGTTGCAAATGGTAAAATTTATATTTAATTCATGGTCTTTAAAAGGGAATATTTACAAACTTTAGGCTTTCTTGGTGCTTGAACGATACTCAGTGTCAGCAAGGCCACATCCTCACTGAGAAAAACAAGTAACAAAAAAGATAATGTTAAGGTGACCCTGAGTAGTATTTATATCTCTACTTCCAGCTTTTCAGCATTTAAAAAATCCCATTACTCAGTCCACCAGTGTTTCTGATTTAATATTCTTTTATATATATGGTTCTGAATTTAGACAGAGAGTCATAATCACTAGTCAATTTTCCCAAAGCGGTTCACCTCTTACTGTATCATAGCTGGCCACTGCCATCTTTATAACTGAAGAGAAACAGGATCTACTTCTACTTTTCACCAAATGTGGTTAAGATATATAATTTAACACAGTTTTTAATGAAGACAGTATTTTTTAGAGAAGTTTAAGTTTCACAGCAAAATTGAGAGGAAGGTACAGAGATTTTCCATATATCCTCTGCCACCACACCTGCATAACCTCTCCACGGTTCAACAAAATTGTAATAAATGTGGTGCTATAACACAAGAGATTAAAAAAAAAATACAGTGACAAAATGTGTACACAGAATTTCTCCTTTTCAAAAGAGAGTATTTGTTGAAACTAAATACATGTGAGCACGCGCACACACACACACACACACATACTTTTTTCTCCTTCCCCTAAAACAAAAGAGAAGCGTCTCTCCAAAGTATATAAATTCTCTCACTTGAAAGGCAAAAACTCTGTGTGAGGGGATATACACTTCTGGCATTGTGACTAGGAAATGTGGGCCAATCTTCCCAGCATGAACAGATAGAAAAGCTAATCAAAATATATTATTAAAAAACTACTTGAAGGTATCATAAAGGCAACAAGCCACTAAAAAATTAGTAACCAAGGTCTTAAAGAAGAAAAAACCTAGATAGAGAAGCCTGGTATATGGAAAATGCCAAAAGGCAAGTGAGAAGCTGAACAGAGCTTTCTTATGGGGCTCAGAGTGACACAGCTGAAGTCCAGAGCCTGCCAAGGAAGCAATGCCTATAAGCACACATGATAAGGACTGTACTCTAGGAGTTAGGGTGATCTAGAAATGGTCTGGTTCTCACAGGGTAAGGAAGTCCAACTTCATATCACCTAGCGTCCTACAATTAGAGTAAATTCATAGAAGGTTATTAGTTCCCTAGACATACATCCCTTTTGAGGAAGAAAAGACATAACACTAGGCTTAATTATATACAATTTATACAATTTATGTTACCCAAACTAAAATCATCAGGCATATGAGAAAAAAGAACATTCTTTTTTTAAAAAAGAAAATATGGGTAATAGAGCCAGACATATAAATGATCCAGGTAATGAAGTTATACAATATCTTTAAAATAATATCCTGAATATGTGTGATAATGGCATTGCACAGTGACTTTAGCATAAGTATCCTGAATATTTTCAAAGAAATAGATATAATTGAGAGGTTCTGAAAAGAAATAGTGTTTAAGAAAATGAAAATCTGGGCACTGAAAACCACAGTAACTGAAATTAAGAATATGATGGAAAGGGGGCTTCCCTGGTGGTGCAGTGGTTGGGCGTTCGCCTGCCTATGCAGAGGACATGGGTTCGTGCCCCGGTCTGGGAGGATCCTGCATGCCGCGGAGCGGCTGGGCCTGTGGGCCATGGCTGCTGGGCCTGCGTGTCCGGAGCCTGTGCTCCGCGGCAGGAGAGGCCGCGGCAGTGAGAGGCCCACGTACCACAAAAAAAAAAAAAGGAATATGATGGAAGGGTTTCACAACAGATTACAAACACCTGAAAATATCATTAGTAAAATGGAAGATAAGTCAGAACACTGTGTGAAGAAGTATAGTGAATAAAAATGATGGAAAAAGCACAAAACAACATGATATACCTAGGAATTACAGTGAGGAGGGCTACCATATGTGTGACTGGAGTCCCAGAAAGAGAAGAAAGAATGGAATAGAAGCAATGTGTGGAAAGACATGGCTGCAGTTTTCTAAATTATTAGAGTTTTGAAAATAATAACTCAAGAATAACGATGAACCTCTGAAAAGAAGTGAAATTGAGTTATTTGTAGTGAGGTGGATGGACGTAGAGTCTGTCATACAGAGTGAAGTAAGTCAAAGAGAAAAACAAATACCGAATACTAACACATATATATGGAATCTAAAAAAAAAAAGTGGTTCTGAAGAACCTAGGGGCAGGACAGGGATAAAGATGCAGACGTAGAGAATGGACTTGAGGACACAGGAAGAGGGAAGGGTAAGCTGGGACGAAGTGAGAGAGTAGCATGGACATATATACACTAGCAAATGTAAAATAGATAGCTAGTGGGAAGCAGCGGCATAGCACAGGGAGATCAGTTCCGTGCTTTGTGACCACCTAGAGGGGTGGGATAAGTAGGGTGGGAGGGAGATGCAAGAGGGAGGGGATATGGGGATATATGTATGCGTAGAGCTGATTCACTTTGTTATACAGCAGCAACTAACACAACATTGTAAAGCAATTATACTCCAATAAAGATGTTAAATAAAATAATGATGAACCTCAAGCAGGATAAAAACAAAGAAAGTTGTACCTGACATAGCACAGTAAAGTTGCTGATAAGGGATAAAGATAAAAATCTTAAACGCAAACATAGAAAAAGATAGGTTAAAGTAAAAGGAGCAAGAATTAAACAAAAACAGGCCTTTCCACATCTAAGAAGAGGATTGTATTAGTTATCTATTGGTGCATAACAAATCATCCCTAACTTAGTTGCTTAAAACAATTAGCATTTATTGTTTTATAGATTTTGTGGTAGTAATCTGGAAGCAGCATAGCTGGATGGTTCGGGCTCAAGGTCTCTCAAGAGATTGCATCCAAGCTGTCCACTGAGGTGTGGCTCTCTCAAAGCTCAAGCTGGGGAGGGTCTATTTCCAAGCTCACTCAGGTGACTGTTGGCAGGCCTCGGAAGATCTTCCAGGCTTATTCACACGGCTGCCTGTTTGCCTGATTTCCTTACTCTGTGGCTTATTCACACTCAGGCTGCCTGAGTGTTATCATGGCACTCTTTCCAGGGCAGCCTCCCCACATGGCAGCTGGCTTCCCTCAGAGAGAGCGAATGAGGGTGAGAGAACATACCGACATGGAAGTCAATGTCTTTTTTATAACCTAATGTCCAAAGTGGCATCCCATCACTGCTACTGTGTTTTATTTACTAGAATAAAGTCACCTAGTTGGCCTTGTGCTTTCTTGATAGAGCAGCATTGAAGTGTCATGTGGAATTGCTATTTAACAAGTTACCACAGACTTAGTATATTAAAACAAGCTTTTTATTTGATTCATTTTTGGATCAGGAAATAGAGAGATGGGCTGAAGTAGGTGGTACCTACCGCACTGGGTTGTCCAAGGTAGGTTCTTCATTCACATGACTGGTGCCTCAGTTGTTCTTGGTCTGACTGTCTCTCTGTCCACATGATGTGCCATCCTGTAGAACCTCTCCATATAGCTTGTATTTCTTATGGCATGGTGATCTCAGGGTAATCACATTTCTTACATTGTATATGGCTTCCAAGAGTCAGGAAAAGAAAGCTCCCTCGCCAGTCAAGGGCCACACCCAGGACCAGTGCTGCATCGCTTCTCCTGTATTCATATTGTCATGGTAGTCGCACAGTCAGCCTAGATATCAGGGGGTGGGGATGTAAATGTCACTTCTTAATTAGGAATTAAGAAGGTCACATTGCAGAAGAAAATTGTTTTAGAGATAATGTTGTCATCTTTGGGACAGTGTAATATTTCACATTCTGCTCTCTGGCCACAACAACCTACATCCCATTTACATGCAAAATACACTTACCCTCTCCCTGAAGATTTCATCCCATTATGGCACTGAGGTCACATTTTACTGGTAGGGGGCTGAATTTGATCCTTGTTTTGAGGCTGCTCCTTAAATTGAGGATCTTTTGTTATCTGAAGCTAGAAGCTAGCCCTGGCTCCTTTATATATCCTCAAAATCCATATTGAAAAGTGATCAATTCCCTCTTTATTTCAACTTTCTGTAGCCATATTTCATTATAAATAACTAAAAAACCAGTTGGCATTTCCAACATTCTACTAAACATCTGTTAAACCAGATCCTCGAGTTCATAGGCACATTTTTACTTTATATTTCCTTCTATATTATTTATTGCTTTATAAAATAAATACCCCAAAACTTAGCATCTTAAGACAATATGAAGCAAAATTAATATTCTCACATATTTTCTGAGTATCAGGAATCTGGAAGTGCTTTAGATGGATGGTTCTGGCCCAGGATCTCCCATAAGGCTGCAGTTAAGATGTCAGCAAAGGTTGCAACTGTCCGATAGCATGGCTGGAGCTGGAGAATCAGCATTCAAGATAGCTCACTTAGAGGGTATTGGCAGAACACTTCAACTGACTGCTGGCAGAAGGCCGCAGCATCACAGGACAGCCTGGGAGTCTTCCCAGCATCACAGATGTTTCCTCAAGAGTAAATGCTCCAAGATAGAGGGCAAGAAAGAAGCTGCAGTTCTTTTTATGACCTAATTTCTGAAGTCATACATTTCCATTTCATTCTAGTAGAAGCAAATCACTAAGGTCAGACATACTCAAAGAGGGAAATTAAGCTTCACCTCTTAAAAGGGGGGGTATCTAAGAATTTGTGGACATATTCTATAAGTGCCACATCTACTTTACCTCAGTCAATAGGTTTGCTAAATTTTCTATTACTATGTAACACAATTTATCTTTTCTCCAGCCTTCAATAACACTTTTCTCAGTTTTGTTCCACTGCCACAAATCGTTTACTTGAGGTCCTTCACACTGCCATGCAACATGTGGTCCTAAATCCAAAGCCATGTGTTTTACATTTCTGTTATAACAAAAAAAAACCTACTTCCAGCACCAAATTTAGGTTCTGGAATATATTTATGAATAACAAACCCTCCCAAACTATCAGTGGATTAAAACAGCAACCATTTACTATGTGTGGTCACCCTGTGGGTCAGGTGTTTTGTCAAGACATAATGGTGGGGGGCGACCTTCAAGATGGCAGAGGAGTAAGACGTGGAGACCACCTTCTACCCTACAAATACATCAAAAATACATCTACATGTGGAATAACTCCTACAGAACACCTACTGAATGCTAGCAGAAGACCTCAGACTTCCCAAAAGGCAAGAAAATCCCCACGTACCTGGGTAGGGCAAAAGAAAAAAGAAAAAACAGAGACAAAAGAATAAGGATGGGACCTGCACTTCTGAGAGGGAGCTGTGAAGGAGAAGAGGTTTCCACACACTAGGAAGCCCCTTCACTGGTGGAGATGGAGGGGGGCGGGGGAAAAGCTTCGGAGTCACAGAGGAGAGCACAGCAACAGGGGTGCAGAGGGCAAAGTGGAGAGATT
The DNA here is from genome assembly GCF_011762595.2 of Tursiops truncatus. NCBI lineage: Eukaryota > Metazoa > Chordata > Mammalia > Artiodactyla > Delphinidae > Tursiops > Tursiops truncatus. The sequence goes on from NC_047037.1 coordinate 90,871,069, forward strand.
CCCACACAGAGGATCAGTGCCAACCAGCACTCACCAGCTTGAGAGGCTTGTCTGCTCACCCACTGGGCCAGGTAGGGGCTGGGAGCTGAGGCTTGGGCTTCAGAGGTCAGATCCCAAGGAGAGGACTGGGGTTTGGCTGTGTGAACACAGCCTGAAAGGGGCCATAGGTCCAGAGCTATGTGGGAGGGAGTCCAAGAAAAAGTCTGGACGTGACTGAAAGGCAAGAAACCATTGTTTTGGGGTGTGCGAGGAGACGGGATTCCTTCCCTGTCTGCCCACAGACGGCTGAGCACCCCCTAAATGAGCTCCAGAGATGGGTGCAAGCCACAGCTCTCAGCTCAGACCCCGGAGATGGTCATGAGACGCTAATGCTGCTGCTGCTGCCACCAAGAAGCCTGTGTGTGAGCACAGGTCACTATCCACACCTCCCCTCCTGGGAGCCTGTGCAGCCCGCCACTTCCAGGGTCCCGTGATCCAGGAACAACTTCCCTGAGAGAACACACGGTGCACCTCAGGCTGTTGAAATGTCATGCCAGCCTCTGCTGCTGCAGGCTCTCCCCACATTCCAATTATAACTACTGTACCCCTCCCTCCCCATGGCATGAGTGAGCCAGAGCCCCCTAATCAGCCGCTGTTTTAACCCCATCCTGTCTGAACGGGAACACATGCCTGAGGACGACCTACATGCAGAGGCAGGGCCAAAACCAAAGCTGAATCCCAGGAGCTGTGGAACAAAGAAGAGAAAGGGAAATTTCTCCATGCAGCCTGTAAAAAGGAGACAGCCAACACAGTAAGTTAAACAAAATGAGAAGACAAGGAATTATGCAGCAGATGAAGGAGCAAGGTAAAAACCCACCAGACCAAACAAGTGAGGAAATAGGCAGTCTACCTGAAGAAGAATTCAGAGTAATGATAGGAAAGGTGATCCAAAATCTTGGCAGTAGAATGGAGAAAATACAAGAAACATTTAACAAGGACCTAGAAGAACTAAAGAGCAAACAGACAACCATGAACAACACAATAAATGAAATTAAAAATTCTCTAGAAGGGGTCAATAGCAGAATAACTGAGGCAGAAGAACGGATAAGTGACCTGGAAGATAAAATAGTGGAAATAACTACTGCAGAACAGAATAAAGAAAAAAGAATGAAAAGAATTGAGGACAGTCTCAGAGACCTCTGGGACAACATGAAATGCACCAATATTTAAATTATAAGGGTCCCAGAAAAGAAGAGAAAAAGAAAAAGTCTGAGAAAATATTTGAAGAGATTATAGTTGAAAACTTCCTTAACATGGGAAAGGAAATAATCAAGTCCAGGAAGTTCAGAGAGTCCCATACAGGATAAATCCAAGGAGAAATACACCAAGAAACATATTAATCAAACTATCAAAAATTAAATACAAAGAAAAAATATTAAAAGCAGCAAGGGAAAAGCAACAAATAACATACAAGGGAATGCCATACGGTTAACAGCTGATCTTTCAGCAGAAACTCTGCAAGCCAGAAGGGAGTGGCAAGACATATTTAAAGTGATGAAAGGGAAAATCCTACAACCAAGATTACTATACCCAGCAGGTATCTCATTCAGATTTGACAGAGAAATTAAAACCTTTACAGACAAACAAAGGTTAAGAGAATTCAGCACCACCAAACCAGCTTTACAACAAATGCTAAAGGAAGTTCTCTAGGCAGGAAACACAAGAGAAGGAAAAGACCTACCAAAACAAACCCAAAACAATTAAGAAAATGGTAATAGGAACATACATATCAATAACCACCTTAAATGTAAATGGACTAAATGCTCCAACCAAAAGACATAGACTGGCTGAATGGATACAAAAGCAAGACCTGTACATATGCCGTCTACGAGACCCACTTCAGACCTAGGGACACATACAGACTGAAAGTGAGGGGATGGAAAATGATATTCCATGCAAATGGAGATCAGAAGAAAGCTGGAGTAGCAATTCTCATATCAGACAAAATAGACTTTAAAATAAAGACTATTACAAGAGACAAAGAAGGACACTACATAATGATCAAGGGATCGATCCAAGAAGAAGATAGAACAATTGTAAATATTTATGCACCCAACATAGGAACACCTCAATGCATAAGGCAAATGCTAACAGCCATAAAAGGGGAAATTGAAAGTAACACAATCATCGTAGGGGACTTTTAACACCCCACTTTCACCCATGGACAGATCATCCAAAATGAAAATAAATAAGGAAACACAAGCTTTAAATGACACATTAGACCAGATGGACTTAATTGATATTTATAGGACATTCCATCCAAAAACAACAGAACACACTTTCTTCTCAAGTGTTCATGCAGTAGTCTCCAGGATAGATCATATCTTGGGTCACAAATCAAGCCTTGGTAGATTTAAGAAAATTGAAATCGTATCAAGTCTCTTTTCCGACCACAATGCTCTATCAATTATCAGATATCAATTACAGGAAAAAAAACTGTAAAAAATAGAAACATATGGAGGCTAAACAATATGCTACTAAACCAAGAGTTCACTGAAGAAATAAAAAAATACCTGGAAACAAATGACAATGAAAACACGACGACTCAAAACCTATGTGATGCAGCAAAAGCAGTTCTAAGAGGGAAGTTTATAGCAATACAATCCTACCTCAACAAACAAGAAAAATCTCGAATAAACAACCTAACCTTACACCTAAAGCAATTAGAGAAAGAAGAACACAACAAAAAAAAAACCCAAAAGTCAGCAGAAGGAAAGAAATTATAAAGATCAGATCAGAAATAAATGAAAAAGAAATGAAGGAAACAATAGCAAAGATCAATAAAACTAAAAGCTAGTTCTTTGAGAAGATAAACAAAATTGATAAACCATTAGACAGACTCATCAAGAAAAAAAGGGAGAAGACTCAAATCAATAGAATTAGAAATGAAAAAGGAGAAGTAACAACTGTCACTGCAGAAATACAAAGTATCATGAGAGATTACTACAGGCAACCGTATGCCAATAAAATGGACAATCTGGAAGAAATGGACAAATTCTTAGAAAAGCACAACCTTCTGAGACTGAACCAGGAAGAAATAGAAAATATAAGCAGACCAATCACAAGCACTGTAATTGAGACTGTAATTAAAAATCTTCCAACAAACAAAAGCCCAGGACCAGATGGCTTCACAGGCGAATTCTATCAAACATTTAGAGAAGAGCTAACACCCATCCTTCTCAAACTCTTCCAAAATATAGCAGAGGGAAGAACACTCCGAAACTCATTCTATGAGGCCACCATCACCCTGATACCAAAACCAGACAAAGATGTCACAAAAAAAGAAAACTACAGGCCAATATCACTGATGAACATACATGTGAACATCCTCAACAAAATACTAGCAAACAGAATCCAGCAGCACATTAAAAGGATCATACACCATGATCAAGTGGGGTTTATCCCAGGGATGCAAGGATTCTTCAATATATGCAACAAATAGTAGTAGGAACTATGTTCTAACTGTTGGTATATATCTGTAATAATTGCTTTCACAGAAATGAAAGCCAAATAATGAAGCTAGCAAAGATAAGGTAAAAAATACAAAAGAAGAGAAAAAATGCCTTTATAATTATACAGTACCAAATTACTAGTGAACAGGAAGGAAAATGCACAATTCTAGTCAGACAATGATAATTATTCAAATGTACATTATATGGGTAATTTGTGAAAATGAGCTAAATCTCTTATTAATTATATATTCAATGGGCTAATTTTCTAATTTTTAGAAGAAAGTATATATTTAGTCTTTATGAAACCCTAAAAAGTATTTATAGTCTTTAGTAATAACTTGAAAGTGAAAGTTACTTTTATGGCTTTTTATTCAAGATTTTCAAAATTTCATCTTTGTTGACAGATCATATTGATCCAATGGATGGTCATTGGAATTTTTCCTATGCCATGAATGGAGGAAAATTAGAATAACATTTCAGTCTTAGAAGATGATGAAAGTTATCTTTGGAAGATATATGCAGAATAGAAATATTTATATATTCATATATGAAAACTTCATTTCTATATGTGGAAATACATATTTTACTTGATGACAACTTTCCAAGTTACAGAATTTTCTCTCCCTGAGCAAGGAGTGCTAGTTTACTGTGTGGAGGGATTAAAAACAGTGCATTAAGAGGTGTTAGATTGTAGAGTATGCTCAGAGAAAAGACAGGCGCAGATTATTTTGTTTTCTTTTAAGAGCGTTCCATCCACATTTCTCAAGTTTACCTTTGGCACGGCATATCTATGTTGATTACCATGAGGAGGCAGGTGAAGTGTTTGGAATAATTCCCTGCTGGATTTTTTTATTTGTGGTAAGAACATGGTTTAATCCCACTGTGAATCCCTTTATAGAGCCTCTAGAAATTTTAGAAAGTATAGAATTGGCCCTAGAGTCAGTTTACAGATCTATTGGTGTACTCTCTGAGAAGAATGGGTGACTGAGCCTTTTCCCAGTCTGTAGCAGATGAAGCTGGTGTCTGCCGTATCCCGTCGGCACTCCCTGGAGCTCACCTTCAGCTTCAGTGGAAGGTCCCCATATACACCTATTGCTTTGCCTTGAGCACTTGTGACTCTGCTTCTGAGAGCTTAATCTGACCCCATGAGTGGAGCAGGACAAAGGTGCTGGGGAAGTAATGTCCCAGGAGCAACTCTTTACCAATGAGGGTTTGAGGCCTATGGATAGAACACCCAGCTTCGGGCCCTTGTGGGTCCTGGAGTGCTGAGGTGTGCTCGATTTGGTTTCTCAGAGCCCCCTTGAGACTCAGGCTCAGTTGCTCATAGTGGTAACCCTGTCGTTAACGCACACTTTCTGGCTTTCCTCCCTCCCTTCTCTGACTTACTTCCCCACTCCCTCATTGTGCTTTCTGGGATCATCTCCCAAATAAGCTACTGGCACTTGTCTCAGGGTCTGCTTTTTTGTATGCCTCATGTAAATGTTTGCCTGATCTTATTTTTTAAACGCCAACAGTGTCACTATTCTGGAGGCACAAGATTGAGGAAAGAGGAAAGAGTCTCTGCTCCCTGATTGCATTTGTGAAGAGCTAAAACCATCTATTTGTCTCTGTATTTTTACCATGGGGGCCATGGCCTGCTGTGGTGACTGCTTCTTTCTTTTACCTTTACATCTGCCATGATTTGAGGCCCTCTCTCCCAGCATGGGCACAAAGGAATATATGAATGAAAATTATTATTAACAAGAAGGAATGGCTTCACTGAGATATTTATTCTGATGGATTTCAATACTTGCTTCCTGCTCACTGTACATTTCTTGAACGTTTTCTTTATGACTATTTAAAATAACTGCCTGAGGAAATGGGACTTAAAATATTGAAATTCTGTGGTCCACGAAGCCCGTTATCCTTTGCCCTTATTTTTCCTGTGCCCAGTCCACCCCAACATTCCAGCTTCCATGAAAGCAGGGGCTTTGTTTGTTTTGTTTATTGCTCTATCACTGATATAGTAACAACGAAAGTGCCTGGAAAACAGTAAATTCTTCGTAAATATTTGCTGAATGAATCAGTTGAGTCAATTCAATTTCTTGATAGCCTTATAAACTTGGGCAAATTGATTAACCTCTCTGTGCTTCACTTTTCTCATAAATAAAACGGGGGGATGATGAAAGTCCCTTCCTTAAATGATTATTGTGAGGTTTGAATGAGATTTTGTATGTAATACACACAATGTAATCCCTGACACATAATAAATGCTAAAAAAGCATAGTTTATATTATTATTATTACAGTTAATATATATTTATTGAGGGATGATTATATGACAGGTACTATTAGTTGTTGGGATTACAACAATGAAACATACATACAAGGTCACTATGCTCATGTAACTGTACTATAATGAGTGTGATGTATGAAAAATAGACAATCCCTATATAAATATTTTAGCTTAAGGAAATTCAGTTTTTTCCTGTAGATATTGAAGAACTACAAATTATAAAATGGGGGAATGACATTTTTAAAAAGCATATCTTAAAATATAAAGATAGATTAATTGGGGAAAACATTGAAGGCATGAATTCTTAAGAAGTTATTGGACTGGCCAAAAAGTTCGTTCAGGGTTTTCTGTAACATCGTGAGGAAAATCCAAACGAACTTTTTGGCCAACCCAATACTTCAGTGTTTCAGGCAAAAGATAATAATAGTAGTAAAATGAATGCATCTGAGAGACTTTTCTGGATGAGCAAAGGTAGAGCTGGTGGATGGGCACTCAGTTAACTGACAGGAGAATAAAAAAAGAACAGGTAGAGAAAGATTTAAGATAACTGTGTGTTCCCTAAGATCCATTGGAGAAAAGCATTGCAAAGGAATTGGGAGCAAACAGGAGTTGGGGAAGATGAAATGGCTCTTAAAGCTTTGCAGAAAGTAGTAGGAGCACAAGATCTGTCTTGTTACCTGGAATGGTGAGTTGGGAAAATAGAGAAGTTGGGGGTGAGGATGAGAGGAAGAATGAGAGCTTGTGATGTATCTGGGGAGAGGGAGATTGCTCATAGAAGAAGTGAAAGAAAAGAACAGGAACATTATTGAAGTATTTTCACAAGGTGCTGTCTCTTCTTGTTTCAAGGTTGTTTCTGTCATCACTTCTGTGTTCAGAGTGAGTCAATTTCTAATTCAACCCAGAATGCTTCTCTCCAGCTCCCAAAGGGGAACCAAGAATCTTAGTGTCTCTATTTAGTTATAGAAGGATTACCTTACTCTGAATAAGATATTCTCATTCCATCAAATCAAAGCATGCTTTCCAACCTTTCTGTTTTCTTTTTAATCTCTAAAAGATAAAGATTCTTGCCTTTAACATAAACATAATACTATCAACACCGGTAAAAATAATAATTCTTTAATGTCATCATACGTAGCCAGTTCAACTTTGTGTGTGTGTGTGTGTGCTTTTGTGACTCATCGATTCCTTATTTTGGCAATATATCAGCCCTAAATTTTTATTATTTCCAGACTTGGTTTTCTTCCTCCTGCCAAAGTTAAAAAACAAATAAAAAATTGGATTCTCATAAAGGTTCTCCCACTCCTTTGGGGATTTAAACAAAATACCACTAACTAAAATCATCTGAAACAACAGTTTCTAAGATCCTGAAAATTTAAACATGTCAGCAGAATCAACTGTGGCTCATATATATGTAGCTCAAAGGTATTAAGGCCTAAAGTAAACGCTGGAGTGTGCCTGCTTTCTAAGAGAAGAAAGGGCATTGCAAGTTCATGACTAAATGAAAGACTTCAGTAATTTGAATATGTTTCCCAAGAGCCAGAGGACTAAAAAAGGTGACTACACAAGACTTGAGCAAGCCTCCAGATTATGAAAATTAAATATTTTAAAAGATAGAAGTGGTTGTCCTTCCACTAAGATAAAACATCCTATGAAAAATATCTAGTTTGTGGCAGTTGCTCTGTTAGGAATTTTCATATGTGAACCCAATCCTCACAGTAAATGCATAAAGCAGGGATTATCAAGCCCACACTACAGACTTGTAAAGCAAGGTTGTCTAATGCGCCCAAGATCGCATAGCTAGTGTGTGGATTTGGTCCCAGGATTGTTAGACTTTAAAATGCGTGGTGTTTCCATGACTATAACAGGCTGCCTCCTCTGGGCTTCATGAAGGTATAATATTATCAGCTTAAGGTAAGGGTGAGGAAAATCAAATTCAATATATACTTATGTAAACACAATGCTGAACTGTCCTCTATGGAGAGAATCTGCCCTGTGCACCCCAATGGCCAATGAGGTGAAGCATGCAATCTTAGAGCAGCTTTAAGATTCTAAATTCTGCTTGCTGGAATTTGGTCATAGCTAACTTTCTTATGCATGTGCATGTAATTAACATTTTCTCTTTAAATTAACCCTCTGTATCAATCAGAGTTCAGTCAGGAAAACATAGCCACCATAAAAATTATGTGAATAAAGGGTTTACAATATTTATTAGAATAACTAATTATATTAATTAGACCTTACGCTAATGTGCAATAACCTGGGGAAGTGAAGATCTAAAAGTGGGAGTGATAGGCACCAGTCATTCCATCAGACACACAGGTATGAGTATCCAGTCAGAACTATAGGATAAGGTTGTCAGATTTAGCAACTAAAAAATAATATGTAACACCCAGTTAAATTTGAATTTCAGATAAATAACATTTTTTAGTATTAGATGTCCCGTGCAATATACGAGATTGTATTTATGCTAAAAATTTTTCATTGTTTATCTTAAGTGTAAATTTAACTGGGTGTCCTGTAATTTATCTGTCAACTTCATAGTGGGAATATTTGAGAAGCCAGATACGTTGGCCTCTGAAGTGGTACTGTGGAGAGGAAGTGTGTGGAGACTCTATGGAAATAGGTACCAGCTCTGTGGCTATACAACTAAGTGTGTGGTGGTGAGCCAGGGGGTGCTGTTGGCCAACAGGGTCAGTGGTCAAGTAGAGGGGCTGGATATGGAGCAGCAAGAGCAAGCCAGAATAACCTGGGACCTGCCGGGCACCTCTGTGCCCAGAATGATGACTTCACATCTACCTTCCGAATTGCACAGGGACCTTTCTTGGCCACACAGGGAAGGAGGTTCTGGGAAAGGCAGTCTCTGGTGTTAGTCAAATCAGTGTAACTCAGTGTAATATATCTATCCTTTTTGCCCAAAATAAACTTTCTCTCTCCCTCTCTCTCTTTGCTAAGTTAAAATGTATCTAAAAATGCATGGGGGGCTTCCCTGGTGGCGCAGTGGTTGAGAGTCCGCCTGCCGATGCAGGGGACGCGGGTTCGTGCCCCGGTCCGGGAAGATCCCACATGCCGCGGAGCGGCTGCGCCCGTGAGCCATGGCTGCTGAGCCTGCGCGTCTGGAGCCTGTGCTCCGCAATGGGAGAGGCCACAACAGTGAGAGGCCCGCATACCGAAAAAAAAAAAAAAAGCATGGATTTTAAATATAGCAGTTATATGAATTTTGACTAATGTACACACCTGTTTAAGCACTACCAAATCAAGATGCAGAACATTTCTGTCTCCCTAGAAAGTTCTCTCAAGCCCCTTTCCAGTCAGTCCTCTCTCTCCAATAGGTAAACAAGATTGATTTTTTTGATCATAGTTTTGCCACGTGTGGAGTTTTCTATAAATGGAAGCATACAGTATTTTTCTTTTGAATCTCACTTCTTTCACACAATATCATGTGCTCATCAATGTTGCCACACGTATCAGTAGTTTACTTCTTTTTATTATTGGATAGTAGTCCATTGTACAAATATATCCATATTGAAAATAAGATAAATTTATTGAAAAGGTAACTTTATTCCAACACTGGAACTATTGTCATATGTAGAAGATATGCATGCAAAATATTACCATAAAATGTAATTTAATACTAGTAAGTTGTACTTGTTCGTCAAGTGCTCTAAACCCCTCTCATTTCCTATTGTTATTTAGAGTGGTATCAAATACATATAGGCACTGACAAGAGACTTCTTTTTGAGTGATCAAAAGTATTGATGGATAAAAGAAGATAATTTATTTTGATGCCCTGACTTCAAACAATCTAAAATTATTTTGCTCACAATCAGAGTTTACTGCCACCACCTCAACTCCCACACATTCTGAGAAATATTACACTAGAACATGATGTAGGAATCCTTGGAAACCGGGGAATTGGGGTACCGTGCGGTTCCCAGTGTTCCATACTCCAAACACAACCCTGGAAATCAACTCGTTCCAATACTGAGCCTGTTGCAAGCCTAGAAAAGATTTTAACAGAGCCTAGAATACTACTCTTGGCCATAAGCTAGAACCAATTTAATGAGCTGGAAAGGACTAGACTTGGACATGACTTGGGAAGAGCCAATGGGCATGAGGATGGTGGCGATTTTTATCAAACAAATGACACTCTAACTGGATGCTTAAAATTTTGCATATACTTCTCTGTACTGCTTTTAATGCCTGCTTCTGTGATCTGTCTTCTTGAGGATAGAAGCCATGTCTTTTAATCTGTGCATCTCCATTGCCTAATTGTGCATCTCCATTGCATAACATTTGCATGACACTTGAATAAACAGCAGTGGCAATACCAGGACACATCATAGAAATAGAGTGTCACACACAACCTGTGATGAAGTTGGTGGAGCAGAGTAATGGAATGGGGATGATGGAAACTCAGGCTCTCAGGTGAATTCTGGTTTGTGGTGAGACGGCTAGACTTCAAGATGCTCCACTCTATTCCAATTGTCTAAGGAACAAATGTTTCCTAGGGTGAAATTTTTCACACCTTGCTGGAATATTTCATCTACCAGTTAGCTCTACCTGAATGGAATTGTCAAAAAGAGAGTCAGTAGTGACAGGTGTCCTGGGAGAGGAGTTTATGATACCTGAAGAAGAAGAGCCTTTTATTTGGGGGATAGATGGAGAATATTGTTTCAAGACAGTGCCCTCAGTAACTGGACCAATCACCTAGTTAAGAGATGCTAATATGACCTAACCATGGCCTGAAGGAGACAGGTTTTCTAACAGTAAATAGAGTTGTTTTATAAATTGGCTAAGGACTCAAAAAGACAATAATGAGCATGGAATATGAGTATCCTTGCTCTCAATTGGATGGATGGAGAGATAGAGATAGATGATAGATATTATATATTAAAATAATAATAATAAAAGCTTAAAACATAACTTTAAGTACATTTCATGGGACTGATGCAATGAAAAGGATTTTTTTAAAGTACTTGTTAGATACAAGAATAGTACCCTCCATGCTTTCTTTCCTGATTCCATGTTGAACAAGGAAAGTGAGAACTAATAACAAATTCAGAGACTATACCATATTCTGTTTGTGCTAATATTAGAACAATATTTTCAAAGATAGGAAAACATAAAGTATGTTGTGAAATAATCTATAAAAGCTCCCAGCACGATGTCTGGCTCAATAATCAGTCGATAAGTGTTAGTGTCTTTTCAGCTATTAAAATCCCAGGATTAGGAACTCTTGTACAGCCTAGAAAATGGAATTGATAACTATCACTGATAAAATAGTTTTTAAAAATGCTTAAGATGAATAGAGAAGATACTAAAACTCTTTTGAACTTTAACCTAGATTAGTTCTATAATAATGAATGAATAGCAGAAATGGTTTCAGTGTAAAGTAAACAGTCCTGTTGTTGTGAATGAAAGCTGAACTTACCTCATAGGTTCTCCAGAGAAATCACTTTATTCATGCCATGTGTACCCAAAAGAAGTTTTTCAACCATATTTTGCTATTTGGCATGAAAATTGTTTTCTGACTCTCTATCTTTGTTTATAAAGCCTGCATGTTTTGACTTGCCTATAGCAGCGCCTAATAAATATTTGCAGGATAAATGAAAGGAAAATTAGGCAACATGGGAAACTAAGTGGGCAGGGAGGGCTCTCTTTACATGAAGCTCTCTTTACAACATCAGAAAGAAATTGTGCTGGAAATTTGTCCTCAATATATTGAGAGAAAGAAGTGCATAATACTTTGAAGAATCATTTTTACAACGTGTAAAACCAGTTTCAGCAAAACTATGTTGTCACTGGGTTGCTTTCCCGAGCTTTAAGTGAACTTTCCCCTTCCTCCTGGGCCCCTTATCATTGTTGGTCCCACTCTTTCTGGTCTCAATCCTGTGCCCTGGTCAGTGTAATCGAAACAATGGCTGATGTGGACTAACCGGTCTGCCAGGCCACGCCCCTCTCCCTCAGGCTGCCTTTCTCACCAGATCAGGTCCCCAGGGCCTGGTGCACCTACAGTCTTTACTATACCAAATTGAACTTGGGTTTTTTTTTCTCTCCATCCTGTGCTGGCTTCATGCTCAGAAAGCTTCTCTCCTTGTGATTAAGAGATGGTTACAGTAGGTCCAGCCTCACATTTTCTCAGGTTCAACAGAAATATATGTTTCCTTGTAGTTCACGTTAACTCCCTCTGCTGAGTTGAGTGTTCAGCCCATCCCTGAACCAATCACTCTACTTCTACCTAGGTAGTTAGATTAGGAAGTGGGGAGAGAGAGAGACAGAGACAGAGACAAAGAGATAGAGACAAGTGGCGGGGGGAAGAAGGAATCTCTCTAAGGCAGATTGGTGTCTCTTATTCACCAGTTTTTTCCAGTTTATTCCAAGAGTTTGGTACAATGCTAGGCCCATAGTACATATTCAATAATATAAATTGAACTGATGTTAAATTCAGTTCCCACATTATCGATTTTTCAGTTTACTATTTTGCTAGATTATTTTAATTCTGCCAAGACAATTTTAAAATTCCTCCAACTTTTACTTATCTAATTTCATTTAATTCCTTTCCTTTGCATGTTGTTCTGTTATCTTTGAATCACAGCTTCTTATAGGTTCATGCTTCTCTTTTAGAGTGGCTACGTCTGTTAGTATCACATGAAATATCTTAAGAAGCTTCCTAATTTGTTGTCTTGTTGAGACTAAAGGGGTGAGGGAGGGGGACAGTGGAGCAGGGGAAGAGTGCATTGAGAGTTTATGATGGCTCCACATACTCCACGTGTATTAGCACCTTCAATCCTAAGAGCAAATGCTTCAGGTAGAAAAATTATCCCCATTTTATGGGTGAGAAAACTGAGGTATAGAATGGTAAGTTACTTGCCCAAGTTTTCAAAGTAGGAGTAGATGAGCCAATTCAGGAAAAAATTCGTATCAGTAAATTGTTGATTGGTTGGTTGGTTTTGAACTTGAAGGGGTAATATACCCTGTCTTTCATGGTGCAGTTTTCCTTTAGAACTTCCATTTTATTCATTGGTGGTGTTGAATATTGACTTTTTCCTCTAATAAGGGAAAATATATTCAAACCTGTGTTTGCAAAGCAGACTTTGGAGGTGGATATTTGAGTAGTGGTTAAAGAGGGTGGGAGGGAGATGCAAGAGGGAGGGGATATGGGGATATATGTATATGTATCGCTGACTCACTTTGTTATACAGCAGAAACAAACACACCATTGTAAAGCAATTATACTCCAATAAAGACGTTAAAAAAAAAAAAAACCCTTCTCAAACAGACAGCTTGAGAACAGGTTAGTATGTATGTTTCCTGACTGCATTTTTAAACTTAGTAGCTATTTCATCTAGCAAGACTCATGTTTCAGTGGGATTTTTTTCCTTATCCTACTAGATATTCTTCTGACATGCTATATAGGGGAGTATATGAAAAATTATAATCACTGCCATTTGGCAGTAAATGACTATGAAGTTTTCTGCTGGAGTAGACCCTGGCTCCCTAAGCAAGAGGCTGTGCGTCAGTGGGAAGCGTGCTATGGGTCCTCATGTTCTTTCAACTGGAGGATATCATGTTTCATGGAGCAAAACATGAAGTAAAATCATTTCCCACCCTTCATCTAGTCCCTTCTAACTTATATTTACTAGAAATTCCTCTTACATACCACTGATACATTATATGATCATCTTGATATTTAGGTCTTGTGAATTTACATCTTTGCATCATTACATAGATAATTCTATGGAAATTTATAAGGCTGTTAGCCAGAAACCATATTAAACCAGACAACTCATTCATTAGGTTCATTGATTTTTCTAATTTAACTATCAGAGGGTAATCTGTATTTCCTTACTTACAAGTTATTGGTGGGGGAAATGAAACTCATTTTTCTCTCTTGAGCTCTAACATTATTATTTTATAAACAACTCAACAACATAAAGATTAAGTAAATAAGAGGAAAAGAAAGTTTAAAAAAAAGTAGCTAAGTACAAGCTATGATGTTTTTATTTAAAATCAACCAGTGCCACTCACTACTTTAATATCGTTTCTACCTTAAACGTTTGTTTATATATTTATTTATGTAATGATTTACTTTGCTTCCAGAAATTGAAAAATGCAAGGGCCTTAAAGGAGTTGTTAAATTCATGAATTCAGCAAATGTAGGTACTGACTGAAAAACAGGTGTAGTGTTCTGGAATTCTGAGGTCAGAGTACTAGGGACTGAGGTCATAGTGTTCTATTGTGTTCCTCCTTATACTGTTTTCCTGCAAATAAATCACTTGTTTTGTTGAGCCTCAATTTTCTCTTCTTTAAAATGGGAATAATAAAATATATCTTGTAATAAGATATGTAAGATTATATATAAGAGATTATAGATATTAATAAGATTATAGGTATAGATAAGTTGTGAATCTTGATGAATAATATTTAGGGAAATGATTTGAAGAAACAAATACTTCAAATGTAGGAAATGTAGGAATTATCCTTGATAATTATGAAAACGCTTATTTTGGGTTTTTTTGCAAAGTATTTGTAATGATATTGTTTGGAGATAGCTCTGGTCCTCAATTAACAACTATTCTAAAAGAAAATGTCACCCCTAGGTTTAAGAATGTCACTTACCTCATCTTATTTTTTGAAATTTCACATGCAGATTAAAAATAGAAATAGCTCAAAGTATGTCACTTTGTATCTCTTTTTCCATTTGAATAAAGTCAGGCTCTAACCTTGTTATTTTTGTTTTCCATTGAGAAATGTCTACTTACATGGCCAAATTACAAACTAATTTGAGCACTCTCATCTCTTCTTAATCAAAGACAAATATACACAAGCAAGTCTTGTTCATTTTTTCTCCATTTTTTAATAGCCTTTCTTTTAAAATGATGTTTTAAAAAAGATCTTAACCTATTTGAATAACCCAGCACTCTATTACAAAAAATCTAAGATTTAAAATATTCTCTGGAGAACCTTGTCCATTTAACTCTCTCATCTCTCGTTAACGTCATCATCCTTGTCAGCCAGGATGGCTTGCTTGTAAACAAGCTTCATACATTCAAGCTTTTAAATCAGCCCACGTATCAGTTCTTATGTCCAAATGCCCTCTCTCCCCTTTCTCACCTAATCTTATTCCTCTGCTAAAGAACTGTCTGCTCTATAAAGCTCTCCAAGCATGATGACATCTAACTCCAGGCACCCCATAGTGCCATTTCTACCACCTTTTCCAAGATAGTGTATTTGAATTTTGAATTTTATATTTCACTCCAATATTAACCATTACTTTTACATACTGACATATATGCATAATTGGTCAAATCTCAACTATATTTTTTTAAAGAAGACTAAGAGTAAAATCACTGGTCTATTAATTTTACTAAGTCATCTTTTGCTTTGCCACCTTCGAGTCTATTATTTCATAAATAGAACAGATACTTAGTAAATATTTGTCTTTTCTCCCATTACTCCCCCTGCCCCTTTCATAAGTGAAGGGATGAAGTTTATTCTTCATCCATTACAGCAATTTAAAAAATTCTTATTTTCCTTACTATATAGTCATGCTCTGATTTTACAAATGGCTGTTATGTTTATGGCCCCATCCAATGCCCACAAACAACTCTTTGATGAGGGTATTAGGCATCTTTTTAGAGATGTGGAAACAGAGCCTTAATTAGTTCATAGGACTTGACTGAAATCACACAACTAGTAAGTAGTGGAACCAGATATTTGACCTGGTTCTTGAACGATTGAGAGGCAGAATAGATTAATGATTTCAGAGCCTAGTCTGGAATTAGGCTGCCTGGGTTAGACTTCTGGCTCCTACACTTACTAGCTGTATCACCTTGAACTGACTGGCTTAGTTTTCCTCATCTCTGAAAAGATGATCCTAGTAGTGTTCACTTCCTAGGACTGTTGTTCTGATTCAATCTGTTAGTGTATGTAAGGCACTTAGAACACAGGGGTGGCCCCTACTAAGTGCTCAGTAAGTATAAGCTGCTGATCTGAATAGAAGGGAGAGATAAGTGAAGACTGAAGGAATAAGTTCTTCACTCTAATTTGGCAGAGCTTATCTCATTTAACACGAAAACTATTGAAAAATGGCAAGGAAGAGAATATAAAATACAGGAACCTACTAGCAAGCAGAAGAACAATATTATAGGAGTAGGTTAGATTAGCCTACTCGTATTACGTATACGATTCCCACTTGCATGTCACAAGGCATTAAAAATTATACAATGAATTGTGGGAGCAAGAGATGCCAACACAGCACCCTCTGAGGATAATATCATTGCCCTGCTGGGAATGAGAAATGGCACATAACGATCTGATGGCCTCTCTGAATAAGGATAAAATAGAAAAGTCCAATTCAAGTCCTTTTAAGTACATTTCCTGAGATGTTGTCAAGCTCAACTGAACCGTGATGCCTGCTAAGTTAAGAGTTGTTGACTCCTTCCTTGGGAATAAAGCAGCAACTAGCATGATCTGTAAAATTCATTGACAACTGAAACTTTGTGTACCACTGACCAGCTGAAGGGCTGGTTATTCTAAAGGACACAAGCAAAGAGAAGCAGAATCTCAGACCCTTCACAATGTGGTAAAAATCTGCTATATTTCCTGCCCACTTTACTGAAAATTCTTATCGTTTTTGTACAAAGAATTTTATTTTAATTAGACTCATACCAGATACCTAAAAAAATTTATATGACTGACAAAATGCATATCATCATCTATTAGAACTCCTAAAATAAAACTGAAGGATTGGTGTATGATAAAAATCTTCCCCAAATTATTGAGAAAATATTTTCTCCAACAGAGAAGATACTTTAGCTGGCAAAATTTACATAGTGGCTTTATTTTCAAGAAAGCCTGGCATTGTACAAAAAAATTTTAAACATTTAATGGATTTAAATTTAATAGTTTTAAGTCACTATGAGATAAGCAGATAATTCTATGTTTCTATTGTAGGGAAGACTGTCATAATCATGCGGTGATAATAATTTATCCATATTTGGCAAGGTGCTCATCAATAATATATAAGAAAGAATTTACAAATTAAATATAAGATACTAGATAAATGCACTAGGGACTATTATCCATTCATTTCTCTTACTTTATTTTCCAAGTCCTATCCCTGTATCATTTTAGATAACCAGAAGATATATCTAGACCTTCCTGGCTGAGCTAACAGTCCACTGTCCTTATACATTTTCTTGGCTTTTAGTAAGACATAGTAAGAGTTAAAAGATGGACAAGTTTTAATCTTGTGAAAAAATAGTCACATTTTCCTTAGTTTTGTTCCAAGAAAACATGTCTATTCCATAGAACTTTGCATTTATTTTTATCTTACAGTGAGAAACATGTAAATCCCTATGGTTTCATTTTTGCTTTGACTCCCACCATGTTCAAAACAAAATTGAGTGTTCAAATATAGTAATCATTGCATCCAAATTCCTGGAAGAATTATCTCTCTCCTTTCCTGCCTACCTAACCTATATAATTATATAAGCACAGTGGCCTGAGTGCCATGATATTTAAAAAAGGTTTGTTTTAAAAAGCAATAGAAAAATAAATGATAATTATGTAATGTGATCGAGGTGTTAGCTAATGCTCTGGTGATAATCATATTGGAATATATAAATGTGTCAAATCAACATGCTGTACATCTTAAACTTACACAATATTCTATGTCAATTATATCTCAATAAAAAAATGAAAATCAATAAATATGTAAGTCACCTAAAGTCATTTGTATAGTAGACATGGTGAAAATTCCACTCTTATCACTATTATTCCACATAGTATTGGAAGTCCTAGCCCCGGCAATCAGAGAAGAAAAAGAAATAAGAGGAATACAAATTAGAAAAGAAGATGTAAAACTGAAACTGTTTGCAGATGACATGATACAATACATAGAAAATCCTAAAGATCCACCAGAAAACTACTAGAGCTAATCAATGAATTTGGTAAGGTGGCATGATACAAAATTAATGCACAGAAATCTCTTGTTTTCCTATACACTAACAATGAAAGATCGGAAAGGGAAAGTGAGGAAACAATCCCATTTACCACTGCAACAAAAAGAATAAAATACCTAGGAGTAAACCTACCTAAGGAGGCAAAAGACCTGTACTCGGAAAACTATAAAACACTGATGAAAGAAATCAAACGTGACACAAACAGATGGAGAGATATACCATGCTCCTGGATTGGAAGAATCAATATTGTGAAAATGACTATACTATCCAAAGCAATCTACAGACTCAGTGCAATCCCTATCAAATTACCAATGGCATATTTTTAAAGAATTAGAACAAAAAATTTTACAGTTTTTATGGAAACGCAAAAGACCCCGAATAGCCAAAGCAATCTTGAGAAAGAAAAACAGAGCTGGAGGAATCAGGCTCCTGGACTTCAGACTATACAACAAAGCTACAGTAATCAAGACAGTATGGAACTGGCACAAAAAAAGAAATATAGATCAATGGAACAGGATAGAAAGCCCAGAGATAAACCCACACACCTATAGTCACCTAATCTATGAGAAAGGAGGCAAGAATATACAATGGAGAAAAGACAGCCTCTTCAATAAGTGGTGCTGAGAAAACTGGACAGCTACATGTAAAAGAATGGAATTAGAACACTCCCTAACACCATACACAAAAATAAACTCCAAATGGATTAAAGACCTAAATGAAAGACCAGACACTATAAAACTCTTAGAGGAACACATAGGCATAACACTCTTTGACATGAATCACAGCAAGTTCTTTTATGACCCACCTCCTAGAGTAATGGATATAAAAACAAAAATAAGCAAATGGAAAAAAAGAGAAAAAACAAAACAAAAACAAATAAAAATAAGCAAATGGGACCTAATTAAAATTAAAAGCTTTTGCGCAGAAAAGGAAACCATAAACAAAACAAAAAGACAACCCTCAGAATGGGAGAAAATATTTGCAAACAAAGAAATGGACAAAGGATTCATCTCCAAAATATACAAACAGCTCATGCAACTCAATATCAAAAAAACAAACAACACAATCAAAAAATAGGTGGAAGACCTAAGTAGACATTTCATCAAAGAAGACATACAGATGGCCAAGAGAAACATGAAAAGATGCTCAACATCACTAATTATTAGAGAAATGCAAATCAAAACCACAATGAGGTATCACCTCACACAAGTCAGAATGGCCATCATCAAAATATCTATAAACAATAAATGCTGGAGAGGGTTCAGAGAAAAAGGAACACTCTTGCTTTGTTGGTGGGAATGTAAATTGGTACAGCCACTGTGGAGAACAGTATGAGGTTCCTTAAAAAAACTAAAAATAGAACAACCACATGACCCAGCAATCCCACTACTGGGCATATACCCTGAGAATACCATAACTCAGAAAAGTCACATGTACCCCAATGCTCATTGCAGCACTATTTACAATAGCCAGGACATGGAAACAACCTAAATGTCCGTCGACAGAGGAATGGATAAAGAAGATGTGGTACACATATATAATGGAATATTACTCAGCCATAAAAAGAAATGAAACTGGGTCACTTGTAGTGAGGTGGATGGACCTAGAGTCTGTCATACAGAGTGAAGTAAGTCAGAAAGAGAAAAACAAATACCATATGCTAACACATATATATGGAATCTAAAAAAAAAAAAAATGTTCTGAAGGACCTAGGGGCAGGGCAGGAATAAAGATACAGTCATAGAGAATGGACGTGAGGACACGGGGAGGGGGAAGGGTAAGCTGGGACGGAGTGAGACAATGGCATGGACTTTTATATACTACCAAATGTTAAATCGATAGCTAGTGGGAAGCAGCCGCATAGCACAGGGAGATCAGCTCCGTGCTTTGTGACCACCTAGAGGGGTGGGTTAGAGAGGTTGGGAGGCAGATGCAAGAGGGAGGAGATATGGGGATATATGTATATGTATAGCTGATTCACTTTGTTATAAAGCAGAAACTAACACACCATTGTAAAGCAATTAAACTCAATAAAGATGTTAAAAAAATAGTGTTAAAAAAATCTAAGACCACAGGTCTCAAATACCAAAAGAAACCCAAAAAACAAAAACCAGAGAATATACGTGATCTATGATAAATATAATCAGGAAAGTTGAATAAGAGTTGCCGAGCAAGGGATATTTAGAGATTGAATGCAAATGTAAGTGAACTAATAAGACAACTTTTCAGAAAAGTTAACTTTTCTATACATGGAAAATGTATAGAAATGGTTGTAATGCTATGATCGATTTTTATTTTCTCCAAACACATGTTTGTAGATTTTCAATATTTCCTGAGTGATTTTCCCTCTCTAAATCTACACTCAAAACTTGCCATGAAGAAGGACTAGGCAGTAAAAATAATTCTTTGCCCGAAAGATGCTTCTTAGTAAAGTGGAAGAGTAAACTTCTTACTAGATGGTTCCATTAATATATGTCTTACGATGGCCTATGTTATCACAGCTTTAAAATCACTGTTAATTTAGAGCATCCAAAATATATTACTGCTGTTTTTTATGGAGCCAAATTATAGCTGTACCCAACTATTGTAACATTAATAACACAGTCTAATGCACCTTCATACTTATAAAGTCACATTGTGTTCAACTTCAAAATAATAAATCGCATCAGAATATGAATATCATTTACTCCTTACAAATGAAAATATGTGATTTATATTGCCATGCTTTGAATATATGGGCAGGAATCTTCTATCAATCATCAATAAGCTATATTATTTAAGAGCTTTCTTATGGCAAATAATCTGAAAACGATTTGCTATTTTGGTTTTCCTATACAATGAAAACTTTGTATAGGAAATACAACCTATATTACACCAATGTATCCATATTCTGGTATAACAGGCTTTATCTGTTGATTGCTTGATATTTGGAGTGTATATGCCTCATAATAATTGTCATTTCAATAGTATACTGAAAACTTCAGAAAAAATAAAATAGAAGACTAGTGAACCTAGGAGTAAATCATACTAACTGGTTAAGTTCTTTATAAGCTTCCCAGGCTTTCACATGCTAGGTCATTTGTTCATTTACATTTGGAAACAGTGAACTATATGGCTTCTGGGCCAAATCTGATGCATCACCTGTTTTTGTAAATAAAGTTTTGTTGGAACATCGCTGTGCCCATTTGGTGACATTTTTATGTATGGCTGCTTTCTCACTACAATGGTAGAGTTGAGTAGTTGTGACAGAGACATATGGCCTTCAGAGTCTAAATTATTTACTCTCCACCCTTTTATAGAAAGTATTTGCTGACTCCCTATATAGAGGTTCTTGGGAATAAAGTCTACATTTTTTTCAGTGATAATTTTTTTAGGAATTTTTTTCTTAATTCTGGGAACAGAAGAAAGCAGTCATTGCCTTTCTATTTAATAAACATATTTTGGACAAGAAGACATTATTCCTCTCCTAGATAGTAGGGTGATAACTGGTTCTTTACCAGTTTTTATTATGTATCTGACATTATACCAAGATATTTGCATGGATTAATTCTCACATTTTTGATTAGAGATTGACATTATTAGGTAAAATTATTGTATTGATGGACCCAAGTATTGCCTCCTTTTCTGCTTTAACTTTGTAGTTTCCATCTATTTTGACTCTGGGCTAACCCTGTGAATTGCTTTAGCGAAGTAACATTTGGCTAATTATGTCCTCATGCTCTTAAAACCTTGCCATTAGCATGAGGACTAATCCAGGCTGAGAGACCATGTGCAGCAGAGCTGAATAACCCAACTAAAGCTCTCCTATACCAGCCAATCCTCAGCTAACCTGCCAGCTGAGAGTACATCCTGAATAAGTCATGTTGAGATCAGTCAAGTCCAGCACAGAACATCAGACCAGCCCAGACAACACACAGAGTCATGAGAAATAATAAATGATTATTGTTTTATGCTGCTAAGTTTTCGGGTTTTGTTACACAGCAAGAACTAACTGATGCGGTATTGTTTTATATCCCACTTTCCAGACAAGTAAACTGAGGCAGCATTAGGTTACCTAATTTGATTAAGAATGTACAGATAGTTAGTGGAGAAGGCAGGATTAGTAACCAGTAATCAAATTCCAGAGGCTTTAAGAACCATTAAGATCCAGGTAAGCAGGGCTATATCTGAAATGGCCGGGTGTGAGGACTCCTTCCTATTTCTTACTGGCAAAATGTGTTTGGAGAAGATTAGACAGCATCCTATTACCCCCTCATCTGTGAGAGGCAGTAGTGCAGGGACTAGACAAGTAATAGCATTGTCTGACTGAGAGGCTGACTGACAAAGCAGTATGTTCCATCTTTGAAGTAGTAATAAACTTCCTGAAACAGTCCGTAAAGCTCAGTAGCCAAAGGGGACAAGTAGATGAGCCGCCTGGAGATGCAGCAGATGTCCAAGAGAGGTGCTGGAGCTAATAAATCAGAAGTAGACACTTGGTGCTGAGAAACTTACACAGATAGTTTTCTGAACAGAAATTCGCCAACAAATTTCACAAATATTTCGAGTAAAAACACATACCTTAATACATGCAATATGAAATAATAGGCAGGAGACAGAGTACAGAAAGATTTCCTTACTATTTTCTTTATGATTGCCAGGGCATGTTTTCATTGCTTATGTGAAGTAAAGTTTTCTTTGTGTTTTTGTTTTTGGTATATTGGAAATTCTGTGGAAAGTGGGTACAATGGTGGGGAATGAGAAGAGAGGTTCAAACTGCAGAAACAGAGGGGAGAAAACAATAAACAAAGCTAAAGAAACATCCGTGGCCTACTTCCTAAGTAGAATCAAACAATGAACCTTGCACAGTGTAGTTACTTCTTTGTGGATCTAACAGGAAGTTAAAACCTAGATTTTGTTTACATTTAACAATATCTGATGAAAATAAGTAATTTATTTTTTTTAATATTTATTTACTTAATTTATTTATTCGGCTGTGCCGGGTCTTAGATGCAGCACGCAGGATCTTTTAGTTGTGGTATGCGAGATCTAGTTCCCTGACCAGGGATTGAACCCAGGCCTCCTGCATTGGGAGTGTGGAGTCTTAGCCACTAGACCGCCAGGGGAGTCCCAGAACTAATTTATTTTTAGGAGTGAAAAATAAAAGAAAATTTTAAAATGGAGGCACTTCAAATGTCCACTGACTAAAAACTGAATAAATAAAAAAGTGTGATATTTGTACAATGGAATAATATTCAGCAGTGAAAATAAAGTTAACTCTATCATCTAGATGAATGTCACAAGTTATATTAAGTAAACATAGTAGACAGCAAAATGAATGAATTTATAAAATTCATTTATAAAAAAGTTAATAAACAAAATTAAATTTTGTTGATTAGGGATACAGACATAGGTGATAAAGCTATCAAAAAAAAAAAAGGAATGGGCTACCTCTGGATGTGGAATAAAGGAGTTGCTATTTGGGAGAGGCACTGGTGGCTTTCAAAAGCAGTGATGATTAATTTCTATTGGGGGAAAAATGTACCCATGTTTATGTTTAAGTACTATGTATACCTTACATATAAGCTACATATGGTGGAGAATCCACATATAATAACTCTATGATAGTGTTCCCTCAACAGATTGATTAGTACATTTATTTCCATAATAAACTGAAATTTTCCTTAGTTCATATAAAATGGTGTCACTGACCTTCTTATGTGAGTGACAATGGAAGTAGGGCACTTCATACATTTTAAGAAATTACCTATAAAAACAATCTTTGGTCCACAAATACTAAACTGAAGGTATGTTAGGATATTAGTCCATTTTGATTCTTGCATATCAAGCACATCATAATAATTTAGTTTTCTTTGAGACATCTTGAAAATGAAAGTGACAGAATATTGAATTAAAAAGAGCAAAGAACATGAGACAGTCCATTAGCAGATTCAGTATGCATAAAAAATGGAAATGCTTCCAGTAAAATAGCTGGGTTTTACATCCTAATAAACTTATGACCAGGGTCCTTCAAAAACTGCAAAACTCTGTCTCCCTGGGCAGTGGAGGGTCCAGCTCTGAGGATCACTGGGAGGTGACAGAAATAGCTGCACAAATAATGGAGTTTGTACTTGCTCCCAAACTGCTAAAAACACTGGACATGGATTAAATTTTCATGATAAATTTTCCTCCCCTTTTTTCCTGTGTCTTTTTGGTCTTTATTGTTCTTCTTTCAAAAGCATAAAGAAAAGATCACATATACATACTCCCATACTCCCACATGTGAGGAAACTGTGCAAAAGTACTGGCACATTCAGAGATGAGCACAGGTCTTGTCAGGCACTGGAAGTTGAACCAGACTGCTTGACAAATCTGATAGAAACGCGTCCTTGCCCGCAATGCAATTTCTGTGGAATTTGTGACTGCTTTCTGGAAAAGTCCAGTGTCTTTTGAGAGGAGAGGAGATCTCTCTAATAAGAAAGACTCAGTTGGGATAGGCTGAGGACCAAAAGGCTGGGGCCAGGATTCTGAGAGCCCCAAGCATTCCACACTGTCTTAAAATTCCTTCCAGCTTCAATTTTGAAATCAGAAGGTGGAGGAGAAAAGGGTACTTTGGAAGGCAGAAGGGTAGTTTATGATGTTTCTCTTTTGATGGATTACCTGTTCTCTGCTACAGCAACTGAGAGAGACAGCAAGGTTACAAGGAACATAAAGCGAAGGAGAGCACTGGCATTTCCTGAATTCTACACAGGTCCTGCAGCTTTGATACATGACTGCCCTGCCTGCACAAGGCCATCAGTTCTCTGTGCAGCACCACGGGGAGTGGAATATGCAATTTGTATGATTATAGTTATCATTATTACCTCAAGCTGAACAACATTTTCAGCTCTGTGAACTAGAGGGAGGAGAAACACCAGAGGGGTTGGATTCAGGCTGACAAAGGAGTGGAGAGGGAGAGGTTTGGAAATTCCTTTTATTCTCTTTTCTGCTGGTTTCCAATTCTTGACAATGGAGTGCATATCTGGGCCGTAATCTAATAGATTCTGATTCAGTGTCAAGCGGGCCAAGGAATCTACTTTTTATAAGCCCCCCCAGGTGATGCTGAGGACATTTTTTAAATGGTACAAGACTGGATATATCATGAGATTAAATCCCCCGAAAACATCTATCTGTTTACTCTGAGAAGCCTGATGTATATTGGTTAAACCTTCAGCTTTTGTGAGATGATTGGTTATAAGCTCCTTGAGTGACAGGACTTTGCTTGGTTCCCCTGCCCCTAGAAGAGTGTTTAACATAAGGTAGGCATCAATCAATAAACATAAGATTTAATGAATGAGGATATGCATACTCTGAGTCAACATTATGGTTACACTTTAGATGCTCTTGGACATTAGCTTCTCCACGTGGCACCTATTTGGGAAGCTGGAGGAACAATGTATTCCTGTAACGTCATGATAAATGTTTAAAGGAGGCTCAAGCCTTAACCTAAATTTCTCACTCATTTGCTCGATGGTCTTAGATTGTGGTTTAAGAAAACGCAGTATAGATTTATTTAACGGTGCATTTCCTAGTAGTAAAATAAAGCCCCTGCTTCTCTCTTTAGAGCACAGATCCTATTGACAGTGGCTTTATGACATATCTTCCCCAGTAACTGGGGCTAAATTTTAGTGTAGGACATGAGTTTTAGATCAAAACAATCTGTCCTCTGTGCATTGCTGAGTTTTCCTGTTCTATAAGAAGAATGAATATTATTAGTAAAATGGAGATTGCAATTAAATTTTGGAAAATAACAATCTCTGAATTGGTAAAAGACAAAGAACACTATAAATATTTAAACTTTTGGACATGGGCTGAGTCAGTTTAAGCTGACTACCCTCAGTATGGGAATAGTCTTTCCTAAGCCACTGACTTGCATGTCAGCATGTCATGTCTTTTTTTTGTTTTTCCCAGTAACATTTTAAGCAGTCCTATTGAGGACTCCAGAGGGAGTATTAAGATATATGTATAATGGGGAATGTCAACAACAACAACAAAAATATGTCATTTGAAAACATCTGCCATATGATTTTGAAAATTCAAATGAAACAAACCTCTAAAAACATTAAAACCTTAGGTAACTTGAAAATACATAATTTGAACTTGTTTTGCCAGATAAATGAATGGAGATGAATTAATTTCAAAATTGAATTTTCTTATTTAGGTAGACGAATTCAAAGGACAAAATTTAACTAGAATATTGACATTATGGAAATGCTAATGATATGTGCTACAAGCTTAGAAGAACATCCAAACAGTCATAGCACAGTCAATTATGTAAAAGTCGAACGCTGCAGCCACAGTGCCAGAAGAGATTTAACGTAAATTTTATTTAAAAATTTTTTTGTACATAATATATATATATATATATATAAAATATCAAATTGTAATTGATTCATGGATAATAATTCAAAGAAAGGATGTAGGGCCTTGAGCTTCTTACAGAGGGACATTTTAATTGCTAATAACATAGAGGCATTAGGGAGGGTAAATATAGTTTTGCTCCACTTATAACTGTATTTGAATGAAATGCTAGAGGAAGTTCACTGACATTTTTAATTGTTTGGTTTTTGCCTTTTGATGTTTTGTTGATTTGTTTGTTTTCTTTGTCTACTTCCTAGAAAACTGCTAAAGCTGGTATTTGTTCTAGTATGGGGAGACCAGGCTTCTCCCAGTTGGGACAATCTGAAATGTGTGTTCTTTGTGAATAATCAAGCCTAACATTGTGCTGAATAGTGAGTGAGTCTTTGATGGTGCCTTGCTCAGTTTCTTAGCAAAAACTGAAAATGTTTCAATCCATGGAATGAAATGTTAATTTAAATTGTTTCCCAGGAAATGAAAATACCTTCTTCCTATATAGTTTGTAACAGTGGTTGTCCTTTGATAGATGGAATTGTAGCTACATTGTTTTCCTTCCTTTACATTTTTCCACACATATGTACACATGCACATACATATTTCTCTGTAATTAATATATATTTCCCTTTTAAAAAGAAATAGCTTTTAAATTTTTATTGGAGTAGAGTTGATTTACAATGTTGTGTTAGTTTCAGGTATACAGCAAAGTGAATTATATATATATATTCTTTATTAGATTCTTTTTCCATATAGATTATTACAGAATGTTGAATATAGTTCCCTGTGCTATACGGTAGGTCCTTGCAGTTTATCTATTTTATATATAGTAGTGCATATATATTAATCCCAATCTCCTAATTTATCACCTCCCCCACCACGTTTCCCCTTTGGTAACTATAAGTTTTTTTTCGAGATCTGTGAGTCTGTTTCTGTTTTGTAAATAAGTTCATTTGTATCATTTTTTTAGAGTCCACATATAAGTGATATCATATGATATTTGTCTTTGACTTACTTCACTTAGTATGATAATCTCTAGGTCCATCCATGTTGCTGCAAATGGCATTATTTCATTCTTTTTATGACTGAATAATATTCCATTGCATATATGTACCACATCTTCTTTATCCATTCCTCTGTTGATGAATATTTAGATTGTTTCCAAGGAAATAACTTTTTTTTAAAAGCAAAAGAATGAGAAATAATCTCATTATACAGAATGATATGATAAAATGGCTTTCATTAAAACAGTATTCTATCTAGATATGTTGTGAATATTCTTGGCAACTTTTATTGAAATAAAAGTTTATTCATGTATTTAAGAAATACTTATTTAGCTTCAACCAAGTGCCAGGTACTGGTTCGAAGTGCTGGGATAAAGCAATGAACAAAGGGAAGTTCCTGATGTCATGGAGCTCATGTTGTCATGGATGATAGACAATAAATTATGTAATATGTTCAGGGATGACAAATGCTATGAAAAAAATCTAAGAAAATAGGGTGAGGAGATGGAGAGTGATATAGAAGGTGCTATTTTGTATAGGTTGGGCAGGGAGTAATGAAAGTATCTGAATAGATACAGGGACATTTCAGCAGAAACCTACTTAAAGTGGGTGAGCTAAGGAAATATCTCTGAGAAGAACTTCATAGGCAGAGGACGTGTAAGTCCAGAGGCACTGAGTGGAAGCGTGCTTGGCATTTTTAAGATCAAGGAGGCCAAGGTGGATGGGGTGGACTTTGAGAAGGAAAGTAGCACAGAATACAAAGTCAAACAGGGTGGTAGAAGGTCAGATTATACGGAGGTCTGATGGCCATCGTGTTCTGAGTGAGATGAAAAGTTGTTGGAGGTTTTGAGCAGAGATGATGTTCTGTTTCATAATTAACAGGATCATGCTGGCTACTGTGTGGACAGTAGGTGATAGCACGAAAGAAGTGGAAGCCAAGAAGCCAATATGGAGCCAATGAGCAGTTCAGGTGAGGGATGATCTCACTTTCTGGGTTTCTGGCTGAGTAGTTCTTGGGTACATAGAAGTCCTCAGCTTTTCTGAATGTTTTATGTCTCATGAGATTTCTTCTGTGGCCTGAATGGAAGTCTCATTTGGTTACTATCCAAAGCAACTATGAACAAAGCTGCCTACCCTGGCTTGAAATTATCTCCAACTTATTGCCTATGATGGGAAAAAACATTATAAAATTTGACAAAAAATAATTTTTCAATTTTATTTCCATCATTTTGCATATAATTCAGCTTTATCAAAGAATCATTTAGAGAGAAAGAATATTAGCATTTAAATGATTTACGTTAAAGTCTATTATACCTATTTAGGTCTAAGATTGATTTTTATTCTTATGATGTGGGAGAGAAGAGAACAAAAGGTCTTAGGTTATGAATTTGGAATTGTTGAATCTTTTCTCTGCAGGAGGTGGTGTTACTTATATGCAAGGGTCAGGTGAGTCCAGAAAACTAATGCAGAAAGAAGGACTTAGCCTCCAGAAAAATTTATATCTAATTTTGAATCTCTCATGGCAGCATTAA
Organism: Tursiops truncatus; assembly: GCF_011762595.2. Taxonomy (NCBI): domain Eukaryota; kingdom Metazoa; phylum Chordata; class Mammalia; order Artiodactyla; family Delphinidae; genus Tursiops; species Tursiops truncatus. Next base: position 90,899,703 of record NC_047037.1, read on the forward strand.
AAAAGAGAAATGAAAACAAAGAGTGGAAAAGGGGAAATTAGATAGCAGAGTAGATTGTTTACTTTCCTTTGCCTCCTGGATTTTCATTCTTTTCTTTTATCTCTGCAGCCTTTAGGATTTATTGGCACCCATTTCACTTGTCTTTCTCCAGGTTTAAAATTGAGGTGATAAGATGGAATATTACCTGTGTGCTTCAGAACATCCATGAGTGACATGTGATAGTTGCCTGGGAAACTAGAGATGAAATTTTATAGGCCTTTGAAATGCTTTACATTTGAGAATTAAGCCCAGCTGAAGTTTAAACAGCATACTGACAGTGAGTATTGATCTCTCACATTATCTGTTAGGATATTTGAGGTGCAGATAACAGAAAAACCCCAACTCCAAGGGGTTTAACCAACAAAGAAATGTATTATCTAATATAACTGGAAGTACAGAGGTAGAATGAGCTCCAAGTGTGTTGTAATGAGAAGCCTAATCTAATTGAGGATCCAGCTCCTTTTCGTCTTTCTCCTCTGTTGTACTCAGCTACCTCCTAGGGCTGGTTGTCCTTATGGTTTTAAGATGGCTGCCAGTGACATCCTGAGCAACATTAATTCTTATTAACTGCCAGCAGGAGAGGAGAGGGGAGCTTTCTCCCTTAAACCTAGAAAATAGTCCTTTTCTTCAATCTGATTGGGAAAACTTAATTCACATGTCTACCTCTAGACTAAGGAAGGCCATGATCTAACTGGCACAAACAAATCAAAATCCTCCTTGAGGACTAGATGTATTGTGAATCTCTGGATTAAAAGGGCTTCTACTAGGAAGAAAAAAGGGGGGAATTGGGAATTAGGCATTGTATATATCATACAATGGAGAGGCAAGAGTTAACAACACATTCTACACTGGAAAAAACTTTCAAGGAATGGAATCTGCCCCAAATTTTGTTATTCTGTCCCTTGTCATCAACACCGTGGACATGTATCTCCCTCACTAAGGATGAAAAGAGAAGGGGAGGGAGTTCTGGTGAGTCCAAAGTTTCTCCTTTCTACAGTATTTTGAAGCACTTCATTAAAGAACTTAGCAATAGTTATTTTAAAACATAAGTGGTTCTAAGGCCTTTGTTCAGCGTCCAAAACTTAAAATCAGTGAATACTTGTGATGTTATAATAGTGGTTTGTTGCTTATAATTTCCTGTATTCTGAATTCTTTAAGATACCGGTAATAATTTCTTTCAGCATCTTTATTAGCTGTATCTATAGATATAAATATTAGTAAGCAATTAAACAAGGCTTTTGAGACATTTTCCCTTTTATTTTGGAATCATGAAATTTTCTTTGTTAAAAATAATTTTAGCATATTAGAACCCAACCATGCAACAGCAGATATATGACAAACTTGCTTTTTTGCAATTTATTTATGTATTAATTTTCTATTGCTGTGTAAAAATTACTGTAAACTTAGTGGCTTAAAGAAATGCAAATTTATTATCTTACAGTTCCTGTACGTCAAAAGTCTGGGCACAGTGTAGCTAAGGTTCTCTGCTCAGGGTTTCACACAGTTATAATCAAGGCTGCCACCAAGTGTTGGTCACACTGTCATCCTTGTCTGAGGCTCCATGTCCTCTTTCAAGCTCATTAAGCCTGTTGGCAGAATTCAGTTCCTTGTAGTTGTAGGAATGTCCCCATTTTAAAATAATGTTGCCAGGGATCCCTCTTGGCTCCTAGAGGTCACTCACAGTCCTTTATTAGTGTTTCCTTTTTTCCAGACCAACAGGAACATGTCCGACTTTGAGTCTCTGATTTCCTATGTCTCTAGACACAGATCTAAGGGTGCATGTGATTAGGTCAGGCCCACCTGATAATCTATCTTAAAGTCAGTTGACTGGGGATTGTAATTTGATGTGCAAAATCCCTTCAGAGTAGCACCTAGAATTGACGACCTGGGAGAAAGTATGTGCACACCAGGGAGCTTCCAAACGTAAAGGCTGGGCTTCCATCTCTCAGTGGAAGATCCGAATATTGTTTGCTGGGGTCTCATGTGTTGGACACTAAATACTTCAGAAGAACTATTCTTCTCTCTCTATCCTCTCCTTTCCCTCTAGCTAGATACAAATCAGTTGAATTTCTCCCCTACAGGAAGAAATATATAAAGAATTACCTCTGTAGGTTGCAAGGGCAGGATGAGAAGGAAGATGAAGATAATGAAAAACTAGTATTATGTCTGAAGAAAATAGGGGAAAATATAATTGAGGAGAAGATGTGAGAAGGAACAAAGAACAACCCAAAAAGCAGGCATCCGTGAGAGAGAGTTGGTGTCAGGGTTCTATGGGTTTGAGATAAAGTTAGAACAAAAGAAATCATTATATGAGTATGAAAAGATGGAAAAAACAAGGCAGAGACATTAGAGTGCAAAGTAATAATAATGATGGCATTTGCGGCCATGGATTTGCTTTGAACAAGGCACTCTGCTTCTTTTTCCTAAATAATTTCCTGTGGTGAAGGAAGGCTGATGGCAGCAAATATTTGTGTATATATCTTGATCTTGTTAACAGTATTTCTCAACACTCACTTTGTTATGGTCTGGCTGCTGCTTTGAGGAGCCAGACAAAACAGATAATATTACACCTAATAAACACATATGAAGGCCAAAAACATAGCTACAAATGAAAGAAGTTTAAAATAACCCAAGGTGGTCTTGTAGTCTCCTTGCAACAAACTGTTTGGACAAGAAAATGAGAATATATATAACCCAGTGTGTTGTTTTCTCCTTTTTCTTTTTCAAAATACTAACAAGGATGAATATAATTTGAAAACAACTTCATAAATCCATTTTCCCCAGAGCACCGTAAAGAAATATTCCATGTGAGTACCAACTGATTCCTAGTTACTAAATCAGAAGTGATCAAATAAAGTTAATGATAGAGGGTTGGCTAAGCTGAGACTTTCAGTAGCATGTTTGTGTGTGAGTGTGTGTGTGTGTGTGTGTGTGTGTGTAAAATCCAGTACAGATGTATTGCAAATATCTATCCTTTAAGCATGCCGTATGCATCTCTTTTAAAATAAATCGTGAACTATTGCAGAATTAGTTTCATTTTAAGAAGAAGCAACATATATCACAAATGCAGGAGACTTCGTTTTGGCTTCTGACTTTTTGATGCTCCTGAATCTTCAGGTTCTTAGCTCCATAAAAGAAGGGCCTAGGCAGAGGTTGAGAGTTCCTATGACACCATCAGTCAGTAGCAAACAAGTGAGTATGCCAGGCTGCTCCTAATGTCCTCTATGAAGATTCACTTTTCTCTTTGACTGGACATTGTTGCCATGGGGTTATGCAGTTGACTCATTTTCATTTTACTGGGGGAATTGTGAGAGTGCTATAAAGAAGGGAGATGAATTGGAGGAAACAGCTCTCTCTTTCCTTCTCTGCCAACAAGCTTTAGAGCATAGCAGAGGGATGGTTCAGAATCCAACATACTTGTGACTCTGATGCCCATTCTAATTAGATGACTACTTGTTTGGGCTTTGTAAGACATCTCCCACAAGAATGAAGAGGAGTTTTTCTGAGAATAGAGGCAGAGATATATTTGCAGGGTTGTTAATAACAGCTGCCAAAGACAGCAATGATGCCAAGATTATTAGCCTAAAAGGAAGACACAGTTTAGGATAATTTTTTGGAATTAATTTACTAACCAAATCACCAACATTGACCTCAGGTATGTGCACCTACTTTTCCCCCTGGCTTCTAGATCTGACGCCTTGTGTATGAGTTACCGTTCATGGATTACCAGGCATCATTTTTCTCATCAAGTATTTAGATTAAAGAAATGCCAGTGTTCCATTCCCCATATTTCTCAGGTTTAAGTGTTTGTTACTAAAGTACCAGAAAGCAATGACACTTTGTGGCTTTTGGGATACATATGGCTTTTCAAAATGCAGTTCATGAAAGCTTCCAATTTCTGAAGGAGTGATATTTTTCATCACAGGGGATCAGTAGTCCTATGATTCTTTTGTTCAGGAAAGCTTGCCATATCATTTTGCAAATTATGACTACAAAATACTGAAGGCAATCTTGTCAAGAGGATGTGTTCTTTCTGTTACTTGAACTTTATTTTGGTTGGGTCTCAGCTCTAATGAAGACTGGCCTGGGTGATTCTGGTTTGAAAAGGTCACAGGTATACCAAAGTCTATATAAGTATTTTCATCTTATTATGTCTCTACCACACAGCTGCTATTGAATTTTCCTGGGAGAATATACTAGGAGGGCCAAGATCCTTGTACCAGATTATTGATAGCAGCTCTTAATATATGTAGCTCTTGGGGAAAGAAAGTGATTTAATTCATAGTAGTATTCACTAATGCATAAGTAGAATCAAAATTAGCTGCTTATAATTTGTTAAGAAATCAGAATTTCACTTGGGAGTAAAAATTACTTCAAATATAAAATAATAATGCTATCATTATGCATTCTTTTTTGAAAATTTGTGAACATTAATGACTTGATGTTTCTGGAGAAAGTTCTTATGAGTGACATTTTTGTTTGTTGCTTTGTCTTCATTTGACAAACCAAGTTGCTAAGTCCATATTAATGGGTTAAACTGATTTCTTTAATTACATTTGGAATGCAAGAGTAAATTAAGAATTTATTAAATTAATTGGGTTATTTTATTCAAATGCTTCCAGGGTGATTATCATGATACCTAAGTAATCAGACTCAATCTAAATAAATTAATTGAATAAAATATTAGCCTAGTTTGTGCCTTAATGGAATCATTTCATTAATACTGTCAGGAATGAGGAGAAAAGTTTCCAGGCATTTTAAAGAGCACAGCAGCATAAATGTGGTCAATACATTATAGCTGGCAGTGGAGTTTACCAAGTTAAGGAAACTATATTACTGATTAGAAAAGGCCTGATGATATTACTCCTCCATTTTACTGAGAAATTTAAGTCTCCCCACAAGCCTCCCCACAAGCCTCCCCATACTCATCATCCAACTTTTTCATTTCTAAAACCACTCGATAGCTTCTCCCTCTTTTCCATTTTACAGTCTCTGAGAAAGAAAGAATCTTTTTTAACCAAGGCTGATCCTTCCGCTTGTGCTCTAATCCTACTCATTGTTCTGTCTTCTCTAGGGCTTTGATTTATCAAATATGTCCTGTAAAATTATTTATCTATCTACATATATTTCTTTAATTTTTCATTTACAACTACTTTCTTTCCCTCTGCCTGAAAATATACTTGGGGTAAGCAACACACAACCCCCTGAGAAAAATAAACAAAAATACAAACACACTTCTCTGATTATTGCTGCCCCCAAACTTCTTACTGTTTTGTCACTTTCTTCCCATTTTCTTTCAGCAATCTTAGAAAATGAATTTACCCTTGGTGCCTTATCTTCCATATAGTTGACTTATTTTATATACTTAGGATTCTGTACCTAATGAAACTGGGGTCTCAAAGATCACTAAACAATTTTAACTAACACATTTATTTCATTCCTCTTCTATTCTGATTTCCAAGGTTGAAGTTTTTCTTGAAATATTTTCCTGGCCAGTGTTCATCATTTGCCTCCTAAATTTCTTTTTTTTTCCTCTCTCTTCTCATTTTTTATTTTTTAAGAAAGATTTAGGATTTTGTAAGAAATTACTGTTACATTTTTAAAAAATCTGTCAAGTACTGCAGTAATGGAATAAATAAATAAGATTTTTAAAGTTCAGTGTTTATAGACATATGTATAAAATAATGACTGAGTTAGAAGACATTAAATAATGTTGATACACACCAGGAAGGGATTAGGCAAGGAAAGGCACATCATTTCATCACAAGGAATAAAGACCATAGTTGGAAGTTAATGACCAGCCAAAGCTTTAGGTCTTGTGGTAGTTTTCATAGCTCCAGGGGGTCATTATGGTGGAACCTTCTTTATGGTACTTAGCTGAAATAAATAGATGGCAGTTGGAGAATTTTACTCTGGGACCCCAATGTGGTGTTAAAAAGAAAGCACTGTTTTAATAAGCCTGGTGTATGAGGAGGGAAGGAAAAAAAATCCAAAATGGTTTGGTGATACTGAAAGTCCTATTGACATATTAAGGAGAGTTAAAAAAAAAAAGTAAAATAAGGTTAATCCTCTTGTCTCGCTGAACTGGAATTCGTGCAGTTACAAAGTTAAAATTCCATGTAAACACTTCCTTTCTTGTAAACAGACACAGTATAGGTAAACAACCGTGATATTTCACCTCAGATGAAGCTATATGCCAATATTTTGGGAAAAAGATCTTAGGTAATTTCCTTATTTTTAGATAGCCTAAGTCCTTGAAAATAGCACTAATACCTCTGGCTGACAGGCTATCTACAACAGCAAAGTGAATAGAAGTTTTGACGATGATAAGAGGTTTCCCAAAGAAACTAGAGTTTCCAGTTAAACACATACAGTTACTACACTGAGAAGTCCAACAGACATCAGAAGAACTTGCTTTGGGTCAACCCCTTACTACCAATTTTCTTTGACAAATTTGTGCCAAGAGTCTACCCATTTTTTTCTGTCTGGACTCTGAACCTAGATTAGTTTGTCTGATAAATGGACTCACTCAGGTTCCATATAAATTTTAGCAGTATTAAGAAACCATCTGTGTGAATAAATAAAATGAATTTTCAGGATGAAATGATACACACACACACACACACACACACACACACACACACCACAAAGTTAAAAACAATTGGGCGGGGAGATAAGGGAAAATATTAATGTAAAAAAATCATAAAAGTGACAATTGTAAAGCAAGCAGATTCCCACTCATGCCACACGATATGCCTTCATTAAGGTGTACTCTTTCCAGTTGGTATGAGGGGCCCAGACGAAGAGAGCAGAAGCCATGAACTGTAAGGGAGCTGAGACGCAAGCCAGGCAAAAGGACCATCTGAATTTGCCAGACACATTCTCAGGCAGCTCTAATTTCTGGTGGAGTAGTTCAGTTCCAGGAATGTAGAAACTCACTGAGCCCAGGGTACACAGACCCACAAGGAGATGGAGAATGCCTGTGGCAATGGTGGGGGTACAAGCTTCAGCGGATACAAGCACAAAGTCCAGTCAAAGCCTCAGAGCACATCAAACCTAGACTAACAAAAGGTGAAAGGAACTGGCAGCGCCAAAGAGGTCCGAAGAAGATCAATCCCACCGTTCTAGTTTCCAGGATCAACAAATTTCTCCATGAACTGCTCATTTAGCATGAAACTCATGCATTTTGTGACCATATCAAATGACTCTGTCATTTCAGGTGGGCTGTACTAGTATGTATTTTGGGGTATAGTGATACACCGTCTCCACAATCCCACTGTGCCATTATATCGGAAAAGTGCATCATTATGTCTTTTCATCTGCCTCATCACTAGCAAAATCATTTCAGATGCTTTTGTTCAAATCACTGGAATTTTCTTGAACTGGACTTCGATACTCATACCAGAAGTCTGTGCCAATTGCGGCTGCCGTATAGATGGTAGAAGTGGGGCTAAGCATACAAGCAATTACAAATGCTGTAGCAAAATGGTTATCCATTGTGGCATTCAGACTGCTGGCCCATCCTCCTGCTTCACAAACTTCACCCTCAAGCTCAAACCGCAGCACCCTGCTCTCCCCATGCCCCCTCTGGCACACTTTCCTGCAGAGCCCACCCCCTGCACTCCAGCACCTCTGCCTTGGCCCTCACCCTGGCTGGGCCTGACCCAGGCCTGCCTCCTAAATTTCTTTATTTTATTTTATTTTATTTTATTTTATTCTATTCTGTTCTATTTTTTTAAAACATCTTTATTGATGTAAAATTGCTTTACAATGTTGTGTTAGTTTCTGCTGTATAACAAAGTGAATCAGTTATACATATACATATGTCCCCATATCTCTTCCCTCTTGCGACTCCCTCCCTCCCACTCTCCCTATCCCACCCCTCTAGGTGGTCGCAAAGCACTGAGCTGCCTCCCTGAACTATGCAGCTGCTTCCCACTAGCTATTTTACATTTGGTAGTGTATATATGTCCATGCCACTCTCTCACTTCATCCCAGCTTACCCTTCCCCCTCCCCATGCCCTCAAGTCCATTCTCTACGTTTGTATCTTTATTCCTGTCCTACCTCTAGGTTCATCAGAACCTTTTTTTTTTTTTCAGATTTCATATATATGTGTTAGCATACGGTATTTAAATGTTGGAGAGGGTGTGGAGAAAAGGGAACCCTCTTGCACTGTTGGTGGGAATGTAATTGACACAGACACTATGGAGAATAGTATGGAGGTTCCTTAAAAAACTAAAAATAGAACTACCATACGACCCAGCAATCCCACTACTGGGCATATAGCCTGCGAAAACCATAATTCAAAAAGAGACATGTACCACAATGTTCATTGCAGCACTATTTACTATTCCAGGACATGGAAGCAACTTAAGTGTCCATCGACAGATGAATGGATAAAGATGTAGCACATATATACAATGGAACATTACTCAGCCATAAAAAGAAACAAAATTGACCACCTAAATTTCTGAATTCACTATTTCTTCCCTCTTACTTTCCTTTTCCACTCACTTTTACTAACTTTTAAAGCCCTGGCTTTACCTGCTAGCCAAATTCAGGAATTAAATGAAAGTCCTGACTTTGTTTCGCTTCACTATTCTCTACATTTATTTTCTTGGTGACCATATGTGTTTTCTTAATCACAAGATCATTTCTATTCTATTGAGTCCCAAGTCTATTTACTGATGATCTAACTTATTCCTAGGATGCTAACCTTCATTTTTAGATAGGAATAACTGGCTAACACCACAATTTCAAAAATCTAAAATTTAAATCGATTGACAATATCTAAACTTAAACTTTTTAATTTTTTTTTTTTTTTTGCAGTACTCGGGCCTCTCACTGCTGTGGCCTCTCCCATTGCGGAGCACAGACTCCGGACGCGCAGGCTCAGCGGCCACGGCTCACGGACCCAGCCGCTCCGTGGCATGTGGGATCCTCCCGGACTGGGGCACAAACCCGTGTCCCCTGCATCGGCAGGCGGACTCTCAACCACTGTGCTACCAGGGAAGCCCAAGCTTTTTAATTTTTTTAAACCTTCTTTTTTTTTTTACCCCCAATCAACATTCCCAAGATACAAACTTGAAATCTTGGTGACAAAGTTTGCTTCTTCTTTCCTCTAACCTTACACATCTACTTAGATATCCTGTCCATAGATGAATTCTCCTAAGTGTTTCATTTATATTGTCCTTTCTTTCCATGATTATAGCCAACCTTTGAGTTCAGGATTTTGTTACCTCCTAATATATTGCCTTATTTAATATGACAGTTTTCCCATAGGGTACCCTCATTCAATGTCTTGTTTACAAGATTGGTATATACTAATAGCCTCTCCTTCCCACTGCTTTATGTCTAAATCCCATGAGATGATGGTGCCTTTCCCTACTGTTCTTCTGACACTTCTCTCTCAATAAATGCTTTTTCATTCCTATAGTACAGTTTGAAAATATCACGTTTTTGCCAAGAAGACTTTATACATTTTTGATTTGTAACCCAATTGAAGAAAAATTCTTACCCTTACATTTATTTGCCATAATCATCAAAGCCACCAACATCATATCTGAAACCAAAACAACTTCTAAACTATAATTTTTTTCTACTTTATAGATACCTGCTCATTTAATTGTCAACAAATCTATGAAATAAATATTTATATTTCCCCTTGTTAAATGGTGGAGCTGTAACTCAGAAAGTTAGCTACTCAAGACACAAAAATGTATCCTTCAGGGTAGGGAGCATAACAGACCATGGCTCCAGCTGCTGGGCTCTGAAATCCATCACCATTGTGCACCAAAGTCACAGTTCCTAAGGGCTACTCCTAGTCAGTGACTGGGAGATACAGGACTCTTCTAACAAACAACTTTGGCTCATAGACTCCCTACCAATTTTGTAGAAATTTCCTGAGCTACACTGCAGTCCTTCCTTCCTTCTCTTTCTCTTTAAAAGGTGGCAGACCTAAATCATAGTCTGACAACTTTCTTGATCTTCTCTGGCTATCTCCCATTTTCCCTCATAGGCATTTACTTCAATCAGCTGTTGTATGGCTAAATCTGTCTTGGTATGTGCTTCTCAGAAGACCCAGACTAACACAGTCACACTACTACTTAGAAGGTGAGCTAAAATTTGTACTCTAGCTAGGTATCTAGTTCCAAACCCAGTATACTTAGGCACTAATATATGGTCTCCATCCACATTTACAGATTTTTACCCATCTTTAGTCCACCACTCTCCATCCAAACCAGGCTACTATCCATTTCCATTTCATTGCTTTCCATTTTGAATGCCTTCCAGTCTCCCTCTCAACATATAAGTTACTTTTCAAGGTCTATTTCAAATATAACCTATCCTTTGAAGCTTTTTTTAAAAAATCATTTGCCCTAAATTGAATTCTCTTTTCAGTATCATCACTACCTGTGCTTCTTTTATTAGTTTAGGGAATATTTTAACATTTTGTGTAAAATAGGGCCAAAATATGTGTTAGCTACATTCTCATTTCTGCAGTTGACTTCCTATGTGACTTTAATTATGGGTCCGTGGGACATGGTGCCTTATATGCCTCACTTTCTTCTACCTTACAGTAAGCAGATATAAATAGAAACAATTTCCAAGCTACAAAAATAATCTTCATAGTGCTGAGATCTCATGAGACTCGAAAATATCTATTATAACATTTGTTTTAAAATAATGGCTTTTATTCATTAGGATTTCTATAGCAACAATGAAATAACTTGCATGATATTACCAGTCAATTATAAGATTCCTAAGAGTAGCTATTTTTTTTCCATTGATGATCTCTCTCTCTCTCTTTCTTTCTAGAAGAAGAAATACCATATGCATCCATTTTTCTTTTCCTATATTCAGTTGGCAGGAATATGAAGAACACAATATTTCCTTCAAACATAGTTACAAAGATAAGTTGATTCTTCGAAAAGTAATTTAGATCTAGACATTAAGCATCTATAGCTGTTAACATCACAAAAAGAAAGATGACTAGATGTTATCTCTCTTGACAGAGAGATCTAAATACATACAGCTATGGAATAATCTTTTCAAAAAATAAAATGTAGGAGAAACTTAATTTAGAAGACATCTTTAGATCCAAATGCAAATTTAATTATATGACTAATGAACATGTCAAGTGACACTACAGGGATGCAATCAGCACCTATGTTCTTTTTTCCAACATTTAAATTGTGAGTGAGAAAAATAAAATTGAAGGGGATCCTTATAGATTAAAGAAGATTTAAACAACATATCAACTATTTGCAATGTGTGGTCCTTATTTTGATCCTGATTCAAACAAGTGTTAATAAAAATAACATATATGAGACAATTGGAACTTTGAACATTTAAGCAGGTATTCAAGGCTGTTAAGGAGCTATTGTAAGTATTTAGGTAATAACGGTTTTTAGGTTTTTATTTTTTTAAAGAGACATTCTTTAGAGATACATACTAATATATTTATTGTTGATGGACTATGGATACATAGGGCTTTATTGTGGATTCTGGCTATTTTCTATGTTTGAATATCTATAATAAACAGCCTACTACAATTAATATAAGATAAAGAGAGTGGCTGATTGGATAAGCAACAAAGGCTAACTGCCCTTTTTGCTGACTCTCTCATAGTCAATTTTTGATCCTCTGTATTAGTCTGCAATACAGGTTGGTCTGTGTTAGTTCCTACCACAGTGATGAGGCCTCAGAGAATAGTCGTAAGCATTAAATCACAAGTTCCTGCTTGATCAGACATAAAGTAATATTATTAAGTGAAAATGAGGATTAGAACAGCCACGAGGTTCAGAATACACCTGTATTTTGCCAAAACTTTTTTTTTTTTTTTTTTTGCGGTACGCGGGCCTCTCACTGTTGTGGCCTCTCCCGTTGCGGAGCACAGGCTCCGGACGCGCAGTCTCCGGACGCGCAGGCTCAGCGGCCATGGCTCACGGGCCAAGTCGCTCTGCGGCATGTGGGATCTTCCTGGACTGGGGCATGAACCCGCGTCCCCTGCATCGGCAGGTGAACTCCCAACCACTGCGCCACCAGGGAAGCCCTGTCAAAACATTTTATTCCTAGATGGAATAGTGAAATTACTGTCATAAAGATTTTTTTTAACGAACAAAGAATCAATATAAATATACTAGATGATTTTACGAAATAGTATCAAGACTGATATATGCCCACCTTTACCACAGGGATAAAACTGCTAAACAGACCAGGATACCTGTGATAACAGCCAAGACAGCCCATTTCTATTAAATAAGGCCAGGATTATACTGAGCAATTTTTGCTGTTTGTCTCTTGTATTTCAGACTTGAGGCAGACCATTTTTGTTATTATATTGTCAAGTGTTTGGATGCACAGGGCATAGCTTGTTTATCATTGCATCTCTCCACCAGCACAATTTTGTAACATATAATTGGCACTTAATAAATATTTATTAAATAAATAAATAGATAAATAAATTCATGTGACTTTTACCTTATATTACATTCATTACATTTTATGTTAGCGTCCTTTTGAGGGATTCGGGATTCTAAATAGTGAGCCATTAATTAAATGCAATAGTTTCATCAGTTTTATATTGATAATCATTAGCTTCGGTGTCAAGGGTACATTTTCTAAGTAGATCTGCATACTCCAAGGCTGTAGCCTATCAGGAGTGTATAGCATCACATAGTGTAGAAAACAGAGTGTGGGTTTAAATCCCAGCTCAAGATAATCTTTACCACACTGACCTATTTGCTCGTTCCCAATGGTCACAGCTTTTTGTCTTCCATGTCTTTACCTATACTGTTCCCTCTGCCCTGAATGCTCTTTTTCCTTGTTTGGCTAACTGTTACTTTTCCTTGAAGACTCAACTCAGACCATGCCTCCTGGCCTGGATGAGATAATGCCTTTTTTCTGTACTAAGAGACACATCAGGTTTGCCACCATAGAGCTTATAGCCCTGCAACATAATCATCCATTTATTTGTTTCTCCCCCAGCCCTGGTTGCTACTCGACTCCATCTCACCCCAGAACACACACACCGACACACACACACACACACACACACTCTCTCTAAAAAAAAATCTAAGGATAAGGACTATGCCTACCTCTTTGTATCTTCAGTGCCTAGAATAATGGATGACACTCAACTGATGCTCAGTATATCTTCACAGTTGTTGACATGACTTAAAATTAAATAATTGTATGAAGTTGTCGTTAAACTTTTGTCTCCCATTTAAGTGGAAAATTTTTCTTTGTCCTGAGATAAAACAAACATATACCTCAAAGTGATATGACTTCTATTGGTAATAAAAGGAGAGTCACCTTCTCAACCAATATGACATCACAATTACCTGGTATGATTTAGGGAGCATCAAAAGGACCTAGCCTTCCTACTCATAAATAATATTATGGCTGTGACACAATGCCTGAAATAACCATAATCATTCACTCCTATAGTTTAAGTAATAAGTGCTGCTGTTACAGTAAAAAAGTTAACTTACAGAGGAAACTTCTTTGATAGTTCGCCGGGCAGTATGGCATTTAAGTAATGAACATAAGTCAGATAAATTTGAAAAGAGGAAATGAATTCCAAATACATAGAGAATGGTTCTATGGTAACCCAAGAGCATCATGAGGACACAACTCTAATAAGTTGTTCCTGGATTATAGTAGGTACTAAATATAAACTCACCAATTTCCCCTAGTACCAGTTCTGAATAGAACCCTCTTAGTGATGCTACTGACTGGAGATGGACAGTAGGTCATTCAAGAACTTCCTAAAATTCCATCAATCACATACAACTTTACTAATTTTGCCATATCCGATAAAGCAATATGGACACTTCTTTGGCACCAAGAGAGTGATACACTGAAGTGCAGAGTAACTTCAGGAAGCCTCAGGTAGGAGAAGGGAATGAACCAATGTACTCTAGCAATTTAAAAAGTCGTTTTTTTAAATTTTAAATAATCAGTTTTGTTATTTGTATGAGCTTGCATCTAATATCATCACTGTTACAAAAAGAAACATATTCAAGAGCATAATCTCAAATTAGAGCTGGACAAATGGGAGCTACTATTCTAAAGCTTAAAGCTCTCTTAAATCATAATATCAGAGCCTCCAAATTTGAAATCTCCATGGTTTGTTGAGTCTGGTCTATCGAGCTCAGTTTTGGCCCGGTTCCCACACATCACAGCTTCCTTTAGCGTTTCAATTTTGCAACATGTGGTTCATGCTTCTTTTCACCTCTGCATAAAATGAGCTGGCCTATCATTTTAACTGTTTATCCCTCAGGGTATTTTTGTCACTCAGTAAATATTATTTAAAGCTAAAGATGATAGTTTTCAAACATCTATCTGTAGAATATAACATACATTGGTCATTTGGATAAATGTCAAAGCTGATTTTTTTAATATTCTTTTTGAGTTTCTCTTAAAGTGGAAAGGAAAATTGAGTTCAGCCATCTTTCCATATTCAACTCTTGTTCTTTCTCACCTTTCTCATGCCTCTTGTAATAATCTGTCCTGTTTTGTCTTTAGGTTTTTTCTTTTATCTTTTTCCCTCACCTTGTACTTTCCTGGGTGTCTCCTGTTTACACATTTTCTCAACTGAATCCATCACTACCGCAGAAAGTAAATTCTTTTTAAAATACTAGAATTTTGCAAGGAATTTTTTTTACAATTTTTTATGAAAACATCATGATATTTGTGGGAAAAATTTAATACAGTAAATTGGGTAGAGCAAGTCTACTGAATAAGAACAAATAAAACATTAGACTACTTCAGCTTGGAAACACAGAGTTTAAACAGTGACCTGTATTCATTTCATAAATATTGATTGAGTACCTTTTATATTTCAGATCCTGTATAGATTTTGATATAGGACAGTGAACAAAAGAAATACAATTCCTGCTCTCATGGAGCTTGTATTCAAGTATCATTAAAAAGTATGATGATATTTCTGGTCATAGGTTTAGAGGGTGTGAAATGTATATAATTGGGAATAGGGGTATTTGAGAAGAAAACAATACAAAATTCGAAATACAAAGTTGGATATATAAATATTTATTTAAAACTAGAAAAAATTCACAAAATTAAAAAAATTTAAAGTTGATACATGCCACAGGCATTATAAAATTCAGGAAAATAATAACACTTCTACTAATAAACTGACATACAACTATGACACTTTTTTTCCCTAAAATTTTGGCTGTATACTTTTTATAGCCTCTTCATACATTAATGATTTTATACCATTTTCTGTAGAGCGTATAGAAGAAAACTCAGGCTCTTGTCTAGAATGACAGAAATAAGTTTGTTTTATTATTGATAGTTTAGAAAAGTTTCAGTTTTACAACTCACTGAGAAATGTAATGCTAAGGTGCAGTTTATTACAAAAGGATGAAAAATACACGATTCTTTACACACTGACATACTCCATGGTACAACTACAGGTTTGTTCTCTAAAAATTTAGGAATTCTAATCACTTCTATGTAATCAAATGAAAAGAGCTATTTATTGTGCATTTATAGTAATAGATATTGTATTATTGGGTATATGTGCAGTAATAAAAAGAAGTTTTTCACTGAATAAGCATGAGGGAGAACTGAGTCTTCTACTTAAATGTTTACATATCTGATGATTGGGAGAAGTTCTCACATACCACATCCAAAACCTATTTCTCTTCCATAGCCCACATATTTCTAGTGCTTGGTACTGTAGGACTCATTCATCTCACAGCCTGACTCCTAACCATGCACCACGCATGACCACTGCATAACCATGCATGACTCATGTGCTTTAGCACCATGGGAGGCTAACACTAACTCAACCCTTCATGGAAGGGAATGTGAACCACATACATAAATCTCATTAAGCCCAAATTAAATGTATCTCCAGTGAAATTTCCACTTAGTTGAATTTACCCTTAATTGGATTCCGGGACATGAGGGGAAGTGTGCTCAAAGGAAAGTCAGAGTGGAAAGAGGCAGTTGTCTTATACAATTGTGGCTAGAATCTACTTCTGCATATTTTACAAAAGCATTGCTAGAGCTGAGCTTTGGAAGAAGCTTGAGCAAGTGAGAGGCTCTGGAGTTTCAGCTACATTAGATGTACTGTAAATCTGTTTCTGTGGTCACGAATGAATTGAACAAAGCTGTTTTATTTTTCCAGAGCTGACATTTCCAGAGATACAGCATTAATCTTACCTATCCAAGGTAAACTCAGTCATATCAAGTTTAACACTTAGTAGCATTCAGTTAACTTAGCATTTTCCTGGGTGGAGCTCTCTGGAAGTGATTATATATGACTCTTGCATTAGAGGAACATGGATCCAGAATTGTCCTCTATCCACACTACCCTCCACTGACGGTACCATCCCACTTGGTTCCCATTGTCATATATTTGCACCCATTGTTGCTACATGTGGTGTCCAAGTTTGTTCTACATCCACTCTCTGAATCTGCTCTGAACCTGGTGGCTCTCTTTCAGCCACTTTCAAGGTTCTCTCAAATGTTATAGATACAATTCAGGTGTTTCCCTTCCCCACAATGGGTGCTGCTGACAATAACATGTTGCCTGTGACCCCACTCACCATTCCCATCTCTCAGCACTTGCAATTCCACTACTTTATCAACTCAGTTGAAGAGGAATATGTCTAAGGAGCTAGTAGTCTTTCCGGTCTTTGCTCTGAGATGCTTTCTGTGCTCTTGGATTCCCTTTAACCTCTTAGAGTTTCTAATACATTTGCTCCTCTAAGTCTTGGCCTGGAAATTTGGACACTGGGTCCCCATCTCAGCTTAGTTTTACTATTCAAATCAACCTTCTTTCATAGGCAAGTCAAACTTTTATCTCCTTCTAGGATAGATCTAATTCTTAGGATGCATCCTACGTTCTTTCCGATTCTGTCTATGTCTAATAGTCAAGATTTAAGAAATTAAAAATCAGGTTTTTTCTGTGAAGCATCTACTTTTGCAGTGGAAAGTCCTGATTTCAGAATATGTTTCTCTGCCATTAATTAAAAAGTATCTGTGGGAGAGTTCAATGGATTTTTTCCTGGACATTAAATACTTTTCCTATTAGGCAGCGGATGACATTGGAGTAATTAGTGGGGTGTCTTGGAACCATAAAACAGTGTGGCCATAAAAATGTCTCTGTTTAAAATTTCCAAGCCTTATCCTGCTATGAGTAAAAGTGATGAAAATGAACAATTTTAACAAATGCTAATATATTAAATATTGTACAAGAAGATACCTTTAAAAATATTGCAACAAGAAAAAAACATGGAGATACATTTAAAATGTATAACATGAAATACTACTTCAACTAGATAATAACACTGAAAAGCCTTGTTTAAATTAAAATAGCTTTGTTCTGATTGTAAAATCACTTCATATTTATTTTAAAAATATCATATAATACTTTATATAATTGCCCATAATTCCACTACTGAAAGATAATGCTAATATTTAATGCTCTTATTCAAAACTTGAAGACTTTCTTATTCCAAGAGCTAGGATAGGCAGAAAATGAAAATAAATGTACAAGTTCTTACAGCCATTTACAGATGAAAGTAATGGGTCTATAAATGGAAAATGGAATGTGTTTTACCATAAGTAATAACTATTATGACTTTCCTTCAGCTTATATTGACAATGTAGTCTTGGGCTGACCCACAGTCAGCATTAAATGGTTAATCAACAAAGCTCTGAGGAATATGGTGAAAGACATTACTTGAAGGTATCAGAGAGATGTTTGTTCACAAAAAGAGGGGGGATTCTTTTTATAACTTGAGCTGGAAATTGCCCCAAACTCCAGGGTAGTTTTTATAACTCTTCCACTGGCTCAGGCAAAGATAAAATGAAGAAAGGAAATATGGGGGCAGTACAATAAGATGGGAAAGAAAAAAATCCTGGGAAATCTGGCAGCTGTCTTGGGCCACTTTGGAAAATATATTTTGGAGGACAAACATTTTCATGCATCAGTGTGACACAGATCTCTAGAGAAGTAGCAAGTTAGGAAAGGCAGTAAATTGCACTTCAGCGAGAAAGTTGATGACAACTCTGAACTCAAAAGTCTGGCTTTTGAACAGTTGTAAAAAACAATATTGAAAAAATATCTCTCACATATTCATATAAAAGCCCAGAAACTCAAATATGCCTGCTCCAAAATAGTCTGGAATGACATGTGGAATAACAAACCAAGTCTTGTCGTGATGATGGTGAGACGGTCTCATCAAGGCAGGACAGCAATAATCCTTTTAGCTTCAGCCAGCTTGGGGTGTTAAAAGTTCCTTATGTAAAATTAAAATCAGTATCACACACTACGAAACATTTATAGGACGTACAATGTATGATATAATTTTATGATAAATGAAAAATGTAGAAAGTAAACCTCAGAGAAAGTTAAGCATAGAAAGGTATGTATGACCTGAAGTTTTTGTGGAAAATATCTTAAAGCAAATGTTATTTGAATAGGACCTGAGAGTCGGAGAGAACTGATAACTAAAATAGCTTTAGAAGGCTTTCAAAGCAAACACAATTAAATTGTACAGATGAACATATTGTGATGTGAAGCAAGGGATACATGACAGATAGTGAGAAAGAAAATAGGTAGGTAAGGTGAGTCAAGCAATTTTTGTATAGTAAAAAAAAAAAATTAGTGTTGGGTCAGGATTTTACTCTTAGACCTAATCCTAACTTTCTGGTTGATTTTAGGCAAATCTCTTATCTGCATCTCATTTTCTTTCTCTGTAAAATGATGTTAGACATGGCAGTTCTAAAATTTGATGTACATGATAATAAAAACTAAAATGTATTAAATGCTTACTGTGTGAGCAGAGCGTGCTTTTAGCATCCATTTCATACTTGCTACTTTATGAGACAGACTATGTTATTATTCCCATTTTAGATGTAGCAAAATTGATTATTGAAAAAATTATTCAAGCTTATTTTATAGCTAGCTGACTAGGAAAAAATATGATGAAAGTAGAAAATTTTAAGGAAAATGAGTCAAGGTATTGTGTATAACAATCAGTATATAATGCTGGAAATTTTGTAGGGAAGCAATTAGTTAAGAGCATATTCTAGAAATAAACACATGGATTGATGAGAGATTAGAATTAGGAGGTAAAAGTGGGAACACAGAAGAAAGATTTAGTCTAGGAGATATTTCAATGAGTCTCATTGAAAAATTGTATGGATGCGAAAAAGAAGACCGGCAGAATGTGGCTTTGAAGTCAGGAATGCCTGAACTCTGACACTTTCTCTCTGGATCTTGAATATGTGCTTAACCTCCTTGAAACTTAGTTTCCTCACCTATAAAATAAGAGTCAGGATACCTACCATGTCGGTTGTTTGAAGGATGAAATTAAATACCATACAATGTGCCAATGCTATCCCTGGAATTCCTTAATTGCTAGCTATTAACATCATGCGGATGGCAGGTTTGGAATTTTCATCAAAGCATATTATTAACTGAGATACTAATGATATCACTTATTATGTATAGTATCAACAATAAACATCTACTGAGCATTTCTTGTAAAATACAAAGAAGCATGCGATGCTGACCCTTTATATTAATGTTTCACAATTTTCCAGCAAAGATAAGAAAAGTACATAAAGAGGAAACAAAAAGTCAAACCACCATATGATAATGCAATAAGAGAATTACAGAGTACAATGAGAATTGAGAAATGAAAGAGCTTATTTTTGGCTAAGGGATGAAGAGCATAAAACCATGATCTAACTCTTAGAAAACGAGTAGAATTTCAACATACAGAGATGGGATCATACCAGATTTTTGGACTAGAGTGAAAAAAGACACATTATTAGGAAAATGACAAGAATACTCTGGTTAAGGTGGCTAGTGTATATTGGGAGAATAATAGAGGGAAAGTTATACATAGTTTGCAGGTGGTTTTGAGTGATAGGCCAGCACTGAATTTTATCCTTCAAGAAGCAGGGAGGGAGGTGACATTTTTTAAAACAGAATGACACTATAAAATTGGTAATGTAAGAGATTAACAGACTAAAAAAAATGAAATTGTGGTGCTGGGGCAAGGTAATATAATTGGTGAATTCAAGATAAAAAATATAACTATTTTTAGCCATATACTTTAAAACAAGGATCCTTTATTTGAGGAAAAATTCACCCTTCGTAGTTGTGTTCCCTCTAAAGATTGATCTGTTGTCTCCTTTATAACCAATTGTTTCTAAGGGTAAACCCAGAGTCCCAGATATATAACTGATATCAAAATTCTAAGGAAGGGCTGAGAAGGCTACAAAGAAAACCAGGAGTCCAGTGAGATAGGTGCATATGAATTTGTGTGGATAGTATTTTGTTAAGCTGGGATTCTTCTTCTTTTTTTTTTCTGGAGGCTTTTAAGCCAGGAATGTCCTCTATTGTTCTAAAATCATGTTATTCAGAGGAGAGCAGACAAAGAAGGAAAGTAGATGCATTATAGCATAGTTGTTCCTTCTCAGAAATCCTGGGTTCAAGTCCCAGCTTGCAATAGTTCTATAATAATGGACAAGCTGCATAATTTCTCTGTACTCCAATGTTATCACCTTTAAAATAGGGATAATAATACTTCATAGGGATATTGTTAAGGTTGAATGACAATATTCATTGAATCAACTAGAAGGATATCTACCACATGGTAAATATGACATGATATTTAGCTTCTGTTGTCTTTAGTGTCAATCCTTTTTAGGTAGAATCCATTGTAATAGTTCAAGGATATGTTAATTATAGTTCAGACCAAAATGTTTAGCAGTAGAACTGAAAAAGTTGAGAATAAAGAATATTTTGGTAACAATAGCCCTTGAACTCATAGAACTGAAAAAAAACAAAACAAAACTGTGGAGCCAGTCCTAAAAATCTACTAGTCCTAAAATCCGCTAAAATAAAAACTTGTGATTGGGGTTAGTGCTTGGAAATTGAGCCACAATAGGGAGTTACTGTGGAATGCAGCATAGTCAGTTTGCTGTGGAAAATGAAATAGAAATAACCTAGAGGATGGAATAGAGTCTTGAATAACACCCAGATGAACAGAATGCATTAAGAAAAAAGGGACAAGATGGGACCAGAGGATTAAATGGAAATCAAAAATATGCTCTTTCAAAAGCCCAAATAAAAAAAGTAAAATCTCATAAAATAAAATATGGTGATTTACATGGATTTAGTGTTCATTGCTTCAAGTTCAGGGAAGTGGAGACTGAAGATAGAAAATAACTGGGGTTGGAAATTACCAGGCAAATGATGTCCCTTAAACACACAATATTATTAGAATCATGTGAAACAAAGTCAAATATGGAGGAATATGTGGCTAACAGATAATAAGAAATAGAGGTCCAGGTCATCTTTGCAAAAGTGAAGTAGGCAGAATCTGGATTTAATGGTAGCATTTAAAAATTTTTTGTGGAATATCCTGAAAAAAAAAAAGAAAAAAATAAACCCACTGGGCTAGAGCTTGTTTGATACTGGATACCATGAATTTGCAGTAGGCAAGATCCACATGACTTTCTGTTCTGCAGCCCTGGCCAATAAAGGAGAAAGCAGACCAGGGGGTAATCCAAGGTTCAGAATGGGTGCCTTCTGAGTTAAAAACCATGAGACAGTCTTAGGGAGTAGCAAATATGGCATGAAAATAGATGTTCACAGAAGCAAATTAGCACCCAAATAAGCTCTAGAACTGGTCTTACTTCTTTTGAAATAGAACCAAGCAATGTCCTGGCAGCGTACATTATAGTGGTGGGTGCCTGTTGTTTTATACGCAACTTGATTGTTTCTTAAAGTTGGCTTTAAGCCTTAAAAGAATATGCATTTGGAGTCTAAGAGGGAACCAGTAGCAGAAGAACTATAGCAATTAAATCCATGTTTAGCCCTCTGCTAACCCTTTTAGCTGTCTCAGCCTGACAGTCTGCATTTGGCAAGGGCGCTGCTCAGTCTGCTTTGCCCTCTTGGCAAGGCAGCCATCTGGCCAGTTGCACCTGCTTCCAACAGTCCTACTACTCCCATGAGCCCTATGTTGGTTTAAATGAAGTGAGAGCTAATGGGACTTGAATTACATGTGGAATGGGATGGAAATGTGTGAAAAGGAGGGCTAAGCAAAGCCAATTAGCTAACCTGGAATGGATAAACTAAACTGAGTAATTGGAAAGAATGGCAGAACAAGGTTAGACAAAACAGCAACCAGGATGATGAATGTTCTTCGAAAAAAGAAGCTGACAAGTTCATGGTCTGGGGGGGAAAACAAAACTCCATCTGCCTATTCAAGTGGCTCCAGCTTCTCATTCATATTAAAGATAATTCTGAGCTGTGCTCTAGCAGCATTGCTGAAAGAAATTGCTTCAGGGAACAGGCTTCCTCTCTCCTAACCTCTGCTTGATGACTTGAGGAACATAATGAGCGCGGTGGTGCTGTCAGAGGAGCAAAATCGGTACCTAGAAGAGATTAAATTGAATGTAGGGGAAGCCTCCAAAATAACATACCTTTCCTCCTTGCAGAAACAATGATATTTTAACGTAAAAATGGCTGAAATGGTCTAGATGTGAATTTTGCTTCATTTTATATATCGTTTTGGACTTTTTCAATCTCTTCGCATTACTGTTTTAGCCATACCTACTGCCCCACCCCCTCTTTGTACTAGTTCACACTAGCAAAATATATGTCACAGGATTAGAATTCCCATTGTTTTCTATACTGGAATACTGAGGATTGTATTACATGGTTATGTACCATACATGATATATACACTACTATAATAGTTTGTGAAATTTCACAACTTTATAATAGCTCTGTCTATGAAATAATTAACCTTAGATGCCCAGAATATTAAGACAGAAACCTTTTGAAATTACTTGCCTCAGAAGTTAATCAGCAAAAAACATAGTATACTGAAATTCAGTGCACGTGTGCACATGTATATATGTTCAACTATCTAATTCGTTGTTAATTTTTCCTCAAAACTAACAAGTTACCAAAAAATATCTACATGTCTTAAATTTAGATTATTTATGTTAATCGGCACGTCTCTGAGCTAAATATTTCAGAAAAAATGGAAAACTATTTTCTATGATTCCAAAGTTATATAACAAATCCACATGTGCCCCTACATTTACTGAGTTTTGCTTCTCCATGAATGGCCCGGGAAAGAGTGAATAAATTCTTTTAGAAAAGCTCAGTTGTGACAACATATAGACATTTTTCCTATTTTCAAACATTTTCTGTTTACTCTATAACTCATATAAACATTTGGGCACTTATCAAAATTAATCATTTTGGTACAAGGGAAAAGTTTTAGAATTTGAAAAGGCCAACTTTCAGTGGATGTGGATGTATGTGTATGTGTTTAATGCCAGACACTGCAGATAGTAGGGTATGAAGTTGGTGATTTTATGTCTATCTCCACATTCTATTTCTGTACTTCAAGTCTCCACCTCTAAAGATTTTCATGTGGGTATCATGGTAGCATATGATAAAACTCAGAGAGATTAACAAAAAGTCATACAGTGGTCTTCTTTGGGGTAGTTTGAGCTATACAGGTTTTGCTTTGTGTTTATCCTTCATATGAACTCCTGAAATACATTTAATAAATAATGAAAAAGAGTACTATTAAAGTTTATAGAAACCACTATAATAAAGAAAAATTATTTTGACTTCAGGAATCTTCCACCCAGAGATTATCTTCTCTTTATCTTATCTGGCCCATCATTCATACACACACACACACACACACACACACACACACACAATTGCTAAATTGACATTGCTTTTAAATTGGCATAATGTGTTTCTTTTATCAATGACATAAAAAGAAGGCTTTGATTTAGAAGTGATAGCAGCCACTTAAGAAAAATTTCATTTATTCACTGTAAAGATCTCAAAATAACCCTACTCTATCTGGGATACTCTGTAGAAGGAAATAAAATGAGATTAACGGAGCCAAATGCCAAGAGCAAGCAGTAATTAGACAAGCCCAGAAGAGGTGCCAAACCTTCTACACTACCATAAAAAAATGAAGAGAGACACTGACATGGCACTGTGAACACTGCATTTGAATTTCACATGTTTTACAAGATTCAAAGATTTCATTAACGTTAGGGAGAATTTAGGATAAGCCATGTAATGAAATACTTGTTTAGAGGCTTAAATTCAGGTTTGAAAGAATTTAATGTAGTTGTGTAGATTAATCAGGATACTTAAACTCAGAACTATATGAATTTTCTTTGTAAATTCTCGCTTACTTTCTGCAACTCACCTCTTCTCTGTATTTGTAGATTTGAAACTCTCTCCCTTTAGCTATTATAAGAGATGAATTCTGTGATGTTAATGAAAGAACTTGTAGAATTTGAACTTCACAAAAGCATATTATGATTATCATCATCTTCATATTTCAAAAACTTCTTCCAGACACAAATGGGGCCTCAAAATAGAAGCAAAATGAGACAAAGGATTAGTTGACTTGCAAATGAATTGGGAATTGTTTTAGAGAGACAGCTGTATATCTATCAGTAGATCATGTTATTTCAAGCATGGGATTGGCTTGAAGACAGTATACAGAATTTAGAAATTAACTGCAGTAGTGCCAATCCTACTTTTGCCTGTGGGGAAGGAGGGCAAGATGGATATATTTAGCAGTGTTGCATAGAAAACTTCATTGCTTCCATGCCTCCTGGTAATTGTGCATCTCTTTCCTTCTCATTCTTCAAGAAAATGGAGACTTTACAAACATATCTTCCTCTATCGTTCCACCAAAATTAGTAGTAATAATAGTGAAGGTGATGATGTTGATACCACAAAGAGAACAAAGCCACCACTAGACAGGGATGGAGCGCACAGGTTAATAGAGAGCTGCTACATCACAGACCCAGGGCCAACATTGTGCAAAGCATATGTGAGGGTACCAAAACCAATGACTTGAAAAACTACAGTCATACAAAAACCTTTATAACAAGGGCCTAGAAATATAAGAAGCTGACATCCCAACATAAATGATGTGGAACAAGGCAATGTTCTAATAAGAACTGCTTCATGAAGTGCAGTGGTTAAGGGTTGTTGTCAGTTGCTCAGAAGAGAGGAACTCAAGGCTGAAATCCAAATCTGGTATACTAACTCTTTATCTTTACTTCATTCTGTGTGAGTATTTCGTAATCTCCCTCAACAAAATATTGTCATCTCCACACGTCTTAATTTAAATACCTTTAATCTCCGTTACTAAACATATCTTATCTAGTAAAACCAATGCAACTATTATAGTTAAGTTTCTAGTTTCCAATGTAGGAAAAAACCAGTAAGGAGTACCCCTTTTCAAGTTGTCTTTCAAAGCTTCTATTCATTAGATATGGGGCATAAAAAAGAAATCCGGAAGACTCTTCTAACCTGAAGATATAAAACATTATAGTCAAGATGGTGGTGATAGAGCATATTTTAGAAGCAAAGCTATTAGATGGTATCAGTTCCCACCTTTGGCATATCTAGACATATTTGAGAGCCACAAAAATGTTAAGTCCAGAGGTACCATTTTTTCACTCTGATTTGCCATTAAGCAATTTCTTAGTGAGGCTCTCTAGCCAGAGATTTCTCTGATGTCACAGGATGAAAAGCAGAATTACCAATAAACCGATCATTGGTTAATACCATCAACTCATATTGCTTTTAACCACTGAAGACAATTTCTTCATTAAATCCCAATCCTCTTTTTGAACTAGATCTTTTTCATAACCAATCAACTGATAAATGAAGCCTCACATTGTTTAGAAAACTATGCTTGTCACGGAGCCTACCTTTGTCAGACCATCTCCCCAGAGAGTCCCATTCATCAGGCCTTGTCAAGTTGCATTACTCAGCCTCATTAATGCCACCTCACAGGATGCAGCACTACATCCCTCCCGGAACTGCCTGATAGACAGCTTCTCCCTGCACAGACTTCTCAGGGGCCCTTTGAGAAGTGCTTTATTGAGGGCTCTGGTGAAGGGAATAGCACCTTAATGAAAGACATGTACCAGGGCATAATTAACTCCTACTGCAGCCCATGGCTGTCATCATCAGTACTTTCATCGATTTGTCACCTATGAGGATGACAACTAACTTTTCTTAACTGAAAGCACAGGTGATAAGAGAAACTAAGTAAAAGTAGAGGAGGAGTGATTTCAAAAGCTGTTTTAATAGAAATGTTTTATATTCTGTTGGCTGAAAGAAGAACCAGTCCTTGATCTCTCAGCTGGTGTAGTTAGATTAAGGAAAACAGCCTCAGGAGAACAAAGTCAGAACAAAGGCCAGAGATTATCAAGAAAATCATTTAGCACAAGAGGTAAATGTTTATTTGAATTGTGACAGACACTGTTAGTAGTAGATCAAGATGTCATAGATTTAAGCTTTTTGTCATTGCAAATACTCTGAACACAGAGTTTGAATGGAGGATCACTTAAGACATGACAATGTATCCTGGAATTAAAGGTGACAGGAATGAAAAGCAGAGATTGATGACAACTGTTCTCCTTTACAAAGCTCTCTACTGTTCTTTTCTTATTTTCCTAGTGTCAGCTTCTTTGAAAGAATTAAAATAAATGAAAAGATTATTTATTTACACCTGCTTTAAAATGCTACACAGGCACGTGCACACACAAACACACACACACTCCCCATTCAGCATTGTTCCAGAGTTATATGCAGCTTCCGCTCTTGTCTAATTGCCTTTGCAGAGCAACAAAAGAAGTAAATGACTTTTTTTTTTTTCTTACTAAGCTGTAAATCAGATTCCTGTCAGCCATGGTGGCATCTGTGGGTGTAGGGCCCCTTTAGAATGACAGTGTCCAATTACGAACAAACATTGCTGTTATCCCCAAGGAAAACAGAATTCAGAGGATCTGTGAGATAGCATATGGCCAAAGAATCTGATGGTTTGGTTGCTTTTTGACGGTACAATATCTATTTAGTATTAATAGTGGTAGGCTATATTTCTATCCAGGTGGAATTCACAATTTAAAAGGGCAGGTTTAAAACACCAAGTGCTAAGCCTGTGTAAAACTAGTATGTCTAGTCAAGGGCTCTCAAAAAATCTATAATTATCTGGAAAGCCCTGTTGTGGAGATTTTCTTTATTATTTATGGAAGAATATTATTTTTATCCCAATTTTTAGCATCCCTTTTTTCACTCCTAAAAACACTTTCCACTGAATATTTATACCCACACACAGTCCCTTATTAAAATTCCAAAATCTAAGAGCTCCCAAATCTTAGAATTTATTTTAATTTGTTTGGTGGTAAACTCTGCCCTAACATGAACCAAATAGCAGTGAAACTTCACGTGAACTTATATGAAGTTCTTCATTTTTCCACTTAGTGTGAATATTGATATACTGCATCCCAGTGTCTTTGATCATAGGACACTGACCCAGGCTTAGAAGGGATATTATGTAATATATAGTAAATGCCCTGCCTTACCTTTGTCACATTGAAAAAGTGCTAAATTCTGAAATATTTGTCTCCAAGGAATCCGGTGATTGTAAAACTGTATTCTAGTCTCATTCTACCACCTGATCCTGGTTTTTCTCATAATTATAATTATATGTTTACGTTGGAAGTTTTGAGAAAGAAACTTATCTTTTTTTTTCCTTTGGCTGTAAGAAAAACTACTTCTGCATTTTCAATTCTTTCTAGATCCATTCCTTATCTAAAGGAGCCTCAGACTAGCCCTTAAAAGTATTGTATGAAAGAGATTTTTTAAAGATTAATTGTAGAAATTCTGAAATAGGTAAGTGGACCTGGACCTGAGATCGTTCATAAAGCCAAGAGCTGCCTGCTTCATAAAAACAGAATTAGTCATGTTTCATCCACCACTGACTAAAGAAACTACAAGAAAGAATGCAGCCTGCCAGAGACTAAGGGTGCAAATAGTCACACACCAGAAATTTAAACTCAAGCCTGGTCATTCATAAGTAGATGAAGTTCACATTACACTATCCATGGTATGGAATGCTAACCTAAGTAATCAAAACAAATACTGGTCCAAAACACTACTATTGGTTTTTTATTGCTGTGTAACAAATTACCACCAACCTAGTGGCTTAAAACAATACCTGTTTATTAACTCACAGTGCTCTAGGCTAAAAGACCTGGCAGACCGAGCTGGGTTCTCTGCTTACAGTCATATAAGGCCAGAATCAAGGTGTCAGCTGGGCTGAGCTCTTATCTGGACATCCTGAGGAAGAATCTGCTTTGAGGCTCATTCAGGTTTTTGGCAGAATTAAGTTCCTTGTACATGTAGAGTTGGGGTACTTGTTCCTTTTCTTCAATTACATCTGAAAAAATTCTTTGCCAATATGTCAGTGTTCAACCCGAGAAACAGAAGAGATGTATATTAAGGGATTTATTGCTAGGAACTGGCATATATGAGTGTGGGGATTGGCTAGGAAAGTCTGAAATCCATTGGACAGTTTGGCAGGAAGGGCAGGCTGGAACGGTTGTCCACAGGCAGAATTTCTTTTGAGAAGTCTCAGTTCTGCTCTTAAGACCTTTAGCCTGATTAAATCAGTCCCACCCAGACTACCTAGGATAATCTTGCTAATTTAAAGTCAGCTAATTATGGACTTAATCACATCTACAAATACCTTCAGAGCAACTCCTAGATTACTCTTTCACTGAATAACTGGGGACTAAATCTTAGCAAAGTTGGCATATACATTGAGCATCACATGTAATATAATCATAAGGTAACATCAGGAGAAAAAGGTCATGGGGGTCATCTAGAATTCTGGCTACTGCACCACTGAAACTCCTATAGCCACAAAGGAAATAAATGACTCTACATGTCAGAGCACTTCAGATTCCCCAGAGGCCAAAGAGTCTTACTAAAAATGAACTCCCTTTCAAAAAAGTGCGTAACAGATGAGGAAACTATCACCTTAGGGGCTACTTGGTAGATGCAACAAAGAGAGGAACTAACACCAAGAAATGGAAACAATATTACAATCTAAAATGAAATATGAATACTCAAATGGTAAATGATTAAGACAATTTAAAAAAATATAGAAATCACAATGAAAGTACTAAGCTGTGGGAAAGAAGAGCCAAGTTTAAGGTAGGAACAAATTCAACATTCAGAAAGGAAATATATAGCCCCTCAATTTAGAAGTAACAAAGAAAAAAACTACATTTTAAAGACTGTTAGTTGATATGTTCCACTGAAAAAATAGACCAAGAGAAGGTGGGCTTGAAAAAAATTCATAGAAAATATAGCTCAAAGAGATAAAGTTATAGGTCACACAAAAAAGTAGTTTTGAATCATAGAGGATAGATCCAGTGTGTCCAACGTGTGTCTGATAAAATTCTGTAAGAGAAAACGTGAGAGGCAGTATTGAAAACAAAAAGGCCCAGATTTTCTTGAGTTTAAGAAATATAGAACATCAACAATATAGAAATCTTTTTTAAAAAAATATTTATTTATTTATTTGGTTGTGCTGGGTCTTAGTTGCAGAAAGCAGGCTCCTTAGTTGCGGCTCGCCAGCTGCTTAGTTGCGGCATGTGGGCTCCTTAGCTGTGGCATGAGAACTCTTAGTTGCAGCATGCATGTGGGATCTAGTTCCCTGACCTAGGATTAAACCCTGGCCCCCTGCATTAGGAGTGTGGAGTCTTAACCACTGTGCCACCGGGGAAGTCCCAACAATATAGAAATCTTGAAAATATCTCAGAAAAAAATCATAAGATACATAAAAAAATAATAATTAGGGTAAAAGTAAAAATTTTCCCAGAGAACAATGAAATAATATCCTGTGCTGAGTAAAATGATTGCCATAAACTCAGTTAAGAGAGAGGTAGAATAATACTTTCAGTCAAAGACTCTGACAGTTTATTACTTTCAAAATGTACTTTACTAACCAGGAAACTGACACCAAAACAAAGAGTGGGTTGTAGGAGAAATGTGCAAAAGAATTGATGAAGATGTTTGTAAATTTACATAATCATTGACCATTACTACTACTGCTACTACTATTACTAGTAATATTAATAATAACCAACTGGGAAGAGGCAATGGTTAATAACAAACTGAAAATAAAATACTGAAAATAAATAATCAGGAAGATGGGAAAATGGAATAAATACTACACAGTATTTCAAATAAACCATATCAACAGAAACACATCTTACAGTGTTGAATGAAAAAAGTTGAAGTAATGTAAAGTAACACTGAGTAAAGAAAGTAAGATGCAGAAGAATATGCATGGTGTTACACCATGTAGCTTTATTTAAAAAATACGCAGAACTATACAGAACATTGCTTTGGATGTGTACATACATGATACAATATTTTAAACCATTTTTAACTGAAGTATAGTTAATTTACAATGTTGTGTTAGCTTCAGGTGTACAGCAAAGTGATTCAGTTATACATACATGTATTCTTTTTCAGATTCTTTTCCATTATGAGTTATTATAGGCCACTGAATATAGTTCCCTGTACTATACAGTAGGTCTTTGTTGTTTATCTATTTTATATACAGTAGTGTGTATATATTAATCCCAAACTCCTAATTTATCTCTTCCCCCTCCCTCCTGCTATCCCCTTTGGTAACCATAAGTTTGTTTTCCATGTCTGTGAGTCTACTTCCATTCTGTAAATAAGTTCATTTATATCATTTTTTTAGATTCCACAAATAAGTGATATCATATGGTATTTGTCTTTCTCTGTCTGACTTCATTCACTTAATAGGATAATCTCTGTGTCTATCCATGTTGCTGCAAATGGCATTATTTCATTCTTTTTTATGCCTGAGTAATATTTTGTTAAAAAGTGGGTGGGAAGGAAGCACACCAACTTCAGGGTACTGTGTTTGTTTGGGAAGGGTGGGAAGGAAATGAAAACAGAGAGGGGTAAAAAAAGAGTCTTTGGTTTATCAACAGCATTTTATTTCTTAAAAAATAAAAACTTCTGGGGCTTCCCTGGTGGCGCAATGGTTAAGAATCCGCCTGCCAATGCAGGAGACATGGGTTTGAGCCCTGGTCCAGGAAGATCCCACATGCTGCAGAGCAACTCAGCCTGTGCGCCACAACTACTGAGCCTGCACTCTACAGCCCGTGAGCCACAACTACTGAGCCCATGTGCCACAACTACTGAAGCCCGTGTGCCTAGAGCCCATGCCCCGTAACAAGAGGAGCCACCACAATGAGAAGCCCACGCACCACAACGAAGAGTAGTCCCCGCTCGCCACAGCTAGAGAAAGCCCGTGTGCAGCAACGAAGACCCAGCGCAATCATAAATAAATAAATACATACATACATACATAAATACATAAATTTATTTATTTAAAAAAAACTGTTACAATTCTATTTCAGTAATCCACGCAAGAGATGGCCTATGACAGTGGCTCAAAAAAAAAAAAAAAAGAATTAATGAGACCTTTCAAATGTAAAATCAGAATGACTTGATAATCAATTTTGTACGAGTGGCAAAGGAAAATGTTGAATCAAAAATGACTCTGGGGCTTCCCTGGTGGCGCAGTGGTTGAGAGTCCGCCTGCCGATGCAGGGGACACGGGTTCGTGCCCCAGTCCGGGAAGATCCCACATGCCGCGGAGCGACTGGGCCCATGAGCCATGGCCGCTGAGCCTGTGCGTCCCGCAATGGGAGAGGCCACAACAGTGAGAGGCCCGCGTACCACCAAAAAAAAAAAAAAAAAAAAAAAAAGACTCTGAGTTTGTTGTCTTGAGAAATTAAATGAATGTTGATGAAAGGGTATCTGGAAATATGAATCTGAAAATATGAATCTGGATTGTAGACAGAGTTTGGGGTCAAATGAATGCATAGATAAATGGATGGATGAGTGGATGGATAGACAGATGAATAAAAACCTCTATATCAGTTTATCCATTCTTCCTTTAATCCTTCAAGCTATCTGTTTGTCTTTACTTTCTAAGGATCCTAATGGCCCATACTATTGCATTCTAAATTGTTTTCTTTTATATTAAATTATTTATTGGCATTTTATTTTTCTTTTGAATTTAGGTTTTGTACTTACAATCTGCTTGTATTTTCTTGAAGCTTTTAAAAGATAAAGAAGGAGCTATGAAAGGAGCTATAGATGATTATGAAGAGCATGAACATGGATTGTATAATATAAACATGGATTCATAAAAGAAACCTCAAACCACAAATAGCTGAATTTTCACAATTTGACTCAATTAGATATCCTTATAGTTAGAATTTCAACTTGAAGTTATTAATTTTTCCCTTTCTACTCTCTTTAATTATAGAAAACTTCCACCAGCTTGTAATTTAGCGAAATTTGCTCTAACAAGGAAAGCTTATTTACCATATGGGTATTCTCCAGATTATAGTTTGTATAGATAGAAATTGATATAAAAGATTGGAGAATAGAGTTCCTTGGAAAAAGTTAACATTGAAATTCATTACAAACCACGTTAAAACGCTCACATTCTCTAGAGTTGTAGGAGTCCTTAAAAATCAAACTCTACTTTCCTCTGCATGTAATTTTATTAATTTTCCTCCTTCTCTTTAGAATATTTCCCACATTTTTGCCTATTTGACATCTTTAGATCCTCCAAGTCTTTGTGAGTACTTACATTGCTCTGTGATGCCTTTCCCAACTTTCCAGGCAGGACTGGAAAGTCTCCCACAATGCTGAATAGTAAATAGTAAATAACCACACACTTTTGGAAATGAACTTGATACTTGTCATCACTGTTTCTGTTAGCTCTTTGGGTAGGAATTGGAGTAATGCAATTCCTCTATAGCAATGGTAAGATGCTTAAAAGATGCTAATGAACCAACAGTGAAACTTCCTAAATAACTAGAAACATAATTAAGATATTTATTTTATATTGATACAGTTTTTTCAGGTAAAGAATGAAGTCAGGAGAATCTAATTTTTATTTTTTTTTTCTTATAGGCATTGATGAAAGGACAGTAAGAGAGAAATGACTGAAAAGGAAAAAGATATTCATTCTGCCTAGAAATGTAGGCAAAGTTGCTAAATATAAGCATGGAATTTTTTCTCATTGTAATAATCGTTCATTCATTCAACACATTGATTGAGTACTTACTGTAAGTTAGGCCCTATGCCAGACCCAATAGTTTGATAGCAGAAAACTCAGACCAGCGATCTTGCCATAGATAGTAGGCTATGTTGAGTACACTCATCTTCTCTGCTCCCTCAAAATATTCGTCCAGTGTCTCACAGGCTTATCATCGAGTTTATACACTTCAAGAGGAAATGTAGTCCTCCCTGCTGCCCTTTGAGGTGGTACAAGCTTTATACGCTGATTGTGTTACTGACCCAGCAGAGTGGGAGCCACTCACAGCAATAGAACAAGACCAAGTTCAGTTCAGAAGCAAAGGAAAGTTTTATTCTATTTTCAGAGAACGGAGAGGTGTGAGCGCACGCTCTCCCTAACAGCCTGCAGCTGTGGATGGGCTGCTTTATGGGGACTTAGTGGGAGGGGGCGGAGTTCTCATGGGTCGGGCTCAGCTGTGCTGCTCTCACTCCAGAACGCAGTGCGCATGCAGCGTCTCTGCGCGCAGCCTGCCTCCGCCATTTTGAATCTTCACTCGGCCGTGGAGCCGAGGTGTCCGGAGCAAATATTTCGCTGGAGGAACTCTGGTCTGAAGGGCCAGGAGGGTGCAACGCCTCTGCGTGCGGCATCCTGCCAGCAAGTGAAACTAGAGGAAGCACGAAGAAAAAGAGAGGAAAAAAAAAAAGGTTAGAGTTTATCTTATTACCAAGATTCTATTCTTATTTCCCGGGAATTAGTAATGGGCTTTGCTGGTGACACTCCAGTTTTTAATAGCATTGGTGAAAAGTAATCTCATTTTTCTCTATTGAACACTATGTTATTAGAAGTTCCTCACCATCAGTCGGCCTGAAGCAATTGCCCCGGGTATGACTCTCCTAACCATACCCCTCCTCCCTGGTCCCAGGGGTATGGAGACCTTGCTGTTTCAGGCCACATTCCACTGACTTCCAGAATGTGTCCCAGTAGCACCTCTGCCTCAACTTCCTTTGCTCCTTTTCTGTGGGCTCCCAGGGAGTGTTGGGGTGAAGGATGGAGAAAGGATGGTAGTGGACACCTTGAATATTTTAGTCAAAGGCAGGACACGTCTTCCAGTGCCATGATGTGTCTTTAGGGCTGAGCAGCAGCATTAAGGGCTTAGGCCTTGTCTACTTCCAACTGTAGCCTTCAAGTCCACTAAATTACCATCACCACCACACCCCACCACCAAATCTTGAACAGATGCCTCTTTTACGTAAATATTCAAATATGCTGGATTTGCCTCAGAATGTTAATCACAGTTGAAAGCTAAATATTTCTGTGGCTATCTGATTAATGCATTTTTTCCCCATAATCTATAAGCTCAATGAGTCCAGGAAGTGTATCTATTTGATCACCACTACATCAAATAGCTGGAAAAAATGTTCTCATTTAGGTTCTTTTGAATAAACTCTGATGATTAAAACATTACAGACTATTAACTAGACTGAAAATTTAACAAAGAGGTAATATCACACTTATTTTTCAGTCTCTTACTATCTCTAGTCTAGTATTTTATATAAAATAGGCCCTTAATATATTCAGAATTGAAACAAAGGGACCATGATTAAGTCTCCTGCTTGAGAATTTTTTCAGGGTCTTCTCTGTATGACAGAATCATGGTCACCAGCAGCTCTGGGATCACATTTTTTTTTTATAGGTCATGATTCAAAGGGAAAGATAAAGGTTTTCCTTATAAAGACTTTAATTTGCCCAACCTGTGTCATATGATCTCCCCTGAGCCAATTTCTATGGTGAGAAGTGTGAGGTTTTGTGTGTGATAGTTAAATGTACACCCAACAGACTGATGGCAGATGTGCTCTGATTGGGAGCCCAAAGAGAGTCATATGGAATGAGGAACAGGTAATTCCCAAGGATGTAGAGTTGCTGTTGTTTTAACAGAAAGGAAAAAAATGCAGAACTTCTACCACACACACCACCACCACTACCATCATCAACAACAACAACAACCAATATTTACTGCAGTGGGTATAGATGTACAGTAAATGGGGAAGATGAGAGTGTGGTATAGAGAGGTGGAATAGTTCATCAGTGATTTATAATCAGATAGGCTCTGCTTTATTAGTAAATGAATTAATGTTCTTAATTTACTAGGGAGAAATTCTTTAGGCAAAATTAGTTTCAGTCAAACTTTACAGTTAATGTTTAAAATAAAGACTGCAAAACTGTTGTCAGGGCCTGAAGTTGAGAGTTCTCCATTATGAGTGGTGATAAGAAGCTTATCTCTGCTTTGATTTCAAAAAGTCATTTCACTTTGGAGTCTCAAGAAATATTGAGCTCCCCTAAAAACTTTCCCCTTAAGTGAAACTATTGTGGATTTCTTAAAGGCACTTAAATAAAAGTAGTGGTTTTTTTCCTTTGCTAAATGGAATCCTTACATTATGCATGGTAGTGAATCTAGGTTTAAAGTGATTCTTTTTGGTAGGACTACCCAGGGAATCAGATAAATAAAAACTGAAAGGTTAGTGTTTTGCAAAAACGAAATGAAAGACCAAGCATCAAAGTTTGGAATTATGTTTGAAATGATTTTTGAATAGATTCAATATTTGCTTAATTGAGGTTCTCCCTCAGTGAACATGAGACTCCTTATCTTTTCCCTATTTGCTTCACCTATGTTTTTAAACAAAATTTAGCTTTCTCTGATCCTCAAAAATCAAGATTTGCTAATCGTTCCAACTACCATTCTATTCCCCACTGCACATGAAAGCTTTTGCTGAAAAGTGAAGTACACGCTTGTCTCCATTTTAATTCATTCAGCTCCCTTCTCAAAACTTCGTTTTTTTCTTTTTCTCTTTTTCCCCATCTAATCTATCCATAGCTCCTTGAATAGCTATGTTATGTCTTGGCACTTTTTCAATCATTCGTTTTAGAGCTGCTGTACTGTCTAATATTTATCACCAACTTACCCATAACTCTAGCCACTTCGGACATTCCGTTATGCTGTTATACCTCAGTTTCCAAAGAGATGTGCCCCCAGGTAGCCAGAGTTTATTCTTCATTTATGCTTATTATTGACAGCCTCCTTCAGAGAAAATTCAGTGTCTGTTTTTCTGTACTTTCATTTCCTTTCAGATTCTACATGGCGTCATATTCACATCTAATTACCTGTAGCTCAGTGTTTGCATTTTGACACACTAATTAATTCTCTTCTTGCCCCAGAGTTAGCATTGTTCAAAGGATATCATCACGTGCTTGATTTATGGTGTCAAATTCTGAAATAAAAGGGAATGTATTTGTAGAATGTCTTTATTTTAAAAGTCTTTGCCATTTCTACTGGCTTTTTCAAGCAAAGAACTATAAAGTGAATTTTGGACTATAGCCTCAGTTATGCTAACGGGTTGTGTGATTTGCAGCAAGTTCTTACTCTCTCTCATCTCTGTCTCTCTCTTTCATTATGAAATAAGGGTAGTAGGTAACTTAAGTAATCTATGAGTTTTCTTGAAGTCCCCAAAGTCAGGATATTTATTCAGGGCAATTAACACCAAGTGTCATAACAAATAACCCCCAAGTTTTAATAGCTTAAGACAATAAAAGTTTATTTCTTGCTCATATCACAGCTTAGTGCAACTCAGGTAGCTCTTCTGGGTGAATCTATTCCAAGTAACAACTCAGGGATCCAGGAATCTTCTATCTTGTGTCTTCGTTATCCTGTAGGTTCAACTTGGAGGTCTCTGCTGTCATTTAGTCAGCCAATGAGCAGAGAGACTGTAGAATCTCATGGGATGTTTTGGAGCCAGATCCCAAAATAGCATACATTAATTTGACCACATTCCACAGTCCATTGACCAGAACTCAGTTATATGGTCTTAGACTTAAACTTATTTTAGGGGGAACTAGGAGAAGTGGTCTGTGTGTCCAGGAAGAAAAAACAAGCTTGGTGAGCTTTTAGCCAGTTTCTGCCACAGCCTTCGATATGATGAGACTATTAATTTCCTTCTGTTTTTCTACCATCCAGTTTCCCATTCTTTCTATCTCTATTTGGTTGATTAATGGTTTTGATCCACATCATTTTCCTCCCTGAGTTAGTTTTTTTTTTTACTTAACACTCTGACCCTGAACTCTGGTGTCACTGCCAAGTTTTGCAGGAGACCTCGTTTTATCCCTTTTTTCTATAGAAGAGCCTGCAGATCAGTGTGCAAGGATCCCAGTTTTCCCATTTGCTAGCAACTTGCATGACTCTTCAGAACCTCAGTTTCTTTATCTGTAATAGGCTTACCTGAGAAAAACTTAAGTTGTCAGAGACGTAGTATGTGCTCAAAACACTTTTATTTTTTGGTTCCATTTCCTGTTGTCCTTGTATATTAGAAAGATTATCTCATCCATTAAACCTCTGCCCTATTATCTCTGTAAGAAAAATAAAGCTATTATCTTAAATTCTGAAGCCTGTCCTATATACATAAATCAATTTACTCTCCCTTTCTGACCTTCCATTATATAAAAACCTTCCTACTATATGGTCTCTATGTCTGCAATGGTCTAACTTCTCTACTCAGATAGCTATATTTCAAAAATATTTTAATATGAACTTTCTAGATATATAACCAGGGTTATCTGATTTGTTGGTAAAGTTAGTTAATATTCTTTCTGCCTCAATGTTTACTATGTCATTATCTCTACCATTATCCATTACCATCTCTACCGGTCAGAGGAAGTTTTTTCTATGGCTTTGACTAAACCATTACTTGAATAACAGCAACTCTTAGCTAAAGTGAGATTCGGGTTTGTGTCTGAACAGATGAAGATTTCCCTGCATAACCATTAAGCATTGTAAAAGGCACCCTAATAGTGAACCATTTCAAGTATGTATTTCCAAAAAGATAATTATACCTAAAATTCAGGGCTCTCTATTGAACTGTATGAGATTGGACAAATAACCTCTCTGTGCTCAGTTTTCTCAACTATCAAATATTCAGGTTACTTCCTGTCTCTTCTTTACCTAAAATTGTTGCTTCATATTATTTGTGAGAGACTCCTCATATTTTATAAATATCTTTCCAATTATAGCAAAAGATTTTTTTTCTTTCTACAAATCATACGTACACCTGTGGTAGGCTGACTAGTGTCTTCCGAAAACTTATGTCAACTCAGAATCTCAGAAACTAGGAAGAGGTAGGGAAGGATTTTTCTCTGGAATCTTCAGAGGGAGCATGGCCTTTCTGACAACTCGATCTCAAACTGCTAGCCCCCAAAACTGTGAGAGAATTAATTTCTTTTTTGTTAAGCCACCAGTTTGTAGTACTCTGTTAGGGCAGTCCTAGGAAAATAATACAACCCCTTTCAATTATTTTTAACTGTTGTAATTACTCATTTAACTTGTTCATTTTCACCATAACTGTAAGTTCTCCAAGTGATGTCTTGTTCAGTAGTATTACTCATAACCTTGTAGGCATAAGTCCATTAATAGTTATTAAAATGAATGAACGAATAACTCAGTTCATACTGTCCTGGTACCACTATGCTATGAATAACTAAAGTTTTCTAATATAGCAGGGAAAAAGCCTATTAATTTCCCCAAACACTTCTCAACTTTCACCCTTATGAATCATTTTTTCCAAAGTCTTATTTATGCATGAGACAGGAATGAGAGCTTTTTTTTTTTTCTGGTAGTGAAGCTGAACACCAAGGCTTTATTTCTGTTTGTATTACTGCTACTGTCTTTTTAATTTAATTTAATTTAATTTTTTATACAGCAGGTTCTTATTAGTTATCTATTTTATACATATTAGTGAATGTATGTCAATCCCAATTCCTTGGTTCATCCCACGC
Source organism: Tursiops truncatus (assembly GCF_011762595.2). Lineage (NCBI taxonomy): Eukaryota > Metazoa > Chordata > Mammalia > Artiodactyla > Delphinidae > Tursiops > Tursiops truncatus. Next base: position 90,938,571 of record NC_047037.1, read on the forward strand.
CCCCGCCACCCCCTGCTTCCCTCCTTGGTGTCCATACATTTGTTCTCTGCATCTGTGTCTCTATTTCTGCCTTGCAGACTGGTTCATCTGGTTCTTGAGCATCACATTTTCTTGAATATGAATGCTTGCGTTGCTCTTTTGGTGTCTCCCTCTCTTGTTAAGTCTTCACTGGATTCAGTGCATATGGGAATTCTATAAGAGACATATGAAATGGCATCTTGAGAGTCAGATTTTATAAACAACATGGACAGCAGCAGCAAGGAGCATCCGTGCCTACATTTGTTCTGTTTTCAAGGTTTTGCTTTACCTCTGATGACAGAACGTATCCCATCACAATGTTTGTTCCATCCCAGTACAAATCCTCATATATTGCCAAAGAAGATATTATGCAATATGAAGATTCCAAAACTGTATCATTGCAAGGACAGCTATAGAAAACACTCTGAAATAAATTCCAAATACTATATTGTGTGAGATTGAGGAGTAGTTATGTCCGTCTTATTTCCAACAGCTATGTGGTTTCATTGATGAGTATTAAGAATTTAAGTTCTTTGTGGGCTGAGATTTTCTTCTGTTCACTGCTATATCCCTAGAACTTGGAAGATTGCCTGAAACATTTTATATAACCAATGAATGTTTTGAACGAAATGTCCCTTTCTTAATTTACCTTGCTGCTGCTAACTCAGTGATCAGATGCTGCTTTAAGTACATTCTATTAGATGACTAAAGCAGAGTTTTGCAACTTGTAGAAGTCACGTCAGAGAGTTTCACTGCCAGGGAGGTTTACCATATTCCCTACACTCCTCAAATTTGGCAATTAACACTCCAGCTAGAGCGCTTCTTTTTCTCACTGACTCCAGCGTTTACCTGATCATTATCCCTTCATGCTGAGCGTGTCCTATTACAGAGGTTTGGCCATAGCGACATTTTTCAAGAATAGCTGATTCAAGGACTAGGGTCATCTGTACCGTGATTACAAAAGCTAATTAGGTATAGATAAGTACAATTTTAAGAAGTTGTGCATTTTCGTGTATTATTGTGAAGTATTATTTTCAAGTATTTTTCTTTTGAAAAGAAAAGATATAGAATATATTAATTTTAATCTCCTTTGTCTTTCTCTCTCTCTATTGCTTTCAGAACTATTATCATGACCCACAAACTTAAAGATTTAGCACACAACTATTGCCTGAGGGCTCCATGAAATAAAACTCTTCTTTCCTCAACTTGAGATTAAAAGGTTTAAGAATAAAAAAAGTTGGAAGGGTTAACACTGTTGTGATTTAGTTCAAATCAAAGTCCAATGTTGACTTCAGCTCTTTTCCTGTTTGGCCTTCATTTATCTTTATCTGGGCTGAAATATAAAGAGAAGTTTCCACTGCCACCCAGTATGTCAGAATAACTGCACATCCAGACACCTGAACGGAAACCCTGGCTGGGAATCCTTCCAAATCTGGGAGCTGGTTAAGCTTGCTTAAAGAAGAAGCAGAGGAGCAAAAAATTCTAAGCCAAGAGTAATCAGTGGGTTCAGAACTTATCTTTCAGGCTTAAGCCAGGGAGCTGCATTCCCAGCAGGCTCCGGTCTTTACTGTTTCATTCCTGCCCGTGCCTGTCACTTGCTTGTTATGTGAGTTTGAACAAGTTTTGTACACTCTGTGTGCCTCAGTTTCCATATGCATAAGGTAGAGAACACAGATTGTTGAAAGGAGTAAATGTGTGAATATATGTAAAGTATTTATACAGTAAATGCCTGACAGTAAGCACTAATTAAGTGGTAGCTGTTATTGCAGAGGTGGATGTATTAGGCCATCTTAGCCTGAACTCTAAAACATATTTATATCCTATAAATAACTCCCCTTTTCTGAGTCTGTGTTCACCAAGCCACCTTCTGATAACTTGGCTTTCCTAGAGGATATAGCATCCATAGAGAGAAGATATTTTAGCTGGCCATAAACATCCATTCCTCTTGAGAGTTTTATTTATCTCTTAAAAAAATATATGTACCAGACACTTCCCTAATTTTGTATATTATTAAAATCCTATGAATTAACCTTCTCTTAATAGATTAGAAAATTGAGGGTAATATGGGTAATATAATTCGCTCTAGGTCACTTAAATGTAGGTGACAGAGACTTTGTTGAAACCCAGAATTCTTCCCTTTTTTCCCTACACAGGTGCTCCCTGTGCTGTAGCAAAAGGGCGTCTTGTGTGGTGGTCACCAAGTTCTCGTCTACTCTCAGTTGGACTAAAAGTCTAATTGAGGGTAGAAATCTAGGTAAATTAATCCCCTGTATTTTAGTTAGAATAAAGACCCCTCAGCAAAAGTGGATCTAGGTTGAGTCCTCCTTGAGGAATGGAAAATAAATCCATATAAAATTATTCACTTTGAGGAGTCCATAGAGAACACTTTGCTCTTTTGTTTGTTTTGTTTTGCTTGTTTCTCCTATAGTAGTTCGCAAACCTCATTGTGCATCCAGGTCACCTGGAGGGCTGCAATCGAACACTCATTGCTGGGCTCATCCACTGAGTTCTCGATTCAGGAAACCTGGGCTTCAGCCTGAGGCTTTGCATTTCTAACAAGTTCTCTTGTGGTGATGATGTCGCTAGCACTGGCACCACACTTTGACTCTGTCTTAAAATCAGTGGAGTCAGTGCTCTTAAACTGTTTATGTGTGAACTCAGTAAAGCTTAGTTGATCTGATATTAATCTTTAACTAAAATCCCTTTTTTCCCTTTGTTAAGTACTTCAGGTCTTATTCATTAACCAAAAAATCCTGATACAAACCAAATAGACCTTGAGTTACCCAAAGCAGAATTGAAGTCATCTGTGTAATGGCTCACTAGTCTCCGGGGGTGTAACACATACAACATTTATATACTTTTGGTCTTTCAGATTACATTTTATACAAGATGCCATATTATTATGACATGTCTGATTAAACAAAGAATGCAAGACAGAAATTGCATACAGGGATTGTTGCATTTTGTTTGCTTGTTTTAGCATTTGATGGAATTCACTTTAAGGGCTTGTCCTGAGTTGCTAATTCTGAAGGGAGTTCTAAGAACAAGTAAAACAATCATGGAATAAAGTAAGCATTTGGATTTAAAGGGTTGGCGGTACTGTAAAATGCTAATCAGCAAATTTTCCTTGGTAAGTCACTATTCCTGTGGCATTTTACTTACATGCAGAATTTGCTGCTCATCATATCGTACCTTACCACTTCATCCCTCCCCACAAGCAATCACAAAGTATTCACAGAAAATGTTGAATGAAAAAAATGAATGAGTTCAGATTATTAATAACAGTAATAATGAGAGAAGCAACCATGTACCTGCTTCCCATAGACCAGGCCTGTTCAATGTCCTCATAAGGAGTATCCCACTTAATCATCACAAAATCCCTATAAATCAGAGTTTCTCAACATCAGCACTAGTGACATTTTAGGCTGGATAATTCCTTGTTGTGTGTTCTGTCCTATGCCTTGTACAATGTCTTGTAGGATCCCTGGCCTCTACTGACTAGATGCCAGTAAAAACCTCCCAGTTGTAACAACAAAAATTGGCCCAGTTGAGAACCACTGATATATATCATTATATAGGATTATAATCTCTCTTTCATAAATGTGGCCTTGGAAATTTAATTTGTCCAACTTTCCACAGTTCATTTTTATCAGAACAGGAATTCAAGTCCAGACCCTCAGATTTGTCCATTCTTAATAAGTTGACTAAAATGGGAGACACAAACTTCTGTAGACCAGGCTAGGACAGATCAGCTGTGATTAATTTCCTCTAAATGCAACTTTTCTAAATAAATTTTGCCATATTTAGGCTTTAAATTGTATAGTCTATGTTTTGTCTTAATTTTTATTAGACATATTGTAAGTCCTTGAATACAATCCAGCATCCGTTCTTTTGTTATGGAAACAGATGCCTTTGGCTTGTGAGTTAAAATAGCTCCTAGTACAAAGCAGGGTTCTAACTGGCCTGGCTGTATGGGTCCCCAGTCTCTGGTCACCACCTAGGCTGAGGTGGGATTTATGTCTTGGATATGCATTTACTTTGCTGTGTATTTCCTTAGTTGAATCTTAGAATGTTGTTCATAACCTTCTCTCTCCCCTGCTTTTTTATAGCAAGGTCCAAACTTCTGTTTTCTGAAGTGTTTCATCGGACAAATAATATATGTATAAACTTCAGTGGAAATTGGGAAATTGTATTTTAAATCAACCACATGAGAATGGATAGATGATAGATAGATAGATAGGCAGACAGGCGGACAGATAGAAGTTGGCTGTGTAAAGCATGGAATCTCTGTCACTTCTAAGAGTCAGTCAGGGGCTCATATTCTGGTCCTGAATGAAAAGAACTGGTGATTGTAGTAACTCTTTTGGGAAAGAGGACTATATACTAGAAAGGAAATTGAGAGTATATAGAGATGGATAATATAGGGTCATTTACTACAGAATAGAACAGTTTGAAGAGATATGGAGTTATAAACTAATTAAGGCAATTGTAGATAGGAGAGAGGAAGGTCCCATAATTTATATTTAGACTATAGTATAAAGAAAGTGGATATGTGCGATCAGCACAATACACACACACACACACACAAAATCACATGTTTGACTTATTGTAATAGATCCCATAAGATTTGCTGGGATTAAGTAACTGTCATAAAGTGTACTCATATGCTTCTATGTACTTAGGAAAATATTGTTAAAGGTTTAGTACCTACATGAGGAAAAATTAAAATCTCCTTAAAGGATATAAAACAAATATCTCAACAAATGGAAAGACAAATCAGGTTTTTGGGATACACTATAACAGAAAATGTTTATGCTTCTAAAACAAATGTGGACTTAATTTAATATCAATCAGAATCCCAACTGGGAATTTTTGAAAGTGTTAAAAAATAAAAGCCTTAAAGTTTATATAACAGAGTGGGTTTTATAGATCTCTCTCTCTCTCAATCTCTCTCTCTCACCCACACATACGTAAGAATAGTAAGAGACAGCGTAACTGTAGAAAAACCTGTAAAACAGATATTCAGTTATTATTTTATCAGCATGACATAGAAGAAAAAGGGAGTCTAGAAATTGATTGTAGTATATAACAGAAGATTTTATATTTGACAAAGGTAGTATTTCATTTCACAGGGAAAAGATGGATCATTAATAATTAGCCCTGGCACAATCAGCCATCCATTTGCATCTTACACCATGTACAAAAAACAAATTTCAGATGGAATGAAGATTAATTTGTAAAAAGTTTAAAAAAAAAAGTTTTGCAAACATCTAGGAGACTAGTAGTACGTGTACATGTACAATAGCTAGTAGCAAGTATAACTTTCTTAAATAAGACTGAAAACCCAGCTGTAAGAGATAAGGTATATAAATTTGTAGCAAAAGATAACACAGACAAAATATCAATCAAAAGATACATAATAGGTTTTGAAAGAAAAATATACTGGAGAATACTGACAGAGTGTTGTTTCTGTAGTATACATAGGACCCTGAAAATTTGTCAGGATGAGAATAGTAGCTCAATAATAAGAGTCAATTCACAGAGATCATCTTCAAGTGATCAAGTATATGAAAATAATGCTCAAACTGATTGTTAACTTTCTATGCAAAAATAATGAAGAGATGTCATGTTATAGCTGTGAGCCTGACAGTAATTTGAAAGGGTGATAACTTGACTGGCAAGTGTAAAACCTAAAGTATTAAAGACATTTTGGAATGCAGTGTCTATTAAAATTAAAAATGCATTTACCTTCTGACACAGAAACCCCTCTTCTTGCTAGTTCAGCCATAAAACAAAGCAGCAGTAGGAGGCATATTTATTGCAGTGTGTTGAGTAGCCAAATACTACATAGAAAGCAATGGCTCTTCAGTAGGGGAATGACTGAAAATATGGTAAATACATATCACAATTTTGCAGCTGTTAAAAAAGAATGAATTAAAGCTGTACCAACGGATAATTGATTTGGAGTGATTTCTGTGGTTTTTTTGTTTAGTAAGAATAGAAAGATACAGAAAAGTGGATATTGAACGATCTTTCTGAGTAAACAATTACACGATAACTAAATTCTTCATTTGTATATGTGTGTGAGTCTTTGCATGGGTGTATACATATACATGCTTACCTATTGTCATAAATATATGGAAAAAACATACATTCAATACTGAAAATTTGGTTTAACAGGGTAGAGAGGAAGGTAGGAAAGTGGGAGTGAGGAGGGCTGAACATTAAAATAAAAGAAAATAAACAAGTGAAAAATGTAAAAATCCAATAAAAATGAATGTACGTTTGATTCCCATTTCAATTTATACAGTATTTTAAATGTGAATTAAAGTTAAGTACATTGAAATTATTTGGGATTACTCTAATTTGATTCTTAGGTTTTTTTCCAGACTTTAACAAGAAACTGTTTCCTAAGATTTCAAAAAATATATATAATTCATATTTCCTGTGGAAAAAAATAAAAATTACAGTTAAGCAAAAAGAAAAAAATATCCTAGTCCTTCCAGTTTGAGGCTCTGTCTGTTGACTCTCTTCCCATCCCTTATCCAGAGTTCTGCTCACTGGCTTCTGTCTTCTCTCCCCAGTCTAGCTTAGGTACCACCTCCGAGTAACTGTCTTGTATTGGCCTGCCTCTGTCAAATTCTACATCTCTGTCCTTTGGACAAGTTGCATACCCAGCCTCAAATAGACATATCCCAGCCCCAAACTTGAACACTTCACAAAAACAGCATCTGATCCTGGAGAATTCTACAAATTCCAAGACCTGGCCTTTAACAACATATCCTCAGTGAATGTTCTGATAGAGGTTATGACAGAAATAAAAGCATAAGAAACATAGTTCCTTCCCAAAAGAAGCTTAGAAATTCATGGAGGAGCTGAACTTTACATTTATTAAAATTAAATAGGTTTGTTTCAGCCCTTAACCCGATATGATTGTTTAAATTAATTGTAGGTTGGAGAGTTAAGGAGAAAGTTTATTCAAAAGAGCCCATTACACCAGGTAGAGGGAGGACAAAGATATGAAGATAAAGTACACAAGGACCTAGCACTTATAGCATTTGCCTCATTTCTGGTGCTTGGGCCTGTCTCAGTCCTATATAACTCAACAGGAAAGAAGGACCAAGGCTGAGCTAGTAAAGTAATAAAAATGGACGTTTCTAATCATGATCTAAAATGATACACAACTGAGGCTTCATGGCTAGAGGCATAGTTTACCTTTAGCTAATTAAAAGGAGACTCCTTCCTGTAGAAGAAGCCAACCTATTGTCTCCAAACAACCAATTTTTGATCTGGACATGTTTCTACAATAAACCACATGTTTGGGTCTTTTTCAAAAAGTACACCTACTTCTTACTGGGTTGGGATGGGAGTCTTAAACAGAAGTTTTATCCAGATACCCAGGCCAACTCATGGTTGATAGAGATGCCTGAGGAGGCCTGGGCCTTGGAGACCCAACTGGAACGTGAAGGTCATACTTGCAAAGGTGAACACTCTGATGCCCAACTGACAGGGTAAAAACACTTAAATAAAAGAGAGTAGGAGCATGTGAGAATTATCAGAAAATCTTTGGAGAGCTCTGGGCTCTGCTCTGGCTCCTGAGTAACCTTAGCTGTCACTGCCTGTGTCACTGTAGTAGCTATTGAGTGGAGAGGGCTGCTTCTAAAAGCATGACTGAAAAGTTTTAAGTCAGGGATACACACACAAGCCTGTATGCTGTCTTTGTCTTTTGCTCATAGGTCTGTTCTTTGTTTTCCTATTATTGCCCTTCTAACATTTTTCTCAAGGTAAGTTGTGCTCCGAACTATTCTTTTGTCCTTAGCAGTCACCCAAAACTCTCTTTTTTAGTCTTTCTGTATCTCAACCTGTCTTTTAACTAAGCCTGTCCAATAGAACAGGCCACAAGGTTGCCACTGGATAAACCACAGTGATTTTTAACTTCAAGAATTTTATCATAAATCAGAGCAGAAAAACAGATAGAAGATTATAAAAAGAACTAGCATAGAGGAATTGCAAAGATCTCAGAATCTTACTATGTTCTTATAGTCATCATCTTTTTCTCACAGTTCCAAACTTCCTTATATAGTGCTAACTGGAAATCCCTTGGTACTTGGAGTCTTTAATGTTATTTCTGAACTGGAATCACAAATCACCTCTTTTCATCATCCTAACTCCCATCCTATCCCCACCACTAGGCTAGATGCCTGTGTGGTTCTCTTTCTTCACATAGGCCCCTGTTACCAGCAAGTAGGTTCAAGTCCAATCTCAACAGAACAGAGGTAGAAACTCTCATTTCCTTTTCCCTCCAGGTTATCCTACTCTGTACCGCCCCCCCCCCCATGCTGTAAATGAGATAACTGCACTTCTGTAGATTTCCGGTCAGTATATATCACCTCTCACCACACTTCTACTCAGACCTTTGTGTTTGTGGTTGATAGTAAATATTTCCATTTCAATCAATTAAGAAAAGTTAGGTGCTAAACAGTATATACTTAAGAAGAATGTTATATAATCTTTATCATTGTAGAATTAAAAACCTTCAAAGACCAGATAATGGGTAGAAAATCATTGCAAACAGTAAACCCATTCATTCATTTATTCATTCACCTAGTTTAAGACTGTCAAGTACACAGGATATAAGTAAGGCTTTGGAAATTTTTAGGACGAAGTATTAGTGTTAAATCAGGAACTATTTTGTTAATTATACACACCAAGTTGTGTTCAACTGAAATGTGGAAGGGTCACAGATGAACAAATTCTAAGAAATCTTGAGGAGAGCATCTAAGGTTTCTGCTTGAAGTAAGCCCATTATAATTTATTAAAGTGCTCTGCCAAGCCTGTAGCTTTATCCTAGGATTCTTATTTATGTACAGAGACATAATAATTTTTAAGAGTTTTTGAAATATTATTTGATTATGCTGGACATTATAGCCTGAATTTCTATAGCATGAAACAGTAAGGGCCTTGAGCAGATGGCCATTTGCTTAATAATTGCACCCCTCCACCCCACTTCCAGAACTGGGCTGTGCATTTCCTTAATTTGGAGGTATTTTGATAGAGCATTTGTTCTTATTCTACACAAGAAAGGTACACAGGGACGGGGAGGAGGCTCTGCTGTCCTAGAGAAGGTGGAGTAGCAGTATTTGAGCCTAACGATTTTAACAACGTTCAGTTGAGATAGAAAGTAATGGGTTACAGGATTAGTTAAAACCTGTGGTGGTTTAAAACATGTCCACAAATTATTTGACCCTCTTCCCACTGAGAGGTGGGAACTATGTCCCCTCCCCTTGACTCTGACAGGATGTGTCTCTGTTTGGACCTGTAGAGTAAGGTAGAATTAGTGCAGTGTGTCTTCTGCAGCTAGGTAAGAGCAGGCCACACAGCTTCCATCTGGTTTTCTTGAAATACTCTGTGTTGGAAATCTGAGCTGCTATGTGAGAAATTCTCCAACCCTGTGGCTGCCATGCTGTAAGGAAAGGAAACTCAGGCCACATGAAGATGCCCTGTGTAGGTATGTCAGTCACCAGCCCCCAATGAGGTCCCAGCCGACAGCTGGCGTCAGCCACTGTGAAATTGTCTCCAATGATTCCAGACCCTTTCCAACTACTAACTCATCTCCATGGAGCCATGGAGTCCTCCCAGCCGAGGTCCCAGACCACACAGAGGATAGATAAGCCAAATCCCTCACCCACAGATGCTGTGAAGAAAATAAAATGATTGCTTTGAACCCCTAAGTGTAGGGTAGTTTGTTTGCAGCAGCAGTAATTGGGGCAGTCCTTTAGAGCCCTCTCTTCCTAGAGATTTCTTCTAGTGATGGGTAGTGAAAATAGAGATTTGGTGGAAACATGACTCTTGGAAAAATGTTTTGAGTATAGGTGGTTAGAGGTAATGATTCTCAGGAAGAAAATGAGGTGGAAGATGGAAATCCATGCTTTTTCCTCTTTAGCACTATCCACTCTCTTCTTTTATGCTTCTCCTCACATTACTAAGAGTCTGTTTCTCTATGTACTTTTTCTTTCTGACTGTGGCAGCCAAGATTGAATGAGGGAAAACAGGGGCTACTAAAAACATGGATGGGGGATCATTTTTACAAATCAGAAATAACCTTAACAAATCAGAAAAGAGCCTGTTTTGTTCCAAAAAAGAAATCTAAAGTTTGAGTTTACATTAAAAACAAAAAGCAAAGGGAGATCGGGTGGTACAGTAAATTGATGCCAGCAGGATGAGGTAGAAGTTTCCAGAGGCAGAGACATCCTATCCATTTGGTTGAGTAGACAGATTGCCTAGGATTCACAGTACTTTTAGAAACGCATGAAATGTTTTCATTTCCTTTAAAATCAGAAGAAAAGAAGTGTAGTTTTAGATAGAAGAAAATATTGTAACATATAATATTCATATCTTTGTCTTTTCATCCTCAGTCAAAAATAGAACCTTTAATTATTTTTTAATGGTGTGTTTCATGATACATAGGGACCATAAATGTAATAATGTGACCCTGACTGGAGAACCATGTGGGACAGGACCAGAAGGAATGGGTATATCGGATCGGTTGCTTCTGTGCTTACCTGAAGCGCTACGTTTTGTATGTCTGAACTTAAACTCTGTGTTTGGAGTTTCAGCACAGCACTAATGATGCTTTATATAACCAACTAGTGCAATTCCATAGCATGCAGACTTTATTACCATACTCCTTCAGACCAGTTATCTAAATTATAATAGGGTAAGGAGTTTAGAAGGAAGAAAGATACAAAACTGTGACCCTTCTTCAGTTGCTGCAATGCCTGGGCTTCAGTGGGCGCCAGAGCAGTCCCTGGGCTCATAGGAGAACAGGAGGCCCTCACTGCCTGGTGAAAGAATACCGTTGGGTGATCCTTGTCAAAGACAGCCTCTCTTAACTCACTTTTTCCAGATATGTTCAAAATGATGGCGTCATTTGGTCAAATATTTTGATAGGTTATTCAAAAAGGAGTCTGGGCTTTTTATCAGTCATGTCCAGCTGCCCATTACCAAGAGGGAAACCAGTGGGAACTGTACAATTCAAGAACAAACTTAAAATCAATAAAATTTAAGTGTCAAATGTTAATACTGGCTACACCTGTGCAAATATAAATTCAGAGCAAACATAAAAGTTTAAATATTATGCATTATTACTCATAAAAATAAATAAAGCAAACCCAAAAAACTAGCTGAGGGACCGAGCCTCCCCAAAGCTAGCAGAAGGGGAAGAATTGTTGCAGTCTCCTTAGAGACATTTTCCATTGGCCATTCTCTGTGACAGTACATGGTGTAGAATAGAGAAGGAAAGCTATTTAGAAGGTCCATTTTGTTCATCTGCACTTCCTCAGAATCCAGTGTAGTTCCTGGTGTATACTAGGCATGCAGTAAATATTTGTTGAATAAAGAATGAAAATATGAGTAAATATAGGGCTCATTCTGGTATACTCATTGTTCAGTTCTGCCTATTTGCTTGTTCCGCCCAGCAGCACACTAGCTTCCTCAAAAGGAGCACCTCAGAAGAGCCTTGGGTCCCTTTTACTCATTCATGCCTCCTTTCTATAACTTCACCTTCTTCTTACTGACCCTCCCTTTTCTCTTTCTTCTGACTACTGCCTATCTCCTGCTCCAGTGATCCCAGCCCCTCATTCCGATTGCTCAGTTTCCTGATTTCAATTCTGCCTTCCTGTCTTTTTTTTTTTAATTTATTTATTTTATTTATTTATTTTTGGCTGTGTTGGGTCTTTGTTGCTGTGCGCAGGCTTTCTCTAGTTGCGGCGAGCGGGGGCTCCTCTTTGTTGCGGTGCGCGGGCTTCGCACTGCGGTGGTTTCTCTTGTTGCAGAGCATGGGCTCTAGGCGCCCGGGCTTCAGGAGTTGTGGCTCGTGGGCTCTGGAGCGCAGGCTTAGTAGTTGTGGCGCACAGGCTTAGTTGCTCCGCAGCATGTGGGATCTTCCCGGACCAGGGCTTGAACCCGTGTCCCCTGCATTGGCAGGCGGATTCTTAACCACTGTGCCACCAGGGAAGCCCTGCCTTCCTGTCTTGATATACTCATAGATCTACTTGTAATGACTTCTTTTGATTGATGATTCTTGGTCCATCCTCTCCTCCTGTCCTACCTTTTAAGTAAACTTCAATCCACCAGGACAGTAGAACCCAGTCAGCTATAACTTCATAATGACCTCAGGGTTTAAATAGGTGGTTTCTCCTATGTTTCTTACCTTCCTCAACATGCTGCCTCTAGAAGCCTTCTCCAAAAGGTTATAATATAGTTCAGTTGACTCTCAGTTACTGGCCCTTCATCTAAAATTTCAATTCTTATCCAATCAAAGCTTTGACACTTCATATTAACTCTCTATGACCTTACCATTTTACATTAAGGAAATAATTCCTGTTACCTCCCAAACTTGAAAGATCTTAGAAAGTTACCCACAGTGATAATATGCAATGTAAAACTTCAGAGAGAGAGGATGAATGCTTTTGACTTTCTGCAATACTTTTTGGATATTGTCTGATAGTGAGGAGAGAGGAAAATTAGAATCAAGTAAAATTTTTATGAATTCTTGACAGAGGAACACTCATAACCATGTTAGCAATGTTATAGTGTGAATAGTGTCAAACAAAGCAGATAAATGTGCTATTTACACACTTCCAGTGTAAATCTTAGCAACTTTTTAAGTGTTTTGTTTACATATTTCTGTTTTCTATGTCATTGTCAAATCCATAAACCTTTCAAACATGCACATACACACACACACAAATAATCAATAAATATATCCGAGGAGTAGTAGATTTAGTGAAATTCCACTTGTTTTCACTTACCTGTACACGTTCCAGTTGCATTTATTTCTCTCTATTCTTAGAAACTAAATGTCAAAGTGAAATAGATGGGGTTGGTTCTCGGTAGGATTCTTATTTGTTTCAGCCAGTCACAGAGAAAAAGAGCCAGACCTTCTGCTGGGTCTTTGGAACGTGGCTTCACATTTGAAAAACCTGAATGAGCTTAAGAACAATACTGATCCCCAACTCTACCCAGAACAACAACAACAAAACAGACAAAGAAAACCCCTGGGTTGTGGGGGAAGCAGTGTATTTGTTAACACCTCCATGGTGATTCCAATGTACAGCCAAAGTTAAGAACTGCTGATTTAGAATGTGTTGTTGTGCTATTATTTTCTTTGCTTTAGTTGAAGAAAGGCAATTTAGATTATTTTTATATGGTCCTGGGAAAAATGAAACAAAAGTATGCAAAGCAAGAAAGTACTTCAGTAGGGCCAAGTAAGTGAGGCAAAGGGTTTCTATTTTATAACTTGATAGGCTATTGTCAAAATATAAACAGGTCTAGGTTAGAATCCACTTTGAGATCCATAGAATTTGTAGCAAGCTCCCGTAGCTGGAAGATAAACAAACAGGCTTTCTCCTGGCAACACACTTTTCCCAGACTCTCAACTACATTCTGCACTTGCTGTTTCCTGAAGATAATGCTGTTTTTATTATTTGCTGTTTAATGTTAATTACTTTTGCTCTTTAGAATTACTCACAATACATTTTGGAATCCAGTGAATACATTAGTGTCCTAGAGTATCAACATTTGTCCCAACTCATCCTTCATTATTACAAAGCTGAAAACCAGTTATAAAATAAACGCTGCTAAATGATTTATTTCTCATCCATTGAAATATACTTTTCTCATGAACAGGAAGAAATTATTTGAAGAATTTAATGCAGTCAAGCAGGAGATTCCAAAATCTATACATAGAATTTCAAGTCCTTGTAAATAGGTCAACAACATTTGTAAAGGATGCATAGATGCTTAGCACTATAATAGGAACCTAAAGTGTATAGCTGAGATTAGACATGACTTATGCCCTCAGAATTTTATAATCTTTCAAAAAAGACGAGATAGGTTGGTATTCAATGAATACGAATACATACAAAGAAATACTCTGACAGAAAGAGATAAGGAAGGGATTGTGCAGAGCCACAGTTAATTGAGGGAAATTTCCCTTGAGATGTTTTTGTGAAATGGGCTCTGAACTTCAATTTAAAGTGAGGGATATGGTTTGTAGGACAGGAATGTTGAGACTATTCCTTGTATATGTGATAAATTAAATGAAAGCTCTAAGAAGCGAATAAAATGGAGTGAACTGGCTGAAAAAGAAAAGGAAGAAGAAAGCTCCTAGATGTCTGTAATGTCTGTGAAAAGAGACATTGCATCTTTCTCAGCATTTTAAAATTAGCAGATTACTGACAGTTTTCTGAATTAAGTGATTTATATGAACATTTATGGATGGAAAAACATGTTTCTCTGATGATAAAAATGCTATAATTTCTCCTATTTTAAAAGTTAAGTGCCTTTATATATGAAATATTTTTTAATAGATCTTTATTGGAGTATAATTGCTTCACAGTACTGTTAGTTTCTGTTGTACAACAGAGTGAATTAGTCGTATGCATACATATATCCCCACATCCCCTCCCTCCCACCTTCCCTATCCCACCCCTCTAGGTCATCGCAAAACACCGAGCTGGTCTCCTTGTGCTATGCTGCTGCTTCCCACTAGCAGAAATTTTACATTTGATATGTTGATGCTACTCTCACTTCGCCCCAGCTTCTCCTTCCTCTCCCCTGTGTCCTCGAGTCCATTCTCTATGTCTAAATCTTTATTCCTGCCTGCCACTAGGTTCATCAGCACCTTTTTTTTTTAGATTCCATATATATGCATTAGCACATCGTATTTGTTTTTCTCTTTCTGACTTACTTCACTCTGTATGACAGACTCTAGGTCCATCCACCTCACTACAAATAGTTCAATTTCGTTTCCTTTTATGGCTGAGTAATATTCCATTGTATATATGTGCCACATCTTCTTTATCCATTCATCTGTTGATGGACATTTAGGTTGCTTCCATGTCCTGGCTATTGTAAATAGAGCTGCAATGAACATGTTGGTACATGACTCTTTTTGAATTATGGTTTTCTCAGGGTATATGCCCAGTAGTGGGACTGCTGGGTCATATGGTAATTCTATTTTTAGGTTTTTAAGGAGCCTCCATACTGTTCTCCGTAGTGGTTTTATCGATTTACATTCCCACCAACAGTACAGGAGGGTTCCCTTTTCACCACACCCTTTCCAGCATTTATTGTTTGTAGATATTTTGATGATGGCCATTCTGACTGGTGTGAGGTGATACCTCATTTTAGATTTGATTTGCATTTCTCTAATGATTAGTGACGTGGAGCATCTTTTCATGTGCCTCTTGGCCATCTGTATTTCTTTTTTGGTGAAATGTCTATTTAGGTCTTCCACCCATTTTTTAATTGGATTGCTTGTTTTTTTGATATTGAGTTCCATGAGCTGTTTGTATATTTTGGAGATTAATCCTTTGTCCATTGTTTCATTTGCAAATATTTTCTCCCATTATGAGTGTTGTCTTTTCATCTTGTTTACGGTTTCCTTTGCTGTGCAAAAGCTTTGAAGTTTCATTAAGTCCTATTTGTTTATTTTTGTTTTTATTTTCATTACTCTAGGAGGTGGGTCAAAAAAGATCTTACTGTGAGTTATGTCAAAGAGTGTTTTTCCTATGTTTTCCTGTGAGAGTTTTATAGTGTCTGGTCTTACATTTAGGTCTTTAATCCATTTGGAGTTTATTTTTGTTTTCAGTGTTAGTGTTCTAATTTCATTCTTTTACATGTAGCTGTCCAGTTTTCCCAGCACCACTTACTGAAGAGGCTGTCTTTTCTCCATTGTATGTTCTTGCCTCCTTTGTCATGAATCAGGTGACCATATGTGCATCGGTTTATCTCTGGGCTTTCTATCCTACCACTGATCTATCTTTCTGTTTTTGTGCCAGTACCATACTGTCTTGATTACTGTAATAGTTTGAAGTCGGGGAGCCTGTTCCTCCAGCTCCATTTTTCTTTTTCAAGATTGCTTTGGCTATTCAGGGTCTTTTATGTTTCCATACAAATTGTAAAATCTTTTGTTCTAATTCTGTGAAGAAAGCCAGTAGTAGTTTGATAGGGATTGCATTGAATCTGTAGATTGCTTTAGGTAGTATAGTCATTTTCACAATATTGATTCTTCCAATCCAAGATCATGGTATATTTCTCCATCTGTTTATGTCATCTTTGATTTCTTTCATCAGTGTTTTATAGTTTTCTGAGTACAAGTCTTTAGCCTCCTTAGGTAGGTTTATTCCTAGATATTTTATTATTTTTGTTGCAATGGTAAATGGGATTGTTTCCTTGATTTCTCTTTCTGATTTTTTGTTGTTAGTGTATAGGAATGCCAGAGATTTCTGTGCATTAATTTTGAATCCTGCAACCCTACCAAATTCATTGATTAGTTTAGTAATTTTCTGGTGGCATCTTTAGGATTTTATATGTATAGTATCATGTTATCTGCAAACAGTGACAGTTTTACTTCTTCTTTTCCTATTTGTATTCCTCTTATTTCTTTTTTTTCTCTGACTGCCGTGGCTAAGACTTCCAAAACTATGCAGAATAAGAATGGCGAGAGTGGACATCCTTGTCTTGTTCCTGACCTTAGTGGAAATGCTTTCAGTTTTTCACCATTGAGTATGATATTTGCTGTGGGTTTGTCATATACGGCCTTTATTACATTGAGGTAGTTTCCCTCTATGCCCATTTTCTGGAGAGTTTTTATCATAAATGGGTGTTGAATTTTGTCAAAAGCTTTTTCTGCATCTATCGAGATTAGAAAATATAAACAGACCTATCACAAGTAATGAAATTGAAACTGTAATTAAAAATCTTCCAACAAACAAAAGTCCAGGACCAGTTCGCTTCACAGGCGAATTCTGTCAAACATTTAGAGAAGAGCTAACACTGATCCTTCTCAAACTCTTCCAAAAAATTGCAGAGGGAGGAACACTCCCAAACTCATTTTATGAAGACACCATCACCCTGCTACCAAAACCAGAAAAAGATGTCATAGAAAAACAAAATTATAGACCAATATCACTGATGAACATAGATACAAAAATCCTGAACAAAATACTAGCAAACAGAATCCAACAACATACTAAAAGGATCATACACCATGATCAAGTGGGATTTATCCCAGAGATGTGAGGATTCTTCAATATATGCAAATCAATCGATGTGAACACCATATTAACAAATTAAGGAATGAAATATTCTTATTATACCTCTTATGTTATAAATATTGTTACTTCTTGTAGAATTATTCTAAAGCTGACTCCCTTGTGGCAGACACATTTATCCTCATGAAATAGCCATGATCTGTTCCATATTTTTCAGCCCCCTTGAAGATAAGTGGGACCATTTAACTAGTTTTTGGTATGTAGGCTGTGTGCAGAATTGATGTATGTAACTTTCTTGCCAAGGCATTTAAGAGTTGGTGTGTTCCCTCAAGTTCTCTCTTCCCCAACTCATCATCTGGAAGCTGACGCAAACAAAAGATTCAAGCAGAATGAATCTCTGGGTCACTATTTGGATAGGAACCACCGAGAAATGTCATCGCACTGTAGTAAACTTTCTTAGGTTATACTCCTGAGATCTTGGTTTCTTTCCCTGGTATAGGCTAGGCTAACCTCACTGTACCCTCCAAGCTTTTTGCATGCATAATCTTTTGTTTTAGAAGAGATGAATTTCAGGAAAGTGGTGGCAACAGGGGAGATGGGAAACACAATGTATCATTACAATTAAAGACTCATGTTCTAGGCACAAATCCTTTCTCCCTTGAAATAAACTTTTACAAACTATGTCAGGTTAAACTGCCTTTATTTTTCCACAGTTTAGCTAGAATAAGGCAATATCTTTCTTTTGGGTTGCTAAAGAGGATTTTATTTATTCATAGAATTGTACTTTGACAACAGAGTCAACTTACCTCAATTGCAGGTTCGCTGAATTGCTCTCAATTCTCCTATTTATTATCTTCTAATAAATTAAGACTAAGACCATGTCTGTTCATTGAACTTCAGCTAAGAGTTATATCTAGCCAGAGAACTCAAATATGTTTTGGAACTTGTCTTATTCACCCTAGCAATTGTTAAGACATTTGTGAGGAAAATGACTTTCACCAGGAATGAGGGCAGGATACATTTTTATAGGGGCTAATCAGAGTCTAATGAAATTGAAACAAATGAATTATTCTTAAGTGAAATCAGTTTCATTAAGCCTCTGCCATTTCAAGCCTTCACCTTGTATGTCCATCCTTAGCCCACAGTAGAAAAGTGAATCTGGTGCTGTCATGGTGCCTCAAATGGCTTGCTGCAAGCTCTAAGAGCTGTTGTTCAGTAGGTAGTAGCTAAAAGTCTTCTTTGCATTAATAGCATTTTGTTTCTTAATTAAGAAAAAAGCAAGGCCCTTAACTTTCACTCCATTCTTTAATGATGATAACGGTATATGCAAAATAGAGCCAGGCAGAATTCCACAGTGATAGTCCTTATGTAAAAACAACAAACTTCAGGCTGCATTAAAAGAGCTTTTGAAATTTTTAAGAATGGCAGCACATGTGGCTACCATTTTCCTTTTTTTTTTTTTCTTTCCCTGCCCGCACCGTGCAGCATGCGGGATCTTAGTTCCCTGATGAGGGATCGAACCAGCGCCCCCTGCATTAGGAGCGCAGAGTCTTAACCACTGGACCACCAGGGAAGTACCACTATTTTTTTAATATATCAACCTTATCATCAAAAATGTTTCAGAAATAAAAATATAATATGTATGTATTTATAATAAGGGACATTGTTTTTAAAGACCATTCCTATGAGCAACATAGTTGATACTTGTCTGTGTGTAGAAACACGTATCTGAAAATACTGAGTACAAATCAAACTTTACAAACCAAAACAAATGTAAAGGGAAATGGTAAACAATAATAAAAATATTTTCATTTTAACAGAGATTTTGAGATTCCCTAAAGCAGCCATATTTGTATTTTTTTAATATCTTAATTGGAGTGTATTTTTGCATGATCTTCAAATACTATTCATATGTTAGACATAGAATGAATTTTATCAGTGTAAATATGGTTTGGGCCATACCTGAAGAATGGTAAAATATATATTTTTTATATATAATATAAATATATTTATAAATTCCTACTATCTGGAATATAGCTGAGAACTAGAAGATAAAGTATAAAATGATGTTATGTATTCATGTTTTCAGAGGTTGTCTGTTTTCTCAGACATAGCAGATGAGGCAAATTTAAATGGAAGGGAAGACAAGGTTGTAGGACTATGGAACCAGCAGATACACAGCAGTGACTTTAGATCCAAATAGACCCCAGTTCAAATCTCAACTTTACCCCTTGCTAACTGGGGAAGGCAGTGAGTCACTTAATCTCCATGACATTCAATTTCCTACTTTGGAAAATGAAAATAATCACACCTGTCTCACAGGATGTTGTAGCAATTAACTTCAATAATGTGCATATATGTCATATATAATATCAGACTCATACTGTACTCTAAAAATGCTAGGGTCATCTTTTATATATTTATTCTAGAAATGTTTAGTAAGAACTTACTATATGCCAAAGACCATGCTCATTCACAGACATGCTCATTCACTAGTTTAAAGTCTAGTAATTGAGGCTGACCCCACTGAAGCATCACATAGCCAATACTGACTTCTGTAGGTATACAATTTAATAACAAGAAGGTACAGTAGAGAGAGAGGGAGAAAATAAGCAAACACAAAGAAATCCAAGAAAAATGGTCTAATTTAGTGAAGGGAAAAGTATCCTAATATATCTCAGCATTCATGAGAGTATGGCTGTATTTGACAGCCAGTATAATGATTTTTTTTTTTTTTTTTTTTTGCTGTACACGGGCCTCTCACTGTTGTGGCCTCTCCCGTTGCGGAGCACAGGCTCTGGACACGCAGGCTCAGCAGCCATGGCTCACGGGCCCAGCCGCTCCATGGCATGTGGGATCTTCCCAGACTGGGGCACGAACCCATGTTCCCTGCATCAGCAGGCAGACACTCAACCACTGCACCACCAGGGAAGCCCAGTGTAATGATCTTGAGTCACTGAGTGGTTAGTAACATAGAGATATTAGTAAAGTATTTAATTGTTTTTAAAAACTATATCCTACAATTTTATAATATAAAGTGACTAATAAGTGGTAAAAGTTCACTAATGTGTAATACTAAATGTGGAATACCTCATCCGTTGTTGATAGCACAGTATGCATTTATATATTCAGCAACAGTAAGAATGACTCTGTAGCTAAGGCACTGTAGGTACCATAGGAGAGAAAGAGAGGTAATGGAGACACTATTATATATTTATTTGCTTTTAGCAAGTTTTCTCTCTGACATGCCATGTACCATCACAGGAGTCTTTGCATCTCCCTACAATACTGCCCACCCCCATCCATTTGCTATATGTCAAGCTAACAAAAATGTCCTGATAAGGAAAAGCTACCTGCTTTTCCTTCCCTTATCAGTACTTCAAGTTCCTTTTAGTCAATAAGAATAATACCGCTGAATCTTGACAAGGTATAAATTCAGACTTGTCTGCCACAGAGGGACAACACCTTGAGGCAGTCACAAACTCAGCTTTGTTCTTTTGCTTTTGGGAAAATATATCGAGTCTAAGTTTGACTGTCATTTCTCCCTTAGAAGCTAATGATATCTTGAATAAAAAAGTCACCAGAGGAACGTATTATCAACCAAAATTTTCAAATGATTCTAAATTAACTGCTGCTGATGTGTTAATAGTCTTGCTGTACTTGAGAGGGTGGGGCACAACCTGAGTATGCTTTTTAAACTTTTTATAATTTCAAATAGTACTTCTGTTCCTGTTGAAGTTTGCCACATGCTGATAGAAAAAACAATAGATGAAAAATCAAGAGCACATATGTAACTTTAGTATATTTTTTTTATCTCAGTAATCCCAGATGGTAGGACAGACAAATAATTTTCTTCTTTTAAAGGAAAGAGAATTCTCTTCAAGTTTTCTTCACTTTGTGAATCATGGCTGAGACAAGTTCAGAGGCTTAAAGGATGTATTTCTTTAAATATTTACTGAGGAAAAAGATGTATGTCAGGTTCCCTTCCCATCATCCAAGTCCCCTGAGGATTCCTATATGGGAAGCTTTTCCACAGAAAGAATTTCATCCCACCATTAGCTTTTGTAGATATAAACACATCATGGAAATTTCTGAATGAGAAGGAATACTGCATCACAGGAAGATTGGTTAGACATAAGGGCTAATCCTTAATGCCAAGCATATCAGGACATATTATATGAAAACAGTTTGACATGACCTTATAGCAGGTGGTTTATTATATATTCCATTTCTTTTAAAGCAATAAACAATGTCTGTGTTCAAAGTAAGAGGGCAAAAGTAAACCAGCTTTTCTAGACTATCAATATTCCCAAATAGTGTTTAGAGTTTCTCTGCACTGGAAAAGAATTTACATAATCATTTGACATTGGTCTTTTAAAATAGCATGTCTATGTCTATATGGTCCCACCACACCTATATCATAGCTTATGACTGCTCAGGCAATGTCATTATTATTATCTTTCAACACTGTGTCAAATTCCTATTCAAATAAATGAATATGGCTAATTAAGTTCTTTTAACTAGATGGCTACTCCTAAGCAGCTAAGAAATAATTCACAAATATTGGATTGAGAAAGTTTTGAGTAGAGGAGTAATAAAGGAACTACTAGCCTACTTATCTTTTTAATCCAAGACTCTATTATCAAATGTATGAAGAAAAGTCAATAGGGAAATAAAGTACACACACACACACACACACACACACACACACACACACACACACACACACACACACACACACCCCTATTTGGAATATCCTTAAGATGTACGTTCTCTCTTTTGTTTTCTCTTATCCCCAACTAAATTTGTATTAAAGGAAAATTATTCTACTTTTGCTTTTATCCTTTCCTACTTTTCTCACTTGGGAGAAATCAGAAGTTAACTTGATTAATAGCTACATTAGTAATGCTTGTGATGCACATCTGCGTTGGGTAGTCATGTCTCTAAGGATGGAAGTTACTCGCTGCCTGGCATTTTCTACTCATATCTCTAAATTTTCTTATTCCCATTCTTTGGCTGTGATAAATATTGCTTACAGTTTTTCAAATCAACAAATTAGGTGACAGCGATGCACTTGTTGATTTATAAAAAATTTTCTGTATCCTAGCAGTTACCGGAGTTCTAGTGTATATCAGAAGCTCAATAGGCTGTAAAAAAAAATAAAGGAATGGATAACGGAGTATTTAGGTACCTTATAAAGTGTACAGTTCAATTTAGCATTGAAACAAGTATGTGACTGCTCCTTCATGAACGTCGTACAGAGCACAGCGTCTGCTCATCTTAGGACTGGTTGCTGGACTAGAAGCAGGCCCTACTAGACACTAAGTGGTGCCTGCCATCACTACCTTCCATGTTCCTTTTAGACTTTACCCTACTTTGTCTCTAGAATTCTCAATGTCCTTATGATTCAGATCCCTTCTGGGAAGAGTGAGAATATGCCAAAATTGTTAAAGCCAAAGTGTCTCCAACTGAGAAGTGGGTGCTTTAATTTTAAAATAAAAGTTTCAATGTTATAGGTGTGCTAAATCATATAACAACAGGAACAAAAAATCTTCCCATTTTTTCCATGAAACTTCAATGACATTAATATCAAAGCTTGACAAAGAGAGCCAGAAAGAAAAGAAGAGAAAAGAAATAAAGAACAAAAGAAAACAGCAGAACTCACAAATACAAATACAAATACCAAGCAGAAATTTCCAGCTGAAAATCAGCAAACAGAATCCAGAAGCAAAGTGAAGAATAACACCGTGATGGTGAAGTATGTTGAATTGTGATTCAATATTAAAATCCATTAACATAATTCAAAATACTAATAAAATCAGGGAAGTTGACTCCACAGATGATGAAAAGTTATTCAATAAAATTTGACATCCATTCTTTATTTAAAACATTAGAAAATTTCCAAATATGATCAGTAGCAAAGTAGCATGAATTTTATCACTACTACCATTTTAACGTTATTTCCTAATTGCTAATGGATGAAATTAAGCAAAAAGGGGAAAAAAGTAGTTATGAAAATGGGAAAAGTAGAGATAAAATTACATATTTTAGATGATTGGAAGAAAAAAGAATCAACTGAATAATTGTTAGTAATGGTAAAATAATTAAAGTGAGAAGAAAATCAATAACAGGATCACATTGTTGTCCTATATACTGCAACAACCACTTCTTTGTAGAAAGAAAAGGTTCATGTACAATAGCAGCAAAAAGGTAAATATCTGTGAATAAACTTGGGAAGAAATGCACAGAATCTATGAAGACAATGTTAAAATAAAAGTTAAGGACATATAATAGTTTAAAATATAGAAATTGATAACAATGTTCTATAATAGGAAGCTTAAACAGCATAAAAATATGAATATCCCCTGAGTTAATTTATATATGCCATGCCAGTCTTCTTCCAGTCAAGGCCTTGTATTTTAAAATGTCTGGAAGGGCCCATTTCCCCTAATACAAATGAAAACAAAATGTTTTTTAAGGTACACAGTTGATTCTACAGTTTACTTAATACATAAGTAGGAGTAGCCAATTAAGTTACAAAAAGAAGAAAACTAAATCGTGCTATAAAGCTGTTAGAATTAAAGCAGAATAGTACTTGGTATGCAAATAAACAGATCAGTAGAAAAAAATAGAATATACAGAAATAGATTTCAATATATATGAGACTTTAGTAGATGATAAAAGTGGCCCTTAATACATTGTGTTGTTAGGACAACTAAGTAGCCATCTAGAAAAAAAAAATACATAAAATAAATTCCAGACATATCAAAAATGTAAACATTCAAAAATTGAAATATAAAAGTAATATAATGAATATTGAAAGATTTTAGATAATGCCTGCCTTAGTATAAAACAAAATCTAGGAATAATTTTTAAAGTAATAAATTTAATTAAATACTTAAACTTATTTTTCTGAAAAAGGAAAACCACAAATTAAATCAGAGACAGATAAAAACCAGGAAAACTATAACTTTGTCATAGAAAAAATAGCTGAATTCTTTAATGTATAACAAGCCCCTACAAATAAGTAAAACTATGTAAACAATTCAGTAAAAAGGAGCAAAAGGTGACTACAGTCCACAGAAAAGAAGGCATAGCTTCTAAACGCAGGAAAGTATCCTCAAGCCCACTCATAAGAGAAATGCAAATTAAAAGCCACATAAAAATAACATTTTTCACCTAGGAGACAGGTAAAGATAAAAAGTTTTAATAACACTCTTTTATTAAGAACTTAGGAAAAGAAGTTCTCTTACATTACTGGTGGGAGTGTAATTTTTATATCTCTATGGAAACAAACAGCACAAGCTATAAAAATTTAATATGTATATTTCCCTTTGCCCCCAAAATTCCATGTTTAGAAATTCATTCCACTGATAAACCCATGAAAATAGCAGATATAGAGGTAAATTTATCGTGGCACAACATGTAATAACAAAAGATTGGCAGTAATTTAAGTGTCCTTTAATAGGGAATTGGTTAAATAAACAATGGTGATACATACATTGGAAGTCTGTATAGCCTTTTAAAAAAAGCTGAGGGCTTCCCTGGTGGCGCAGTGGTTGAGAGTCCGCCTGCCGATGCAGGGGACACGGGTTTGTGCCCCGGTCCGGGAGGATCCCACATGCCGCGGAGCGGCTAGTTCCGTGAGCCATGGCCACTGAGCCTGCGCGTCCGGAGCCTGTGCTCTGCAACGGGAGAGGCCACAACAGTGAGAGGCCTGCATACCGCAAAAAATAAATAAATAAAATTTAAAAAGCTGAGACAGAACTATATGTACTTGTGAGGACTATCTCCAAGATATATGATTTAATATATTTTTTAAAAAGCCAAGTTCAAGTCAAAGCATTGTGTCAAGAGGCCCAAGTTTAAGACTGTATGTTTATTTATATCTCAGAAATTGGAAAGAACTTTGGCAAAAAAGTATGGCATGATGAGGGGAAACTTTAAAGAAATCTAACGTGACATTGGCATACTGATCATATTTATTGGTGACATATTTCAGAGGCAACTTTGCTCCACAAACTGATTGGAGGAGAATATTGAGTCAGAAGAAGAAAAACTGTCTCTCTTTAGCGCTGCCCATTCTTGCTCTTCAACCCACCACTACCCACCCCTTAAAAAGAACAGCTGTTTGCTTATCATAAGTAATACCTCCCGCCCATGTTTCCAAGCCTGGATGCTGTTTACACTGGTTAGACCTTTCTGGTTATTTAGCTAATGAAAAATAGAAGGCTGAAGAAAGAATGACAAAAATATAGACTCATTTACAATTTCAGCCTGGAACTGCTAATATCAGGACTTAATTGCAGGCAACAGCCCCTGTATCGACATTTGAATGTGGACCAGCTATGTTTCGAGAAGCAGAACATGTACCCAAACCATAAGTGCTTGGTGAGGAAGGCAAAAGAGTGGCCAGTGGTACTTACTGAATAAACATAAGAGGAGTGTTTTAGAAGGTACAGGTAAGTCCTGTGCTTGAGAAAAAGAACATGCAGATTAGCGTTATTATTTAGTCCACACAGGAAGAAACTCAACTCGTTTTTTTTTTTTTTTTTTGCGGTACGCGGGCCTCTCACTGCTGTGGCCTCTCCCATTGCGGAGCACAGGCTCCAGATGCGCAGGCTCAGCGGCCATGGCTCACGGGCCCAGCCGCTCCGCAGCATGTGGGATCTTTCCCGGACCGGGGCACGAATCCGTGTCCCCTGCATCGGCAGGTGGACTCTCAACCACTGCGCCACCAGGGAAGCCCTCTTTTCTTGATTTATAAATAAGTGAATTCAGAATCTATTTAGTGACATATAAAAAGAAAACATAATCTCTAAAGAAATTTAACAAGCTGGAGTGGTAAATACTGTGCAGCAGGAAACATAGTGTTTATTGATTTTCTAGTGTCTGACACAAATGCTGCAGTTGCTGACTTTGAAATGGCTAGGGGAGTTTAACAATTAATGGCTTGTGAGCTTTCTCAAAGTCAAAATCAGTGTTTCTCTCTCCCTGCCCCCTGTCCCCCCGACTGTAACAACCTGTCCTTAAATCCTCATGCTGAGTTTCTACTCCATATGTGTGTTTGGATATGCTCTGGACAGGGAACTGGCTTTTCCAGACCTTTTAAGTAGAAGGACTTGACTGGAAGAAGACTGGCAGCAATTCAGCTTTACCACCTTTTATTTTCTGAGTTAGTGCAGATAAGGGAGCTATCAGCTTGGGCACCAGGCTGCAGCAGCAGATCTGATTGAAGCAGAGATTACAGTAAATTAAGAATTTGTTATCATTTACAACAGGCTATCCTTCTTGCAGGGCTTGTGGGCAATGTCACGAACTGATTGAAGGGCTTCCTTGTTCTAATAATACTGAATATTTACATTTCTGAGGCTAAAAGGACAACTTAAAGATAAAATGTGTTGGTTCTCAAACTTGGGAGCTTCCTGGGGTGAAATTTGAAACTGGCCCACATACAAGGAGAGCAAGGAGAGACCAAAGATAGAGAAGCAGGCCACTCCAGATGGGTAGGTGGCAGGTTTAATAAGCAACAGAACTTACATTCAAGGCTGGTCTTGGGCGGCCACAAGATAAGTATTGATATATCTCTGAACCCACCCACCAGAATCTTAAGTTTATACTGAAGCCTTACCTGAGTTCAGTCATATATTCAGTCCAGGTGATCTCAACTACACCTTGCCTTCTCAAGGCTGTGTCCTTGAAAATGGCTCCAGCTATGTGAAGGGTGGGCAGAAGCTACATTCCAAGTACAGGGGACGGGAGGAGGAGCCTCTGATTCCCCGGATCCAGCTCACAGGTCAATCACAGTCACATTCTCTCCATGACCTCCTCCAACCCTCCACCCTTTGTGCTGGTTCTTACAATTTCATAAGCCCCCCTCTTCTATCATGTTCCCTGAGTCAGCCAGGGGTTCCACTAGCTTGGAGGTGGGTCATTAGGTGGTTATCGGGCGGCCCTGGAGGCAGATACCACAGCAGCAACAGAGGCACGTGCAAGAGAAAACACACATCAGAATAATGATTCCCAAAATAAGTAACGATTTTTTCCTGCAAGATCCCTATGATCCTAACCATGAACCACTGATTTATTAAGTCCCCTGTGCTGGGAGTGGGATCACTCAGGACATTCACTTGTGTCTTCATGTGACTTAATAAAAATGTTTCATTAGCAAACTCATCAGGTATGAACACATAGCACTCTGTTTGGATAATGGCACAGGTACCTCCTTGTGAGGCAGTAATAATATCCAAGGCCATCGTATCTTGGAGGACAGCTTTTCTCATTAGATACATTTTAGTGTTCAGTAAAGACAGGCTTTGCCAGCTATCATTTAAGGTTTGCTGGGTGAATTTAGTAAAGGCTTCTATGTGTGGTATAATGCCCTTCAGGCCAGTGGAAGGGACAAAGATGGTGGCCAATTGATTGTACCAGTAGAAAACAGAGCATGTCCATCTTGCCTTTAGGGGAAGGAGGCTGGCACATACCCATTAGCTGGGGTTTGAGTAGTTATATCTCTTGTTGCCGTGGGGTAGATTCTCCCCTGTGCCCAGGGAAAACCCAGGGTGCAGTGGCCGAACCATCCAGGTGGAAGCCATGTCAAAGATTCATGCCACACAACCGCTGGGTCCCATTTGGGGCTACCCATTAAATTCCTGGGCAGTATAACTAGTCAGTGCCAAACCAGTCACTATCTTTTAATGTGTCTGAATGACTATACCGTTCTGGTGATATCCACCCCATATCCCTGGAGCAATTGAGTTGGCTCCATTTAGAGTGACTTTTCTGTTACCAACATAGACGTACCTGGGTTCAAATGTCCATAACCCCAGGTGCTACATGAACCTACTCCAAATCAGTGTAGCCACCCATGGCTCTCTTGGTGGTATTTTAGGACCTTTCCCATCAGCAGTTTGATGAGCTGCCTGTGTAGTTTGACAGAAAAAGAATACCTGTGCCCAGTGTTATGGATAGTTTATGCCACAGGCCAGGCTTTTGGGTCAGTATTGGTAATATCAGGTGAATTAAGATTACTAGTCCTAGCTTGTTCTCCCTCAATATACTGCTTTAGGGCCTTCCAACCCCCTCCCTGGAGGGGTGATGCCCACTGTGGCAATCCTGATATGCTAGACAGGGGGCAGCAGCCCACATAGCCATCAGCTGGATTGGTTCCTTTGTGCGGCATACAAGTAGGTCCACTGTAGAAAGGTATTTCCATCAAGTGTCCATCTCATGACCAGATACTTCAGGAGTAGCAGGAGTCTAAGGTCAAGAAGACCAATATTGAGTAGGAACTTTGTGTGGGATAGTCTTCTTTTTCTGCAAGAATTGCACTTGTGGCCTGATCCTTAGATGTTAATATGGTAGCAGCTTTGGGAATCTGACCTGGTTGTGTATACCACACACATTGGCCAGGGGAGGCAGCCCTGAGAGACGTGAGAAGATGGACTGGGGTGGGATATGCCAGATCAGGACCCCCACCTTCTCCCTCTTTCAGTGTTGCATTCCAGGTATGGTGCATTTCAACAGCTCTGGCTTGCAGCAGAACAGTGGGATCCCAGTGGAGTTTGAGTAGTTATATCTCACCCAGGGATTCAGAGTAACTCACAAATCCCAGTGGGACATCCCATTGCAAATTTCAGTAGATAATGCTTTTCCCAGGTGCAGTGGAGCTTGGTGTTCTCAGCAGCCGTAGAACATTAATTCACACTGAGAGTCGAGGCAATGGCTGTCTCCTGAGACTTCAGTATCTTTAAGATGTTGGGTATCTAGGCAGGGGTTGCCAGTACGGCATATGGGGCAATAGCCCTAATGATTGATCATTCAAATGTATTAAAGCCTGGGACAGTACTTTAGTCTTTCCAGCCAAGGTGGTTTTACTTGTTAGTAATTTAATCTACTGCTTTTAATATTTCATTTTTTTCTTTCTACCAACCCTGCTATAGGGGAGATGGAACCTCCATTCAGTATTAGGTCCTTTTGTCCATTCTTGACCTTTGAAATGTGATCCTTAATCACAGTCTAATTGACGAGGGTATTTGTACATGGTACTCCTCTTCTCTCATCGCTAATAGTGGAAGCCTGGTTTGCACGGCAGCAGGGGAAAGCTTGGGTTAGGCCAGATGCAGTAACCATGCAAACAAAGACATATTTAGAACCCTTACTCAGAGGGAGGGGGCCAATATAATCAATTTCCCAGTCCCTCACTTGTTGGGAGCTCTAGTGGATGGCCCAAGACTCCTTTGACATTCACCTTGGGCATTGTTTAGAGCAAACAGGAAATGCTGTTATTGTGTCAACCAAGTCACTCTATTTCAAGGGCAGTCCATCATCCCTGGCAATATAGTTGCTAGGGCTTGTACCCAAGCTAGAGCATCAGCTTCCTGATTGCCAGGAGGTGTCAGCATCCTATAAGCTGGGACATGGAAGACAGTGAGGACTGCCTCAGGCTTTTGCAGAGCAACCCAAATGTCTTCCCACATATGCTGACCCTGCAATGGTTTATTCATGATCAGTCACCCCTTGGCTTCCCATTGTCTAAGCCATAGGGTTAATGCCTTTAGAACAGTCCAACTGTCAATGCAAAGAGTTAATGGCCAGGGGTCAAGCGTGATCTTTAGCCAAACCCCTCTAAGTTGAGCCCACTGACTGCTGTGGTTTGTTCCTTTTTCCATCCAGATGGTGTCAGTGTTGGGCTGAATGGCAACTGCAGTCCATATGGATGGGTTGCCTCAAACAGACCTAAGTGTGTAGGGGGTGTCAGTGGGAATTTCCCCCATTCCATCTTTACAGGCTGCAGGGGCCTCTGTAGGAACAGGGGTGGAGGCATTTGAAGGATCTATATGTTCCACAGGGCCCAGTAGCACCCACTATTCTAGAGACAGGGCCCAGTAGCACGGCAATTCTAGGACAGGGTGCTCCTCTGCTGCCAGTAGGCCACTCAGTCAACCTGGGAGTGTGAGCTATGGCAGAGGTGGGTGGATGGAATGTATTCTCAACCCAGCCCTTCATAGGAAAGAAGTTCTTACCATAATACGCAGTTCCTTCATGAGAGGCTCTTTCTGGAGGAGCTCTGTGTACACTGCTAGGAGCTGTTGCTCTATGGGGTATATGGGGTATCTGCCCCCTTCCAGAGCTGAGACCAAAATCCTAGGGGTACTCTCTCCTTCTGTTGTCTCTACCACAATGCCCAGCCCATCCCTTCCAGAGTCACAGACACATCTACCCAGATGGTACCCTGCTTGGGAGATGCCCAGAACTTTAGTCTGCTTCACTAGTACTTTTGCCTTCTGGAAGGTGGCTTGATGCTCTGATCCCCGGTACCACACATACGCTTTTTTAACCAGGTGGTATAAGGGATGGAGGCACTGTGACAGGTAAGGAAGAAAAGTTCTCCAAAACCCCTAAATCTCCACAAAAGCTGACACCTCTCTCATGTTCTTGGGGGTTGGATAGGCTTGTACCTTATCAGTCACAGCTTCTGAGACAATGTGCATCTTACTTGACAAAATGACACCATAAAACTTTATGGTGGTGCATGAGCCATGAATTTTCTGTGGTTTATCATCCGTCCTCTGGAGACCTCATAGGTATTCCAGCAAAGTCTGCAGAGTGTCCTACAGCTTAGGCAAATCTTCACATGTTAACATTATATCATCAATGCAGTGAGCCCATTTTACTAGTTGGGGAATTAGGGAAGGGACAGATCTCAGGCTACCATCCCATATAACATATGGTGGGGCTGGGCACGTAGCCTTGGGGAAACACTTGAAAGGTCTATTGTTGTCCCTCCCATGTGAAGGCAAATTGATCTTGTGACTCAGTGACAAGGGATATACTGAAAAAAGCATTTGCTAAGTCCAGTACAGTAGGATACACTCCTAGGACCAGGGCCAAGGCATCTAAGATGGTGGCCATGTTGGGCACAGCCACATGGATGGGGCCACTACCTTGTTCAGTTCTCTGTAATTCATAGTCATCCACCATGAGCCATCTGGCTTTTTTACCAGCCACACTGAGCTTGTTGAAGGCACTATGGGCAGGATGTGCAATGCCCACTCAGTGCAGTTCTTGCATAGTTTCTCCTATTTCTTTATGCCCCCAGGCAATTTATGTTGTTCAACAGTTACCGCTCTTCATGGGGTTGGTACACTTACTTGTTCCCAGTTGGTGTTTCCCCTCAATGCTGGTTTGATTACTCACCAGAGGCAGAATTTACTGACAGAGCTTTGCAGAGTTTGACCTTGTAGGATGTCAATACCCAGTATGTTCTCTGGTATTGAAGAGATAAAAACCTGATATTCTTATGGGGGAGAACATCCAATCTGCAGTGTCAAAGGGACCTTTCTGACTATAGCCATTTGTTGTTCGTAATTATTGATGGTGCTGAGGGGACCAGAAAACTTCTGTGGGTGACCAGGTATTAGAGTACATTCAGCTCCAGTATCAACAGAGCTGTTGCCTTTTGCTTAGTTCTGGGGGACCAGTGAATAGTGGTCTCAGCATGAAGCCTCCTGTCACCTCCAACAGCCCTCACCTGGAGGCTGTCTTGGCCTGCATCCTATGCCTGGGCTGTGCAGGCATCCACCCTGAGTAGGACTGTATCCCTGAGGCTTCTGTTGGAGCAAGTGGGGCATCAGAAATGGTAGAGACAGGGGGGGCAGGTCTGAACTGCTGTTCAGTTTTTAAGGCTTTCCACAGGCTGACCAACAGTGCTAGGTTGCTAGTCTGTCTTTTCAGGTAGGGTCCCAGCAGCAATGAGGTCAAACCACATTTGTTTTGGGGTTAGTTTTGCCAGATCCAGTACAGACTATTGGGAAAGCATTTTGGATTTTCCACTCCCATCTCTGTCTTGGGCCTTTCCCACAACTCATACCTGTTCCCAGGATTTGTCAGTTTGTGTTTTCCCCCAGATCAGCAGTGGATTGTCCAACATCATAAATGTCTTCTCCCACAACTGGGCTCAGCACAGATATCAGTGTCCCACACCAGCTGTTGGGGGCAGACTAGAGTATCTTTGCTTTCATTCCTGAAGTGAATGGGACTGGATCAGAGCCTTCAAAGGCAAAGGCTTGTCTCATTCCCAACTCCCTAACAATTTGTTACACCTCCTGTATGGATTTCCAGGGTCCCACATGCCCAGGGAGATCCCCCTCATTGCATCAAGCCTCCCTGCAGTTAGAATAGTCCAATCTACAAAGGAGTGAACTCCTTGAACCGCCCAAACACCATACAGGCACTGCCAGAGGGCAGGGTGTGTGGTGATATTGTTCCTTTTCTCTGCTTCCTGTCAGAGAAATGCCATCACACCCCATATCCCATAGCTGCACTAACCAGGCCTGGATACTTTCCCTGGCCTTTCCCTGGAACTTGGCAGCTCTATCAATAAGCTCAGTGGGATTATATTCTCTCATCATGAACATTTCCTGAATGTGGGGCTGCTCTGCTGCCTGGGGTTGTGGTTACTGTGCTTTACCTTTTCTGTGTATTAGGAGTTGGATGGCAGCAGGTGTTTCATCCATTTCTGTCAATCACCATAACCTCCTCTGGCTCTCCTCACTTTCCCAGGAATTCCTCCTCCTAGCATCCCAATTAGGCTTTGTCAAAAGCACTGGGACTTTAGTCCATGGCCATCTGCACCCTCCTAGCTTTGTAGAATGGCGCCCTAAGTTCTTCAACTTCTTATCCTGCTCTCCCACCTTGTCTGCCAGCCCCAAGCTAGCAGAACAGTAGACACTGCATGTCCTTCTGTAACCTCAGCTCTTCTTCCAACTTTCTAACTCAAGCTTCAGTGTCTAGTTGGGCATCAGAGGCTAGCCTACCATGGTGGCTGTTCATTTTTCTTCTTTGCCACAGTGTACTCTGCACAGTTCCTTACACAAGTGTATTAAACCAGCCAGCTTTTTAGGGCATTCCCCATATTCACGTGGTAGTCCCCAAGCACCTAACATATAGGTCACCTCTCCCACACAGAAGTCGATGGCCAACCCAGGATTTCCTCTTGGATGACTCTTTCCCAAGACCCATTTCTTCAGTCTCCTGGCTGGCTTGCCAATTTCTGGAGCTTCCCCGCATGAAATCTGGAACTGGTCCGCATACAAGGAAGGCAAGGAGAGACCAAAGAAAGAGGCAGGCCACTCCAGATGGGTAAGTTCCCTTTTTGATAAGAAAGGGAACTTAAATTTGAGGCTGGTATTGTGTGGCCACAAGATAAGTAGATCTCTGCACCCACCCATCAGAATCTTAAAAGTCTATATAAAGGCCTTAACTGGGTTCAGTCATGTATTCAGTACAGATGGTCTCAACACCACCTTGTCCTCTCAAGGCTGTGTTCTTGAAAATGACTCCAGCTGTGGGAACATGATTGCAAAATCATGAGAGGAGTGAGGAGCCTTTGATTGCCTGGGTTCAGCTCTCAGATCAACTGGAGATCATGTCCTCTTGATGACTTCCTTCACCCACATCGAGAGTCATGATAGATCCAGCTACATGTCAAGTAAGCAGACTTGGTAAGTGACCATGCATACTGCAGTAATGTTAAGAGCCTAGGAATTTTGTGGTCCACACAGAGGCTAGCCAGTGCCTAAAATTTAGTTGACTCTTTCCAATAAATTAGAGCTTTGATCTGTAAACTGTGGATTCTTTTCCTGCTATTGGGACAATCTTTAAATTATTAGTAGACATTTTCTCATTAGAGTAAGTGTGTTTCGGATTTTCTAGGGAATAGGTTTTTAAATGTTTGAGGCTCTTTCTTAAGTATTTTTGATCATCCCTCTTTACCTTATCACACTTCATTGTAAAGTACATGTTTAATTATTTGTTTCTTCTATTAGTCTATAAGCTCTGTGAAAGCAGGGGCCTTGCTTATATTCAAAAGGAGTTTATCTTACCACAGTGTCTGGCACTTAATAAAATCTCAGTATTTGTTGTATAGAACTGAATTTCATTAGACAGAATTGAATGAGAGGTTGTTCCTTGAAGAGAATAAATTCCTTTCTTCCTTTAATGAAGAAAAATGGGACAGCTAACATTACTAGAGACAGACTTCACTTACTGAAAACCATTAAAAGCTTGACTGACTTTGAGCCTTATTTAATGGTCCATCTATTTTACAGATGAGGTACCTGATTCAGTGACTTGTCCAGAGGCATACAGATATTAATTGGTAGAAACAGAATAAGGGCCCAAGTCTCCAGACCAATAGTCAGGCATTTATTGCACCACAATTTGTCTTTCTTCTGTCTTAACATATTGCTGTTTGGGAGAATATGGAGACACAGACAGCATGGCTGTGGAGGGCATTCAGCAGCAGGCTCTGGCATGCACATCCGTCCAATCTGATAAACGTCAGCTTGCTTGTCATTTACTTTTAGGAAGTCTTACCAAAAAGTGCCTCTAAACTGTAGATGCCCTCTGTTTACTTGAACAACTGATTCCAGTGGCTAGAAAGAAGGATGCTGTACTCTCCTGTCTGGAGAACAGTGTCTGATAAAATGAGAAAACTTTCTTGGAGAATCTCCTTGAAGGATTCTGATACCCTTTACTTGGTGGAATTCTTATTTCTTGACTTTCTTCTCCATCTTTCTGCCTCCTTTTTGTTGCTGACAGCTACATGGCATGGTGGGTAGACATCTGGGGATGACCCCACTAATGTGGTAAATTTGTTTAATAAACTACCTTTAACTTGGTTAAAATGTATTTATTAGTGCCATACCCCCTTTCCTACAAAGAATAATGTTGTGTTCATAAATAAATGGGCAGGAGAACTTCTGCAAAGTTTAAATTTTAGCAAGGAAGCAATGTACTATAACCACGGCAATCTGTCACGACTGAATGTCAGATAAGAGCAATTGAAAAATATCAACTAAGTTTTTAAAACCCTGTTTATTCAAAGCAATTATATCTGCAAATCTAAATGCATAACTGCACATAAACACTATACTGTAGTTGATAAATTTGTTTTCCATGGGATAAAGGTTAATAATTATGATCCTGCTTTGCATGTATACTGGAACTGAATATTTATGTAAGTGGATGGTGGATGATGGTAGCCATATTTCTCACTGTTGAAGTGGCAGTTTACAGATGGGCAGGGGCAGAAGGCTGGAATGATTCATGCGGTGGCGGATTAGAGTTGGAGAAATCATTATGAACTCATGTTTAGCTTAATATAGACACATATGGTTACATATAAAATATTTATAGATACGTGTATATACATAGGGCAGTATTCACACATATATTTCCCTGCTCTGTCATCTGAGAGGGCCTAAAATAAACAATATCCCAGTAGAAACAAGCACACTTAGCACCCAGATCTTGGTTTCTAATTCCATTCTCTGACTTAGAAACAAAAAACAGACTCCTTGGAGTCTGAAATGTCTGATTTTAGGACTGGGAGATTAAATATAATCTGGAGCATTTTATAGTCCAAAAATGTAAGGAGGTGCTCAAAAAACAAACAAACAACAACCCATAAACCAATCTACATTGATGAGGGTACCTAACAGAGACATAAGAGCCAACTGAAAGTGTTTACAATGGCCGAAACCAGAACAGTTTGAGTTACAAAATTAATAAAGTAGTATTGAATTATAACCCAAAATATAAAATAATTATTCATGATCCATACTGATATAAACATATCATTGAATAAATGGTGGAGAAGAGACAAATCTCTTATTCAAAAGAATTCCAAATAAATGATGTAGATAGTCCACCCTAAAGGAGGGGAATCATACCTATCCACTTTTTAAGTACAGACTGCACACAGTGACTTCCTTCCAAAGAGTACAGTATGGAAAGAGGGGGGAAATAAATGGCTTTACAAAAGTAGAGAAACCTGACAAATACTACCTTGGCTAGATGATCAAGGTTAACAACATCAGTTGATATCAAATTGATAGTATGTACCTTTATTTTGATGTGATGAAAATGGTACTTCAGTTATGTTTCTCCCCAAAACCTATAACCCCAGTCAAACCGTGAGATAAACAGACAGATCCCAGTAGAGAGGCATTCTGTAAAATATCTGACCAGTGCCCCTCAAAGCTATCAAGGACATCAAAATCAAGGAAATTAAAAAACGCTCCAGTCAAGAGGAGTTAAATGTAATGTGGTATCCTGGATGAGATTCTAGAAGAGAAATAATATTTAGGTAAACACTGAGGAAATCTAAATAAAGTATAGACTTTAATTAATAATAATGTATCAGTATTGTTCATTAATACTAATGTAAGATGTTAATAATAGGGGAATCTGGGTGTGTAATACATGGGGGTATATAGGAATACTCTGTACTATCTACTCAGTTATTCCATAAATCTAAAACTGCTCTAAAAATTAAAGTCTGTTTTTCAAAAAAGCAAATATAGCCTCTGTTTACACTTAATGTAGACATGTTTGTGCCAGCATTTACTCTGTTTCTCAAGACTTTTCATTTCTGTTAATTAAAATTTAACCATGGTGTTATTGCCATCAAATATTTGAAAGTCTATGATGTAAAAAGAGAAGTAAACTTTTTCTACTTTAGATGGCAGTAGTAGGACCATATCAAAACCAAGAGCAAGGCCAATCAATACCAGCTCCCTAATATGCAATCCTTTTCTAATTCCAACAATGGAAAATGCTAACCCATGGAGTAGTAGACTTGCTGTCCGCCCAAGCAGAGACTGACTGATACCATCCATCAAGTATGCTTTAGTATAGATTTTTTTCATTGAGTAGACAGATTAGGAAACCTCAAGGATTCTTCCAACTCTGTTCTAAATATCTGTGGACAGTTGCCCAGCTGTCTGTGTAGTTGAAGTTTAGACAATTTATTCCAATGTGAATCTGGACTCACAGCCAAGGCTTTAAGCACAGTATGTCTGTCTGTTGACCACAATTCTAAGTTTAGCTGATTGTTCAAAACCTACCAGCTGCACTAGTCATCCAGTGAAGGGAAAGTAAATTAGCCTAGTAAGCTATGCCCTTTTTGAGCCATGACATTTGGTATGTTACCTCCTTGAAGTCTTAAAAAGTCATATGATCCAGTTCAGTGCATTAGCAGTGTTATGATTACCTTACGACACAAATCCTTGAGTCTTGCAAATCTAAATGCCACAATCCCACAGCTTGGCTGAAATACTCTGTAGTTAGGATTTCAGTGATTGCTAGTGAGGTGAGAGACTTTGCAAATGAAACTGAGGTTAGATGGGTGGGTGGATGTGTAGAGAAAACATTTTATATTTCAATCTCACTTTATGAGCCCAGCTCTCCCTTTTAATGATAGGAGCTGGAAAATGCTTTTGAGAACAGGGTAAACCGATCTTTTTGGTGTCACAGATTCCTTGAGAAAGGGAATTCCTAAATTTGAGCCACTTTCCAGAATTAATACTAAGAAGTCTGCTGTTTTCCAAACCACCCCTAACCCCTTGCAAGAAAAAAAAAAAAAAAACTATGAAACTGTCTCCTTGATCTACCAGTGTTTACCAAACTTTTTTAGTTTACAACATACTTAGAAAATGATCATTTTTCTGTATCCACACTAAATAGAGAAGGAGCTGGAGAACAAAAGCACAATCCTGGCTTCTAGCTATTGCAGCCAATACAAGTGTTGGGAGATCAGTGTCTCAGCCTGTGTGTTGAGAAGATCATTTCTTTAACAAACAAACCAACATAATTTTTATTAGGAAAGAAATCATATTAATTATATAAGCTTGAACCTTACAAAATGGCCATTTGCAGATCAGACACAGTTAAATAAAGGCAACTTCTTATGGCCCATCCTAATAGAAAATACGGAATCTCTAGAAAAGCACAGCAAAGTAAAAAATTATGCTCTAATCTCTATACTTAAGGAATCAAATATTACATATTGATGTATAGGCATCAATATGTTGGGTTTTTTCCATATACATATATATGCTTTACATAATTTAAATCACATCCCAGCACATAAGTTTTTGCAACCTGCTTTTTTCCCCTTAATACTTAATAATGAGTATCTTCCCATGTCATTAAGTATTCTACAGCCTGATTTTCAATGACTCCTGGTATTCATTCCCTCATTAGGATAAACAAATTAATTTAAGCAATCTTCTATGGTCAAATATTTAATTGCCCAAATATTCCCTTTTTATAACTTATGCTGCTATAAGTATATTTATAAGGGAAATTTTTGCATACATTCCCAATTATACTCCAAATATTACTGGGTCAAAGCATGTGCACATTTTCAGACTTTTGATATTTTGCCAAATCACCTCCCAGAAGGCCGTATCCACCAGGAGCACGCAAGCATGCATCTTCTCATTAACCTTCTGTATTATCATTGTTTTAAATCTCTGCTACTCATTTATTTCTTATCTGAATTTCTCAGGAGAACTTCAGGGTCATTAAAGTCCTGTTATGTTTGGCGTTGATGGTGAACTTTCCACTAGAATTTTAGGAACAATTCAGGAGCCTGATTGGTGCTCTGCCTTCCTTTCAGAGATCTCAGCCAGTTGCAGAGATAGATTGCTGTGGGCTACAAGCAGAGTGTCAAATGCCACAGACAACAACCTGGGTCTTTATCCTAAAAGGAACTCTGTGCTTGAAATGCATCTCCAGCTCCTAATCTGATATTCTACCTCCCATCTAATAATGAAGTGGGGCAGAGGTCCTACCAAGAGAATGATAGTCCATTAATTGTTAGAGGCAAATCCATTGCCTCCTACCAGCTGCTACCATCTTAGCTAGATACTTGCTATATTAGATCAGATGCTGGGTGGTCCATGGCTTCTAACAGGACAGGCAGTAGTTAAAAATAGACAAGGGGATGGCCTGTTTAAATGTTTAGAAAATAGGCAATTCTTAAAAAAAAAAAAAAACCTCTCTACTCACCTAAAACATCTGGGAATTGGGACTTTTTTCTACTCCAGGGGTCAGTACTTGACAAATATGTAAAACACATGGAAAAACAGTCTTCAGCTCAACAAGAGGATAAACTTTTAAAATATTAATGCTACCTCAATGAAAGAGACTGATTCTGATTCAATGGAAAATAATGATTTTTGCAGAGAACCAAACTGATCACTCCCTTTTAAATAGTCACATTGTACATCCCACATTATTAGTGGTAGTCATAGAAATTTATAATTGGTTTTACACATTTGCTTCTACTACTAGACCATGAGCTCTTTGTAGCTAACTAATATTCTTTAATATTATAGGAATGAATAATTGGATTTTAGAACTTCTGAGTTGGCTTCTTATCTACAAAATACTCTTAGTTAGAAGTAGATTCCTTTGATTTAAGATTATAATAGCTCTGAATAGTAATAGATAAGGTCTTATTTATAATTTTAAGTGAGTGAGTTATGAAATCTTTTCCTGGGGGAGGAGGGTGAAATGAAGGAAATGGGTACCTTTGTGCAAGGAACATAGGGAAGTATAAAAAAAGAAAACAAGTTGAAGCATGGAGTACTGAAGGCAAAATTTGCTAACTGTATCTGTTGCTCTTGTTTTTGTTATTGTTGTTGTTTTTTTAAGGGTCCCTTTTGGATGTAACTGACTTCCTGCATGATTTAAAGCTGCTCTTTATTTTAAAAAATCTTACCTTAGGGCAGTGATATTGTGGGAAAAAGTAAGTTTTCTTGCCCTAGAGTCAATATGGTATGAAAGGTCATTCATTAGCTCTGCCAAACTTCCCCACTTGCAAAAAGTTCAAATAAACCCTTTTTATTAAAACAGTGGAAGTAAGAGCAAGTAGGAGGTAGGGATGGAACACAGGGTGTGGTTGAGATCCAAATGTTCCTGGCACTGGTGGGGTGAGCTTCTTTGAAACCAAGTATTTAGGCTTGCCATCTGATCTCAGTACAGTGGCATCCTCTCCTTCACTTGAGACTATGTCTCATGCATTCATTCAACCATTCACTTAATAAATACAAAATGAGTGCCTACTTATGTGCCAGACCCTGCTGTGGGCTGTGGGGATACAGCAGTGAACCAAATAGACGAAACTTCCTGACTTCATGGAGTTTACATTAGGGTGGGTTCTCCTTTGATAAAAGAGCATTAAACTCCAAATGAGTATAATTATGTCAACAAAAGGAGAGGTTTTGTGTTTAATCCTAAAGCAACCTGAATTTAATAAATCTAATAAAGTTTTAATTCGCAATGCAAGTGCTAGTCTGCTCCAGAATTAAACTTCAGTTTTGAGATACGTGAGTGAAAGACACTCTTTGCTAAAGCTCCCTCCCCGACAAAAGAAGGCTTCCAGCATCCAAGTGGAAAAGCGTGAACTGCGGCTAAATTTAGCCAAAATTAGCATCAGTGTAGACTGAGAAGTTTTTCAGCCAAGCGAATTGCATAATCTAAGCGCAACCACTTTTTCTTGTACCCTTTCCTGAGAAAATTTCCACCATGCATGCTGCCAGTGCTTATGCTGCCCACATTGTCAATGCCCTTTGCTATAAGAGATTGAAGGTTGGCTACAAATAATTTCCAATGAATGCCTCTAATTAGCCACTAAAGTTGGCATATTTCCTGCTATCTGAAATTAGATCACAGAGTTGGGTTGAGATGAAAAAGTCCTATTAGCTCTCTAGACTTCCATTTCCTATTTGCTGGGGGAAATGACTGTTTTGAAGTTCATCTGCTACTATCTGAAGAAGTCCAGAGTCGACGGTAGTGAAAAGATAGGTGGAAGTCTGGACTTTCAGTTCTCTTCCACTCTACAACTGGGACTTTCCGAAATAAACTCATAAGAGGAATGGCCCTGGGAGATATGTCAGTGGATTTGTGAAAATAAAAGAAGGAGACTCTATTTAAAAGATGTCAAAACACAACATTTTGTAGTTGTCCATATACATAATCCTCTCTAACAAATAAATGGTTTTAAAACAATCTAGTACTATTCATCAATGGGTGTCTGAATTTTTCTTGGAGCCAGTTCTGAATGCTTTCCATTAGAGGTTTATTTCCTAGTGTGCCTCTGCCCCTCAGTCAGGAAAGTAGTGCACATTCCACTGTTATGTCTTTGGGAGGAGCTACTTGTATCAGCCCCAAACTGAACCTTTTCAAGGCAGCTTGTGTGCCTCTAGTCTCGCATTATAAATAACCAACTGAGACGGATGCTATTGTTTTGGAGTCCTGTCTGCTGTCATCAGCTGCTGCGTGGCTGATCTGCTGATAGTTAACACACCAGATGCCTGGTACAGCCAGGTACACTCTGGAGCTTCTTCTGGATATGATTAATCATCCAGTTCCACTGACTCCAATGCAACAATCAAAAAGAAATTTAGAAGAGGATGGAGCCTGGAAAATCAGTGCAAGAGTTTTGAAAGAGCGAATACATTGCATTAGAGTAATAAAGTGGCTTCTTTTTAACTGTTGGAATGAATCTGTATTTTACTAAAAGTTAAATATTCCCTTGACAAAAGTACTTTCAATAATCCATAAATACCTTTCTGTCCCTTCTTCGGAAAGTGTCTGATAATAAATCTTTCCAGAGGGAACATAATAACTTCGAAAGTGTACCCAACAAGACTGGTGCCTGGCCAGTGGCTGGCTTTTTTAAATTAAATTAAAAAGTGTTATACTTTTTATAATTGATATCTCATGAAGTTTCCTTTAAAATATAGAACCTAAAGTGTAATAAAATTTATTTTATAAATAATGGAGGCTTGTGGCTTTAATTTCTTAACAAATTATTAATTACAACAATGCTAAAATAATTAACAGTATTTGCCTTTTGTGTGTGTGTATACCAGACTTTTAAAAAGAATTAGTAAATATTTGAACCGAAATAGTGCTGTTTCTGTCTAGGTATGGCTTTACTCTAAATAGTTGAATATTTTAAAATATGTATTCATCTAAGGCAGAAAGTTGGCAAGTTTTATTCCTATTACACAGAGGAAAAAATTGAGGTACCAAATGGAGAGAAGGTAATCCTGCTTTATAATTTAGTGATACATATTGGTTCTCTTTACTTTCTAAATGAAAATATTAATGAACAGATTGAATATTTCAAAACTGTCAGCACAGATTGCAATGAAGAATTGAGTGTCAGGCCTGTGATATAGTCTCTTTTTTGTTCCAGACTTTGCCAGAGGGTTTCATTATTAAAAATTTTTAAAGTAAAAAAACAAATAAAATAAAAAATTTAAAATATATATGCATAACGTAGAACTTTTCAAGCTGAATTTTCTAACAAATATACACAGAAGACTTTCTAATATATTCCTTAAGAGTGTTTAGAAAAAATTAAATATTTTATTTTATAACCAGGCAGGAGTGTGTATCAGCCTAGGGTTCTCCAGAAAAACAAAGGCACTAATATATATACATACTCATATAAACATTTATTTTGAGGAATTGGCTTATGCAATTGTCATAGCTGCCAAGTCTAAAATCTGCAGGGCAGTCTGGTAGGCTGGAAACTCTTGGGCAGGAGCTAATGTTGCAGGCTTGAAGAATAATTCCTTCTTCAGGGAAGCTTCAGTTTTGCTCTCAAGGCCTCTCAACCAATTGGAAGTGTCCCACCCATGTTATTGAAAGTAATCTCCTTTACTTAAAGTCAATTGATTGTAGACGTTAACTATAATACATCTACAAAATACCTCCACACCAACACCTAGATCAGTGTTTGATTAAATCACTGGGTACTATAGTCTAGCCAAATTGACACACAGAAGGCAAGAAATGTGCCTCTTCTCCAGTATCCAGATGGGTGTTACACTCCCACAGCACATGAACATACATGGAGTAGGAAACTGACTGCATCTGATTTTAATGACTTTAGTTCATCAACAGAATTTGAGTAAATCCTTCATTTTAGAAAACTACTCACTATTGTAATGTCATCCTTTTCATTAAGAAGCACACTAGTCACGTTTTTCGTTAGAACGAATATATTGTGTAGAAATCAGCGAATATTAGACTTCTCATTTGAAGAAAAGAAACCTGCCTCAAAATGGTGGGGGCCATGTCCTCACCCTCTGGTATAGCTCATAATCAGAACTGGACTCTGGGTTTATATCTCAGTTCTGACACTTCTAGCTGTGTGATCTCAATATCTTTGTCTGTGAAATGGAGACTGGAGCACTCCTATCTCAGAACTTGTGTAGGGTACCTGTCTCATAGCAGGAGTTATGGAATTCTTAGACAATATTATTTCTGGGGGTGCAGGTTACAGCCCTTGAAATTCTTCAGTTTATCATCTGTATACCACTGAAATAAGGCCAGGTACTGTGATTTACATTCCTGAGTCTGGTAAACTAAGTCAGTGGTACTCAAATTTGGATCTGTGGGCTAGTGCTGGTCAGAAAACTCTTAGTTGCAGATACTGATGAGATAAGCACTTAAATTATTTCTGTGACATTTTTATTGTATTTTACAAAAGTGGCAGCACATAGTGGATCTGGATGAACAAAACAGATAAACAGAAAGATGGGTCCTTCACCACATGGTATATAATTGGGAAAAAACTGTCTTAGAAACCCCTATGTATAGGAATTCACTGCCAGATAAAAATTTAAGCATTAATTTCAACAAAATTCAGTACGTTACCTCCCATGGAAAAACTGTAGTTGTGGTGCCTGTCGTTGGTCTGTGTGTGCCTCCACATTACCTTTGTAATTGTTTGTGTGTCTGTCTCCTTAGCTCAAGTGTGAGACCCTGGCATGCAGGGCTTCATCTTGTTTGGGCTCCCAGGGACTGGAACAGTGACCCACACATATCTGGTGCCTGGTAATCATGTTTTTGATGAATGAAAGCAGGATAAGTGACAGAAATGAAACTAGTTAAGGATAGAAAACGAAATAAGCTTATTATGTTTGTCTTGTGATAGGTTGAATGGGAAAGTGCTGGAGATGTCAATAGATCTAAATAGATATTGGATATTAATAGATATTAATTGATTATGGAAAAAATTTACATTATATCCTTTGAAATGTTATGTATACTATAAAGACCGTACTGCCCTTAAATCTGAGTATAGGTATATATTGACAGTTTTAATAAGTGAACCATGCTGTGGGTGTAGCCTGGAAAAAGAAGAAAATAATATTTTTCTTCAGCAGAAACCCTTTGCAAAACTAAGTGGTTGAAAAGGTGCTCTTTATCCATGAAGAAGTGATGGTTTCTTCCAGAACACACTAGGAGTCATATTTGTTGACATTCCCAGTAAAACTTTAGGAGAGTTTATGTGAATAACTGTATCAGCACTGTAATTTGGGGGGGTTTATTTAGGTCCTTTTTCCTGAAACTAAAAGGACAAGGAACATTTTATTAGATCTATGTATGAGGCTTTGAAGTGACATCTATGGCTCAATAATGCTTTGTTAGGGTGACCTCCTTTCAAGAAAACATGATGTTCTCTTCTGGCGTATAAGGTGACATCTCTTTTCCTAACTTCTAGAAAACAATTTTTTTCCGTAATTGGCTAGTTACCTGGCCATCAGTCATGAGTCCCTGATGCCATTTCACATCATTTTCATTGTACTGTGCTAACACATCAAATAAGCTCATCATAAAACACAGACCGGGGGAACACAAAGAAAGCCAATACTTACTGATCTTTCAAGATGAGTGATTTGTATTAATCCTGGAAAGATCAAAATAAGTGTGTTCAACTAAGACTTACTTAGACTCCAAAGAGCAGCCAAGAATTCTTTGAGGTTTCTGGAGTGGAAAGACTATTATATCCAGTAGACATGGGAAAAATTAAAACAAACAAAAATCTCTATTGGTTATCTTACTAAAATGATAATAAATTGCCATGTACGAGTTCTGTAGCATGAAGGAACTCATATATATTTATTGGGGTCTACCTGTATGCTCCTCTGTCA
Organism: Tursiops truncatus; assembly: GCF_011762595.2. NCBI lineage: Eukaryota > Metazoa > Chordata > Mammalia > Artiodactyla > Delphinidae > Tursiops > Tursiops truncatus. The sequence continues at coordinate 90,983,458 of NC_047037.1, forward strand.
TGATGCCATGATATGTACCAAAGGCCATCAGCTTTGCAGCCCTACAGACCTGGATTTGAATTCGAGCTCCACGGTTGCCTAGCTATGTGACTTTGGGCAGATCATTTACAACCTCTGATTTTCCTCTTCTCAAACAGACATTATAAAACATACCTTGTCAAATTATTGGACTGTTAAATGTCATTTAAATATAAAGTGGCTAACACTGTTTCCAGCATATGGTAGGTCCTCAACAAATGTTGATTTCCCTTCTTTGTGCTCTCCTGCTGGATCCTCCTTTGAAGCAACCTCAGTTTGCTTCCACATTTCTAGCTTACTTATCTGTTTGTTTGCAGCTCAATAGATAAAATGAATTCAAATAACAGAGCGGAATGTATTTTAAGTTTGATATACTCCTTTTTCCCCCTCTGGTTCTTCTTTTCAAAGCTGCTGAATGATGATACCAGTCACTCGTTAAATCCACAGCTCAAGGATAGCTGTGCCAATATCCATAATCCCACTTCTTGTCCACTCCAGGTTGGCATACCCAAATTTAATCCCACTTTAAAAAAAGAATTTTTTTGTTTGTTTTATTTTTCCAAATACATTCTTAAAAGCAGTGAAGAGAAAGTTTGTTCTTTCAATTTTGCTTAATTTCCCTCCACCCACATACACAAAAAGAAAAGGTGAGGTCTGCATGAAATGCTATGCATGATAATGGTGTATTAGGAAATTTTCTTCTAGCTCTCCTACTAAATGTCCATCTATATCATTTCAGCATATGTTTGTTGGTTTGCTTTTCATCTATTCTCTCTTTTCCTAAAGGACTGTGAGCTCATAGGGCAGTCTCCTGTGGGTATAGAGGGTTGAAAAATATGTCCTAAGTTCATATAGATTCTTTTTGTTTCTAAATGAACAGAAACATTCAGGAGTTTCTTTTATATAAACTAGAAGAAGCTTTTCATGGCGGGTAAGATGAGAGTTTTGCTATAAGGCTCAGTCCTTTGCACTTGAAGATGGCAACAGTGATGGAAAGCTCTGAACCATCTACACTTCTTGCTTTGCCAACAAGCCTTTTCCATATAGACTGGAAGGAGGCTAAAGTATAATCTTTTGGGACACAGAATTTTTACCCACACAAAGCTACCTTTCATATATATATATATGTATATATATATATATATATATATATAAAAGTGAAATCGGTATTTCTTTCTCCCTCTCCTTCTCCCTGGCTCAGCTTCCCTGGTATCATGCTCCAAACAGCTAAACAAATTCTCCTAAAAATCTGTAAAATTGTGTGAAAACAGTAATAGTTTAGACAATAAGAATTATTCCCTACCAAGCACCTTAGATGCAAGTGAATATTCAAGATTAACATTTGCTTACAAATGTGCCTTTCAGCTGACCATGCATATATCCTTGGAGCTCCTTCCTACAGATATTTAAGACATTATGAGCAACAGATAACCCTGAAATCTATCTGACAGGGAAGTTTAATTTTAAAAACTCATCATAATCATCCTCAGGGCTATGCCATTTTCCAGGCGTTTTTTGTTCAAACATACCTTTCAGCTGAGACTTTTTCTCATCCAGTTCCAAAATTCCCAAGCAAAATAAGCACATGCCAAAAATACATAGTATTTACCCTGAGCATGAGTGACCTTACGGCTCATGAATACAGAATGACTTGATTGGTAGAATTCAGACTGTAGCATGAGTCATTTGTTTAAAATAAATGTGGGGGCCTGCTTAGTGACCAGAAAAATCACTAAAACATGAGCAGTGGCTGACAAAAATTCTTAGATCACCCCTCAGATATCAATGAAAAAATACGTTTGTAGTGTAGCTAAGTACCACACGCAACATGTGATATACCTGAGTCATAGGCCTTGTAGGAGTCACAGAGCAGATGAAGAAGGCAAGAGATCAAAGTCCAATTTACTGAAACAAATATCTTGAAATCTCTAGAAAAGAGGAGATTGTTCCTTTACAAAACTCATGAAATATTTAATACCCTGTAGTTAAGTAAGACCCATTTTAGAATTCTATTTTCTTTAAAAACATTTTTTTGTGACCTGGGACCTCTCCTGTATGTTTCTTTTTGTCATTGTTGTCTAATAGAAAAGTTATTTTTTTAAAAATTAATATTTCAAAGCTTTCTGTAAGCACCTCAGGTAAGTAGTAATACTACATGGTTATCTATTATTTTGAAATATATGTAGCTGTTAAAGTTATAAGCCTAAAATTGGACTAAATAGGGAAAAATAGAAGATTTCAATGCTAAAGAGTATGGGTTGGTGAAAGCAAACAACTAATCATTTAATAATTATTGAGCATGGTGGACAATTATCTCTTTTTGCTGTCCCAAGGAATTTGCAATCCTTTTGGAAAGATAAGCCATAATTTAAAACAATAATTTGTAGCAAGAATCGGCAATCTTTTTACATTTCTCTGTAAAATGTTAAATAGTATATAAGGCTTTACGGGTCTAGAAGCTAGTATATAAGCAGTATTTAAAAAGAGAAAATACTCCTCCCACACACACGCTCCGCCCACCCAGCCCTGCCCTCTTGCATTTGCTTGGGGTGGACTTGCTTTGTTGGTGGGACACCTTTGGGTCAGCTGCAGTCAGTTGGACGTGTTCTCCAGACCAAGAGAATCCAGCCTGAGGGGAGGTGCCTATTTGGGGGCGTCAGGAGGCAGCTGCCTCAGTTATAGTCACCCTCTGTCCCAGGTCTCAGTACACTCTTCCCTCTTCCCAGTGACCTCAGCCATCTCAACTTAGGCAGGTGGCCAGAAGCAAGGTGGTTCATGAAATTGCCAATTCCCCAACTGAGAGATTCTACCATTTGGTAGATTCTGCCACTGGCAGTAGCTAACAGCTGAGGTCCCGTAATGTAGGTGGTGATCCTAGACAGCATGAGGCCCAGCCACAGTCTAGGGAGTCAAGTATGAGACACAGGGGAGGACAGGAGCAGAGGGAGATGCCCAGGCTTGCTGTCTGTAGTTCACAGTGCTGTTTTGTTCAGTGTAGGTGCCCACAGGCCACAGTGATCTGTAGGTAAGGACCAGGTACCAGGCACCCTGCTAGATCAAGAAAAATTTCATTAACAGGATATGCATTGAGCCCAGTGCTAAAGGATAAATAGCAATTGAAGAAACAGGAAGAAACCAATTCAGGTGGGTGAAGTGAAATTGTTAAAGAATAACTTCTTAAAAGGTCAAATTATGATTCATAAAATATAAAATAGATACATGTCAAAGATTTTATTTAACCAATTGTTATTCATTATTAAGAAATCCATGTGATGTAAAAAATGGTTCAAAACACTATCAAAGAATAGGTACATATATGGACATTAAGGGATGCTGAGATAAATTTGTTAATGGATACAAAACTTGTGTCTTCAACAAGCTAGAATTCAGTTTCATCTCTATCATCCAAAATTCATTTGCTCTTCTATGAACAGGAATCATTTGCATTGACCATCATCTCTCCACAAACTATCTTGAGCATTGCAACATAGTCAAAGACAATGAAAGGCACATATCCTTATAGAACCAGATAAACTCAGAAGGGTCCTTTAGATAATGTCCCACATTCCATTGTAAAGTACCCAGTGATCACTTTTCCCATTTCAGATTCTTTTACATGATAACAGGAATGAAAGTAAAAAGAAAGTGCAATATTTTTGTTTCAGAGACATCTATCCAAACGCCCAGCTGAATGCCCAGCTCTTCATTTGAATTTTTTAGAATTGCTATGTGTGATAAACTATTTTTGCCATATTAAACCTAAAAGTGTTAACACAATATTCTAATGTTATAATTTCTGGCCCTTTGGTAGGTGTGTAAGGAAACTATTGAGGAATCAAATTTGGTGGAGAGTAATAGGCTTTTCAGCGCTTTTTAAATTACACAATACACGTAGTAACCCTCTTGGTTCTACATCCTACTCACTACTTTAGTCAAAGGATAGTCCTATTCACTACTTTAGTCTAAGAAGTACAAAAGAGGAAACCAATAAAAAAACAAACAAAAACAAAACACCTGGGAAAGCAAGAAAATATCACAAAACCCAGGCACATTAAAAAGACAAATGGGGTTCTAGCATATAATAAATTAAGAAAGTCAGATTCTCTTGGCAAATATTGTCTTTCCTCTGCTAAAATGGACATAAGACTAAAAACAGAAAATACACTAACAGCACGAGGGCAAAGAAGTAGATAGAAAAAAAATACCAACTTGAATTGAAAAAATTTGATGTAATGACTATAGTGCTAGTAGGGTCCTATGGGGCTCTAGAGTAATAAAGTAGCACCTTGTTAGAGTGAAGCACAATACGTGATGCTCATGGCAATGACTTGACATCATGATTAAAGGCTCAAACCATGTGCAGAGCATTTTCATTGTGAACACAATTAAATACAGTATATATTTTTGGAAGACTTTTGACTTATGCTTTAAAAATGTAAGTGCTCAGAGAGGATATAAGACTCTTTAAACCTATTAAAACATTGAGGTTTTTTTTGTAATTGGAAGAATGCAAGTATGGGTAGAGACAGTAATTACAGGCAGAGTGGAATAAGAATAATCAGGGAAAATACTTGTAAACTAAGAAAACCTTTGCAAATTCTAAATATTCCACTAAGGAGTAAGACGAAAGGTAAATTTTTACTGTTCAAATAGTTAAGAACAGTTTCAAGGAAGAGAGATCTAGCTGATCTGACTGCCCATTTTGTGATGTTCAACTTTCACAGTAGATATTAGTAGCTAATATTGTTTCACAACATATAAGTCACAGTATTAAATGATGTTATTTATGTATATATATAGTTATTTAATTTTCAAAATAAGCATATGAGAAAGGCATTATTTTCTCTATTTTACAGAAGAGGAAATATAAGCTAAGAGAGGTTAAATTAAGATTATGAAACTGCTACATGGCAGAGAAAATTTTGAACCCCGATTGTGTGAGTCTATTAGTTGGACTCTAAAGCATTCTATTTTATTTTTTCTGTTTAATTCCCAAAATAGTCATTTGGGGTAAGTAGTAGTATCCTCATTTTTTATGTAAGGAAACAGGCACAGGACAGCAAAGTAGCTAACCTAAGCATGCATTAATTGTAAGAGTCAGTGTGCATCCACTAGGTGCTCTTTCCACTGTGAGAGGGCACAGCGGGCCTGTCTACGTGTGTCTGCTCTGCTCAAATCCTCTCCCCACCCCTCAGCTAAAGGGGCAGCTGTGAGCAGCTTGCCGCAAACTAGAAAATGCAAATATTGCCTGGAAGACATTCAAATTCAATTTTAAAAAAAACAAACAAAAACAATCACATACTGTCGTAACAAAGAATTGTCTCCTGGGCTTATTCTGCTATAGTCTGCCAATTTGTGACCCTGGGAGTGAAGGGTAAAAGACAAGTGGGGAGAGAATTGAAGAGACAGAAGCTGACTCACAAAGCGTAGCCGGGTTGCTCTAATGGCAGGCAATTAGAGTAAATATCCATTAATTCCCATGACTCTGGGCCTTGGAGCTGTCTTGAATTCTAAAGAATCTTCTGTTTCCAATCACCATTAAAAAGGTATGACTTAGTTGTTCAGTTTTTTTAAGATTATATGTGTACGTATCCCATAATAAACCCTCATTACATCGGGTAGCATGCAGTCCCATTCCTTGCTACCCAGTGAGCCTAACAGAAACCATCACACTATCATTTGCCTTGAATTTCCCAAATGTATTTTTCTAACTTTTCACTCCAAATTGTGCTTTGGCTACATTACTCTATGCTCTGGTCATGAATGAAACATGAAAGCTTCTAATGTAGAAGTAAAAAAATGAATAAGTCATGGTTGCTCTTTCTACAAACAAATTTGAATAAGATATTCAGTATGAAAATAAATTTGCAAGTGTCATATTGATTCAATCTATTAAACTACTGCTTTTACAGAGAATTCTACTGACCAATGTTTCAGAGTGTTTTATATCCTTTGAGCACTGGTAATTATGATGGTATAAACCAATGATACTGACTTTTTAAAAAGTAAGATTCCATGATGACACCCTTTTTAGAGATACTTTTATAAATAATACATTGGTGTCACTCTAGAGGTAAAGATAGTTACCTTTAGAATCTTATAACTATGAGTGGAAATAAGGGAGAAGATCATTTTTTTTTAGCCTGGCTATGCTTGGGAAACTAAAAGATGTAATGATTCTGCTTTAAATATGAGGAGTAACAAGTCTGGGAACCTGGGAAGACACGACAGGGCCTGAGAGGCCCCAACACGAGTGACTAGCTCTAATCAAAAACTCAGTGTCATGAATAAACTATGAGAAAGCCCAGAATAGACATGACTCTTTTTTTTTTTAATTTATTTATTTTTGGCTGTGTTGGGTCTTCGCTGCTGTGCGCGGGCTTTCTTCAGTTGCGGGGAGAGAGGGCTGCTCTTCTTTGCGGTGCGCAGGCTTCTCATTGCGGTGGCCTCTCGTTGCGGAACATGGGCTCTAGGTGCATGGGCTTCAGTAGTTGTGGCACGCAGACTCAGTAGTAGTGGCTCATGGGCTCTAGAGTGCAGGCTCAGTAGTTGTGGCACACGGGCTTAGTTGCTCCGCGGCATGTGGGATCTTCTTGGACCAGGGCTCGAACCCATGTCCCCTGCATTGGCAGGTGGATTCTTAACCACTGCACCACCAGGGAAGCCCAGACATGACTCTTGACATTCAATCTTTATCTGCAGCATTAACATCACAGTATTCCCAGGAGATGTATAGGATTCGTGATATATCTGACATGGATGGGGAAATATGTCTTCTTAATTTTTCAGATTAATCTCTCAAGTTCTCATCTATTCTTTGGCAAGGACATCTTCTGAAGCTTCTTGTCACTGCCATCACCACCACTCCCAAATTTTCCAAAGACTGAGAACTGAGATAGTACAAATTTTAGTCCTTTTCCAATTCTCTGTGACATTGGAGATGGCTTGTCTTTCACTGCAGGGCCAGAATAGTGTGAAGTAAGTGAAGTGCCTAGGGTACAGCATGTAAGGAGGCACTGCTCTCAGTATGCTACAAGTATGGGCTGAATACTTGTACAGCTGACAGTGAGCATCTCATAAATTTTGTGACCTAATCTCTTCACTCTTAAGGAGGCTTTCACTCTCAGGCAGGACCTGCTACACAAGTTGTAGAACCCAGTGCAAAATGAAAATGTGGGGCACTTGTTGAAAAATTATTAAGAATTCTAAGGCAGTGATAACATTACACTGAACCAGGTATAGGTCCCTTTGGAGGTTGTGCACTGCTTCCAGGATCCCACAGGTGTGGGTTCAGCTCTTGCGCTAATCTGGGAGTGAGTGCCTCCTGAAACCTTGCACCCTAAGGGCCTCATTTCCCTCGTCCTAGGCCCAGCCCTGCTCCATAATTTCATTTACTCATGGAAATGGTAATTTTGTCTGTCAACTTGACTGGACTAAGGGATGTCTAGATAGCTGGTAAAACATTATTTCTGCGTGTGTCTGTGAGTTTCTTTCTGGACTAGGTTAAAACTTGAATTGCTAAAATGAGTAAAGATCACCCTTACCGATACAAGTAGGCATCACCCAATCTGTTGAAGGCCTGATTAGAACAAAAAGGCAGAGAAAGAGTGACTATGCTCTCTGAGTTGGCACATCCATCTTTTCCTGCCCTCACACACGGGAGCTCCTGGTTCTCCAACCTTTGGACTTAGACCAAGACTTACACCCTTGTGTAAGTAAGAACCACTCTTTGGTTCTCAGGCCTTCAGACTTATACTGGAACTATACTATCAGCTTTCCTGGGCCTCCAGTTTGTGGATAGCACATTGTGGGACTTCTCACCCTCCATAATCATAATATCATAATAATCTCTTTCTATATATCCTATTGGTTCTGATTAATGGAAGAGCCCTGAATAACACGTTCATCAACTTCTATTTTAACAATATTCCAGACACTATTCTACATGTTGAAGATAGAGCCAGGGCAGCTTCAAGTGCAGTCACACAAGACCTCACACTCAGAAGGACCTAAGGTTAGTGTAGTGCTCTGCTGTCACCATCTTGAAAGTCTTAATAATATTTTAACAAGGGATCTTGTATTTTCTTTTTGCATTGGGCTCCACACATTAGATATCTGGTCCTGAATACAGTAGAGAAGGAAACAAAACAGTCCTGTTCTTATGGAGCTTGTGGTTTACCTGTGCTTACCTACTGCTCTTAGAAGATGTCCTAGACAGATCTTGGTTCTGCTTCAGTCTCAAGCTTATGTCCCAAAGCTCGGCACTCACGTTGTCAAGCACCGTTTTCAAGGGTATAAACTTTGTGACAGCATGGCCATGTCCAGGATATTTTTGAGCCTCAGTCAAAGGCTAATGAGATTTTGGGCCCCTTCCAGAGCCAGGGTCACCATTTAGCCAGTTTCACTGCAGAGTAATTTTATTTAACAAGGCCTTATTGCTCTTTGAGTCTTGCTAAGACTAACCTATGAGAGAACTACAGGAGGAAACTGCAGAATGAATGGCTTAGGACTTCATGCATTCTCAGAGGGGGAGATATTGCCCCCAGGAGGACAGAAATTGGTTCTTGAGAGATGAAAACAATCTCACTTTCTTTTTGTATAAATCACAGACATACATAAAGTACAGAAACAGATATATCTCATCTCTATCCTAACATCATTGAGAAGTCATTGGAGGGTTTTAAATAGGAATGTCATAGGCTGCAATGTGGAGAACAAATTAGAAGGAAACAAACTTGGATAGAAGACCATTTGGGAATCTTTTGCCAAAATCTGAGAAAAAGACCAAGGGACCTAGATTGGGGAGTGACTGTGATCTTTATAGAGGAATTAAACTTTATGTGGTTTGTGGATTAATTGATTTTGGGAAGTGAGGCAGATGGAGGAATCAAGGATAACCTCTCTTTGACTTAGGCAAAGAGTGCATAGAGGTGGCATTCACCAAGGGTGCAAAATGGTTCAAGAGAACTGTTGTAGTAACAGTAAAACAACTTATCGAAGGCCAATTAAGTTGTGTTTCCTTTCTGCTTTAATCTCCTTTAATCTAAAAGAACAACAAACAGGATATGTCTAGTTGATGATTTAATTAACTACAGTATGTTTAGAAGTTAGAAATTGTTATGATGCTGAAAACCTCAAGACCCTTCAAGGCTGGAATCTTTATTCCTTATTCCCTAAAAAGTTTAGGATTTTCACTATTTTCACAAGTGAGGCTATATCTGAAATTAAGATCAACCCACAAAAAAATGTAATAATTCAGAATGTTTAGTAACTGAGAAAGGGAAAAAAACCAGGGCACAATCACTTTTAGTGAAATGGACAGGGTTATTTAAATGGCTTTGAAAGTCATACTGGAAAAGTGCAATGCAAAGTTGAAACCCCATTTATTTTCTGAAATGGACAGAGCATTTGAGGGCACAGGAAATAGGATCAAAGAGAAGTTGTGAGGTAGATTTTATTCAGGGTCTTCGATTTATGTGGTTTGAAAACATCTCTAAGACTATTCTTGAAGAAAAGAGTAAGAGAAAAAGGATGTTAAAATTTTCAGTGTGTTGCACAGTCCAAAATCAAAGTTCCGACACAATTAGAAAAGAAGGAAAACCCCAGAGAAATATGGAACTAGAGAGGTCTGATTATGATAAAAATCTAAAAATGTTTTCTTATTATTTTTCTATAATCTTAGGTTAAATAATGAATTGGTTTCACAGCTGCCAAATAAGTGATCACATTATCATTCATGTTTTATAATAGCAATACACAGTCTAAGAAACTGTCAATATCTACCACTATTCACTCTTGATTCAATCCTCGGTTCTTTTTCTCAATATTTCTGACCACAATTAAGTATCTAATTCTTCATTCATCCATCTTTTACATCTTTCTTCATATACCAGTTAATTCTCTTTTAAGAGATAAATTGACATAATTCTTTAGGCACATTTTTGTATCTCTTCCCCACTGACCAGTTTTGCATAACAAGTTGTAGATCAGCTTTTATTAAACAAATGGGAAAAAAGAAAACAGGAAAAAGGTGTTAACACTAATTGCAAGACAGAGTTTAAATATCTGGGCTACTCAAATCACTGTTCATAGAACAATAAATATCAGTTTCTCTTGGTTATTTAAATAAATTTTCAGAAACAGGTAAATTGTCAGGATTTATAACTATTACTGATGAGAAAGATATGAGGAACAGAAATAAGAAGTATCACCCAACAGCAGAATAAGCAGAGATAAAAGTTTGTGAGAAAGTCTAAGTGAAGTAAGATGATAAAAGTGTAAATAGAAAAATGTTTTTTTCTGAGCCCAGGAGAAAAATAAAACGTAAAAGTCTTATGAAGATTATAAATATGAAAATGGAATTATACTTTATTTTTATACGTATAAATATTTCCTTAAATTGGCCACACATAGTTGTACACAGAACCTAGATGTCAGCTCAGTTGAATATTTTATAATATTCATTCATTCACTTATTCTTTCAAAATATATTACTTTTTTGTTTGTTTTTTGTTTTTTTGCGGTACGCGGGCCTCTCACTGTTGTGGCCTCTCCCGTTGCGGAGCACAGGCTCCAGACGCGCAGGCTCAGCAGCCATGGCTTACGGGCCCAGCCACTCCGCGGCATGTGGGAGCTTCCCCGACCGGGGCACAAACCCTTGTCCCCTGCATCGGCAGGCGGACTCTCAACCACTGCACCACCAGGGAAGCCCCAAAATATATTACTGAATAGCTATTATATGCCAGGCATTATTATAGGTATTGATGATAAGCAAAATTCCTGCTGTCAAAGTATATATGTATTTAAGCAGAATAGGCTCAATAAATAAATGAAATAAAAAGAAGATAAATAGGAGAAAATACAGAAATTAAAATGAACTGACGTGCTGATATATGGTCAAAGAGGATATCTTTGAGTAGATGATGTTTAAGATAGTATCTAAAGTCAGGGTGGAGCTATCCAAAAGCACAGCTCTATGTTGTGTCATATCGTAGTCTAGAAGGCATTAACGTTCCTGTATGATGATTAAGGAAAGAGCGTTCCAGACAGAGGCTTCACTGATTGCAAAGACAAGCACCAGTTGGAATGACTGAGAGACTGAATATAGAAACAGACAATGGCCAGATCATATATGGCAATATAACTCTAACCCATGTCTGCAGCAACAGTCCCAGAAGCCAAACCAGGTTCCCTACTTTTGCCTCTGTTTCCAGTTCAAGACCAAGAGGTAGCCAAATGTGTTCACCAGTTACATAAGAGACTCTGCTTCTATTTAGCCCCTTTACAGCTTCCCCATGCCAGCAACTTTCAATGAGAGCACACCTGAAGCTTTGCCTTTTGTTCACTATAAAGCTTTCCCACTGCCCTGACTGCCTTTGAGTTTCTGCCAAATGCAATTAATGGTGACTGACTCCCTTTTTAGCTATGAATGCACAGACTCTCTTTTCACTCCAGTGGTCTTCATTGATTTCCACATGACTTTGGCTTGAGCCATAAAGAAAATTAAGGCAATATGACTGGAGTCCCTGAAAGAAGGGGAGAATTAAGCATAGGTTAAATCACGTGGGGTCCTGCAAACCAGAAAAATTTAGATTTTATTTTCAGTGCAATGGGAATGCTTTCTGAGGCCTGGGGAGTAGGTGGTAAGGAGGAGTTCAAAGAAGGGAGTAACATGATTTGATTTATTTTTTCCTTATTTGTTTAGTTTTACTATTTTGGTTTTCAAATTATTATTTTATTTTCCCTAATTTTTTTCTTATACATTTTATTTTACTAGTTTATCTTATTTTAATTAAAAAAATTTTTGTAATTAAAAACATTTATCTTTGCTGTTTTTAAAATAATTGACTTCATTTTTTAGAGCAGTTTTACATTCACAGCAAAATTGAGTGTAAAGTACAGAGTTCCCATATATCCCCTCCCCTCATACATGCACAGCCTCCCCAACTACCAATATCCCTCACCAGAGTGATGCATTTGTTAAAATCAGTGAACCTACGTTGACACATTATTATCACCCAGAGTCTATAGTTTACATTAGGGTTCACTCCTGATGTTATAGATTCTATGGATTTTGTCAAATGTATAATGACATGTATCCACCATTATAGTATCATACAGAATAGTTTCACTGCCCTAAAAATCCTCTGTGCCCCATCAGTTCATCCCTTCTTCCCCTCCAGTTCCTGACAATCAGTAATCTTCTACTGTCTCCATAGTTTTGCCTGTTTCAGAATGTCATATAGTTATAATCATACAGTATATTGCCTTAGCAGATTGGCTTCTTTCGCTTAATAGTATGTCTTTTAAGTTTCTTTCATGTCTTGTCTTGGTTTGATAGCTCACTTTTAGCAATGAATAATATTACATTGTCTGGATTTCCCTTAGTTTATTCGTCCATTCACCTACCGAAGGACATCTCATTTGCTTCCAAGTTATGACAGTTATGAAAAAGCTGCTAAAAAAATTTGTGTACGGGCCTCTGTGTGGACATATGTTTTCAGTTTATTTGGGCAAATATCAAGGAGCAATAATTGCTAGATTTTGTGGTAAGAATTATGCTTGGTTCGTAAGAAACTGCCAAACTGTCTTCCAAAGTATCTGTACCATTTTGCATTCCCACCAGCAATGAATGAGAGTTCCTCTTGCTCCGCATTTTCTCTAGCCTTTGGTGTTGTCAGTGTTTTGGATTTTGGTCATTCAAATAGTTGTGCAGTAGCATCTGATTTTTGTTTTAATTTGCAGTTCCCTAGTGACATAAGATGTGGAACATCTTTTCATATGCTTGTTTGCCATCTGTATATCTTCTTTGGTGAGGTATCCATTCTGATCTTTGCCCATTTTTTATTTTTATTTATTTATTTTTTTTTTTGCGGTACGCCTCTCTGTGTTGTGGAGCACAGGCTCCGGACGCGCAGGCTCAGCAGCCATGGCTCACGGGACTAGCCTCACCGCGGCATGTGGGATCTTCCCGGACCGGGGCACGAACCCGCGTCCCCTGCATCAACAGGCGGACTCTCAACCACTGTGCCACCAGGGAAGCCCTGCCCATTTTTTAATCAGGCTTTTTATTTTCTTATTGTTGAATTTTAGGAAGTTTGTGTATATTTTCAAAAAAGTCCTTCTCGGATATTTCTTTGCAAATGTTTATTGCCCGTCTGTGGCTTGTATTCTCATTTTCTTGAAGTGGCTTTTGCAGAGCAGAAATTTTTAATTTTAATGAAGTCCAGTTTATCAGTGATTTCTTTCATGTGTCATGGTTTTGGTATTGTATCTAAAAAGTCATCATCATATCTAAGGTCATCTAGATTTTCTCTTATGTTATTTTCTGGGAGTTTTACAGTTTTGTGCTTGACTTGCTTTTTTTAAAGCTTAATCAGGTACTATGTATCCAGAATGGCTTATAAAAAGGCAAACATAGAAGGAGGGTGACCAGTAAGAGGCTATTGCAGTAATCCATGTCAGGAATAATGATGATTTCACAAGAAAATTAACAGTAGGGGACTTCCTTCGTGGCACAGTGGATAAGACTCCACGCTCCCAATGCTGGGGGCCTGGGTTCGATCCCTGGTTAGGGAACTAGATCCCACATACATGCTGCAACTAAGACCCGGCGCAACCAAATAAATAAATATTTAAAAAAAGAAAAAAGAAATCACGGAGTATTAAGGAAAAAAAAAGAAAAGTAACAGTAGAAACGGAGAAAAATAGATGGACTCAGGATCTCAGTAAGATTTAGAAATAGAATGTTGACAGTTTGGGTGGGGGAATAAAATCAAGAATAATTCCTAGCTGGCCCCCTTCTGATTTTCATGGCAGGTTGCTTCAGAGGCAGTAGCAACCCAACTTCTGGGGTTCTTTGATTTGTATCAGTCACCAGCAACTTAGTGGGAGGGGCATTCCAGCTGCTTCTGGTAGTGTAAAGAAACTTAGATATGAGGACCTGAAAGTGAACCAATTTATTTGTAAAGCTCCAAAAAGTAAATGATTCTCTGCAAGACCAGTTAACCATGCGCACTCCACAGATCATATTTCCAGCATCCAATATAACTCATGAGTTTCAGTGACAGTGAAATAAATTTTACTGGAAATAGAGTTCATGTTTTCAAGCTCATATGTTTCCAAAATATAAAATATGGTACTTGCACTCTCTCTTTGGATGTATGGGAACAGATCTATTTTATCTTGAATATTTGCCTTTAGTTTGTTAAAGTTTTTCTGTAGAGTTTTTCAGAATTAGCAGGCTAATTGACTTTATTTTTATTTCAATGCACATTGTTGTACCTTCACATTGAAGTATTTACATTATAAATTATTATAGAAAAACTTTTAAAAAACTGAGCATTGCTATCAAAACTTAGTAAAAACTGATATATACATTAAAAACAAAAATGTTTGAGTCTCCCTGATTTTAATAGAGAATTCACCAAAGTGTGAATTTTCCGACTTTTTCCTCTTTCTTCAGGTGCTAAATTATTGGTGGATTTTTGTGGGCAGGCTTTCATGTAGTTTTAGTTAAAATATGTGCAGTAGATGGAGTAATGACCCCAAAGATGTTCATGTTCTTATCCCCAGAGCCTGTGAATATGTTACTTTACATGACAAATGAGACTTTGCAGATGTGATTAAATTAAGGATACTGAGATGAAGAGATTATGCTGGATTATCTGGGTTGGACCAATGTAATCACAAGGTCCTTATAAGAGAGATACAAGAGAGTCAAAGAGAGACATGACGTGACAACCAAATCAGAGGTAGAGAGAGAACTGAAGATGCTGTAAGATGCTTTGAAGATGGAAGAAGGAAACATAAGCCAAGTGGGCTCTAGAAGATGGAAAAAACAGGGAAACCAAGTCTACCCTAAAGCCTTCAGAAAGACTGCAGCCCTGTTAAGCCCTTGATTTTAGACCAGTAAGATCCATTTTGGACTTTTGACCTCAGAACTATAAAATACTAAATTTGTGGTGTTCTGAGATACTAAGTTTGTGGTAATTTGTTACAGCAGCAATAGGAAACAAATATAGTATATTATTCGGAAAATAGGACTTTCCATAAGAGCTGTATGATAAAAGAATATTACTGTAGCTACTGTCTTCATGAGATGGATGGTTTGCCGATCCTCGGTTCTTTAATGTCTCTCCAAAGGCATGCTACTTCTTGTAATTTTGGCTTTAAAAAGAAGAAAAAAAAAACCCTATAATTTTCATGTTAACAATTTTCAACTGGGTGGGTGATGATACTACTTAATAAATGGGGAAGATAGAGATAAAAGTTACTGTGGTTTGGTAAATCATGAGTTCCTTTTTGGCTATATTAACTTTGAGGTATGAATTACATCAAAACTGGCCCATGAATTATTTATCAGTTAGTGACAGGATAAGTACAGAAATTAGGAGTAAGAATTTAGAAATGTTTATAGCAACTTGATAGAGCTGTGATATCCAAGCTTGTGGTAATTAAAGTTGTCATATTTAACTGTGTTGACTGGTTTTTCTGCTGTCAAATTCACATGGTGAGTTGCATGGATCACCAGCTACACACTAGTTATACACTGTAAGAACACATTACAACACGTGATAATTTAAAGTTAGTTTGTTCATTGTAACCTAGAAATGTACAAATTTGAAATCCATTTTTTTCCAGAAGAATTTAAATATTGTTATAACTTTATAGGATAAATTATTGTAATTGTCTACTGACTGAAGATGAATTTTGAAACTATATCATCACTAGCATTATTTTTAATAAAAATTAAAAGTAAATATCCTCTAAGAAGCAAGCTTATTTGTCAAGATAAAAATTTTAAATATTGATATACTTGTTGCTTGTTCAAAGCCTACTAGTAGAAAATTTAATATGGGGAATCACTATTTCACTCTTAATTTTTTATTATGATGATTTCAGAATAAAAAAAATTGTGTTGAAGCAGTTATCTATTAATAATATATATGCACACATTTGCTAAATACCATATGCAGTTTTTGCAATTCTTTTTTCCTATGCTTTTCTTGTTCTAATTATACTTATTGAAATGTAACTTTAGGTCATTATATCAATGAAAAAAGGGGAGCTTATATATATATATATATATATATATATATATATATATTTTTTTTTTTTTTTTTTTTTTTTTTTTTTTTTTTTGCGGTACGCAGGCCTCTCACTGTTGTGGCCCCTCCCGTTGCGGAGCACAGGCTCCAGACGCGCAGGCTCAGCGGCCATGGCTCACGGGCCCAGCCGCTCCACGGCATGTGGGATCTTCCCGGACCGGGGCACGGACCCGTGTCCCCTGCATCGGCAGGCGGACTCTCAACCACTGTGCCACCAGGGAAGCCCCGGAGCTTATATTTTTTAATGTGCTTTTTCTTTATTATTCTAATAATTATTTTTATTGACCTCTACAAAATTATTAGTCTATGATGAACTGGAAATTTTTTTAAATACCTTTTTAAATTTATTTATTTTTGCCACAGAAAGTTGGAGATGCACTGAATTGGATGACAATTTCAAGATTTTAAGTAGGCAGCTGGATATTTTAATCTGGCATTCTCAGGAAAGATTAGTGTTAGAAATACTATATTGACATTATCAAGAATATAAATTGTATTTAAGGTCATAGGACTTGATAAGCTTTAGAAATAGATTGGCCAAAGAAGAGAAGGGTGTACATCATGGAACCTTGGCCACTTCACAAACCGAAGTCAGACAGAGGGGGTATAAGCTCCAGCAAAGGACCCTGGGAAGAAGTGATTAGAGAGATTAGAGAAGGAAAAGCAGGAATAAGATGTCACTGAAGCCAGGTATTGAAAGAGTCTAAAATAGAAAAAAGAGGGTCAAATCTATAAAATTTTGACAAGAGATTGGTTAAGATGAAGACAGAAATGTGACCATTAGATTTGGCAACATGGAAGTCTTGGGGGATTTTCTCAAGTGTTGGAAGTAGAAACTTTAATGTAGTGAGTTGGGGATATGGTGAGATATAAAACTGGGAGGTGAAGTAAGTTTTGCTGTAACAGTGTATAGAAAAATGGAACAACAATTGGATGAAGCCAAGGGCGTGTGAGTGTCTGTGTGTGTGCATGCATGTGTGCGTGCACGCGTGCATGTTTTAATAGAAGAGTAACCAGGAAATATGTGTATGCTCATGGGAACAATCCCCACAGTGAGAGATAAATTGATAACTGAAAAAGATAGAGTTGTTAGAGAAGGGAAAAGGGAATAAAGTCTAGCACACAATTGGTTGTCTTGCCCTTTGATAGGAGACATGGTACTGTAATCCTAGCAATAGAAATGAAGTAGAGAGTATGGCATAGGTACAAATAACTAACAATTACAGATACATATAAACAGTTTGACAGGGAATTTTTTCGGGTGAAAAAATAAGAAAACAAAATAATTTGAGTAGTATTGTAGATAATTCTACCAGAAACAAAAAGTAAAATGCTTTCCATTTCCCTGATGTTAAGCAGGATAATATCCTGTCTCTACCACCCATTCCCAAATATGATATTGTCAACAAAGCATTTTCCATAATAATTCTTTCTGTTTTCATAGTTAATCTATGGGAAAAAATCAATATTCACATGAAATGGAAGAATAGTACTATTAATATTGTTTTTGCCTGAATCAATTCATTTGAGAGTTTCTACCAGGTCACATTTCCAAGAAAACTAAATTCAAATATGAAAAGAGACTTTGTTCATGTTACCGTTCATGGTATAACTGCTCTAATGTTTCCTTTGACTCATTTTCCACCTCCAAAAATATAAGATAATGTGCCTCTGTCTCTACCTGTAGCTTCCAATGAGAGGTTTTCTCCTTTCTGAATACAATTTCATAAACCTTTTCCTGACTCTTCCTTCACAAATGAAAAGAGAACACTAAAATAAAGTGAAAGAATACTTTTTAGAGGTTTTCTTAGCTTTATTGTTTTATTGTGTTTATTTTACTGCTAGGAAAAAATGCAAAACATACAAACAGTAAAAAGGCCTCCTGTGTGACTCTTAACTCTTCTCTATTTTTCACGTAGATCTCATACCTACAGTACACAAAGAAACAAAGTAAAATTCTTCTTCTCAGAGAAAAAAGGTATTTAGACCCTTGGAACGTTTTCATAAAGAAAAACAAGTCAGAGTGAAGGTGATAAGGAAATGGGATGAAGAAAATGGGTGAGCTTCAAGTGCTGCCTAGAAGTCCTGTGTCTGTGGAGCAAAGTGGTGGAGGGGTGAAGAGCTGGAAAGCGGAGGGATACTGGGACATTAACCTCCCTTCCCCTTTCCTTTCCCACTTGCCATCAGATCTCCCTGGGGACATAGCCCAGGGTGATAATAAGATGTGGGCTTCAGGTAAGAGTAGCGCAATTGCAGCCAGTTGTGGAGGAGGTTGGGAGACATCTTGTCCAGGATTTTGGTAGTGGCTGCATTAAAGGAATGCCCTTAGCCAAAAAGCAGTTAAGGCACCCTCAAAAAGTACTTTATATTTGGGAAATAAGGAGAGTATAATAAAAGCTGAATACTCTTGAACACTAATTTTTTTTTGGTTTCTTCAAAATTAAGTAAATCAGTTCTTTTGTTGTTGTTGTTCATATATTTGGATTTAAGCACTTTCAAGTGAATTTCTCATATTCCCAAATAGTCTCCAAGTTATTGGAAGATACAGGCAAGTATAGGGACAGGCCCCAAACCAATAATATAAATATTTGTTAATAGTTCAGGCATTTGGAATGAAATGAAGCATGCTTTAGTCATAATGTGTAATAAAAAGGGGTATACAGAGATCTGTCACCTTCCATTTTCCATGTGTCAATTATTCTTACATTCCACCATAGGAAAATAATTATTTTGAAAAATGAAATGGTTACATTGGTGTATTCCTTTAGTTTAACAATAATATTTGGAATACGATAGGGCAAGCTCCCCTCTTTATTTTTTCAGAATTAGCTATTTTTGGACATTTATTCATCAATATGAATTGCAATGGAGTTTGTCATGTTTCATGAAAAATATAGTTGTGATACTAGTTGTAAGCATATTGACCTTGTAGATTAATTTTGAGAGAATTTCATGTTTTCCCCTTATGAGCTTTTCCATTCACTTGCTCCATTTATTAAGGTCTTTTTTTGACCTTTGGTAATTTACCCCTTTTTCAAAAAATGAGTGCTTTGTGTTTATATCACTAAATAAAATGTTCAGGTACAACCAGATGATTTTGACTAATACAAACTGATGACAGGTATGTATTATAATACATTTTCAGTTGTTTTTCATTGTATTTATATTAAAAGTTTTCCTAAAATATGTGCACATTTTCTTTTGTGCTAGAATATCTTTGTTAAATGAGTTCTTTGGGATTAAAATACTTTAATGAGGGAAATATTAATTATCTGACCTAGTCAATTCCTAGATATTTCAGTTAAACACTTATATAAGTTGTATTTAAAGAAAAGGTAGAAACAATTACACTGTACGTATTCTTTCTGAAACTTACAATTTTCCCTTAGCAATACATTATGAACTTTTTTCATTGCCATTAAATCTTCTATAACATTATTTTAAAGATTGCATAATATTCCATTATGAGTCTTTTGATACTTGAAAGATTTTTGGTCTTTAAAGTTCTACATTCAAATACAAACATCAGTAAGAGTGGAAACATCTTAAATCATTATCAGTACACATCTTAGCTAAAATTAAGTTATCCAGTTCTTTCCAACCATGACAGCTAATTCCTGGGGAACGCTCCTCAAGGCTGGTGTCTGGGGGAAGGTAGAGCAGGAATAGAGCACAGACAGAGGAGGTGAGGGGAGGATGTCAAACAACAAAAGGATCCACTTCAGGATTTCTACAAGGACCATACTTGGATGGAGATCATAGGTGTGAAGCTAATTAGAAGTTAACTAATGGAGCTGAATGATATCTAGGGTAGAGAGAACATGACCATTTCTGTTTCTGAATCTCTATCCTAGGACTTGTGAAAACTTAGACATTATTGAGAATCTGAAGTGTTCTGAAACTCTACCCTGGCTTCTCAGCTAAACAGTATAGACTGGTTTCCGGAGACAGATACACTCCTCTAATTCATTGCCCTCTTCCTTACACTCCTGTCTGTGTGCCCTATATTTCTGGGAGGAAGAAGGGGGAGGGGGTGGAGAGAGTCATAGAAGGCATTGAAAAGGTCATGACTGATGGCTGTTAATGAGCACTAATATGTGCACTTATATGTATTAACTCAATTCTTGTGATGCTCACAACAATGCAATGAGGTAGGTACAGTTATTAACTCCAGTGTGCAGAAGTGAAGCACAAAGAGGTCAAATAACTTACCTAAAGTCACATGTTGTTAAGTGGCAGAGCCAGACTGAAATTTATGAAGATTGATTAATTTATTCAACAAATATTTGTGAGTCACCTATTACTGTGTCCCAGGCAGTATTCTAGACATTGAGCTTAGATTAATGAACAAATTAAATCTTCTGCCTTCATGGATTAAAAATTCTGGTGGGAGAGGTAAACAATAAACAAATAAAACTACACATGTGTCCTAGAATATCACATAGTGGTAAATACCAAGAGGAAAATAAAGTGTGGTGTCCCAAAAGGCAAGAGAAGAAGAGACCAAATGTGTCAAATGCTATGGAGTCTTAAAGAGAGAGTACAGTTTAGCCTCCAAAGGGAGCAATGTGTGAAAGAGCACAGAAGTGTAGGAGAATGCTATGTTTTTCTCTATAAGTTACTATAATGTGACAGGAGTATTCCTGAGGGAGGGCCTGGTGAAGGATGAGACTGGATCATAGTCATGGGGCACATCAAGATGGGCTGTAGATGTTGGCTACAAATGTAGGGCTTACCTTGAAGGCCCTTCAAGAAATACTGAGCATTTTTAAGAAAATGAGTGACATGAGAAGATTGCACTTTGGAAACAGTCCTTTAGTGTCTGAGAGGAGACTTGACTGGAGAGTCCTGGGGATGAGACCAGTGATGACAAGTAATGGTAACCAGGGCCAGAAATGATGAAGGTCCAGATCAATTCAGGGGCAGTGCAAACAGAGAGGAGAAGATGAATCTGGGTGCTATTTAAGGGTAAGAATCAATAGGCCTTGGTGATTGGGGTGATCCAGGTGATAAGGCAGAGGAACCAGAGATATCTTTCTGGGTCTGTAGCTTGGTAAACTACATAGATAGGAGTGCCTTTCACGGAAAGAGAGACCACAGGATCAAGAGGAGATAACATTCAACTTCAAGGCTTTTTAATTTGTAGTCATGTATGGAATATTTGTATGAATGTGTTTAGTGTGAGTATGAATTATAGGGATTTTAAACTCAAGAGAGAGCTACAGATATTGGAAATTTCAATGATATAGGAGTAGTTAAAACCCATGGAAGTGAGAGAGATCATCTTACAAAATCGTTTTCAGGCAAAAAGAGATGAGGGCCTAGGAAAGCACATTTAGTAACAATGACAGAAAATGCTGAAGAGTTGCCCATGAAAATAACCAAGTAAGAATGGCCTGACCAGAGGCACAACAATAAAGATTCAGAGACAGGGTCCTGGGTCCCTATTACCCAATCATAATGTGCCTTGCATGATATCATGTTCTCTACATTGTAGCATCATCACAATTAAACATCCAGAAGACGTAGAAAAAATGAAAGTCTGAAATTTGATCAAATGGGAAACATAATCATATAGGAAATTAGCTTTGTTAACTGCAAAAGTGTTTAATTTTGTCTTTGATACTATAAACATTCCAAGTTTTATATCAGCATAAACTAAAAAAAGAGATACGTTATGAGTATATTCACTAGGAGACATCTCTAACCTGTCAGATTGTATCCTTAACCCTCATTATTTGTTTTGTTGGATGCCTCTCCAGAGTGGAAAGAAGAAAGTCAGTAGCAAGCTCTATCCTAGAAGCTATAGAAAAGAGCATTTCAGAAAGCAAGGAATAATCAATATTTTCAAGTGCCATAGAGAAGTCTTACATGAATGTATTGAAGGGCAGCCATTAGCTGTGGTACTAAAAGGGCATTAACAGCTTTATAAAGAACTGTTTCACTGTGTGAAAGGTCCTGGGTGCAGGTAAAATGATCCAGGCAGCAGTGAAATTATAGTAGAATAAGCAATAAAGGGACTTCCTGGTGGCACAGTGGTTAAGAGTCCACCTGCCAGTGCAGGGGACACGGGTTTGATCCCTGGTCCGGGAAGATCCCACGTGCCGCGGAGCAACTAAGCCCGTGCGCCATAACTACTGAGCCTGCGCGCCTAGAGCCCGTGCTCCGCAGCAAGAGAAGCCACCGCAATGAGAAGCTCGTGTACCTCAACAAAGAGTAGCCTCCGCTCGTCACAACTAGAGAAAGCCCACGTGCAGCAACAAAGACCCAACACAGCCAAAAAATAATTAATTAATTAATGTTAAAAGAGAGTAAGCAATAATTTATTTGGGTAGTAATGTAGACATTGAAATGGAGAATGTAGACAAAGGAGGGAGAGAAAACGAACAATAGCTGGAGAGGGGTGAAGAAATAAAGAGGATATGTTTTGTTTTATATTTGTCTTTATATATATGAGAGAAACTTGCATATGTTTATACATAGAAAGGAAATAAAGGAAAAAACTCATAAAGAAGAGGTGGTATATGCTGAAAGATACAACATTTAATTGAGAGATAGCTTAGAGGTAGAGTGTTGGAACTCAGTGAGAAAATGAAGGGATAAAACTTTGGTTGGTTGAGGGCCAGGATATTTTGAATCCTGAAAAAATAATTTATGTATTTTTCTAGGACCAAGTACTGGGCCAGAATTTTGATGGGAGTCTTTTCAGTTATTGCATTCTAATTTCTCTGTACAGAAAAAGGAGAAGTGAAGGGTTAGTTCTGAGAGTAAGGAAAAGCAGTGGTAGAATAGGGGTCTTGAGAAGGTTGGAAGAGCTGTCTGGGAGCGTAGCAGATCGAGCTAACTGGAGCCATGGTGGTAGGCTGAATTCCAAATATGGTCCCTCAAGGCATAGTAAGTGTGCCCTGGTCACTCAGTCCAGCACTAATTTAGGTACTACTGTCAAGGAATGTTGCAGATGTAATTAAAAGCCTGTCAGTTGATTTTAAGATACAGAGATTATCTGGATGGGCCTTAAAAGGTGAGCCTTTTTAAACTGGAGTATTTACTAGTCTGGTGCGGAAGAATCACAAAGATTTGAAATATGAGAAGAATTCAACAAGCCATGGCTGGCTTTGCAGATAGAGGGAGCCATATAATGAGAAATGCAGGTGGCTTCTAATAGCTGCCAGCAGCCCTGAGCTAACAGCCCGCGAGTAAATGGGGACCTCAGTCCTACAACTGTGAGGAGTGGGGTTCATCCAACAGTCTGAATGAACTTGGAAGAAAATTCTTCCTCCAGAGCCTCCAGATCAGAGCCCATCCTAGTCATCACCTTAATTTCACCTTTATGAGACTTTATGTAGAGAACTCAACAAAGCCTGCCTGAACTTTTTCTTTTTTTTTTTTCTTTTTTTGCGTTACGTGGGCCTCTTACTGTTGTGGCCTCTCCCTTTGTGGAGCACAGGCTCCGGATGCACAGGCTCAGCGGCCATGGCTCACGGGCCTTTCTGCTCCGCGGCATGTGGGATCCTCCCGGACCGGGGCACGAACCCGTGTCCCCTGCATCGGCAGGTGGACTCTCAACCACTGCGCCACCAGGGAAGCCCTGAACTTTTCTTACCTTCAGAACTTTGAGATAATAAATGGATATTGTTTTTAGCTGTAGTACCTTATAGTACTTTGTTACACAGCAATAGAAAACTGAAACAGCCATGTTAAAGTGTTCCTAGGCTGAAGTTGAGGTCCCGGGATCTTTGCTTATCTCAAACAAATGGATTTTCTCCAGGATCACTAAGGCACAAACCAGAAACAGTGGACAAATGGATTGGTTCGGAGTTTAGGAAGTATGGAGTTTGGGGTAGTTAGAGAAAGAATAGGAGTTAAAAGTGGGATTATAGAGAGGCAAGAAAAAAATGATATTCTGAAGTACTGAAGAATTTCTGAAGTCAGTACATGGGCAGAGGGAGATACGGAAGTGAGGACACTGGGAAAAAGGAAGAGTGCTCTTTAAGGTTTAGAGATGAAACAATTTCAAATGTGACTATAGATATGAAAACCTGGTGCAGAGTAGGGGGAAGGGGCCTTAGGTTTATGAAGGTAAAGACATCCAGGCTCATAAACTCTGTGACAGAGACCCTGAAGTCTCCTGACAAGTTGAAAGGAAGAAAGTAGTAAAAATGCTGAAGTGGCTAAGGATGTTGTCAACTTCAGGAAAGAAGGGGATGTGACATAGCCTGATGATGTGACTTTGAAACAAAAAATTTTATTGGAAATTGGCGGAGCAGTGGTTTAGATGTGGCAAAACTCTGTGCTCTACATATGAATCAAAATTATACATATATCCCCAATAACATGATACAGGTAGTAATTAAGCCTTATTAAAATTTATCAATGGAAATGCTTATTTTTATTTGGCAAATATAACTCAATTTCGCCCTAAAAAACCCAAATTGTTTTTCCACTGCTATTAACATTTATATAAATGCCTATGCCTGCATTATAGTATGTTGTGAATGTCTGATACTGCAGAGCACACATTTTAATGGTGATTTTCCTATTCTGTTAACTGTCTATGTTAAGTGAAAAGCAGAAAATGATTTGACATTTAAAAATATGAATTGTTAGTTTGAAGCAATGTTCTGAAGTCAAAATTTTTAGACTATATTTTATATGCTTTCATTTTTGAAAGCTGAAAATCCATTTGAAATTGGCCCTTTTATTCTGTCAGCTTAGTGGTGAAGAGGGCAGGGTCTACAAGTTAAATTTGTCCTTGACACTAGGAAGAAAGTAAAGTAGTGGTGTTTGAGATGCAGCACATGCCTGTTCTATGCTAGCACACAGCTGTCATGAGTCTTCCCCTGCAGAAAAAAAAGACCAAGATTATGATCATAACCTTGAGTTATCATCACCTGTGGTGTTGGTGTCTTATCTACCTGTAAGAACACTTATGAATTTTAGGTGGAAATAATTCTTGCATTTATCTAGAGTCAGGAGAAAGCATAGTTTTACTTTCTTCTATCAAAGAAGGCTAACATATTCTTTTTTTTTTTAACATAATCTTCAAGCATGGGATACATTTAATCTTCGTATCATGATGATATTTCCATTTCACAGGTTTAGCTACAACAGTGTAATTTAATAATCTATGAGTTTATTATTTTATTTTATATAAATTATAGGCTATATGATTAATGTAAAAGAATTTTGTACAATGATTCTGGTTTTAATTGCTATATTTTTTCTTTGTACTCAATTCTTCTTCCTTGTTATTTTTTTTAACCTGTCCTTTTATAGTCTTGAGCCTCATTTTTGTGTTCTAATATTCTTCAAAGTGTTCTACAAATTCTATAATTGTAAAACCACTGTGTGTGTGTTTTTGTATACACATACATATATGTCTCTGTGTGTATAGCACTTTTCATCGCTATGATTTTATTTCTCCTGATATATCCTTTCATTTCACAAATATTTAATGAGTGTCCTCTATTTGCCTATCAATGGTACTGGGTGATTGGTTATCCAAAGGTGAGCAATACTTGATTTCATAGAGCTCACCTGATATCATAGAGCTTACCATCTAGAGAGGGAGACAGTCATTAAAAGCTAGTTATGCGAATGTATGTAAATGAGTTGTACAGTGTTCTGATTGCATCTCTAGGAAGGATTTGATTTGATTTAACCAGAGAGATCAGAGAAGAGCTTTCCTAAGGACTATGTGAGCTAAGATATCTGAAGAAAGGGAAAGAGCATTTCAGAAAGCTGGAACAATATGTGCAAAGGCCCTGTGGCAGCACCCAGCAAGGTACTCTGGAGCTGCTGAAAGAAGGCCACTCTGACTGGAGTACAGAGAATGGAAATGAGAATCTCAATGTGGGTTAACACTGGAGAGGTCAGCTGGGGCCAGACCAGGCAGGAGACTAGACCATATTAAGAAACTCAGTCTTTATCTTAAGAGCAATAGTGAACTATTTAATAGTTTTAAGAAAGAGAGTGGTATGATCAGGATTCCATTAGAAATAAACTGTTTCTGAGGAGGTCTAGAGAAGGGAACAGATGGAAAGGTGCCATCTCCCTGCTCCAAATCACTGCTCATCTTCTGAAGTAGGCTGTAATCACCTCACAGATGCAAATAAAAATCTTTACTGGGCTCTCTCCTATGTTATCTTCCAGGCATCTCGTAAATGAAAACCTAACTTGTTATCAGGCGCCCAGCTGCTATCTGAGTAATAGGGAACCGTCTGGAGTCCACAGGGAGCAGCACATCCCAATGAATTGGAGAATGGTGAGTTTCCCCGCGAGAGTTGTGGATCGCTGACTGAAAGTTAATGTTAAGCTGCCCTCATGCTTAGAAGCAGCTGCATTAGCAGGACCTCTTTCCTTTCTTTGGCTGTTTCAGACTCTGCTGAACTGATGGAAATGAAGTCCATAATTTCAGCTCCGGTCATTAACCCCCTGCTTTGTGTTTTTACTAATCATTAACTTGTCATTTGTGTTAAAGAGAGGCTTTGAGCTCAGGGGGCTAGGACTTCAGTGCAGTGGGGACCAAGTACTGAAAGCAGAAAATGCATGACAAATTGCAGTGACAAAGCTATCTTGGTCACCTTGTACAAAGGAAAATCTCTTTCTAAATAATGCAGATGGTGCTGGGATTTGAAACCCTTTGTGCTGTGGAGAAGAAAAGCAAGAACATGCACTGTTACTAGAAGGAAACTTGGTTGTGATAGCTGAGAATTGTTATATCCTGTAGCCATTGAATAATTTAGCCCCACTAAGAAGGAAAAACATGAAAAATGTTTAGATCTCTAGATCCATTTTCTATTTGTGTACAAAATGCAGGTTTAAGGTGAAATAATCATCAGTTGAGTTCATCAAGCCTTTAGTGATCAGGCATTGAACTAACCCAATCTCATTCCTGCCCAAATGATCTTTTAAACCGTATCTCCCTCATTCTTCTCTAATTACTGTCACCAAATGGCTAGAATCAAAGCTACTTCATATTCCACTAACCCAGTTTGTTCCCTTTGAGCTCTCCTACCCTTTCTTTCTACTCCAGGCTTTCCTATCTTGAAGTCTCTGGTTAAGTCTACCATGTCTCCAGACTCCCCAGATGATGAGCTGCCCAAGAGAGTATACTCTCCATGAACTCAGTAACTTGTATTTAGTACTTGTTGCAACATTTTTATTAGTAGTATTAACTCCTGTATATTATTTAGTAGTAAATTTCAACTACCCAACTCAATGTAATCTCCTTGGTGTCAGAGAGCTAATGGAATATTATATTCAGTGTGGTTTAATGAACAAAATTTAAGCTGTCTGGTTCAAACAGGAATCAAAATAACCTTTGCTTTCATTGGTTTCAGGAGTGAGAAAAAGTCTTGGAATGTTCATTTTTACCTTTTTTTTCTTGAGTTGTATATTTGGGCACTAAATCTAATTCTCTTTAATTAAGGTCGCTAGTAGCCTAAATCCACCATGCCTGTGTTCTGGCATTTGTGCAATTAAGTATGTTCCTAGTTATATACACCTTCATGTATTATTTCAATTTTATAAGATTTGTTTTATTATAGTAATTACATAGGAAGAATGTGGAAGAATAATCTTTGGTTAATAAAGGATCTCACATATTTATCCTGTTAATTAGGCTTTACTGGGTATAAAATAATATGAGTTTTTGAAAATTATATGGGTATTAATTGTATATTATATAAGCCGTCTGAAATGAATAGACATAAATACATATCTACAAGAGGATAAGGAATGAAGTAAAGGAATAAAAAAGAAATATTATGATTATAACCTTTTATTATATTGATTATATTGTTAATTATATTGTTATTATATTGTTAATACTAGGAGCTATTTTTATGTTGACCGTGTATGTCTTTTTTTCTCATAACACATAAAACAAGCTCTACTATCTCAAAGCCTTTCATGTGAAGAATTTATTATGAATATTATTTAATTTTACTTAAAAAATGTAACAGTGCGACAAATCAAACATCATTCACTGCTGATTTAGCAAAATGAGTTTTCTTTAGGCATAAAGTAAAATCCAGACCATAATGCTTATCCTTCACTACCAAAAAGTTCTTGTGTAAACTTTCATGTCAGAAAATACGCTTGATGGTTGATCACTTTCATTTTTGAAATATATTTCTTTTTCTGCAGTGTGCTAAAAATAGCTTTAAATCTAAACAGCATGACGAATCACATCTATTTCTTATTTGGAAAAAGGCTCTTGTATTATTGCATTTTTACACAATTATCATCATTCAGAACTACTTTTCCTCCTAGTGAACACTTGTCTTTATCCATGTATTGGCTGCTGGCAGAGCTGACATTTTATTTGTTGGCTGATTTCCCATATGCAGTACCTTTGTGTATTGTTCCTTCTTTGAGTGTTTAATAATCCACTGTATATTTTATTTGTGACCTTACTAAGAGCAGGTCTTTATAGCATGCATCATGATACAGAAAATTCCACTGAAAGTAATATAAAATAATACCCTGGGAAACCTATTTTCATCCATGGAATTTAAGTCACTTGATATAATAACCTTGTTATTTTGACACAGAAGATGGTAAAATCTGAATTTTGTTTTTATTTTTTGATATTAAGAAATGGGTTGGGCTTTCCTTGTGGCGCAGTGGTTGAGAGTCCGCCTGCCGATGCAGGGGACACGGGTTCGTGCCCCTTTCCGGGAAGATCCCACATGCCGCGGAGCGGCTGAGCCTGTGAGCCATGGCCGCTGAGCCTGTGCGTCCGGAGCCTGTGCTCCACAACGGGAGAGGCCACAACAGTGAGAGGCCCACGTACCGAAAAAAAAAAAAAAAAAAGAAAAAAAGAAATGGATTGTATACGTAAAATAGAAACCTAAATTAGCATAATCCTGAGGATGTGGATTTAAAAACAGTTTGACTGGTTTTCTGAGAAATAGGGTTAAGGTTGAGGAATAAGTGTAATTAAAATGAAAGACTCTGCCTCACAACATTCACACATCAGATTGTGCTCCATGCCTTCAGATGTTTTATCAGTCCAATAATGCACACTAGAGGAGGGAATATTTAGCAGCCTGTTAACTACTCTTTCTGCAAAGGTGGCATTGGATGTGAGATTGTACTTTGCAGGGAAGCTTGTTTTTTTTTTTAATGAGCAACCTGTGTTGTAAAAACTGATTTGCATTCTATGTTAGTAAATCAGGGTGGTATTCTACCATAATCTCAAACTTCTTTGGTGCAAAATAATATTTCTTGGCCTCAGTTTGTGTTTCTGTAAAATGGAAAACATAGTTTATATTATTCTAAGGTCTTCTTAGGTCTTAGGTCTTTCCTTTCATTCTGTGGTTGATTATATTTAGAAACAGTCATGCTTACTATCTGTGATTACAGATTATCAACCAAAATATTCTATCAGTGTTGAGCAGATTTCTTGACTTGTATACGGCTATTTTTGTTGAAGCCTAAGGTGTTTATAGAAAGTACAAAGATCAGGGATATCTCAAACAAATGTAAACTGGGACTTTGGAATTAAGCTGTAAAAATCCATCCAGATAGCAGACACTCCTCTTGCTATAGGAGCAATCACACCAACGTGGAACTTTGACTCAGGCCTTCTAATAACCGTTTTTTGACATGTTTGTTCACAAGTGGGAAAGAAAGAGCAAACAAAGTTTAGAACCGACATACTCATGAATGCATATCTATATGTGATAAACTTTTAAAATAAAAACTATTATCCTTAACGTTCTAATATGAAAAGGGCTTGATAAAGTAACTTCAAATCTCTAGGCCTCAACATTTTCACATATAAAATATTGAATTAGACAAGTTAAAAATAATACACTAAAATCCCCTCCAGCTTTGATACTTTCATTGACTGGATCACAGACTCTTCTCTGACAAAGATTAGTGGCTACTGGGCCTGGGTTCCCACAGGGTATGGCACCACACAGAATAGAAGAAGGAAGGCAGAGCTTGAGGGAAGAATCAAGGTATCATGGTAATAAAGACCACAACTACAGCAATGTGTATTGTTTCAGACTTATAAGTTTGAAAGTGCTTTCATATCTGATCTTTCATTTGGTCATCCTCTAAACTTTTTGGTGTAGTTGCTACAGATAATACTTTCCTTTACTTGCAAAACAGGAGATTGAAATTCAGAAAAGTGACTTACTCAGAAAATAATGGCACGTTAGAATCAATTCTCTCACCTGATTTCTGCAGTGGTCCTCACATTGAGCATTCATGAAAAACATCTAAATAGCATGTTAAGTTTGCAGATTTGTGGTCTCCACCTCCAAATAATCTCATTT
The DNA here is from genome assembly GCF_011762595.2 of Tursiops truncatus. NCBI lineage: Eukaryota > Metazoa > Chordata > Mammalia > Artiodactyla > Delphinidae > Tursiops > Tursiops truncatus. The sequence goes on from NC_047037.1 coordinate 91,013,879, forward strand.
AATAAGACTGGATAAGGCTCAATATTCACTACCTTTACCTAACCTCTCATGATTCTGATGCACGCTATGAGGAATTCTGCCCTACACCTAATCGTGTGTCCCAAATACTATTTTCTTTTTCTTCTCTGTCAGCCTTGAAAGTAGGCTACATTTTTTTTCTTTTGGTTTGGTTTTTTTGTTTTTGCGGTACGCAGGCCTCTCACTGCTGTGGCCTCTCCCGTTGCGGAGCACAGGCTCCGGACGCGCAGGCTCAGCGGCCATGGCTCACGGGCGCAGCCGCTCCGCGGCATGTGGGATCCTCCCGGACCAGGGCACGAACCCGTGTCCCCTGCATCGGCAGGCGGTCTCTCAACCACTGCGCCACCAGGGAAGCCCGAAAATAGGCTACATTTTACGTGTCGGCATTTTATATATGTAAATACTGTTTCTGAAAGACAGCTTATCAAAGGTAGGGTAGTTTCACCTCTTATTATAATTCTTTTTCAGTTTTCGTTATTAGAATACCAAATAGTTTTCCCTCTGGTAAGTAATCTCATAGAAATATATTACAACATCTTACTGCATGGCAAAAAATAAATGTCTTGGCTTGGCATTCAAAGCAATTCATCAGCGCTTTTTCTGACTGTTTCTGTATTAGACCCCTGGGATATGGTCATGTCTATTTCAGTGGTCCTCCACTGCATGCTAATGATGGCATGATAACACACTTGCTCAGACTGTGATAATGCACGATAGGATTTTAAGAAAGGGTTAATCAAGTGGATCACAGAGTCAGGTAGGCCTCTTGGGTTGTCCAAAACCATTTAAATTCTCCAGACTGAATCAGAAGACAGTCCATTTCACCTTAACAATAAGTCTCAATTTTTCATGGGAAAGGCTTGGACATTGTAAATGAGCAGTTGGCTCTGTTGTTCATCAGTATCAAAAAAAAAAGACTGGTTGCAACTCTGGAAAGATTGAAATACCCAGAGAATGAACTGGCCTTCCTTCTGAGCATAGGTTGTAGGGTGGATGATATTCACATGTGACCTAATACAAATCGAACTCTCATGCTCTAGAGGGTAAATGAAAGAAAGAACAACTGAACAAAAACAAAAGGTATTTGTTCGGAGGATACATATGTATGATAACTTAAAATTCTCTACACAAATACTCTTATTTTTACATTACTAATGTTTGCATCATTTACACATAAATATTTTAGTATAGGGTTGAGCATACTGTATTGGAAATTAAATGGATTTTTCAAGGGTAGTTTTAACCATATTTAATTTCTAGTATGTGCATTGTCAGAAATTAACCCAAGCTAAAATATGGAATATAATTGTATGCTGAGTTTCCCTGCTTTATACTCTTTTCCCCATCAGTTTGTGCTAGTTGTATTTACTGAAGACGCAAGAAATGGAGTTTTCACTCCTAAAAAGAATCTGCCCTGTCATTGCCTCAAAAAAGGTTTGTAAAGGAAAGCCGAAACCATTTCAAGGCAACATGTTTCATGGTTTTTCTTCTCTGTGACCCTGAGAGCCTGACCATGTTGTGACATCAGAGGGAAAGGCAAGACCACACCCTAGTGCATGGCATTGGAGTAAAGCTGCTTGATGCCATGGAGGAGTATGTCCATTGTGCACATATGGAGGCTGGAGTCCAGGCCCTGGGGCTTCAAAACACTTCAGAGTGTCTGTACCCCCAGCATAGCAGAGAAGCAAAGCTAGTAGATATTAACAGACTGATTAGGAGACTCAGAACATAAGCTCCTCAGAAGAACCAGGGAAAAGAGAAGGCTAGAGAAATCTCCTCAGCTAAGCTGTGTGTAAAACCTGGGACATAGGTTTTATGTCCCATGAGCAGGGAATCCCAGTCATGACCAAGGTAAAATTCCCCCCTGACCCAGCAGGACTGAGTCATCGAATCCATTTAAACTAAGTACACAAACAAAGATGGCGAATATGATGTTTCTTGCATATCGGAGTTCACTTGTCAATTAAGAGTCACTTGTTTTTCAACATAACGTTTCTTGTGCTTTCTCTTTGATTCATGATCCATTTTAAATTTATATTATATGTTTATGACAAAAGCAATTTTAGGCTTTGTAACAGTCAAAATCATCAGAGTGGCCAGTGTTCAGCTGAAGGATAAGCCATTAAGTGAATGAATTGTAATCGTGCTTAGCTGATCTCTAATAATCACTGTACATGCTCATTCAGTATGAACTGGAAGGCTTGTAAATAGATTAATTTTAAAATGAAAACTATATTAATGTTATTTTATTTATTTTTCAGAGTAGAAATTAAAATTGCAGCCATTTCTGAGAGCTCCTGAACTTTCCACAGTCTCTGCTGAATTCTTAATTTTAGAATTCACGTCATTTAATGTAGCATTGGACCTTGTACTTTAGTTATTGTTTTACACTATGCCATCATAGGTGTTTCTTTTCTCTACAGCAAATGTGCTAGTGCCTTGAGGACAAATATGATATCTTCTACCACTGAATCCTTCACAACACCCCATCCAATAACATTTATTAAATATTTTATAGCTTCATCTTTGAACTATACTTATGTTTGCAATTAAAACCTCCAAAATTTAATTAACAGATAATTAACATGTCACTTTATCTCATTGGAAAGTCCATTTTAGGAATGCAGAATGATTTCTCAAATTAAGATAAGGTAATATAAAGGAGAATTTGTTTCTCTGAACCAAAATGTCTTATTTATGTTCCATCTTTCTCAGATATAAGCAGTGTTGAAGTTCCAAGCTACTAAAAATGTGTTGTATCTGTTCATTCTCTGAAAGTTTACCATCCCTTAAAGAAAAAGTGACCTTCATCTTTAAAAACTATGTCGTGTAAATGTCCTAACAACTATGTATTCTCCTTCATTTTCCTTGGGTACTTACGTAAATGTTCATTCTCTTTCTCTTTTTTCTAACTCTCTAGGAAATTTGTTTTCAAATGATAACTCACAGAATAAAACATATGCCTTCCCACAGTATTAAGTGGTAAAAATTGCCAGTGGTGTAGAGGATTAGCCAGATCCTTTTGATGTTTTGACTTCCTTGTGAGGCTATCCACGCTGGTACAGCTTTAAGTGGTAGCAAGTTTTATTTTGTGTTCCTTTCTTATTACCACTAATGGACACCTTGGATGTTTGACCTGACTTCAGTACTTATAGAGAGCTCTGATAGAAAGCTTATTATATGGTGCTACTTTCTTGGCTTTGATGTTCTTTAAACCATGTGTATGATTGCTTTTAGGGGAAAAATTCAAACTCTCTGTACTTTAGACATAAGTGAATTCTCTCTGAGACTCAGACTTGGGTCCTGAATTATGAAGTGCATAAGGGATATATAACAACTAAAGATTATTTCTAGATGCTGAAAATGGAGGCAATGTTTATAACTCACATTTAGCAGTACATTTTGAGAATTGATGCTGTTAGAATTTCTATGAGAGTGTCTCATTCCTCTGCCCTAGGGTTTTTTCCCTTATTCTTTGGATCCCTTTCAATACTTGAAGAGAAAAAGTTTCATTGGTAAATAGCATGATGATATCATCCATTTCAATATATTCTGTCCTCAGATTATGGCAGAATTTCATTGGGTCACTGGAAGTACAAGTTAACTCTCTTAAAAAGGAATTTTAAGAAATAAAATCATGTCCTTAATAATGCATTTTTAAGTCAGTAGTTTGGAGTGAAGAATGTATTTTTCTTTAAAAATACAACAGACTCCCTTCTTTCTGTTGAAAGAAAGATCCTTGGATATAGAAGAAGCAGGCTGGGTTCCAAACACCCCACTTGTCTCCATTCCTGGGGTACACAGGTCCATGCTATTTTTATTGATTTTTTAATCTAGTTTATAAAAGTTAGCTTCAATAATTATAGTGTATCAAAAAGAAGCTTATGCAACACATTTATCGTAAGAAATAGATTTTCCTTTCTGGGGATGGTGAAGAAGAGAAATAATAGAATGTGTACCTTTTTATTGGGTACCAGGCCAACTTTAGGACACATTTTTTTAGGAGACAAATTTTGATTTTTCCTCAGCCATCTCTCACCTAGATGGCAGTACCTAGCATACACGTCACTACTGCCGTCTTGTACAAATGGCAGCCACTGTTAATCAATCCCAGAGCTTTTTCATGATGAACTCATATTTGCCTTCAGAATCCTCAATACAGTGACCCAAGATTTGATAATGCATTCATTTGGCAGACTATTAAATTGAATCTCACAAAGGGGTAGTATGGCCTAGTAGTAATATTTGTGTTGAAAATACAACACAAGGAATAAGAAAGTGAGAACCTAGTGAAGAATCAATGAAAATCAATGACCGTAGCAGCTAGATAGCTCCGAGGGGGTTAACCCTCTGGGAGTGGATCAGTAGTCTCATACTTATATATGAGGGATGATGCTATGCAGTTCACTAATTCTCTTTAAGGCAGATAAATCCATCAGTAACAACGTCACTTAGTTATTTTTAAATATCTCTAAGAATTGTGGGCTGTATCCAAGAGAAATAGTCTATTTGAATTTCTATGACTAAAAATGTAATGGAACAATAGAATGTCCCTGCCTAAATAGTGGGTTTTTTCTTGCTACAGAGCACATGAGATGCCTAGCATAGTGTCTGACACAGAATAGGTAGGTGATCGATGTATGTTTGTTGTTTTTTGCTTGCCTTTCATTCAAAGAATCTAATTCAAGTTCACTGTGATTTTTTTTCTTAAAAGATTGATTAAGAATATTATGTAGGATGTTTCTGTTCATAAAATTAAAATGCATGGCAGATAAAAGTAATAGTAAAATTATGTGTATTTTTTAAGTATGCACTTATAAAGGAGATGGGTTTCCTGCCCATCTGGCGTCCAGAGCAACAGCCAAACCAATACTGTCTTTATTTAAGAGGGTCATGGAGAGTTCAGGTATTCAGAGAGCCAAAGTCCAAGCCATAAGAACAGAGTGGGTTATTCTCAGCAAAGCCTTTCCTAGAAGATCTTAGCTTATAGCCACAGATAAGAAGGAGTTTTATTTTAAGAGGATTAAGCCTAGAATTATTTGTTCGTGATGATTGCCAGGATAGCAAAAACTTTCTTCCGGAGCCTGGTAGATGAATCAGGAAACAGATCAAAAGAGCTGACTGCTAGGGTAACGACCTCAGAGAGATGCTATCACAGACTCAATGCTTGTTGGAAAAAAACAGTTCAAAAGATTGGGAGGAGTCATTTAAAAAGGCGGTCAGTGCAGCATTGATTACTGATAAGCAACTATTAATAAGTGGATCTATTCTGTAAGTAGTTGCACATTTCATTACTATGTTGTGATGAGCCCAAGGTTACATAGGCAATCACCTGGAAATCCTTTTAGGACCCAGGAGTGACCCCCAAATGTCTGGATCAAGAAAACAGAAGGCTCTGGAGACCTGTGTACCCCAGGAATGGAGACAAGTGGGGTGTTTGGAACCCAGCCTGCTTCTTCTATATCCAAGGATCTTTCTTTCAACAGAAAGAAGGGAGTCTGTTTCAACCATTCATTTGTTGATTTATCCATTTTATATGAATGTTTTCAGGGTACTTGCTACATGCCAGGCATGATGGTATGTGCTGTGGATGAATGATAAATAAAATAGACATGCTCTTTGCCCTTATGACTGTTACAAAACAGTGAAATAGAAAGACGTTAATTAAATAATTACAAAATTTGTAATTGCTAACTGTGAAAACTGAGGTAAAGGGAAAACTAAATGAATTTTATTTCATCACTGTTAAGAAAGTTTTCAGTTGGAGGAAATTTAAAATATTAAGCGTTCGTGTTATTTACTTTGGAACATAAAATATGGAATATTAGAGCTGAAGAAGGTCTTAGGGCTCATATAACCAAACCTCATTATTTTTTCTTAAATCTGAGGCTAAAGAAAGTAAAATGAGTGGTCAGGGCTTCAGTTTTATTTTATTTTTTTTTTAATTTTTATTTTATATCGGAGTAGAGTTAACAATGTGGTGTTAGTTTCAGGTGTACAGCAAAGTGATTCAGTTACACATATACCTGTATCTATTCTTTTTCAAATTCTTTTCCCATTTAGGTTATTATAGAGTATGGGGCAGAGTTCCCTGTGGTACACAGGATGTCTTTGTTGTGTACCTATTTTAAATATAGCAGTGTGTACATGTCAATCCCAAACTCGCAATCTGTCCCTCCTCCCACCTTTCCCCCTTGGTAACCATAAATTTGTTCTCTAAGCCTGTGAGTCTGTTTCTGTTTTGTAAATAAGTTCGTTTGTATTTTTTTTCTTAGATTTCACATATAAGCGATATCATATGCTATTTGTCTTTCTCTGTCTGACTTACTTCACTTAGTATGATAATCCCCAAGTCCAACCATGTTGCTGCAAAAGGCATTATTTCATTCTTTTTAATGGCTGAGTAATATTCCATTGTATATATGTGCCACATCTTCTTTATCCATTCCTCTGTCAGTGGACATTTAGGTTGCTTCCATGTCTTGGCTATTGTAAACAGTGCGGCAATGAACATTGAGGTGCATGTTTCAAACCATGTTTTCTCTGGGTATACGCCCAGGAGTGAGATTGCTGGATCATGTGGTAGCTCTGTTTTTAGTTTCTTAAGGAACCTCCATACTGTTCTCCATAGTGGCTGCACCAATTTACATCCCACCAACGGTGTAGGAGTGTTCCCTTTTCTCCACACTCTCTCCAGCATTTATTGTTTGTATACTTTTTTGTGTGTGTGTGGTACACGAGCCTCTCACTGCTGTGGCCCCTCCCACCACGGAGCACAGGCTCTGGACGTGCAGGCTCAGTGGCCGTGGCTCATGGGCCCAGCCGCTTCACGGCATGTGGGATCCTCCTGGACCAAGGCACGAACCCGCGTCCCCTGCATCAGCAAGCAGACTCTCAACCACTGAGACCAGGGAAGCCCCTGTTTGTATACTTTTTGATGATGGCCATTCTGACTGGTGTGAGGTGATATCTCATTGTAGTTTTCTCTAATAATTAACAACGTTGAGCATCTTTTCATGTGCCTCTTGGCCAACTGTATGTCTTCTTTGGAGAAATGTCTATTTAGATCATCTGCCCATTTTTTGATTGGGTTGTTTGATTTTTTTAATATTGACCTGCATGAGCTGTTTGTAAATTTTGAAGATTAAGCTCATGTCGGTCACATTGTTTGCAAATATTTTCTCCCATCCTGTGGGTTGTCTTTTCTTTTTGTTTATGGTTTCCTTTGCTGTGCAAAAGCCTTTGAGTTTGAGTAGGTCCCATTTGTTTGTTTTTATTTCCCTTACTCTAGGAGATGGATCAAAAAAAGATATTGTTGTGACTTATGTCAAAGAATGTTCTACCTATCTTTTTCTCTAAGAGTTTTATAGTATCTTGTCTTACAGTTAGTTCTCTAATCCATTTTGAGTTTATTTTTCTGTGTGGTGTTCTAGAGAATGTTCTAATTTCATTTTTTTTACGTGTAGCTGTCCAGTTTTCCCAGCACCACTTATTGAAGAGACTGTCTTTTCTCCATTGTATTTTCTTGCCTCCTTTGTTGTAGATTAATTGACCATAGGTGCATGGGTTTATTTCTGGGCTTTCTATCCTGTTCCATTGATCTATATTTCTGTTTTTGTGCCAGTGCCATACTGTTTTGATGACTGTAGCTTTGTAGTATAGTCTGAAGTCAGGGAGCCTGATTCCTCCACCTCCGTTTTTCTTTCTCAGGATTGCTTTGGCTATTTGGGGTCTTCTGTGTCTCCATACAGAGTTTAAGATTTTTTTGTTCTAGTTATGTGCAAAATGCCATTGATAATTTGATGGGGATTGCATTGAATCTGCAGATTGCCTTGGGCAGTATAGTCATTTTGACAATATTGATTGTTCCAATCCAAGAACATGGTATATCTTTCCATCTGTCTGTGTCATTTTCGATTTCTTTCATCAGCGTCTTATAGTTTTTGGAGTACAGGTCTTTTGCCTCCTTAGGTAGGTTTATTCCTATGTATTTTACTCTTTTTGATGCAATGGTAAATGGCATTGTTTCTTTAATTTCTCTTTCTGATCTCTTGTTGTTAGTGTATAGAAATGCAACAGATTTCTGTATATTAATTTTGTATCCTGCAACTTTAACAACTTCATTGAGCAGCTCTAGTAATTTTCTGGTAGCATCTTTAGAATTTTCTATGTATAGTATCATGTCATCTGCCAACAGTGACAATTTTACTTCTTTCCAATTTGGATTCCCTTTATTTCTTTTTCGTCTCTGATTGCCGTGGCTAGGACTACCAAAACTATGTTGAATAAGAGCGGTGAGAGTGGACATTGTTGTTTTTTCCTGATCTGAGAGGAAATGCTTTCACCTTTTCACCATTGAGTATGATGTTAGCTGTAGGTTTGTCATATATGGCCTTTATTATGTTGAGGTATGTTCCTCTATTCCCACTTTCTGGAGAGTTTTTATCATAAATGTGTGTTGAATTTTGTCAAAAGCTTTTTCTGCATCTTTTGAGATGATCATATGGTTTTTAATTATTCAGTTTGCTGATGTGGTGTATCATACTGATTGATTTGCAGATACTGAAAGATCCTTGCATCCCTGGGATAATTCCCACTTGCTCAGTTTTATGATCCTTTTAATGTATTGTTGGATTCAGTTTGCTAGTATTTTGTTGAGGATGTTTGCGTCTATGTTCATCAATGATATCGGCCTGTGATTTTTCTGTGTGTGTTATATCTTTCTCTGCTTTTGGTATCAGGGTGATGGTAGCCTCATAGAATAAGTTTAGGAGTGTTCCTTCCTCTGATATTTTTTTGGGAATAGTTTCAGAAGTGTAGGTGTTAACTCTTCTCTAAACGTTTGACAGAATTTGCCTGTGAAGCCTTCTGGTGCTGGACTTCTGTTTGTTGGAAGTTTTTTTAATCACATGGAAAAATGTATTTCATGCAAATAGATCAAAAGAAAGCTGAAATAGCAATATTCATATCAGACAAAAGAGAATTTAAAGTAGACTGTTAACAAGAGACAAAGAAGGACACTACATAATGATCAATGGATCAATCCAAGAAGAAGATATAACAATTGTCAATATATATGCACCCAAAATAGGAGTATCTCAATTTATAAGGCAAATACTATCAAGCATAAAAGGAGAAATCAACAGTAACACACTAATAGTGGGGGGACTTTAACACCTCACTTTCATCAATGGACAGATCATCCAGACAGAAAATCAATAAGAAACACAGGCCTTAAATGACACCTTAGATCAGATGGACTTAATTTATATTTATACAGCATTCCATTGAAAAGCAGCACAATACACATTCTTCTCAAGTGCACGTGGTGCATTCTCCAGGATTGATCACATGCTGGGCCACAACGTGAGACTCGGTAAATTTAAGAAAACTGAAATCATTTCGAGCATCTTTTCCAACCGTAATGCTATGAGATTAGAAATCAACTACAAGAAAAAAAACTAAAAAACACAAACACATGGAGGCTAAACAATATGCTAGTGAACAACAAGTGGATCACTGAAGAAATCAAAGAGGAAATCAAAAAATACATAGAGATAATTGAAAATGAAAGCTTGACGATCTAAAACCTATGGAACACAGCAAAAGCAGTTCTAAGTGGGAAGTTTATAGACTACAGTCTTACCTCAGGAAAAATCTCAAATAAACAACCTAACCTTGCACATAAAGCAACTAGAGAAAGAAGAATGAACAAAACCCAAAGTTAGTAGAAGGAGGAAATTATAAAGATCAGAGCAGAAATAAATGAAATAGAAATGAAGGAAACAGTAGAAAAGATCAATGCAACTAAAAGCTGGTTCTTTGCGAAGATAAACAAAATTGGTAAACCTTTAGCCAGAGTCATCAAGAAAAAGAGGGAGAGTGCTCAAATCAATAAAATTAGAAACAAAAAAGGAGAAGTATAACAGACAACACAGAAATACAAAGGAGTATAGGAGACTACTACAGGCAACTATATGCCAATAAAATGGACAACCTGGAAGAAATGGACAAATTCTTAGAAAGGTACAATCTCCCAAGACTGAACCAGGAAGAAATAGAAAATATAAACAGACAAGTCCCAAGTATTGAAATTGAAACTGTGATTTAAAAACTTCCAACAAAAGTTCAGGCTTCATTTTAAATTTTAGTTGGTATTTAATTTTCAATGATGGAATAAGTTTGGCAATTATAATACACAACTCTGGGAAGCAGATACTTCCAAATGTTGGTGATCAGCTTCTGTACACTGTTTAAACCACATACCATAGATTTATATAAGTATATGAATAGTTTGTATGTGATATCCAAGTATATTACTACATAGAAAATTTCGTCTCACAATCTCTGTAATGTATTGAATATATGAATTAAACTGAACCAACAGAATTGTATGATTATGTATGAATTTTTGTATTTATGGAAACATTTTGAAAAATGTTAAAATCTACTTATATTGCTTAAATATCATACATATCCAGTAGCTCTTATATGAAATATCCTACTAGGATAACTCCTGAATAAAGATGTGTTAGAATAAGTTTGTTCAAGTAGGACCGGGCTTCCCTGGTGGTGCAGTGGTTGAGAGTCTGCCTGCCAATGCAGGGGACGCGGGTTCATCTGGGAGGATCCCACATGCCACGGAGCGGCTGCACCCGTGAGCCATGGCCGCTGAGCCTGCGCACCCGGAGCCTGTTGCTCCGCAATGGGAGAGGCCACAGCAGTGAGAGGCCCGTGTACCACAAAAACAAACCAAAAAACAACTAGGGCCGAAGAAAAAGAGATAGAGATCAAAGTGTGAGAACATGTTGAAAACATTTTGTCATGCTGTTTATTAATGCATCTATTAGCATTAAACTATTGTTGGCAAATATTTTCAAATTAAATGAAACCAATAAATGTGTTTAGAAAATTCTTTATGGATACTGTACTTTATCCCTAATCTGATAATATTTTAATCTTTGCTTAATGATTCAAAATCTCCAAATTTAAAGAAGATAGATTTTGCCCAAATATTCAGAGTTGGTTTGTCTGAGGGAGAGGGTATATACATATGCAAATGCCTCTGGGTACTGTAGATTGATTGGTGAAAACAAGACAACCTAATAAGCCCAGCATCAGGGGACAGTTCACCTTCCGCCCCAAGCTGCTTAAGGCTCATCTGTTCACTTCCCAAGCAAGGGATATATTCTGTAAATACTAGATGCTTTAAAAAAAAAAAAAAAAATCCAGACAAAGAATTACCCTAAAGGGCAAAAAACTTGGTCTTTCTCTTAAAGTTTTAGTAGCCTTAGGTTCTATATTTTTGTTTGTATATTTGTTTGTTTTTAGAAATAATTATAAAGAAGATATTAACTCCTTATTGATCATATCATTTGCAAATATTTTCTCCCATTCAATAGGTTGTCTTTTTCTTTTGTATATGGTCTCCTTTGCTGTGAAAAGCTTTTAAATTTAATTAAGTCCCATTTGTTTATTTTTGCTTTTGTTTCTTTTGCCTTAGGAGACAGATCCAAAACAATGTTGCTATAATTTATGTCAGAGTGTTCTGTTTATGTTTTCTTCTAGGAGTTTTATGGTTTCTGGTCTTACATTTAGGTCTTTAATGCATTTTGAGTTTATCTCTGTGAATGGTGTGAAACGTTAACTGAAATGTTCTAATTTCATTCTTTTACGTGTAGCTGTCCAGTTTTCCCAACACCACTCATTGAAGAGATTGTCTTTTCTCCATTGTATATTCTTGCCTCCTTTGCATAGATTAATTGACCATAAGTGTGTGGGATTATTTCTGTGTTCTCTTTTCTGTTCCATTGATCTATGTATCTGTTTTTGTGCCAGTTTTTGACACAAAACTGTTTTTGTGCTTGTTTTGGCACAAAAATCATACTGTTTTGATTACTGTAGCTTTATAGTATAGGCTGAAGTCAGGGCACATGATACTCCTGCTCTGTTCTTTCTCAAGATTGTTTTGACTATTTAGGGTCTTTTGTGTTTCCATACAAATTTAATTTTTTTTTTCTAGTTGTGTGAAAAATGTTCTTGGTATTTTGTAGATACCAGGAATCTGTAGATTGCATTGAATCTGTAGATTATCTTGGGTAGTATGGTCATTTTAACAATATTAATTCTTCCAGTCCAAGAATATAGTATATCTTTTCATCTGTTAGAGTCATCTCCAGTGTCTTTCATCATGTAGTAGATTTCTGAGTACAAGTCTTCTACCTCCTTAGTTAGATTTATTCCTAGGTATTTTATTCTTTGTGATGCAATGGTAAATGGGATTATTTCCTTAATTTCTCTTTCCACTATTTTGTTGTTAGTGTATGTAAATGCAACAGATTTCTGTATATTAATTTTGTATCCTGCAACTTTACCAAATTCATTGATGAGCCCTAATATTTTCTTTGGTGGCATTTTTAGGATATGTAGAATATCATGCCATCTGCAAACAGAGAGTTTTACCTCTTCCTTTCCAGTTTGGTTTCCTTTTATTTACTTTTCTCTGATTTCTGTGGCTAGGACTTCCAATACTATGTTGAGTAAAAGTGGGTAGAGTGGGCATTCTTATCTTGTACCTGGTCTTAGAGGAAATGCTTTCAACTTTTCACTGTTGAATATGATGTTATCTGTGGGCTTATCATATATGGCCTATATTACGTTGAGGTATGTTCCCTCCATACCCACACTCTGGAGAGTTTTTGTCATAAATTGGTGTCGAATTTTGTCAAAAGTTTTTTCTGTATCTATTGAGATGAACATATGGCTTTTATTCTTCGCATGTTTCGTAGAATTAACCTCTGAAACCACCTGGGCCTGGAATTTTGTTTGTTGGGGTTTTTTTTCATTACTGATTCAATTTCATTACTAGTAATTATTCTATTTGTATTTTCTATTCCTTCCTGCTTTTGTCTTGAGAGATTCTACATTTCTAGGAATTTGTCCATTTCTTCTAGGTTGTCCATTTTATTGGTGTATAGCTTTTTGTAGTAATCTCTTACGATCCTTTGTATTTCTGTGGTGTCAGTTATAACTTCTCCTTTTTAATTTCTGATTTTATTGATTTGGGTCTTATTTTTTCTTGATGACTCTGGCTAGAGGTCTATCAATTTTATCTTTTCAATGAACCAGCCCTTAGTTTCATTGATTATTCCTGTTGATTTTTAGTCTCTATTTCATTTATTTCTGCTCTGAACTTTATTATTTCTTTCCTTATACTAAGGGGTTTTGTTTGATCCTTTAGGTGTAAGCTTAGGTTGTTTATTTGAGATTTTTTTTGTTTTCTATAAACTTCCCTCCTAGAACTGCTTTTGCTGCCTCCCATAGATTTTGGATAGGTGTGTTTTTGTTTTCATTTGTCTCCAGGTACTTAAAAAAATTTTTTTATTGAAGTATAGTTGATTTACAATTTTATGTTTATTTCTGGTATACAGTAAAGTAATTCAGTTGTATTTTCCATATTCTTTTCTATTATGGATTATTATAGGATATTGAATATAGTTCCCTGTGCTATATATAGGACCTTGTTGTTTACCTATTATATATATAGTACCCTGTATCTGCTAATTCCATACTCCTAATTTGTCCCTCACCTAACCCCTTTCCCCTTTTGTAACAATAAATTTTCTATATGTGTGAGTCTTTTTCTAATTTATAAATAAGTTCATTTGTATCATATTTTATATTCCACATATAAGTGATATCATATGATATTTATCTTTCTCTTTCCAACTTACTTCACTTAGTATGATAGTATCTAGGTCCATCCATGTTGCTGCAGATGGCATTATTTCATTGTTTTCTATGGCTGAGTAGTACTCCATTGTATATATGTACCTTATCCATTCATCTGTTGATGGACATGTAGGTTGCTTCCATGTCTTGGCTATTGTTAATAATGTTGCTATGAACATTGGGGTGCATGTATTTTCTCAAATTACATTTTTCTCCAGATATATGCCCAGGAGTGGATTTGCTGGATAATATGGCAAGTCTATTTTTCATTTTTTAAAAACCTCCATACTGCTTTCCATAGTGGCTGCACCAATTTATATTCTCACCAACAGTGTAGGAGGGTTCCCTTTTTTCCACACCCTCTCCAGCATTTGTTATTTGTAGACTCTTTAATGGTGGCCTTTCCAGGTACTTTTTAAATTCTTCTTTGATTTCTTCGGTGATCCATTGGTTGTTCAGTAACATATTGTTCAGCATCCATGTGTTTGTGTTTTTTGCAGTTTTTTCCTTGTAGTTGATTTCTAGTCTCATAGTGTTGTGGTTGGAAAAAATACTTGCTATGATTTCAGTTTTCCTAAATTTACCAAGACTTCCTTTGTGACATATCATGTAATCTATCCTGGGGAATGTTTCAGGAGCACTTGAAAAGAATGTGAATTATGCTTTTAGGTGGAATGTTCTCTATATATCTGTTAAGTCCATCTGCTCTAACATGTCATTTAAAGCCAGTGTTTTCGTATTGATTTTCCATCTGGATGATCCGTCTGTTAATGTAAGTGGGGTGTTAAAGTCCACCACTAGCATTGTGCTACTGTCAATTTCTCCCTTTATGTCTGCTAATATTTGCTTTATGTATTTAGGTGCTCCTATGTTGGATACATACATATTTACAATTGTTGTATCTTCTTCTTGGAATGATCACTTGATCATTATGTAATGCTCTTGTTTGTCTGTTACAGTCCTTGTTTTCAATTCTATTTTGTCTGATATAAGTATTGCTATCCCAGCTTTCTTTTGATTTTCATTTACATGGAATACATTTTCCCATCCCCTCAATTTCATTCTGTGTGTATCTTTAGATTTGAAGTGAGTCTCTTATAGGCAGCATATATATGGGTCTTGCTTTTGTGTCCATTAAGCCACTCTGTGTCTTTTGGTTGGAGCATTTAGTCCATTTACATTTAAAGTAATTATTGATAGGTACATATTCCATTTTGTTAATTATTTGGGGATTGTTTTTGTAGTTCTTTTTTGTTCCTTATTCTTTTATAATCGTCCTTTGTGATTTGATGATTATCTTTAATGTTATGTTTGGATTCCTTTCTCTTTTTTTTGTGTGCATATTTATCCAAAATGTATAAACAGCTCATACAATTCATGATCAAAAAACAAACAACCCCATTAAAAATGTGCAGAAGACCTGAATAGACATTCTTCCAAAGAATAGAAGCAGATGGTCAACAAGTACATGGAGACACTCAAAATTGGTAATCATCAGAGAAATGCAAATCAAAACCACAGTGAGATATCATCTCACACCTATCAGAATGCCTATCATCAAAAAGACCACAAATAATAAATGTGGGCAAGAATGTGGAGAAAAGGGAACACTTGTACACTGTTGTGGGAATGTAAATTGGTGCAGCCACTGTGAAAAACAGTATGAAAATTCCTCATAAAACTAAAAATAGAACCATCATATCATTGAGCAATTTCACTCCTAAGTATGTATCCAAAGAAAACAGAAACACTAATTCGAAAAGATACATGCACCCTAATGTTCATAGCAGTGCTATTTACAATTGCCAAGATATGGAATCAACCTAAGTGTCCATCAACAGATGAATGGATAAAGAAGATTTTGGAGGTGTGTGTGTGTGTGTGTGTATGTGTGTGTGTGTGTGTGTGTGTGTGTGTGTGTGTGTGTATTTGAAGTATATATGGAAAACTACTCGGCCATAAAAGAAGATGAAATTTTGTTATTTGCAACAACATGGATGGACCTGGATGGTATTATGCTTAGTGAAATAAGTCAGATGCATGAATACAAATACTGTATGTTATCACTTGTATGTGTAATCTCCAAAATAAAACAAATGAATATAATAAAACAGAAACAGACTCACAGATATTGAGAAAAAACTTGTGGTTACCAGTGAGGAGAGGGAGGAAGGAGGTGCATGATAGGAGTAGGAGATTAAGAGTTATAGACTACTTGTATAAAATTAATAAGCTACAATGATATTGTATAAACCAGGAAATATAGCCAATATTTTATAATAATTATAAATGAAGTATAACCTTTAAAATTGTGAATCACTATGTAGTTCACCTGTAATTTATATAATATTGTAAATCAACTATACCTAAAAAGAAAAGTTAGGAACTGCATAAAAATACCAAAGCTATTTGAGAGTTTGCCACAGTAGATTGTGAATGTTCCACTATAAGAAACTTTTAAACAAGCTGAATATCCAGTGTTCAAGGAGGACATAGAAAATATTACTTCCTGAGGTGATGAGCTGGATTACATGCCTTCCAAAGACCTTTGTCTGCAAGGCGTTTACATCCTTCTATCCTTCCTCTGGACATCCCAATGCCAAGAATCAAGAGCATGATGAGAGACACACTGCTAATTTGTTTATTAGGGAGGGAGGGAGAATTACAGAGAAGAGAGGAACTTGCGTTGAGAAACCTGAGAAATACAAATTGAAATTAAGATAACTACACTTTCTTTTTACTAGAATAGTGCACATACACATGAATATATTAGAAATATTAAAAATAGTCCCGGGTCTACTCTAAACTCCTATACAGACTGCCCCAAAACCAATTTTATCAGGTTATCTTGTGGGTGATCCTGCCCTCTAAAATGGTTACCCTACTTCTACCCTCCTCCCAGAGAACATAAACAGTGAGCTTGACATGTTCCTTCCCACTTAGGATGACTTGCAGAGGTGAAGGTTATTGGCCTTCACACCAAGAAATCACCCTTAGTCAGTTGAAGGATTCTTCTAGTGATACCCCAATGTTGGTTCAACAAAGCTCTTCTTGATCTCCCGACCACCCTATGTTAATAGCATTTATGGGAAAGTTTTTTCATTCTCTGTTACATACAACAGACTGTGACACACACACTCCCAATTTCTGACTAGGTCTGAACTACTAGACTCTCATATCCTTTGCAATTGCTCCAGTTTTATCTAAATTTCATGCCACTGCCTTTAGTGTTGTTTGTATGGTTATGCCCTCACTTTACTCCTCAAGTCTACCTTTATTCTCTTTTCCTCAGGAACTAATTTGGCTAGTTTCTTTTTCTTTTCTTTTTTTTTTTTTTTTTTTGGCTAGTTTCTTGAATGAAGATTTGTGTCTTTCTCTTGGCAACAAGACCATAGATGGCTTTGAGTAGTGACAAGATTGGCTTCCATATTCTCTACCAGTGTGTTTCTGTTTTTCTACCCTCTCCCTGTCTCCATCCATTTCTACCCCTCTCTGCCTTACTGGTGCCCTTAGCATCTTCCAAGCTCCCTTGATCTCTGGATTCTGATTAGTTGACCAGTAGGATGCACTAGTAAGATATTGGAGTGTTCAAAAGTGAGAGGTAGAGGAATCAAAGGAATCAGCTCTGTGGTTTGAGCAGAGGCTACATCTTTTTAACACAACTCCTTTAGGATGCTGTCCTCCCATGGCTGTGATTCCCACTAGGTCCTGGTAATTTCTTTTCCTCCCTTTCCCCCTGCAGGTGGTTAGTTTCCTTTTGTTTTGCTAGTTCCTGGGTACCTCACATTCCTTTTCTGATTACCTTAATTGTGCCCACATCTCTGTAAGCAGTTGCTTCATTAAATTGTCTTCAAGAGTACCTTCTACTTCTTGTTGGCATCCTAACTGAAACTACTCTTCAGAGCCCCTATTGCCATTATCCTTTTGCTTGTTTCAGAAAAAGAAGTGCCTTAGTTTCTAGTAGTTAGCATATAGGTCAAATACTAAGGTACTGATATATCTTTCTCCTCAAAAATGAAAGAAAAAGATCATCATGTATATTATAATGATAGGAAAACTCTGATGGAGTTTATGTGAAAGTGGCTGTAAAAGCAGGCAGGTATAAAAATGGAAGCGTATAAAGGAAGTGAGCCCAAAACAATCCTTTCTCTATCCTGTAGCTTGCTGAAGGATATCACTTATCTTCCATTTATAGAGATAACAAGTGGTGTTGAAATTTGCCAGCTTTTATTGCCATCCCCACCACTAGACAGTGAATTCCTTCATGGTGGGAACCATGTCTCATTCATCATTTTATACCTGGGGTCTAACAGAGATTCTAGCACATAATTAGAATCTTAAAAGTATATGGTGAGTGAGTAAATGAATGAAAAATGATGATTAAATCTAAGAAATACATGCACATGCCTGTTCATAGCAGCATAGTTCACAATAGTCAAAAGGTGAAAACAGCCCAAATGTCCATCAAAAGATGAAGGGATAAACAAATTGTGGTACTGTATGTACATACAACAAAATAGTATTCAGCCATAAAGAGGAATGAAATACGGCTACAACATTGCTGGATCTAGAAAACATATGCTAAGTGAAAGAAGCCAGACACAAAAGGTCACATATTTCATGATACCATTTATAAGAAATATCCAGAATTGGAAAATCCATAGAGAAATCGGTGGTTGCCAGGTGCTGGGGAAAGGAGAAGTGGGGAACTGCCTAATGATGTGGGGTTTCTTTTAGGGGTGATAAAAATGTTTTGGAACTAGATAAAGTTGTGGAACATTATGCATGTACTAAATGCCACTGAATTGTTCATGGTAAAATGGTTAATTTTATGTTATGTGAGTTTTACTTTAATTAAGAGAAAAAAGGAACCTAAGAGAGATAGAACTCTCATTGTGGGAATGTGGAAACTCTTCCTGCCCATTAAAAAAAAAAAAAAAAGTGGAAGAGAATGCTTGCTTCAATCCTAACTCTCTGAGCACCCATGGACCTTCCCCCATGAATGCAGAGGCCATATCCATCCCATCCTTTAATGCTAACACTGCTGTTAGGCATTTGTCTTCACCCTCCTTTATCCTGTTTACTGTCCTATTTACACTCACCTTTACGCTATTTACTTTTGACCTGCACATTCTGAAACAGCTCTACTTAAGTTTATTTTCTAATATATCTCAGTTCTAACTTTGTATTCAATGACTATTCCAGGAGGAAATTAATATGTTCATTTTTTTCTTTGAAAATCCATTGTAATCTAATCCTTCCCAGGCAGTTATTATTGGGTTGGTAAGAGTAGATCCACAACTGCTTGTGGGAAATTTATTACGCAGGTTAGCCTGCCAAAACTAGACCTCTCATCAAAAGCATGCAAATGTATTTAAAAATAAGCCACATCCTTTAGGTTTCTTATTATTTCAGAATAAGAATATTTTGACTTTACAGAAAATGAAGTTGAAAACCTTATAGGCATTATTCCCTGGAGGCATTCTATAATTTGATTCAAACATTAGTAAAAAGTTAATGTCTACAGTTTCCTATTTTTCAGAACTGTTTATTCTTTTTGTTAGATTTTTCTTTCTTTTTTTTTTTTATTAAGATTTATCAATAGGCATTGTGCTCTTTTTCTCATGTTGGACACTGAACTTTCTTGAATTAAAACCATTGTCCTCTTTGGCATAATCATACAATGGAAGAGATAATTTATTCGACATACTTTTTAAGCACATTCTAAGTGCCAGGCATAGCCCTTCATATTTTTGGTACCAAAATAAATGTCTTGATCTTGCTTTCAAAAAACTCATAGCCTAGTAAAGGAAACAGATGAGTAAAGAAATGTACATTATAGAGGGCTTTACAGAGAGGCTCTAATAGAGGCAAAGACAGGGTGCAATAGAAACGCCTAACTCTATGAAACGAGCAAAGAGGGAGAGAGGAGGTTATGAAATTAATGGATAAAAGAGAGAGAGTACAAAAATGCTTCAAAAAGGTAATAATGTTTAATTGAGCCTTGAATTCTGAATAGTTTTCCAGAAATGTAAGAAGGAGAAAGGCACTCCAAACTTAAGGAACTTCATGCACAGAAATTCAATGGCATGACATAATATGTCATGTTTCAGAGCTGGACATAGTTCACTACTCAAGCATAAAGTAAGTGGAAGAAGCATAAATAATGAAGCAGAAAAATTCTTAATGGTTTGGTTATTAGGAGTTTAGAAGCCATAACAAAGGGTTTGGACCATGTCATTAGGTAAAGGAAAGCCATCAAAAGATCTTAAACCCAAGAGTAAACAGTTTAAATTTGTAAAATATGGACAATAGATGGAAGGAAACAAATGCACGCCATTAAACAAACAAGGAGGCTCTTACAATGGTGCAGGTGAGTAATGATGAAGGCTGGATCTGAGGCACTGGTTGTGGGGACAGATAAGAGAAAGCTAAGTAATAAATGCAAAGGTCATTGACCTTTGCAAGGAATGGTGAGTGATGGGAAATGAGAGACAAGCTTGTAGAAGGAATCATAGAAGCTCCCAGATTTCTTACTTGGTTAATGGCATCACTGTCCATGAGGTTGCTCAAGATAATGATGTCAAAGATGAAGCATATTTGTGTCAAAAGCAATGACAAGTTCATTTTTAGAGCTAGAGAGTTTGGTGCAGGGGAATATTTAGGTAAAACAATCCAATAGTTTATTATATATACAGGGCTTTAGTTCAGGACAGAGTTTGGAGTTTGTTTTAGTCTTCTTCTCCACCCCCATTCCAAACATGAGTATGTCTGAGCTCTCAATCCTGGCTGGGGTCTTAGGGATTCAGGATATGTATGGGGTGAGAGAAACTGGACCACTGATTTTGGAGTATGAAGCTCAGGGCTATTAAAAGGATTGTGCCTAGGAATGAAAAAGAGGAATAAAAATATCAAAATATAATGCAGTCCAACCAAGACATTAATCCAAAGGGGTTCAACAGAGAAGCTGAATCTAAGTACAAGTACAGTATGTCAAAGCAGTGGGATTCAGATTGGAGGAACAAGTCAGAGAGCTGCCCTGAGCCACTGAAGTATTTCCCCAGGTTATTTTAAAACCAAGTTAGCAGATGGAAACAGAGACAGAATTAGCTACCAAGGATCTTAAGCAGTAGGTTTGGGATTCCTTAATATAAAATAATGGTAAAGTACTGAAAGAATAGAGTGAAAAATGTAGAGAACCCATGACAAAATGCTAGAGAATATGAATATATGTGACTATTATTTTGGATCCTCTGAGAAGCAGACACGGATATGGAATTAGACATGCAATAAACGTATTAAGGCAAATGCCTTTGAAGGGTAATGGGTGAAAGCAGGATCGGGTAGGCAGAGTTTCAGACTAGAAACTGAGAAAGTTGGTCCAGATGATGGAAAGTCCCTGAGACAAAGCATTCTGCTAGAATAATGGGTCATATTTAATAAGGGGGTGGGGGAGGGAATCAGTCAGGGCAGAGATGGAGGTGGGGTGGGTTGAGAGTGTGCAGAGGGAGCAGCTGGGGCCGTCAGCCAAAAGCCTACCCCCCAGCAGGGAATCTGATAAGTGCATTTTTGTGGCTGCCACAATGACAGGCCAGGGAATCAAAGACTGAGAAGAAAAAGTCACAGTTAAAAAGAGACTCGAGAGAAAGTGATGCAGCTGAAAATTTGGGGAGAAAAAGATTTAGGGAGGAAGATGTAGTCATGTAATGCAGGATTTGAAATTCTGAAATGCGTTTGATAAATCTTTTCACCCTTTCACCACATATTATATCAGAAGGGCTTCCTAATCTGTAATATATATTTTTATTTTGGTGACAAAATGTATTTTTATATAGTTCTGTTGTCTGTAAAAATCTGTAAAAATAGTAAAAATCTGACTAGTGAATCTTCTTATATGTTATTCTAAATAGAAATAACACAATTTACTCTTCTCTACACCAGATGCTCAAGTCGCAGAACACTGGTTTTATAAGGGCTATGCTGCCAAACAAAAATTTGGAAAGAGCTTTCTATAAACCTCTCTTTAAATTCATAACTTATTCACATATTATTAGCATATGTGGTGGTCACGGAAATGTGGCCACTCAGATCTCCTTTCAAAAGAACCTGCAATAGCAGAGACAATGGACTGACAGCCCGCAGCTACCACACCTTCAGATCCATTGCAGCATTCACTTGAAGTCAAACCTGGCCCAGGGCTGGGCCCCGCCAATGGTTGAACATGGCAAGAGTACTAGAGATGGGCCATTGTGACCCAATGTAGGATTCCGTTGATGGACAGTCTTGTTCTAGGACCTCTTTATTGTCTGGTCAAGACTTTCTCTGAACTGTACTACAGTCTGACACTCTTCCTACCCAATCCTACTTCCTTCCCTCCCACCTTTCATAGGTGACATGAAGGCTCCTCCCACTTTTATCCTGCTCCATCACTTTTAGCCTTTATAGCTTTTTATTTAATTTTTTAACCAAAATTATCTCTTTTGTACATTTGATCCCTTTTTGGTATATACTTCTCAAAAACCTCAGACTAACACAGTGCATTAAAATCTTTCAGTCTGAGAAATCTTTACAGTCAAGAAAATCACTTTAATTTTATTTTAATCAGTTTATTTTAAAGTTTCCTAGCCACAGGACTCTTTTCTTACAGGACAAACAATTGTCATATCACAGAACTAGTAAAACATGTTAAGTTTATCATCCTAATTTACTTAACCTTCTCAATTTTCTGGGCTGTAATCAACTTTCTCTTCCTAGCTTTTGTCTTCTTAATCTTGTGATAGGCTCTTCAATTATATTTCAGGTCTATACTCCACACCCTGCTGTTTGTTGAACTTAGTGCTAATAGAATTATTAAGTAGTTTCTACATATCATTAAAAACTCAAATTCAATTTTAGCTGATTGTTGTGCCATAAAATTGACACTAATTCTACAGTTCAAGCTTTTAGTTAGTGTGTAATCTCCTTAAGCCTCAGGAATTTTTTTCAGATTTTTCTTTGGCCAAATTGAACACTGATCATGTTTCTATACTGAGATACTATTCTCAAGCTATGCACTCATTGCAAGTTATCATTTATGTAGAGGATGTACTGATCTATCTGGGACCAGCACGCTGACTGGGTATAGCCAAAAATTGAATTCCTAAAGCATATATATCAGTTGTCCGCATATTCAACAGCAAGTCATTGAGAAAATGCAATATACCAGCCATACCATGCAGTACTGTTTGGACTCTACTAATTCTTAGGGAAACTGAAATAGAAGGTATTACAGATCCCTGTTCAAGATCGAAGAATTCATTCCTCCAGTTGCTTAGAATGCAGTCAGCAGAAAGCTCTCAAACATAAGTCTTCTCCGTTGCCTTAGAGTCACCCAAGGTCGTGTTCTCCTCCGGGAGAAGTCCAGTGATTGGCTAACATAGGGGCATAAGGCCTGGCTTCCTTATGCTAGCTTGTGATACACACAGTGCTGTTCTAGATTCAAAACTCCCTGTGGGGTTAACTAAGGCCTCTGCGACTGCATGAAGCCTAACTTCTCCCTCAGTCCAAGCCTGCTTCTTTCTCTTTCCTTTTATAGGTGGTGATTCCAAAAGCACTCCCTGATAATGCTCTTGCATGCTCATTTTCAACTCCGCCTGCTTCCAAGGGACCCCCTCCCATAACCTCCACCCCCTAACAGTTGGCATTGGACATGGTCTGAGAAAACAGAAATGATGGTGGGATTTTGGAACCAAATCATCTACCACCTTACTGGTAATGAGGATCCCATCCTGCTAAGTGGAGCTCAGATAGCCCTTGACACGGGTGACAACATGATTATTGAATTTTTTATTAAGAGTAAAATGAGATTGTAGACCAGTGGACATTAATTCAGTAGCTACATAATATGTCAGGTATTTGAAAATATGGAGAAAATAGAAAATAAGGGATGTCAAATTTAGTGGCTGTTGCTAAGCTCAACCTTTGGGAAAGATAACAAAAGACTGGGAGTTAAGTGTGAAAGCTACAATGCCTCCTATGTGGCATATAAAAAGGTTCACATCTGCTATAACTGATGGGTAGAGGTAGCTAGGATGAGCCCAAGAGCTTAAACATAAAAATACCAGAACTCCAAGGCAAGTCAAACTTGTGACAAGTTTGCAGGCAAGTCTACAATAATGGTTGAAAAAGATGGGAACTTGACACATGGAATGGATACACCTGGGTTGGTGCATCTGAAAATATGGAAACCTCAATTTTCCTTGTAAGACAACAAACACCCTCTCTCCCTTAGAATGTGCCCTCAACCTGTTCCATATAGGCCAACATAACCTGACTAGAGAAGTGTTGGTCTATGTGATGGTCAATCTTACATGTCAGCTTGTCTGGATCACAGGCAAGACATTTGCCCAGATATTTGGCTAAACATTATTTCTGGATAAGATTCACTTCTGAATCAGTAGACTGAGTAAAGCAGATTGCTCTTTCCAATATTAGTGGGCACCAGACAACTGGTTGGGGGCCTGAACAGAACAAAAAGGCAAAGAAAAGGAGAATTCACTCTCTCTTTCTACCTGATTGATTGAGCTATCAGTCTTCTTCTGTCCTCAGACTAGAGCTTACACCATCATTTCTCCTGGTTCTCAGGCCTTCAGACTTGGGTTGCAATACAACACCAGCTTTCCTCGGTCTCCAGCTTGCAGATGGCAGATAGTAGGACTTCTCAGATTCCATAATCACATGATCCAATCCCCTATAATAACTCTGTTTATAACATTATATATCTATATCTATCTATATGTGTATCTATCTATAGGAATAATATATATCTATCTATAGATATATATATCTGTCTATAGGTGTAATATCTATCTAAAGGTGTTATATAATATATATAATAGTATATAATGCACATATAGAACCAATGCATATTGGTTCTGTTTCTCGGGAAAACTCTGACTAATGCAGTCCAATATGAGAAGAAAGGAAGTATAACTCCAAATGAGCTACAAGAGCTAGCCCACATGTACCAGCAGGGCCAGAAGAGTATGCAAGGCATTGGATTTTGCCCTCATAGAACTTACATTCCAATGAAGGGTGGCAGATAGGAGAAAATTAAAATGACAATTAGGTAAATTATATAGTTAGATGGTAACAAGTTTTAAGGAGCAGAAAATAAAGGAGGGTAGGTAGATTGAGAATTCATTTGGTACAAGGGATCACTTTTTAAAAAGGTAGTTTACCTTCACTGAGATAAGATCTAGACTAAGAGTCCACGGAGTTGAGGGCTTCAGTGCTGTGTGAATATCTGAGGCAAGATCAATCTGATTAGGTGGGAAGACACTGAAAAAATCCTAATATGAGACAGTGCCTGGCATGTTAAAGAAAAGCAAAGATGACTGAGAATGTCCAAGGAGGAAGAAAGAGAGATTGAGAAGGTGGTATACTGGAAGCCAAGAGAAAAAAGCATCTGAAAGAAGTGATCAGCTGTGTCAAATCCTACTGCCTGGTCAAGTGAAATAAAGACTGAGAATTGACTAATAAATTTAGCATTACATAAATTCTTGGTGATCTTGCAAGAGCAAAGAGTTATGGAGGCAAAAATTAAATAGGAGTGGATTTAAGAGAGAATGGGAGAAAAGTAATTAAAAACGGCAGAGACAACAAATTCAAGGAATTTTGCTGCAAGTAGGAACTGAGAATTAAATTAACACAGCACTTGGGGGAGGATGGGGGGATGTAAGCACAAGAGAATTTTAAATTTTGTTTTGTTTGTTTGTTTGTTTGGTTTTTTAAGCTGGTTTCTTAACTCAAAGAATAATCCAATGGAGAAGGGAGAAAATTAATAACGTAAGAGAGAAAGGGAGAATTGTTGGAGTAATGTTTTTTAGGTTAGAGGAGAATAGACTTAACCCACAAGTGGAGGGATTGTCTTTAGATAAGAACATGGGATATGATTCAGCTGAATAGGAATAACCTTGTTTATGACAGAATTTTGTAAAGATAATTATTTAACAGTAGTAATTGTAATTAGAAATACTAAATCCACACCACAAGGTAGAAATGTAATAGTGTTTATTAATTTATTAGTTAATAGTATTAATTTCTATGTGGTAAAGTGTGAAACCTTTTCCAAGTAGACCTCCCTAAGAAACCAATGAAGAATTCCTTAAAGAGACATGGTAAGAGAAGTTCTTTAGTGTGATAGAATTCTTTAGTGTGATAGATCATAGTGTGATATGATGTATAACATCATTATTCTTGAAATCTCAGATTCATCTGATCCTCTTCTATGTGTTTCATGTTATTATTAATCTTAAACTTTTAGTACAGTGATAGACTTTTTTTTTTCTGAAAGAACCTTAGTATGGTCACAGAAATTCCTCATTCTGTGCTTATTAATCTCACCTGATTAAAAATTTTACTTTATGAACAGGATCTGTCGAAATGATATTTTAAAAGTTGGCTTCTACCCAGTATTTTTTGGAATCTCTTCATGCATGGCTGTACTCTATCTTGCTGTCCTCTGCAGGTTGTGATCTGCCCCACTGCAGCTAGTTTAATAACTTAAGATTAATGATTAAATGATTTAATCATTTTAATTAATGATTAAACTCAGTCATGTAAGAAATGAAAAAAAATTATTCTTCATTTACATTAAATCTAAAATCTAACTCCAAGCTTCCATCTCAGTGAACTAGGAGGGCATTCAATTGCAATCCTAAAAGGGATCTTTTCCTTCCTGGAGACTTATATGGTATGCTTTCCCTTTGCTCCTCCTGTCTTATCCCTTCCCCATCAAAAGAGGAAAAAAGAAACAATATGGACTCCAATTTTTCATCTACTAATACTGGCATTGTTATGCTCATTGGCCAATTACACAGGGATCTGTTCTAGCCCAATTTGTCTTTGCACAAGGGTATTTGCTGGTATGGGAATGCCTCATGCATGAGGTACACCTATGCATACCACACAGCAGTATTCTGTGAGATCTTGTTTCCTCCTCAGGGCATTGCCACAGAGTACCATCAACCAAAGGTTGATGAATTTGGCTGTTTTCCAGGGCCCGGGAATCTCCTGTCCTCCAGTGCCCATTTCCCCAGGCCTCTGATTTATTCTTCCTTCTTTTCTCCTCAGGTTTTCACTTTTACAGAATATGGCAACAAGCCTGGCTTTTTCGTCAAGTATTTTCTGCTTATGCCTGTAAACGATCCTTGAGTAAAGAGGCAAAACAGGTTCTAGTCAGCTTCTTTAGAGGAGATACGGAAGAAAAACAAAGAGAGCATAACATAAAACAGTATTTCAAAAAACTATCCTGCCACAAATTATGGTTTTCTCCATGTAAGTATTAACTTTTATAATGAATTTGAACTGAAAATAAATTCACTGTCTTTAGACAGAAATATGGACAGTATTATACTTCCTAACTAACATTATGACATTTCCCCATTCCTAGGATTTTTACTGCGCAAGCCTTTTCATATCTACTTCCCTCCCTGGTGAAAGAGATGGGGTTTGCTGTTATTATCCTTTATTCAGTGATTTCACTACTTTATTATAATTCACCCTCCAAAATAGACCCATCTACTCTTCTTAAGAGTTTTTCATAAACATGCTTTCCCTCAACTAATAAAATATAAGCGATATTATTTATTTATATCTATGTATATATTTTTAAATTTGTCTAATTATTAAATAATCTATGACAACATCCCCACAGACAAAACCTTTAAGGATCTAAACATCCTGCTCAACACAATTTTATCATTAATTCAATAAGAATATTCTTTTGATCTCCTCATCCATATTGACAGCTTTATTATTGACTGCAAAAAATACAACACATTGAGGTACTGATGATGATTATTTTATCATAGCCTTCCATCCAATCAAAAATTTATGAATTTAGTCTTAATCATATCTATGTGCCAAAAATTTTACTGTTATACTTTTGCCTCTTATTTTTCTAGTCAGTTCTTAACTTCAGTTTGGAAAGGACATATACTTGTCTAAATAGATTTGGCTCAATAAAATTACACTCATGTTCAGAATAATTTGGAATTTAAGAAATAAAAATGTTAAAATATTAAAATTAAATAAGCATTAAAATAATCTTCCTTATTACTGGTGAAACCAAGGGTAATCACAAGTTAGAGTCATTAAACTATAACTTTATTAATAAATAATAAACTGTAACCTACCTAAATTACTCAAGCTCGCTTTAACTGTTTTTTTTTACAAAAACTTGCATGTCCTCCAAGCATCATGTAGCCTAAGCAGTAAGATGTTTGCCCAGGTTGTTTTTCAGGAAGTTGGAGTCAGCTGTGTCCAGTTTAAGCTTAAACTAGTTAAGACTGGTTAGGACCACCGACTCTCTAACTGGGCACATGCAAGTGTCCAACTGATGACCTTTTCATGTCAAGGGGGCAAAAACTCCACCCTTAGAACATGCTAATGACACCATTTCCAACCATGCCCCCCAGGAAGAAGTTTAGTTGTTCCTGAGCAGAACAAAGATTACTTCATCTTTTTCTTATCTATTACCACCTGTCCCCAAGTTCCCCACACCTCAGCCTTATCTCATAGATACCTGGAGCCTCTTGGGGAGGTGGATTTGAGATTTGTTCTCCCATGTCCTCGACTGGCTGCCTTGTGAATAAACCTCTTCTCTGTCACAAACCTTGGCATCTCAGCATTTGGTTTGCTGGGTGTCAGGGAAATGAACCTGGTTCAGTAACCCTGGGAAAGAGCAGAACTACCTCTCTAGTACTCAGTTTCTCCAGCTTAGTTGTAGTAGTAGTACTGATTGTTGTGGTTGTAGCAGCAGTAGCAGTAGTAGCAGCAGCAGTATATTTCAGGTCTGGGAGGGGAAGAGCGGGAAGACGAGTCAGACCACCCACAGAACATTAGACTCCTAATGAAAGTTTTTGTTTAGGATGACAGTTATATCGAATATAAATAATGATTGATGATGTTCACAAAAGAGTTTTGTATGTGCATACGAGCCCTTACAAATTTAAGGGATTCCAAAATCTATAAAATCTAGCCTGGTGTTTATTATTAATGAATGGTGATGTGTAGTGAAATAGAAGCCCCCCCTGCCATATGTACAACTTCATGCCTTTGACAAGTCTTTATTGTGCTTGTTTTGTTATGTATTATACTAAAGAAGATAGATGAGGGTGGGGGTAGAGGAGAGTATGGGTGTGTATAGATAAGGTGATATAAGCGATTGGATAGATTAGAGCAAAGGAAATACTTTCCAAAGCAAGCGAGAGAAAATCATGGTGATTCTATACATATGTAAATATATAAAAGTCAAATCTCATGCAAATATTTTAAAGTGTACTGGATTGTTAATCATAGTGTGCCAATAAAATATAACACAACAGATGTGTTTCTGGTAGATGCTAAAAAAATCCGTTACTTTGTAGAACCACATCCTCCATAGTTATTGGTTAATTATATCCATGCCTATTGATGGAAATCACAGACTCCAGCTTCCCTAGAGCTTCAACTATGGTAATTAGTTCAATCTATAGACAAGCTGAGTTCACTGCACATGTGTGTACCCTCAACACACATGGGTATACACATATTATTATATAATTTGAGACCTTTCCTTTATGCGTTGGATTACAAATTTATCAAATTTGTAGGAAATTATGAAAATATACAGTTACCTTCCCATTAATTTAAAAAACTTTTTCTTCTATTTTTTGCCTTTCTGTTTCTTTATGTCCTTCCAGTATACTTTTAAATTATTCTTAGAATCTTTGTATTATAAAGCTTAGGGAGAAGGATAAGAATCAGGCATAGAGGGCTGAATAATATTACCACTCGGATTTATAAGGATTCCAACAAGATTCTAACAATAGTTTTGTACAGATCTATGAATATTTTTAAAATTTAAAAGAACTGTTGTCTTATCTTATTCTTTCTTTTTCCTTTGATGTGCCAATACAAGTGTGTATACTCTGAAATTTTTTTATATCCTTTTATGCTTCAGTTTTGCATATTGCTTTTTTTGGGTGTGAAGTTAAAAAATGACATTTTATAGCATGAGTGAACAAAATATCCTTGATCTGGAATTGAAGTAAATTGAGATGAAATGACTGGACAGGCAGCTATATTGGGGGAATATACTTGCAGCTTAAAGTGTTTCATAACTGTCTCTGGCATCTGCACCAAAAATGATGTCATTTAAAAGAGATTTATGGAAATACCACTTCCCTCCACATTCAGCTTCATGTCATTATATATTCATAACAGACTTGTTATTAAAAACGGTCTGAGGCCATATGAGTACCAATCATGATTAAGATAGTTTACCAAGTCATTTCTTTTTTGAATCGAAGTTTAACTAAAACCTAGTTTTAAACTTAGGATGACTGTATCTCTATCTACAATAGAAGACATGTTTGACGCTTGTAAGAAGCAAATTTTATACTCATCATGATGTTTAGTAACAATAAATTATGTCAAGTCTATGGGTGACTTCATAGCCTTTATGTATATCTATTATACATTTAGATACATAAGAAGGGTCTGGAGAGATAGTAGGTTAAAAATATTATACCAGCATATTGATACCCTTCGGTCAGAATACCCATAGTCAGAATGTGAATAATTTAATATATTGATTAAATTTTTCCTGAGAAGTATTTAAATAATAGAGGATCTCACAGAATAGATAAAAGTGAGAGACCCAGAAGATAACGTGGTCTCAATGACCTAGAATAACTATTATAAGCACTGATGACAACAGAATATGTTCCTAAAGGTAGGCAGAGTATATGCTGTTCAATGTATGTTGTTTTAAGAGACCCCAGCATTCTCACCTCCAGAAAAGTAGCTATCCTATCCTACTGTCACTTTAAACTCCAGTATTTGATTTACTGCTTTTAGTTAGGGTCATGATATGGCATGAACTCTAATATATGAAACATATCAAATTGAGGAGAGTAGGCCCAGACCCATCCTTTCTTATGCTTATTTGCAGATCATCCACACCAACTCCTACTTCACCCCAACTGCCCAGTGGGTCCTTTTGTAAACCACAGGATTCTAAAGAACTGCATTAGGGCATTGTTTCCAAAAGACCATGCCATTGTATCTGTGTATTTGATGACAAGAGAAATGCTCCAAACCAAGCCTACCCTTTATTATACTGCTACAGATGTGATAGCCACACTGAAAGACCTCTAGGAAATGAAATGCAAGGAAAGAGAAACCTTTGATGAATACTAGGAGAGAGATGAAGAGTGAAAAAAGTAGAACATTTTAAGATCTACAGACAATGAGAACATCTGCCTAAAATGAGGCTTTGGCTGAAGACTGCAATGTCTAGGGAGAAGCTTGTTATAGGCATTTACTGGATAACACACAAATCTCACCATTCTCTCCCATCCCCCCATGTATGTCCTTTTTTTTTTTTTCCAAATAAAAGGCTCATTAAGTTATGCATTTTTATTAAAAAAAAAAAGGTAAACAGCAACAATTAACATTTATCAAGTGCTTACTATGTCTCTGAAATTGTACCAACTGCTTTACTTGAATTATTTAGAGCTTATAACCGTCTATGTGGTATGGGTACTGTTATTGTCTTCTTTTTGGTGAAGAGAAAATTGAGAAAAAACATAATAAAGGATTCTATTTAGACTTTCTTTAAAAATTTTAGACCCGTTCTTCATGACCCAAAGATCCAAGACAATTATTTTGCTTCTAGAATTTCTTCTCCTATTGAATACTCTCAACTAATGTAGGGATATCTTTGTTGATATGTTTCTGATTCATTTTTATTTAACTATGAAACATTTTTAAAGTACTCATCAGTTACATTCTCTTAGAGATGTGAACTATCAATCTCGTTTTTAAAGAAGGGAATTTTTTCAGTTGTTTACTTATTTTTTGTTTCTTTTGTTCATTTATTTTTGTTTCTGTTGTTCCTTACTCCCTTTTAAGAGAAAATGGGATTTAAACAGTAATAGATTGATTTTAGGTTTAATTCTCACACTACATAGGTTTGAGTTATATTCAATTAGCAAAAACCTTCCCCAAAACCTAAAGTGTTAATGAAAGATAGCCTAAAAGCTATCTAAATGTAAGAGCTGGAGGAGTTATCCAATATATTATTTAGAGATAAAAATAAATTAATAGAGATATAAGTATATTTAAGTATATACAAAGTTAAACAATGCACTGACTAAAACCAAATGGTGGGAGAAAGAGTGGGAGAAGAGAAGAAAAGGAAATATGCTAATTTTGTTTTTGTCTGTAGAGGAGAATTAATAGATAAATTCTCAAGAAAGAGGAGCGTAAAGTGTTTATAAAAAGATAACCACAGGGCTTCCCTGGTGGCGCAGTGGTTGAGAGTCCGTCCGCCTGCCAATGCAGGGGACACGGGTTCGTGCCCCGGTCCGGGAAGATCCCACATGCTGCAGAGCGGCTAGGCCCATAAGCCATGGCCGCTGAGCCAGTGCGTCCAGAGCCTGTGCTCCGCAACGAGAGAGGCCACAACAGTGAGAGGCCCGCATAACGCAAAAAAAAAAAAAAAAGATAACCACATAACAGAAAATGCAAATCTTTTTTATTAGAAATGCCCCTGAATGTCTGGCATGCATGCACACATGTTCTGGTACATGTACAAGAAGCAAGACAAATAGACCACAGGTGAAGGAGTTTTGTGGACTTAAAACAGGAAGGCACAAAAAATAATATGGTAGAACTGAGAGCAAACATTTCTATTATATCAATAACAGAAGATGAACTAAAATGCTATATTAAAATAAGTAATCTCAGATTTGATCTCAAAGCAAATTCCAACTCTAAATACTACACAGTTTATTTGGAGACTCCTCCAAATAAAATGACTCAGAGTGGCCAAAAATAAAAAAGTGTCACAATTTTATCAGACAAAAAACACAGAAGTTACAGTTTGCGTTTCTGACAAGGTTGAAGTTAAGCAAAGAAAACATTAAATGAAAAAATAATAATGGTACTGTAAAGGGTGTTAAAGGAGGCAATCACTGATGGCAACCTGAGAGCCTCCCATGTACTCTACCAGAGGGGAACAGAGTTGCTCTCTTTTAAAATTCCTAAAAAATTCTCAAGAATAGTTCTCAATGGCCCAGCTTTACGCAGGTGCCCATTTCTGTGCCAGCCTACCGTAGCCCACACCAGCATGGGTTTCCTATCTAAAATAATCACTATGAACAGAGAAGTGAGGAGTATCAAAAGATGGCTGTCTCCATTTGTCCAGCTGATTGTGGTAGTTAGAGCAAGAAGACGATTTCCTAAAGAAGGTGTGCACTATTTGGGACAAACAACAGGTGTATTGTGACTCTTTAAAGGATTTATCTATGGTAGTATTTATCAGAGCTAAAGGCTGAAAGTGTCAGTGACTCAAATAATGCTTACAGAGAGCTTATAGGTAACAGGAGTAAGCACTATAACTTAAAATTAGTGAAAAAAATTATTATAACTAAAATTTACTGAATTTGAAAAATGGGAAAAAGGCAACAAAAATGCATTAAAAAGTCATACTCTGTATGAATTTTTTACTTCTTTTATAACTCAATATTTTCCATACTAAATATATAATACTTTTATGACAGAATAAATTATAAGCTTTTTTATGAAAAAGAATCCTTACCTTTGCCAATTCTTCCTTCCCTCACATATTTGGGAGGAGCCTTGGTGGGGTCATAATTAAAACTTAGACAAAGGTTTTCTCATAAGAGTAATCTAATTTAAGGGTCATGTTGTCACAGCAACTATGGAAGGTATGCAGATTAAGGGACATCCTGTTTCCCAATTCATATTTCTATGATATTCTTTGTTATGTATTATAACTGCAAACTACTTTGTTGAAGAATCTAAAAGGTCAGAGGAGTAGAGAAGGGCACACAAACCCTGAAAGTTGTGAGAAGGGTGGAGATTCCTTAAGTCCTAAAAGGAAAGGGTCCCGGTTAATCTGAATAGTTTAAATAAGGATATAAGACAGAAATCATGATAAATTTAGAAAATGGCAATTTAAGTACATAAATAGTGTGCAAGTGCCATGAATTTAAACACTTTTCCTAGTGTGAAATCTTCTTGTTAAGTGATCCCCTGCTGTGACTTGTTTCTTTTACCTTTCTTGCTGCTTATTTAATGAGGAGTCTTGGAAGAGTTGTGTGACACCTTTCTAGAATGAACGTCTAAATGCAAAAGCATTTTGTCTGGGTACTTAGTGTGCTTATTGTAGATTTATTGCTAATTCTTGTAATTTTCTGGCATCATTAGGCATGTAACTCTGCAGCTGGCAATCTGCAATTTACTTCTGCACTGTTTTTTTTAACCTAAGGTAGTCTTGACTTGACAGCAGATCGGGAGGCAGGGAGGTATCCATGAGATCTCAGGGGTTCCAAGGGCAATGATAACTTGGAGGAAGGAAACTCCCAAGACTGCTCCCAAGACTGGTTTATTGGGTAAAGAGTGAAGCAAGAATTTCTTAAACTATTCTAATTTATTCTAGCTAGAACTCCAGCAACCTAAGTCAAAGGGAAAAAAACTGTAATAAAGGAGAACGTAATAGAACAATATCTGACCCAGAAAGATTGCTGAAAAATATTTCAGTTATCCTTTTCTGTATTTTTCTATTAGTAAAATATATAATACTAACATAATAAACACAGCATCTATACACATACCCACATATTTGCCCACACATAATCATATCTGTATGCACATTGTTCATTTATGTGTGTATATATATATATATTCCTTAATAATGACAAAATGGCTTTTTAAGTGCAAGGATATATCATTTTATATACAAAGAAAAGTGGAAACATTTTTCTATTTTCTTATTCTCAAATACAAAAGCAAACACTAATATGGAAATAAGCCTTCCACTCCTACTTCTCTGTGTTTATATAACAATAAAAATTAGTCTTCTATATGGCTCTTTGATGAATGTCTTTGGCTGTTCAGTAAGCAAGGATCAATACCCATTTCTGGAGGTATTTACTTAAAGATTTGAGTAAGAGCAATTAAAAAAGCCATAGAGGGCAACTTTTCATCTACTTTATTCGTCCACTGCCCACATCCTCACTATAAAAATCTGTCTTCATTTTTCTCAAAAAATAACCTGCACAGTAACTCTCTTGTGAATTCAAGCCCCTGCATTTCCATTTTATTTATTCTACTAAGATTTATGAGACCACTAAACTTAAACTAAATGTTCCACAGGCCTATGAACTAGACACACCTAATTACAGAATGGAGGAACTCAGAATCCAAAGAATTGTAGCTTAGCCTCAAGGTCATCTAAGTTCCTTATGGTATTTTATTTTGTGGTCCTCAGTACTATGTGGGAAACACACACACAAACCACTTAATTATTCAACAAACAAAATGCATTTGTTTTCTTTCAGGATAACCTGCAAAGGAGGAACGATTCTCCTTCTTAGATCCCTGCCACCGTGAAATATACAAACTTAACAGAAAATTTAAATATATGTATATAGATAATAGGTATTACGGCTTTACTGGTATAAGTCAATCTGAAGGAAATATTCTTATGGCCTCAAGATCTACAAGTCAGGATGAGTCTATCCTAGGAACACTGGGAACTCCAGAGGTGTGGATGGGGATAGAAAGCTGAGAGTTTCCACCTTATTTTTGAGCTTTTAATAAATTGCAATTTATTAATTATTATTACTAGGTGCTATATGACATTTAATCTTTCATTTAATATTTGCAATAGCCATATAGACATTACTATCCCAATTTTTCATATACATCAAAAGATATAAAGAAACATATCCAAAGTCACAGAGCCACAGAGCTATGGGCACTGCCAGTAAATTTCATGACCTTTTATTTTTTGTGGTTCTAAATGTAGAGAAAAATGCAAACAGGTTAGTATCCTCATGTAGACTTTTCATGTGATCTCTTGCCTTCCATTTGAATATTACCTTTATACATTTTATGAATATATTTAAATCATCAATTAGTCAATTTATTAATCACAACCAATGATGCTGAAAGAAAATAGACATCCTTCTTGATCTAAAAATATTTAGAATTAAGATGTGGAAACAAAATAATTACTTGAAAAGTTAAATAATGTTATAGAAATAATTCAAAACATTTTAAAATGCCAGAAGACATTGTGCTTGTCATTAATTACCAAAGCAATTATATAGGCAACCAGTGTTGCAGGAATTCAGTATCAAAAGCAAAAGACAGAGTTAACATTTAATTTTTCCCCTATTTTTATGGAAAACCAACTCATTCATTCAATAAATACTTTTGAGCACCACTATGTGCCAGGCACATAATTGGTAATTTGGAAACAACTGTTAACACAGGACAGGCTGCCTACAAGGAATTTACAGTCTATTAATTTGTCTCTGTGATTTTTACAGCATAATATAAAAACTGCTATAACTGCAGTAAGTAACCAATCAAGTCATAGAGAATTAACAGAAAAATAGCTATCAATTTTTCACATGAATCCAGATTCCATTACCAGTTAAAGCCCTTTACATGCATCAGATAGCTTGCCTTTCACTGAATATTCCTGCATTGCCATATTTCAGTGTCTTTGTTCATGTTACTCATTAAGAATAAAGTGCTTTTTCTTCCATTTATAATGGTCTAAATCCTATCTGCCGTAAGACAAATTGTCAAACATCTCATGTAAATGTAAATTGTTATAATCTTTCTGCACACCTGTTGGCCGACATACACTATTTAAGATCCTAAAGAATATTTCAAAACTCTCACCCACTTTCAGGAATGGTAAAGGTATAAAGAGAAATGTGTACAAAATTGTAAGTCACAACATAATATACGACAGTGAAAAATTGACAATAACTTAAATACAGCATGAAAATAAATCATCTTAGTTTCAAATACCACTGTATGTACATTTATTTAGACTTAAATCAGTTTTTATTTTAATACAGAAAGAGAAATTATTTAAGAAGTGATGTTCATGTAACTCAACACGTAGCCCTCCCTCAGAAGTTTAGGTCCCAGAGAAAATATTATTTGGGAGAGAATTCTGCCCCCCATCCCCCCACTTCAGCACTTGGTGGGGTCATCTTGTATGGTGAATATGGCTTATGAACATTCTGAACTTAACCCAACTACCTTTGGTATTCATTCAAAGAAATAGTGATCAGGAGTAAATTTGACCCTTGGTAATTTTTGACTTACTTTCTAAGAATTGTTGATTTTATAAATTAAACCCCATGTGTGATGCAACTCCATAGTACATAAACATGACAAAATAGGATACAGCCATTAAAGCAGTATCGTAGAAAAAATGAATAAAAATACTTCTAAGTGTTTATATATTATTGGGTAAGAAAAATATTTTCTATACATGGCATTAAAACAAAAGGAAATATTTATTTGACTACATAAAATTAAAAATAAAATTGTTACATCAAATAGAATAAAATGTAAAGGCATGCAACTAATTGTGAAAAAGTTAAATATATAGGATGAAATTGTTATTGCTCTTAAAATATAAGTTGTTTGAAAGTTAATAAGAAAAATCATACATACTGTTTTAAAAACATGGAAAGAACAGGAATAGGTCATTCACAAAATGACACTCATGTACAAAAATAGGAAACATGGAAAAATAATATTAATAAGACAAATATTTTTAAAATAAGGTTTTTTTAAAAAATGATAGTACTGGCAAGGATGTGGCATGAGGCTCATTACCAGCCCTGCTGTAGAGATATAATTTTTTAGATCAATTTCCCAAGGATTAGGAAAGCTTTTAAAGTTTTTAAAATTTTAAATGTACAAAAACCATTGACCTAATAATTGTATTATTATGAGGATTTGTTCTAAGGAAGTAACACAGATATGCACAAAGATTTGGCTATTTACATTTCTGTGCCATTGTTGTAATACCCAGAATTTGAGGAGGAGGGGGAAACTCTAATGTCCAAAATATTTATGCAAGAAATGAAGATTTATCCAAAAAATGAATAAAAGAGTAAAAGATTTATCCAAAAAATGAATGACAGTATGAACTTTCAAATTAAATTGGAGAAGAAGGTTAATTTTTTTATGGCTAACATTTTATTGTGTGTATATATATATATATATATATATATATATATACCACATCTCCTTTATTCATTCTTCTGTCAATGGACATTCATGTTGCTTCCATGTCTTGGCTATTGTAAACACTGCTGCAATGAACATTGGGGTGCATGTGTCTTTTTGAATTATGCTTTTTTCCAGATATATGCCCAGGAGTGGGATTGCAGGGTCATATGGTAGCTCTATTTTTAGTTTTTTAAGGAACCTCCAAACTTCTCCATAGTAGCTGTACCAATTTACATTCCCACCAACAGTTTAGGAGGGTTCCCTTTTCTCCACACCCTCTCTAGCATTTATTATTTGTAGACTTTTTAATGATGGACATTCTGACTGATGTGAGGTGATACCTCATTGTATGTAGTTTTGATTTGCATTTCTCTGATAATTAGTGATGTTGAGCATCTTTTCATGTGCCTTTTGGCCATCTGTATGTCTTCTTTGTGGAAATGTCTATTTAGATCTTCTGACCATTTTTTGATTAGGTTGTTTGCTTTTTTGGACGGGTGGGTATTGAGCTGTATGAGCTGTTTATACATTTTGGAAATTAATCCCTTGTTGGTCGCATCATTTGCAAATACTTTGTCCCATTTTGTAGGTTGTCTTTCTGTTTTGTTTATGGTTTCCTTTGCTATGCAGAAGCTTTTCAGTTTAATTAGGTCCCATTTGTTTATTTTTCTTTTTATTTACATTACTAGGAGACAGATCCAAAAAGATATTACTATAATTTATGTCAAAGAGTGTTCTGCCTATGTTTTCCGCTAAGAGTTTTATAGTGTCCAGTCTTACATTTAGGTCTCTAATCCATTTTGAGTTTATTTTTGTGTATGCTGTTAGGGAGTGTTCTCATTTAATTCTTTTACATGTAGCTGTCCAGTTTTCCCAGCACCACTTATTGAAGAGACTGTCTTTTCTCCATTGTATATCCTTGCCACCTTTGTCATAGCTTAGTTGACCATAGGTGCGTGGGTATATCTCTGGCCTTTCTATCCTGTTCCATTGATCTGCATTTCTGTTTTTGTGCCAGTACCATACTGTCTTGATTACTGTAGCTTTGTATTACAGGCTGAAGTCAGGGAGTCTGATTCCTCCAGCTCTGTTTTTTTCCCTCAAGACTGCTTTGGCTATTCGGAGTCTTTTGTGTCTCCATACAAATTTTAAGACATTTTGTTCTAGTTCCATAAAAAATGCCATTGGTAATTTGATAGGGATTGCATTGAATCTGTAGCTTGCTTTGGGTGGTATAGTCATTTTCACAATATTGATTCTTCCAATCCAAGAACATGGTATATCTCTCCATCTGTTGGTATCATTTTTAATTTCTTTCAACAGTGTCTTATGCTTTTCTTCATTCAGGTCTTTTGTCTCCCTAGGTAGATTTATTCCTAGGTATTTTATTCTTTTTGTTGCAATGGTAAATGGGAGTGTTTCCTTAATTTCTCTTTCAGATTTTTCATCATTAGTGTACAGGAATGCAAGAGATTTCTGTGCATTAATTTTGTATCCTGCAACTTTACCAAATTCATTGATTAGCTCTAGTAGTTTTCTGCTGGCATCTTTAGGATCCTCTATGTGTAGTATCATGTCATCTGCAAAGAGTAACTGTTTTACTTCTTCTTTTCCAATTTGTATTCCTTTTATTTCTTTTTCTTCTCTAATTGCTGTGGCTAGGACTTCCAAAACTATGTTGAATAACAGTGTCAAGACTGGACATCCTTGTCTTGTTCCTGATCTTAGAGGAAATGCTTTCAGTTTTTCACCAGTGAGAATGATGTTTGCTGTGGGTTTGTCGAATATGGCCTTTATTATGTTGAGGTAGGTTCCCTCTATGCCCTCTTTCTGGAGGGTTTTTAATCATAAATGGTGTTGAATTTTTTCCTAAGCTTTTTCTCCATGTATTGAGATAATCATATGGTTTTTCTTCTTCAATTTGTTAATATGGTATATCACATTGATTGATTTGCGTATATTGAAGAATCCCTGCATCCCTGGGATGAATCTCACTTGATCATGGTGTATGATCCTTTCAATGTGTTGTTGGATTGTGCTTGTAATATTTTGTTGAGGATTTTTGCATCTATATTCATCAGTGATATTGGTCTGTAATTTTCGTTTTGGGGGATATCTTTGTCTGGTTTTGGTATCAGGGTGA
The DNA here is from genome assembly GCF_011762595.2 of Tursiops truncatus. Classification (NCBI taxonomy): domain Eukaryota; kingdom Metazoa; phylum Chordata; class Mammalia; order Artiodactyla; family Delphinidae; genus Tursiops; species Tursiops truncatus. The sequence continues at coordinate 91,053,876 of NC_047037.1, forward strand.
TGGTGGCCTCATAGAATGAGTTTGGGAGTGTTCCTTCCTCTGCAATTTTTTGGAAGAGTTTGAGAAGGATGGGTGTTAGTGCTTCACTAAATGTTTGATAGAATCCTCCTGTGAAGCCATCTGGTCCTGGACTTCTGTTTGTTGGAAGATTTTTAATCACAGTTTCAATTTCATTACTTGTGATTGGTCTGTTCATATTTTCTATTTCTTCCTGGTTCAGTTTTGGAAGGTTATACCTTCCTAAGAATTTGTCCATTTCTTCCAGGTTGTCCATTTTATTGGCATAGAGTTGCTTGTAGTAGTCTCTTAGGATGCGTTGTGTTTCTGTGGTGTCTGTTGTAACTTCTCCTTTTTCATTTCTAATTTTATTGGTTTGAGTCCTCTCCCTCTTGATGAGTCTGGTTAATGGCTTATCAATTTTGTTTATCTTCTCAAAGAACCAGCTTTTAGTTTTATTGATCTTTGCAATTGTTTTCTTTGTTTCTATTTCATTTATTTCTACTCTGATCTTTATGATTTCTTTCCTTCTGCTAACTTTGGGTTTTGTTTGTTCTTCTTTCTCTAGTTCCTTTAGGTGTAAGGTTATATTGTTTATTTGAGATTTCTCTTATTTCCTGAGGTAGGCTTGTATAACTATAAACTTCCCTCTTAGAACTGCTTTTGCTGCATCCCATACGTTTTGGGTCATCGTATTTTCATTGTCATTTGTTTATAGGTATTTTTTAATTTCCTCTTTGATTTCAATGTGTTTCTGTTTTTTACGTTTTTTTCCTGTAAATGATTTCAAATCTCATAGCATTGTGGTCATAAAAGATGCTTGATATGATTTCAATTGTCTTAACTTTTCCAAGGCTTGATTTGTGACCCAAGATATGATCTATCCTGGAGAATGTTCCATGAGCACTTGAGAAGAAAGTGTATTCTGTTGTTTTTGGATGGAATGTCCTATTAATATCAATTAAGTCCATCTTGTTTAATGTGTCATTTAAAGCTTGTGTTCCCTTATTTATTTTCATTTTGGATGATCTGTCCATTGGTGAAAGTGGGGTGTTAAGGTCCCTTACTGTTATTGTGTTACTGTTGATTTCCCCTTTTATGGTTGTTAGCATTTACCTTACATACTGAGGTGCTCCTATGTTTGGTGCATAAACAGTTACAATTGTTATATCTTCTTCTTGAACTGATCCCTTGATCATTATGTAGTGTCCTTCTTTGTATCTTGTAATAGTCTTTATCTTAAAGTCTATTTTGTCTGATATCAGAATTGCTACTCCAGCGTTCTTTTGATTTCCATTTGCATGGAATATCATTTTCCATCCTCTCGCTTTCAGTCTGTATGTGTCCCTAGGTCTGAAGTGGGTCTCTTGTAGATAGCATATATATGGGTCTTTTTTTTGTATCCATTCAGCCAGTCTTTGTCTTTTGGTTGGAGCATTTAATCCATTTACATTTACGGTAATTATAGATATGTATGTTCTTATTACCATTTTATTAATTGTTTTGGGTTTGTTATTTTATGTCTTTTCCTACTCTTGTGTTTCCTGCCTAGAGAAGTTCCTTTAGCATTTGTTGTAAAGCTGGTTTTGTGGCGCTGAATTCTCTTCACTTTTGCTTGTCTGTAAGGATTTTATTTTCTCCATCAAATCTAAATGAGATCCTTGCTGGGTAATCTTGGTTGTAGGCTTTTCCCTTTCATCAGTTTAAATATGTCCTGCTGCTCCCTTCTGGCTTGCAGAGTTTCTGCTGAAAGATCAGCTGTTAACCTTATGGGGTTTCCCTTGTTATGTGTCGCTTTTCCCTTGCTGCTTTTAACATTCTTTCTCTGAACTTAATTTTGGATAACTTGATTAATATGTGTCTTGGCATGTTTCTCTTTGGATTTTCCCTGTATGGGTCTCTCTGCGCTTCCTGGAGTTGACTGACTATTTCCTTTCCCATGTTAGGGAAATTTTCAGCTATAATTTCTTCAAATATTTTCTCAGACCCTTTCTTTTTCTTTCTCCTTCTGGGACCCCTGTCATTCTAATGTTGGTGGGTTTAATGTTGTCCCAGATGTCTCTGAGACTGTCCTCAATTCTTTTCATTCTTTTTTCTTTTTTCTGCTCTGCAGTAGTTATTTCCACTATTTTATCTTCCAGATCACTTATCTGTTCTTCTGCCTCAGTTATTATGCTACTGATTCCTTCTAGATATTTTTAATTTCATTTATTGTGTTGTTCATCCTTGTTTTTTTGCTGTTTAGTTCTTTTAGGTCCTTGTTAAAACGTTTCGTGTATTTTCTCCATTCTATTTCCGAGGTTTTCGATCTTCTTTACTATCATTACTCTGAATTCTTTTTCAGATAAACTGCGTATTTCCTCTTCTTTTGTTTGGTCTGGTGGGTTTTTACCTTGCCCCTTCATCTGCTGTATATTTCTCTATCTTCTCATTTTGTTTAACTTACTGTGTTTCTGGTCTCCTTTTTTGCAGGCTGCAGGTTTGTATTTCCCATTGTTTTTAGTGTCTGTCCCCAGTGGGTGAGGTTGGTTCAGTGGCTTGTGTAGGCTTCCTGGTGGGGAGGACTGGTCCCCGTGTTCTGGTAGGTGGGGCTGTAGCTTGTCCTTCTGGTGGGCAGGGCTGTGTCTGATGGTGTATTTTGGAGTGTCTGTGAACTTAGTATGACTTTAGGCAGCATCTCTGCAAATGGGTTGGATTGTGTTCCTGTCTTGCTAGTTGTTTGGCATGGGGCCTCCAGTTCTGGAGCTTGCTGATCTTGGGTGGAGCTGGGTCTTAGTGTTGAGACGAAGATTTCTGGAGAGCTCTCGCTGATTGACATTACATTGTGCTGGGAGGTTTCTGATGGTCCAATGTCCTGGACTTGGCCCTCCCACCTCGAAGGCTCAGGCCTGGCACCTGGCCAGAGCACCAAGAACCTGCCAGTCACACAGCTTAGAAGAAAACGAAGAGAGAAAACAGAACTAAAACAAGAACAAGAAAATGAACAGACAGAACCCTAGGACAAATGGTAAAAGCAAACCTATACAGAGAATCACAGAAAGAAGCATACACACACACTGACAAAAAGAGAAAAAGGAAAAAAAAAATATATATATATATATATGGAAGATAGCAACCAAACCAATAACCAAATCCACAAATGATAATAAGCACTAAATACTATACTAAGACAACATAAAACCAGAAACAAATTAGATACGGAAGGCAAACCCGAAGTCTACAGTTGCTTACAGAGTCCACCACCTCAATTTTGGGAACGTTCATTGTCTATTCAGGTATTCTTCAGATGTAGGGTTTATCAAGTTGATTGTGGGGATTTAATCTGCTGCTCCTGAGGCTGCTGGGAGAAATTTCCCTTTCTCTTCTTTGTTCTCACAGCTCCTGGGGTTCAGCTTTGGTTTTGGCCACACCTCTGCACGTTGGTCACCCTCAGGCATCTGTTCCCCGCCCAGAAAGGAGGGAGTTAAAGCAGGGGCTGATTTTGGCTCTCTTGATCACTCAGGCCTGGCGGATGAAGGGGTATGGTAGTCATAATGGGAATACAGGGCGAGCCTGAGGCACCAGAGGCTGGCATGACATTTCAACAGCCTGAGGTGCACTGTGTCTTCTCCCAGGGAAGTTGTCCGTGGATCTCGGGACCCTGGCAGTCGCATGCTGCACAGTCTCCCAGGGGGTGTGGATAGTGACCTGCACTTGCACACAGGGATCTTGGTGGCAGCAGCAGCCTTATCACTTCATGCCTGTTTCTGGGGTCTGAGCTGATAGCCAGGGCTCGTGCCTATCTTTGGAGCTCACTTAGGCAGTGTGCTGCATTCTGTGGGTTCACTGGGAATGAATCCCCTCTTCTCATGCACCCTGAAACAAAGGTCTCTTTCCTTTCCGGCAGGTCCAGACTTTTGCCCAGACTCTATCCCGGCTAGCTGTGGCACACTAGCTCCCTTCAGTCTGTGTTCACCTAGCCAACCCCAGTTCGCTCCCTGGGGTCTGACCTCTGAAGCCTGAGCCTCAGCTCCCGGCTCCCACCCGCCCCAGTGGGTGAGCACATGAGCCTCTTAGGCTGGTGAGTGCCGGTTGACACCAATCCTCTGTGTGGGAATCTCTCCACTTTACCCTGTGCACCCCTGTTGCTGCCCTCTTCTTCGTGGCTCCAAAGCTTCCCCCCGCCCCATCTCCACCAGTGAAGGGGCTCCCTAGTGTGTGGAAACATTTCCTCCTTCACAGCTCCATCCAAGAGGTTTGGGTGCCATCCCTATTCTTTTGTCTCTGTTTTTTCTTTTACCCTGCCTAGGTACGTGGGGATTTTCTTGTCTTTTGGGAAGTCTGAGGTGTTCTGCTAGTGTTCAGTAGGTGTTCTGTAGACAGGAGTTGTTCCACATGTAGATGTATTTTTGATGTATTTATGGGGAAGAAGGTGATCACATCTCACTCCTCTGCCACCTTGAAGGTACAGCCTACTTTCTTCTTACGTTCATTCCAAACAATTTATTTTATGGTTTTACTACATTTTAATGGGATGTTTTTTGTTATAGTTTTGTAATTTATATTTGGCATATGTAAAGCTACTGGATTAAAAACTAATTTGGTAAATTAACTGTCTTCCAGAATTGTCTATTTCTCTTCTTTTCCACTAGAGATTTTAGGATTTCCATGTAGACTATCTAATGGAAAATAATAATTTTGTTAGCTTTTTTCTAATGTTTATGGTTCTTGCCTTCCTTATCTTGTCAATTGCCCTATCTCAAAGTTTTAGGAATATGATAAAAGATAGTAGTGATATCATATGCTCTACTCATTTTTCTTACTTGGGTGAATTCTTCCAGCATTCAACACTGAAATGTGATACTGGTTATTTTAAAATGTATATTTGTGTTATTAAAGGATGCTCTTTCCCCCATTTTATTAAGAGTATAAAACCAGAAATACATATTGAATTTTATCCAGAGCTTTATGGCAGTTATTGTGAAATCTTTTCATTTTCTTCTTTTGCTGAATTACTATGTTATATTATTTTAATTGACTGTTTACTTATCTATGTCTACATTCCTGAATAAATGGCATAAAAACAGGAATATAGATCAATGGAACAGGATAGAAAGCCCAGAGATAAACCCACGCACATATGGTCACCCTATCTTTGATAAAGGAGGCAAAAATATACAATGGAGAAATGACAGCCTCTTCAATAAGTGGTGCTGGGAAAACTGAACAGCTACATGTAAAAGAATGAAATTAGAACACTCACTAACACCATACACAAAAATAAACTCAAAATGGATTAAACACCTAAATGTAAGGCAAGATACTATAAACTCTTAGAGGGAAACATAGGCAGAACACTCTATGACATATATCACAGCAAGATCCTTTTTGACCTACCTCCTAGAGAAATGGAAATAAAAACAAAAATAAACAAATGGGAGCTAATGAAACTTAAAAACTTTTGCACAGCAAAAGGAAACTATAAACAAGATGAAAAGACCACCCTCAGAATGGGAGAAAATATTTGCAAATAAAGCAACTGACAAAGGACTAATCTCCAAAATATACAAGCAGCTCATGTAGCTCAATATCAAAAATCAAACAACCCAATCCAAAAACAGGCAGAAGACCTAAATAGACATTACTCCAAAGAAGATATACAGATTGCCAACAAACACATGAAAGGATGCTCAACATCACTAATTATTAGAGAAGTGCAAATCAAAACTACAATGAGGCTATCACCTCACACCAGTCAGAATGGCTGTCATCAAAAAATCTACAAACAATAAATGCTGGAGAGAGTGTGGAGAAAAGGGAACCCTCTTGCACTGTTGGTGGGAATGTAAATTGATACAGTCACTATGGAGAACAGTATGGAGGTTCCTTAAAAAACTAAAAATAGAACTACCACATGACCCAGCAATCCCACTACTGGGCATATACCCTGGGAAAACCATAATTCAAAAACAGACATATACCACAATGTTCATTGCAGCACTATTTACAATAGCCAGGACATGGAAGCAACCTAAGTGTCCATCAATAGATGAATGGATAAAGAAGATTTGGCACATATATACACTGGAATATTACTCAGACATAAAAAGGAACGAAATTGAGTTATTTGTAGTGAGGTGGATGGACGTAGAGTCTGTCATACAGAGTGAAGTAAGTCAGAAAGAGAAAAACAAATATTGTATGCTAACACATATATATGAAATCTAAAAAAAAAAAAAGGTTCTGAAAAACCTAGGGGCAGGACAGGAATAAAGACGCAGATGTAGAAAATGGACTTGAGGACACAGGGAGGGGGAAGGGTAAGCTGGGATGAAGTGAGAGAGTGGCATTGACATATACACACTACCAAATGTAAAATAGATAGCTATTGGGAAGCAGCTGCATAGCACAGGGAGATCAGCTCAGTGCTTTGTGACCACCTAGCGGGGTGGGATAGGGAGGGTGGGAGGGAAATGCAAGAGGGTGGGGATATGGGGATATATATATACATATAGCTGATTCACTTTGTTATCCAGCAGAAACTAACACAACATTGTAAAGCAATTATACTCCAATAAAGATGTTAAAAAGAAAGAAACCAAGTGTGCTGAATTAACTGGGTAGTCCCCTTCCCTAGACCAGTTGAGAGAGGTTGAATGGTAGATCTTTTACATAATCTTCTTTTTTGATTTATCTCTTTCCATCCTATTCACATATCTTCCTCATTAACAGTTTTTTTTTTTTCAGTCATATGACTTCAAAGGACCCTTTCTCTCAAGCCAAGGGCACAACAGAACCTGGGTCATCACCACAAGGGTAGTCCATACACATGATCCTTGAAGAGAAACCAAAGATCTCTCGGTAGCAAATGCTTCACCATCAAGGAGGATACAACCCCAAACCATGGGATTTAGCCGTAGATGACCAAGGAAAGAGCTTGCCTGGGTTCCAAGGTTAAAGGTGTGTTGGAGCAGATGGGAGATAGGAAAATCAGAATAGATCTACAACACAGGTCCAACAGAAAAAAGAAAATGCAGAGACCAACAAAGTTCCATTCAGGCCATATCTTACAAATATGAAGTTCTGTTAATTGAGTTTATATTTGCCTCATGATAGGTCAAATTCTGGGCCTTAGTACAGAATTCTGCACATAATACCAATGTAAAATAGTAGTTACAAAATGCAAATTCTGGAAAGCATTCAAGGACATGTATTACTAATCACGAACACACTTAGAATCCAAAGATTGGATTCAGAGAATCCAGAAAATGCCTTTTTTTACTTTTTCTTTGTATTGATTTTCTGTCTATTCAGTATTGTCTTGAATGGAAAACCAGAAGCTCTTTCTTACTTGGGCTCCCTCCCTCCTTCCCATTCTACCTACTTTCTGTGCAGCTTCCAGTCTTCATCCTGGCTCAGCCCCTAATATCCCATGCCGTGGAATCTCCTAAACCTGTTTGATTGAGCCTTGGGACAATCAGACTCTCACTCTATTTTAGAAGGGTTCCAGTCTTCAATGCTGAGCACATACAAGATAAATCTCAATGTTTCTAAAACTGATTGCCTTCATTAAAAGATAAATTGAGGCATATGAAAAATTTTAAGAGTTTATTTGAGCATTTATCCATTAAAATCAGGCAGCACCAAACCCAAAGTGGTGAGAATCCAGGGAAAAGACAGAAAAAGTGCAAAGCAAAGAAAGGAAGTTATTTGGCTATAGCTTAAAGCTTAGTTGGCTGTTCGTGATTGGTTTTCCTTTGTGTTTTTGATTTTGTAACCTTAAGATGTTTACAGGCTTGGATTTCAGTTTGCTTACATAGACCATCTTGGTATTAGAGTCCCCTTAGTCTAATGACCTCCTTGCTTCATTAATTTAACACCTTTCATAGCATAATCTTATTGTCTTCCTATCCAAAAAGACCTCCCCTTCACCAGGGATGAAGATGGACAGATAGGAAGACTGCCTTTTTCTGCAGCAATAGCATTTTAATTCCTCACCCTGCTCTAAACTCTTCCACCTTCCTTTTCTGAAGCCTTGCTACTTTGAATTCTTTCACACATAGTGACTATGATGCAAATTCATTAAATTGAATGACAAAGCAAAGGAGATTTTTTAAAAAAGAATATGTTGGTGCACGCACATATATCTAGCTAGAGCTCACCTTAAAGTTACTATGTCACCAACAAGTTTAAGTGCAATGAAAAAAGTGCAATCACTATTTTCACTCATCCCCATGACAGTTGCTAAAAATAAGCATAAAACAAAAGAGCAGGCATATTAGCCATAGCAATGGCATGTTTCCTCAGCTTTTATTATGCAATAATTGGGAAATCTATAGATTAATCTTTTGCAGATTTTAGAATAGCATTAATGAATAGCATTGCTGATCTGAGTATGTATTAAATTTAAAACCATTTTTATCTTCTCATTAACCCTCCTTAACACCTTCCCCAACTAAATTCCGATTTTGTTTAGAGTTTAATAAATATTATTTTGTTATTTGCTCTGTGAAGTTCCTCCCTTAAATGGATAAGAAGTAAATCAGAAACTAAATATTTTGTACATAGAAATAGTTTGAGAGCAATACCACATACTACTAAGAAACTCTCTTTTTTAGGATCATTACTTTGGTAATGTGAGAGAAATATAAAACAAACTATTGCTATAATTTCTGTTTCAGTCCCAAGCATTACATGCGTCTTACACAGAGACACTTCCCCATCTGTCCAATCATTGATTAAAAAGATAAAATCCACTAAAAACAGTAAAATTTAAGGTTAAAAACTGGTCAAGAAGTATGATGGCCTCTCACTTGTAAATTATTTTTCTGAGTGCCTCAGGCTTAATACTGTGTATTAACATGAAGGTAGAGAAGAATCAAATTCAAATTCATTTTATGGCAGGACTACTAGTACGATAAAATTTAATGGATACCCTTAAAGGTTTTGGTATGAGTCATTCTTGAAAAAATATTTCAATTTATTAGTCAAGCTTCTGTCTAAAAGACAGAAGGAAAACCCACTCTGTCCTCAAAAATCAAAGAAAATAGTTTAATAGGCAGAGTACTTGTTATTTGACCAAAAAACCCCTCAGATTTCTACCAGAGTCAAGCTAGAAAAGATCAATTCATCCTTTTAAAGAAGTAATGACTCAGAAAACCAATCACATCAGAACAGGGCCTGCTGTTTAAACTGCTTAGATTTTACAAGGTGCTATTAGGTATACTTAAAGTTGATTGGCCTATAAATTGAAAAAAAAATCCCTTTGGTATCTCAACAAAGGGAGATATTTCTGTGAGTTCTAGAAGGCTCTCTCCTGGACCGGGTAACAAGGAAATTGTAATTCAGTTCTATTTCTTCATCTCCTTTTCTACCCCTGGGCTTGGTTCTTTCTTAAGTTTTCTTCTTCACCTGGGAAAAGATAATTGGATTTATCACTACCACTTCTAATTCTTAAAAGACATATAAAGCAGTGTTTAATAGATCTTTTCTATATTTGGGCAGTTCCATTTTGCTGAAGAGAATATGAAATATTTCTTCTACCTGAGTTTAATGTTCTACCCTCCAGAATAAATGCAGGGATGAAAGACAGAAATTAGGCATTAACCTTGAGTGTTTGAGGTATAAATAAAGTGAGAATGTCTATGTATCCCAAATACCAACTCAAAACAAAGAGAATTTTAATTAGAGAAACAGTACAATTGACCCTTGAACAATGCAGGGGCTAGGGGCGACAGCCCCACTCAGTCAAAAATCCACATACAACTTTATAGACCATATCCACCTACCCTCCAGTCTCAATTTTGATAGGCAAAGATATGCAATATTGTTCATTTTCTTTCCTCCACACAGCTTTAAAATATATATTGAAATGATACTACTCAGAATGTCATATATCATGTAGAAAATTGTAAATTTGTCATTATAAATAGCACACTAAACTCAAAGCAAAACAATTATGTCTATGTTGTTTTTCCTTTGTGAAAGTAGTTTATTTTTCAAAATATTCGATATACAAGAATCAAATATTTACCTTCAACAACTAGATATTGTAACACGAGTCATTCTTGGAGATTGAATAAGGTATTTGGATTGTGATTTGTGTTTGCTTGCTTGCTTGTTTATTTTAAAAGTAAAACTAATTTTTAGCTTTTATTTCTAGAATCAAAGTTAGAAATATCCTTAAAAGTTCAACTAAAACGGCTGTTGTGTTCCAAAGTGGTGACAAGATGGTCTTCAAAATGGAAGATCTGTACCAGTAGCAGTCGCCTCTTTTCCCCAAAAATCTTTCAGTAAAAGACTACAAAGAATGTTAGTAGAAAGGAAAATACCTAATTTCCACCCTCTGATATAATCTTAATCTTCATTCAGCACAAAGATGACTCTGTATCACCACAAGGGAGTTCTCATCGTATCTTTCATGGGAAGATAAATGTCAGTTGTACTCACCCCTGAATTATATATTTTAGCTCCCTTCATTAATCAACACTGAAATTCTTACTGATGTGGTGCTGTAGAAGAAAATGATTAAACTAGGGAAAATATTAGCAGATTGGAAAGTCCCAACATATTGCAATATGTTTAAATTTCTCGCCAGAGACTTATCTGAAATCCATGTTACTATAATTTGCTTTTATGTTTTTGTTTCTATTCATCCCCTATTGACCAGTTGACATTTCTAAGTCACTGAAAGGCCTTGCTCCTGCTCACGCTCAAAGCATGAGAAGAAAACAAAGAGCAATTCTTCTTGCCTTCCTACCCAACAGAAGGTACTCACTTTTTTTTTAGAGATCTGGTTCCTACTTGCTGACTTTCTAACTAAATGCCATGCAGTCTTCGGTCACTGTATAACAAGACTTACATAAGGGTTAATACTCAGGAGGATAAAGAATTGAACACTCACAATTGTATTCTAAGGACATGAACTCAGGAATATTATTAGTGTTGTTAAATTTGCCATATCCCCAGTTTCTTTGTTCCATGTACAAATCTTTGACTATCTTCAATGATCTCTTAAATCTGTCCTAATACAGCACATTCATTATATAATATGTTTATTTCAATACATTTGGTTTGCTTTATGGCTATTGAAATATTGCATGTTTTCAAATCCAAGAAAATTCAAAGGTGTGATTTTTCTTATCTAAAACTAGTAAAACAACTACCTTTACAATTCTAATTGCTTATTGTTATAAATTACGTGTTCTACATTCTACTTAGGCAGCTAACCCTTGACAGGAGATATTAGAGTCTCCATAATAATAAATTCTTAACTTTTAATATATATGAGCAGTAATAAACTAGTGGAAACACATACAAGGACAACTCTTGGCTATTTTTCTGCACTGTTCACATCTTCCTATAGCACCTAAGAAAGTAAGGTAACCTATCTGAACTTAGTCCCTCTTAAATAATGCATGAAGAAAAATTCTATATCAATCTCAAAAGAATGAAACCAAGGTTTAGTGAATATATATAAATGTGTCTTCAATACCTAGAAATAACTGAGTAAAATTTTCTTACTTTTTTTCTCCTTTAGTTCAGATTTATTTGAAAGAAAATGAGTTGACCAAACTAAGAATTATATAGTTAAAAACAATTATGTAAAATATATTCTTCTTTATGATGTTAGCTACTGTTAATTCATCATGTATTACCTCTCATATGTATGTATAATTATTGCACTGACATTCCCACCAGATGGCAATGTTAAGATTTAAGTTGTCATTTGATCGATTATAGATATGCATATATATTGGAAAAATGATTTCTGAATAAATTTGAATATTTCTTACTAAAACTCATTTCAATCTCCCTTACTCTTTGTTGAATTCACACATGTTTATATCATTTTAAAAATTAAGTTTAACATTAACTTCAAAGAAAGTGATGGTTGTCATGCTAAGGAAATCACTGTTACTGGTAGTCAGAAAAGCCTGTTGAACTAACTCTTGAAAGCATTATGAAGTGCTGAATATAAAATAGGATTTACCTACTTTCTTATAACACTTAAAAGAATTGAAACAGGTGCTATTTAGAGATTGCTTATGAAGAATATCAGAAATAGGGAAATAAGAAAAAATTCTCTGTGATATTTATATTCAGAAGTCTTGAATATCATTGAGAAAGTGGAATGTAAGGAAAAAAGAGGATTACTTATATTGCACAAAATGAAAACGAAGAAAAAACCAAAAGGAAGAGCAGAGAGAATCAGCTGTTCAAGTCTTTGCACTGGCATGCTACCCAAGGTCTATTTCTCTGGCCAGTAGGAAAGTTCCCCAACTAAAAATAATGTAGTTCTTGTTTCTTTGTTGTTTTGGGATTTTTTAAATTGCTTGTATTTAGTAAGCAACTTGATCTTTAGATAGGATTAAGATTTATACCAGTCCTTCTCCAGGTGTGGGTCTGCAGACTGCGGTTGGTTCACAAACTATGTATGATTAATCACTGACAGTCATTTAGGCATTTAAAGTAAACATTTATGGCAATTTGGCATGGTAATTTTTGTTTGCTGAATCTGAGAGTAAAAAAATGGGACATATTTTGTATTCCTCTTTTTTAGTAATTCATTTTTTTGCTAATTCATTTTTTATGCATTTTACAAAATTATTAATCTAGAATAGATTGGCAGGGTGATGGGGTGAGACTAGCTTTTCACTACAAATGGTTTGAGAGACACTGGTTTATACCTTACATTGGTATCTTTAGAGTGATTGTAGATCTTTCTTCTTTACAGTTATGACTATGACACAGAATTTCTTTCTTTTCTGTACCACGACCTTTCCTTTTCATTGGTCTAATAACATTGGACAGGTAAGCAGAGAGATTATATTTTACACTGAAGTCATATAGCCAACAATGAGGTTTTATATTTATATTAGCCTGTATGCCTGTTTTATTTCCTGTTCACTGAAAATCAAACTTCCTTGATCTTAAGATTAGACCGAAGTCACATTGCATTAGGTGATAAACCTAAGATGTAACCATCTAGAAGCATTTATTAAGCATCTACTCAATATTCTACAATGTCTCTGTCTTCAAAAGACTTGAAAACCCTGTTTGGGTTTAAGATAAATCTATTGGAAACAATGATTAAACAATGCAGATGCCACAGGTAAGTGCCAACATTTTTGCTGCCAACTCTAAGTGGTGGAGGAATTCAGGGGACAAGAAAATAGTTTCTTCATCTGCATAACCAGGTAATGCCTCTACTTCACATGAATGTGAGTTCATGTGTATGACCTCCAGTCCAATGGTTAGCACATGGTAGATGCTCACCCCTTTTTTTGTTTTATTGTTTTTAAAAAGGAACCTGATCAGGGCACTTTTTAAAGGGATAAATAGAGTTAAATTCATACAGGCAAAAAAAAAAGGAAAATTCTGTATGAAAGATTTTGCATTTGTAAAGATATTCTTCATTGATACTGTTAAAATTCATTCAGGAGAACAGAGATGAATAAAACCTGGCATGAAGATAGAGTTCCAGGGATGATATTTTGTTTACTGTGGTCTGTAACCTCTGATCTCTAGTGCTAAATTTACAACCACCTCTGTGATCGAACTACGGTATACACCAATGCAGATTTCAGTATTTCCCTATCTTTGTAACAAAAACGTTTCGCTTGAGACATGAGAATAAGATTGGGCAATTACTCTCATTCTCCTTGAATAAGAAAGGTTAATGTCTTTTTCAAAACTAAAACTACTTCACCACCACACACATAGCTATTTCAGTAAACCCCTTTATCTGAGAAATATGGTTAAGTGGTTACGGTCTTAAGATAATAGTAATGAATATCTGCTATTTTTTTCTACCCAGAATCTACCCTATTCAACTTGCAACAGTATCTGAAATTTTCCTGGGGGAAATGAATCCTTTATAAATCGGCAGTGTGGTTACTGTGGGACGTGACCCTGCCCAGGTTTGATGTATCACACTTTCCCTGCCCAGAGAGACTGGTACTGAGGTTGGTACATGAACCGGATCAGGCCAATTAGTCAATGTACTGGAACCCTTTAGAAAGAGAAGCTATTTGTCTCAGAGTACTGCTGATAGGATTTAAACTTAGAGCTGCTGAATGCCACTTTTATTACCACATGTTTGGAGAGTCTGCGTGAAAGTGAATCCCAGTGAGAAGGGAGCCAGACCGAGGGGTGGAGGGAAGCAGAATCCTGTTAACATCATCTGAGTCTTGGAATCTAGCCATGCTTGGGCTTTTCAGTTATGTGTATCAGTCAGTAATAATCCTTTTTCTCAATACCTTATTAGTTCTTGATTATTATTTTCATTATTATATATTATATCATTATTAATTCTTAATAAAAGCTGTTCTTTGGCCCATTTTTTTAGGGATATTTTGAGTTTTTTAATTGAAGTGTAGTTGATTTACAATGTTGTGTTGGTTTCAGGTGTACAGCAAAGTGATATATATATATAGGTTATTACAAAATATTGAGTATAGTTCCCTGTGCTACACTGTAGGTCCTTGTTAGTTATCTATTTTATGTATAGTAGTGTGTATATGTTCCAGCCTATTTGAATTGAGTTGTAATTAATGACTGAAGAAGTCTGACTAGAACTTGTTTGCAGAGCAGAGGTAGAGCCACAGATGTGGAGGGCAAACTTGTGGTTGTGCGGTGGGGGGAGTGGGAGATTGGGATTAACATATACATACTACTATATGTAAGGGTAGATAGCTAGTAGGGACCTGCCGTGTAGCTCAGGGAGCTCTTCTCAATACTCTAGAATGACCCGTATGGGAGGGGAATGTAAAGAAGAGTGGATATATGTGTACATGTGGCCAATTCACTTTGCTGTACAGTAGAAACTAACACAACATTGTAGATGAGCTATACTCCAATAAAAATTATGAAAAAAGAAAAAAAAAAGAAGCCTCACTAATACAATGGCATATAAAATCATCAATTGTAGAACTTGGAATTTCAGATCATTCTGATCTTAACCTGGTGTCTTTCCAAACTGAATATTGGCTAAGACTGGGCCATACTAATGAATAACACTTCCTCCTTATGTAGAAGTGAGTTGTAAGAAACAGTGCAATTGTTCTGTTCCATCCACATGCATGCTTATCCCACAGTTCCTGCACAATATTTTTTTTTCCAAAGACATGGAGAATGTTGTAGTGTAATAGAGGAAATAAACAGAGCATTCTCAAGTGACCAGTTTATTCATTTTAGGAGAGAGTATGTATAACGAATTGCATTTTTGCTCAGAAATGAAAAGGGTCCTCTCTGCTATTGTCAAACTTGTTTTAATAAACTCCTACTCTATATTTTATTTTGGTATATCAATCTTGAGTACTTCATTGTCAGGTTTTCATTGGTAAACCCCTTCCCTATAACAGTACAGTGTGTACTCAATTTTGGAGCATGGAAAATACATGTACTTGTTTTGTACCTGTAGTTTGGATATATAATTGACATCTTTGTGCTTTGGTGTTTCAAAAATTTTAAGGCTGTAATGAGGAGTCACATTTACAATCATTAGTATATTCACTACAATGAATATGCTCCCTTAATTAAATCTTGATGCTGGTAAAACAAAAAAACAAAAACAAAAAATAACAAAAAAATAAACCTACTGATGTAAGTGATGACACAAGTAACCTAATCACTTGTTTCCTTCCAGTTAGTTTAACCAAAGTGGAAACTATGAAATAGAGCATAAATAGTAATCATTATTTCCTGTCTTTCAGCCTTTCCCCGGCCTTCTGCCTGTTAAGTCAGCAAAGTTCTAAGGCTTTCTAAACTTTCATCTTTTTCCTCGCTTGTAACTTGAGCTTGACTGCTCCCTCTCTGCTGGGGAAGAAAACCGTATTCTGTAATCTTTAAAAACAGAAGTTATAAAAGAAGTTTAAAACAAAATCTTATTTTATTTTAAAATGATTTGAATAATGAAAAAAATTGCAAGGTCTAATTTGTTTTCATTTCTCCTTCCTTTTCATTTTTTCTCTGATAGAGAGCCTATCTTTGTGCCTGAGTTTATTTCCCATAGGTAATGGGGCCAGGCCTTGGCCCCATAGATGACTTTCCTTTAAAACCTGACAGGAGTTTCCCCTACAAATAGATGCTTGTAATTGGATCTCTTTGCTTTACTAATAGTGATTCCAGATGGCTGCTTCTAGAGGAAGCGAGAATTTCTGACTCCAAAATTGTGTGGTAGCAGAGACCTCCCCCCAACTGCTCTTAAGTGGGAGAACGATATGCTTTGAACTTCCTGATCAGGAATTGTGAGAAGACATCTGGTGTTAGGTAGGTTTCTTTGTGGGAGAACTGTAGCTGGGCTCTTGCTGCAGCAAAGACCTCCATGAGGAAAATACTGTATTTTTTCCCTCAGCACCATAAATGACTGTTAACAGTCAGTCTTTGTGCATCCATAGCTGAATAAATAACATGAAGTTCAAGTCCTGAAGTCAACACATAGAACTCTGAAGAAAGTTAGGCAAAGTTACCAAGTACATAAACGCACAACAGCAAAGGAAGTGTGAGGTGGAGATCAAAGCTAAATTTGTTACCAGTTCCTGTTATCTCCTAAACTATTGCACAGAAAACACTCTGCCACAACTCATTTAAGGCTTGTAAAAAGCCTGTGAGGTTGGAAAAGCAGGTATTTTACCCCTATTTTATAGATGAAGAAATTGTGGCTCCGAGAGGTTAGATTACTGACTAGTGGTGGAGCCAAGGCATGAGTATATTTCTGCCTGTGTCTCCTCTCAGGCTCTTTCCCGAACACCAGGCTGCCTCACTACAACAGAACCAGAGGAGGGATGAACAGTGAAAAAAAGTCCTGGTGAAAAACACAGCTGTGATGAAACAATAATAAAGCTACATATAGTTTTCTTTTTGCATTAAATTTGGTGGTATAAAACTTCCAATTCTCTCTGAAGGCCTATTTTGGAAACCCACTGTCTATCTTCTGTTGTTTATGACCATAATAATTTGGTTTCTGCAAAAAACAGACTCCAAGACATGATTTTGAATTCAAGTGGTTTATTTGAGAGGGAAGTACAGTGAGGAGGTACAGAGTGAGCAGACGAGGGAGGAGGAGCAATAAAGAGAGCATTAAGGAATGGGATTACTCACTGTGCCACAGTGGATAGGGAAGCTCCAGAGAAATGAGGAAATATGGACAGGGTACCAACAGCATCTGCTAAAATGACCTGGGAGGAAATTGACACTAAAGAGTGATTAGATGACTGCACAACAGACTGAGCACAGTAGTGAGGCAAAGAAGGTGATTTTTCCCCTTGCCTCAATATTGGTCATTGGAATACACACGCATATTTTGTGTGTGCACGTGTGTGTGTATATATATACACACACATACATGCACGTGCACACACACACACACACACACACACACACACGTCTGGAAGTGATTGCCCCTGAAAGTCGGCTGTTTTAATTTTTCTTTCTTCTCTATTCATTTCCCATATTTTCTGCATTGCTTACAATGATAATGTGCTATTTTTATACTTAGGGAAAAAATTCTTCAATCAAAATTAGTAATACATTTCATATGTATAAACATCATATAACATTTAGATCATCTAACAACGTCTCTGAACATTTTACTTTCCAGGAAATTACTAAAACCTTTCTTGAACTTACATATATTTGTATCCTGCATCTCTTATTTGAGTAACGTCATTCGAGCAAGTTCTACAGCTGTAATTTGTCAAATAAGTCCATATTCATTACGTTTGCCCTGCCTTATTCTTATGAACTTAACCTTTACTTTTCCAGGCCAAAAAAAAATGTATTATTCAGTATTTCTCCTGTAGAAGCTTGTTTTCTTTGTTCTTGGACTTTTTTAGAAACCATTAAATCATTTTTGCAGATTTGTAACCATAGGTAAGTATAGAGTTACAAGTATGGGCTCACTAAACCTTCATAAAATAATTGTGTTTTGTTTAAGTGTTCACTTGTTTTCCATTTTCCCTCAATATGTAAATGAACTACCACAATATAATTATTATCTCTTCCACCAACCACAAATTGTCTTAACTTATTAATTCCATATTTAAATAAAATGGTCAAAGGCAGTGTAGTATGATGTCAAGTGCAATGAACTCAATCAGGAACTCAGTTTCCAGTGAAAGCTGCATTAACTCATATAAATGGGATCAGTAGATATGTAATAGCTTACCTCTTAGGGTAATGCTGTACAATGTACTCAACCTAGTGTTTTCCTAAGTGCTTTTAACTTCAAGGACACGTAGGAGACAAAGCAGGATTTTTCATAAATTATGTAGTTTACATACCATGGTCACATGAACTTGTAAAATGTTTAGAACTCATGAAGTATAAAAAGTGCTACCATATTAAACAGGCCATAGCATAGGCGCTAACCATACCTTCAGATTCATTCATTAAAATAACTGCAGACCATTCTTCACACAAAGGTCTCTGTGTCTTAGACCATGTAATACAGTCACCATGGTCTCAACTAAATGGAGTTGAGAACAGTGCCTGACTACAGGCAGCTATTTTTAGGTGCCAGTGCAAGTCCTATGAAGATAATGATTAATTGATAAAACCATTTCTTCTCTTACAGTTTTGTAAATTACACACACACTTGCACACATACATGCACACACACACGGAAGCTTACAGGTATCGTAGAAACTGAAAAATACTCAAGACAGAGAGGGTACGCAGATGCCACAAGGCAATAAAAGCCATGATTAAACAGAAGCCACAAGATGGAAAATAGATACAAATGCAGAGAGAAGCAGAGACAGAGAAAAGTTAAGTGTCCAGAATCGCAGGATTCTACAGAGACTGTTGGACTACTACAGCTGTTATCGTGTCCAGAATAAGACTCCACTTTTCTCTGGAACCGGATGACTTAAGTGCTGAGATAAGAAGTGTCCCTGAGTAATTGATAAACCAGCTCATCACCTTAAGAAGCAGCTGTTCCTTGAAATCCAAGAGCATTTAATTAATTTAACCATAGTGTTATACAACTAATGAGGATAATAGAGAGTCAGAAAATAAGCCACATAAGTTCCCTAATATGGATAAAGAAACACATGAGTATATCTGATTTCATTTTATTTAAAATAAATACATCCCTATGCTAAAATTCAACAAAAGTCCATATTTAATACTGATGCTTAAATGTAAGACTGCACTTACTTGTAGACTTGAGTTGGAAATGTGGGGACTTACAAGGTGGATTTGACCCTGAGTAAACTTTTTTTTTTTTGCAGTACACGAGCCTCTCACTGTCGTGGCCTCTCCCGTTGCGGAGCACAGGCTCCAGACGCACAGGCTCAGTGGCCATGGCTCACAAGCCCAGCCGCTCCGTGGCATGTGGGATCTTCCCGGACCGGGGCACGAACCTGTGTCCCCTGCATCGGCAGGCAGACTCTCAACCACTGCGCCACCAGGGAAGCCCCTGAGTAAATTCTTTTGACATCAGAACAAATATGTACAACAGAAGGTGTGCTATCTGTAGAATTGCAATTTAAAAATATGAATTTTGTTCTAAAAGTTCACAAGATCAAATTGTCCCTAGTTAGATACAAAGGTATGTTCCTAAACTTTTGTTTCGTTTTTTAATAAAAGTTCTTTTTTCAGTATACATATGAAGTCTGTGCTACGTTTTTTTGTGCATGTGTTTTGATTTCTGTTTGCATGCCTCTTGAGATTTTGTCTCTTTCTATCTTTGCAATTCTTTTCATTCTCATTATTGCCAAATCACATTCTAACCATGTATCTCAATCTCTGGTTTAACATATTTTTAAAAATTTTTCTCTTCTTTCTTTTTCTTATCTTTATCTTTTTGATAACCTTTTTTTTTTTTTTTTTACAGGTAAAACACAGAATCAGAGAAAGATGCTAAACGGAATGTTACGTTTCATTCTTAACTTTGAAATTCACATAGTAAAAAGTAATAGCACTGATATTGACTTATATTGAGAGAGAAGTTTAGAACTCACTTTCACATGTACAGAATGATGCACATGCATATTCAACTTGAGGACTTAAAGCAAAGGGTAACAGAGGACTTCGTATAACAATGATTGCTTTTGAAATATAATAAGCAGGAGAATGTAATGATGGTCTTTTTTATTTTCAGAACATCTTTAATACTGTAGAAATATTTATGTTTCCTTTTTCACCTCACAAATGTTATGAAATACAGGATATCACTGTCAATATTAGGAAATAAGGTCACTGAGAAAAGGAGTGGATGAGCAAGGAATAAAATCGCATAACACCTCATATCTCTTTCCTTCCTTCCTTCCTTCCTTTATGCCTACTGATACAATTTTTTTTCTTAATCTCCAGGAGAACCACTGGTTTTGCTTCAAGAAAAATGAATCCAGACTGAGAGATGATTTCTCTAATTTAGTTCTTTATTATGCTTTAACAAAAAGTAGCATTTCTCTTTGTGTAA
The DNA here is from genome assembly GCF_011762595.2 of Tursiops truncatus. Lineage (NCBI taxonomy): Eukaryota > Metazoa > Chordata > Mammalia > Artiodactyla > Delphinidae > Tursiops > Tursiops truncatus. The sequence goes on from NC_047037.1 coordinate 91,074,280, forward strand.
CAGGAATTAATTGATACAATGATAACAATACTTTGTATATATTTATTTGGGAAATGTCACTTGGTTGATTTCTATTAAGTGTTGCTTTTAATTCTGACTCATAATCATTCATGAAAGAAGCTGTTATCCTCATTCTAACAGTCATCTCTGAGACTAATACTAAAAAAGAAAGAAACGAATTTTTATTGAATTCCTAATGCATGCCAGATATTTTCTCAAAGTGATTTTATTTAATCTGCTCATGCATGCTATGATACATGTACTCTTTTTCTCACTTTTCCAGTTCACAAGTTAGAGATTAAATTCTCACCAATCAGGGGGATCTGCCTCGCCAGTGTCCAAAGGAGTGTGAACTACAATACAATGTCTTCTCAAAAGGAGAAGGTTTGTTTTTGTTTTTAGTAAATTAAGACCGTTTTGTTTTAGTAAATTAAGGCAAATTAAAGTGCTATTAATTTTTTCCACTTCAACTACAATTTATACATTTTCTTAAATCACTGGCTGGATATTCTAAGCTAATATGAACATCTTTGCATTAGATTATTAAACTTAGGCCAATCCACTTGACATGGCCTCCTTTACCATTCACTCAAGTCAGAGCTCATGAATTGATAACATTTGTAGCATTTGACAGCAAATGTAAAAAAAAGGCAGACTGGTCATAAACTTTATTTTAAATCAAAGTAGATATTTTCATGTCCTTGGACAAAAATAAGCCACACATGCTTTTACAAGAACTTTGTAGAGCTGAGTCAAATTCTTGTAAATTTTTTTCTTTAACCAACTTAGTCTGGATAAGCAAGCACTATGTTTCCAAAGATTTATTTTTTATTTTTATTTATGTATTGTTTGCTTGTTATGATTTTACACAACTATTTATAGAACAATTTGGAGCCATCAAATCAAAACCAGTGGAGGTGAAGTTTCAGATGACTTTAATTTCCCTCTGATTCCCAACTGAAACATGATGTTTTGAGGAAGCAGCCAAGAAAGGCACATGTTCTTTTGAGTAGCTGACTTGGAAACTGATCTTAAGAATAGACTAAGAATTTGGTAAGAGAGAAAAGAAAGTAGGACATGTATAATCCTAAGAGATGAGATTCTCATTTTCCTGCCTTCTCTATGGCCATTTTTTTTTTTTTTTTTTTTTTTTTTTGCGGTACGTGGGCCTCTCACTGTTGTGGCCTCTCCCGTTGCGGAGCACAGGCTCTGGATGCACAGGCTCAGCGACCATGGCTCACGGGCCCAGCAGCTCCACGGCTTGTGGGATCCTCCCGGACCGGGGCACAAACCCGTGTCCCCTGCATTGGCGGGCGGATTCTCACCCACTGCGCCACCAGGGAAGCCCCCATTGTTTTTTTAAGTATCTCTTGGACGTGGACAATCCTTGTGAATAATTCATCCATGTCACCTGAATCTATAGTCAGGTGTACACATTAATTTAATCTGTCATCTTGAAATACTCAAGGAACAAACTGTTTAAGCAGCATAGCATTGTCAAAGGTTGATTCTTTCAACAACATTTAAATTGTTATTTAGCACATACTTTGTGCTACTTACTGTCAAAAGACACTGGGAGGTAATGGTGTCTTAGTAGTCTATTTAAGCTGCTTATGACAAAACGCCATAGACTTGGTGGCTTATAAACAACAGAAATTTATTTCTCACAGTCTTGAAAGCTGGAAAGTCCAAGATTATGGTGCTGGAGGATTCAGTGTCTGGTGAAGACCCTCTTCTGAGCTGTAGACTGCTGACTTCTCTCTGTGCCCTCTCTGTGAAAGGGTGAGCTAGCTCTCTGGAGCCTTTGTAAAAGGGCATTCATTTCATTCATGAAGATTCTACCCTCATGACCTAATCACCTCCCAAAGGCTTCAGTTCCTAACACTATCACATTGGGCAACAGAATTTCAACATATAAATTTTCAACATATATACACATTCAGACTACATCAAATGGCGAGTAAAAACAGAGAGTGTTCCTCTGTTATAGATTTTACAGTATAGAGGGGATGACAAACATGTAAAATAATAATACAAATAAATGTAAAAATTCAAATAGGACAAGTGAAACAAAGGAGGGGTATATGGTATTACACATTTCTATAAAAGAGGAATTTGGCCTTTTTAGAAAGATCAAGGAACACTTCCATGAAGAAAAGGTTATTGTGCTGAAGAAACTGAAAAAGGAAAAGAGTCAACTAGATAAAGAAAGAAGATAGATTCTTGCCACACTGAAGGAAAAGAATATGCTGTGGTGACAGAGAGCAAGATAAAGAAAAGGTACAGAAAGTCCCACATGCCTGGAGAACAAAGATAGAGGAAGAGTGTGATATGAGTTAAGACTAGAGAAGTAGACAGATCAACACTATGCAGGGCCTGGTAAGCTGTGAGGACAAGTTTTGTCTTTATCCTAAGAGCAATAGAAAGCTCTGCTTCTTCAGAGATGTGACATGATTAAATGTGCTTTAAAAAAATAAAAAAATCACTCTGGTAAAATCTTCAAGAGTTAATTAAAGAGTATCTAGAGTACTAAAAGGTATACTAGTTTAAAGGTGATTGTAACTGAGCAAGGAATTTATTATGGTAGATTAAATGACTGGTGATGGTGGAGATGGAGAGAATATGTTAAGGAGGTGATATTTCATGTAACTTGGTGGTAGGTTGAATGAGAAATCTAAGGAAGAGGGACCTGTCAGGACTGTCAGACTGACTCCCGGTCTCCAGGCTTCTGTAACAGGGTGGATGACGAAGCCAGTCACTGAGGTAAGGAACACTAGAAGAGGGATGAAGAGATGATAAGTTTGGTTTGGGACATATTGAGTTTGAGATGTCTTAAAGAGACTCAAGCGGTCTCAATAGGCATTAGATATATGAATCTAGAGTTTAGAGGAGCAGTTTTTTATAGAAATATAAATGTGTAAGTTATCTGGATAAAGATGTTCACTGAGTTTATAGTTGCGAGAGAAACTTACTCAGGGAGTGAGAAGAGGAACAAGGATAGGCATAGAAGGTAAGCATAACTTCAAAACTTACCATAGATTTTTTTTTTTTTTTTTTTTGCGGTACGTGGGCCTCTCGGTGTTGTGGCCTCTCCTGTTGTGGAGCACAGGCTCCGGACGCGCAGGCTCAGCGGCCATGGCTCACAGGCCCAGCCGCTCCGCGGCATGTGGGATCTTCCCGGACCGGGGCACGAACCTGCGTCCCTTACATCGGCAGGCGGACTCTCAACCACTGCGCCACCAGGGAAGCCCACTTTCATAGGTCCTTTGTCCTCTGTTTCTGCAGTGAGTTTTGAAAGATCTAGATAGGATAAAGCCTTGGAGATTCTTAAGAAAGAAACTTTCATAAAACGTAGCCTCTGGAGTTGAACCCTGCAGTCCTGCTACACATTCCATCTTGCTGTTAAGAATACCTTCTTTCAAAATATAAACAGACCAATCACAAACAGTGAAATTGAAACTGTGATTAAAAATCTTCCAACAAACAAAAGCCAGGACCTGATGGCTTCACAGTAAAATTCTATCAAACATTTAGAGAAGAGCTAACACCTATCCTTCTCAAACTCTTCCAAACTATAGCAAAGGGAGGAATCCTCCCAAACTCATTCTATGAGGCCACCATCACCCTGATACCAAAAACAGACAAAGATGTCACAAAAAAAGAAAACCACAGGCCAGTATCACTGGTGAACATAGATGCAAAAATCCTCAGCCAAATACTAGCAAACAGAATCCAACAGCACATTAAAAGGATCATACACTGTGATCAAGTGGGGTTTATTCCAGGAATGCAAGGATTCTTCAATATATGCAAATCAATCAATGTGATACACCATATTAACAAATTGAAGGATAAAAACCATATGATAATCTCAATAGATGCAGAAAAAGCTTTTGACAAAATCAACAGCCATTTATGATAAAAACTCTCCAGAAAGTAGGCATAGTGGGAACTTACCTCAACATGATAAAGACCATATATGACAAACCCCCAGCCAACATCATTCTCAATGGTGAAAACCTGAAACCATTTCTTCTACGATCAGGAACAAGACAAGGTTGCCCACTGTCACCACTATTATTCAACATAGTTTTGGAATTTTTAGCCACAGCAATCAGAGAAGAAAAGGAAATAAAAGGAATCCAAATCAGAAAAGAAGTAAAACTGTCACTGTTTGCAGATGACATGATGCTATACATAGGAAATCCTAAAGATGCTACCAGAAAACTACTAGAGGTAATCAATGAATTTGGTAGAGTAGCCACATACAAAATTAATGCACAGAAATCTCTTACATTACTATACACTAATGATTAAGCATCTGAAAGAGAAATTAAGGAAACACTCCCATTGACCATTGCAACAAAGAAATAAAATACCTAGGAATAAACCTACCTAAGGAGACAAAAGACCTGTATGCAGAAAACTATAAGACACTGGTGAAAGAAATTAAAGATGATACAAAGAGATAGAGAGATATACCATGTTCTTAGATTGGAAGAATCAACATTGTGAAAATGACTATACTACCCAAAGCAATCTATAGATTCAATGCAATCCCTATCAAACTACCAATGGCATTTTTCACAGAACTAGAACAAAAAAATTCACAATTTGTATGGAAACACAAAATACCCTGAATAGCTAAAGTAATCTTGAGAAAGAAAAATGGAGCTGGAGGAACTCCCGGACTTCAGATTATACTACAAAGCTACAGTAATCAGGATAGTGTGGTACTGGCACGGAAACTGAAATATAGATCAATGGAACAGGATAGAAAGCCCAGAGATAAACCCACACACATATGGTCAACTTATCTTTTATAAAGGAGGCAAGAGTGTACAATGGAGAAACTACAGCCTCTTCAATAAGTGGTGCTGGGAAAACTGGGCAGCTACATGTAAAAGAATGAAATTAGAGCACTTCCTAACACCATACACAAAAATACACTCAAAAAGGATTAAAGACCTAAATGTAAGGCCAGACACTATCAAACTCTTAGAGGAAAACATAGGCAGAACACTCTGACATAAATCACAGGAAGATCCTTTTTGACCTACCTCCTAGAGAAATGGACATAAAAACAAAAATAAACAATTTGGACCTAATGAAACTTAAAGGTTTTTCATAGCAAAGGAAACCATAAGCAAGATGAAAACACAACCCTCAGAATGGGAGGAAATATTTGCAAATGAAGCAACTGATAAAGAATTAATCTCCATAATACATAAGCAGCTCATGGAGCTCAGTAACATAAAAACAACCCAATCCAAAAATGGGCAGAAGACCTAAATAGACATTTCTCCAAACAAGATATACAGATTGCCAGCAAACACATGAAAAGATGCTCAACATCACTAATCATTAGAGAAATGCAAATCAAAACTACAATGAGGTATCACCTCACACCGGTCAGAATGGCCATCATCAAAAAATCTACAAACAATAAATGCTGGAGAGGGTGTGGAGAAAAGGGAACCCTCCTACACTGTTGGTGGAAATGTAAATTGGTACAGCCACTATTGAGAACAATGTGGAGGTTCCTTAAAAAACTATAAATAAAACTACCATATGACCCAGCAATCCCACTACTGGGCATATGCCCTGAGAAAACCATAGTTCAAAAAGACACATGCACCCCACTGTTCACTTCAGCACTAATTACAGTGGCCAGGACATGGAAGCAACCTAAAGGTCCATCAACAGAGGAATGGTTAAAGAAGATATGGTATATATATACAATGGAATGTTAGTCGTAAAAAGGAACGAAATTGGGTCATTTGTAGAGACATGGATGGACCTAGAGACTGTCATACAGAGTGAAGTAAGTCATAAAGAGAAAAACATATATCGTATATTAGCACATATATGTAGAATCTAGAAAAATTGTATATGTGATCTTATTTTCAAAACAGAAATAGAGACACAGAAGTAGAGAACTAACATATGGATACCAAGGGGGAAAGGAGAGGAGGTGGGCTTAATTGGGAGATTGGGATTGACATATATACAGTATTGATACCATTTATAAAATAGATAACTAATGAGAACCTACAGTATATCTCAGGGAACTCTACTCAGTGCTCTGTGGTAACCTAAATGGGACAGAAATCCAAACAGAAGGGGGATATATATATATATGTATAGCTGATTCACTTTGCTGTACAGTAGAAACTAACACAACATTATAAAGCAACTATACTCCAATAAGAATTAATTTAAAAAGTAAAAAATTAAAAAAAAAATACTATTGTAAATCACATCCGTTCTCTTTTATGCTTTGTCTATAGGCTGATGCAAATACAGAAATCAATGAAAAATGCTGAAGTTGTTATAGCTATGTATTAGTTATCTGTTGCTTCATAACAAATTATCACAAACTTAGTGGCTTAAAATAATACACATTGTTATCTCACAGTTTCTGTGGGTCAGGCATTTGTGCACAGATTAATTGGGTTCTCTGCTTCATCATCTTACATGGATGCCATCAAGTTATTGGCCAAGACTGTGGAAGAATCTGCCTCAAGCTCACATGGTTGTTGGTAGAATTCTGTTCCTTGCATGTTTTAGCCCTGAGAGTCTCAGTTTCTTGCTAGGATTTGGCCAATTACTACCCTTAGTTGCTCACAGTAGGGGCCGCTCCATAGAGCAGCTCATATCATGGCAGTATACATCATCAAAGCCAGGATGGGAGAGAGTACGTTAGCAAGACATACATTACAGTGTTCTATAATGTATTCGTGGAACTGATATCCTATTACTTTTGCCATTTGTTTATTAGTTAGTAGTAAGTCACAGTTCTTTATTCAAGGGGATAGGTTTACACAAGACCATGAGTACCAGGAGGCAAGAATAATTGTGGAGCCTCTTCAAGTTTTCCCACCACAAGCTATATAAATTTTTTCTTTGCTGCACCTACTGATTTGATTATGTCCCTTTCTTTTGTAATTTTTTCCAAAGTTTATAATTCTTCTTTTACGTGTACTATCTTTATTCTTCTCCCCAAAATGTGATATCCAGTCAAATTTTGTGTTGAGTTTTGTTTTCCAGAGATCTTCTTCTTGGGGATCTCTACCTCCTACTTCTATTTGGACTAGGCAATCACTAGGTTTGTTACAACAAACTAGGGCTTGTATTCACTATTTTTCTGTCAGTTCCATCTTTTACTTTTGCTGCAGCACCTCTTCAATCTAGACATGTTCAGCCTATAGGTATTTATTGGGTGGCTACCATGTGGCAGGTACTGTCCTAGGCTCTTGGTATCCAGTAGTGAAAAAGAAAAGTAAAGATTCCTGTACTTGTGGAACTTATATTCTATTAGAGAGAGACAGGCAATATACAAAGTAAATGAGAAGACTGTATAGTTTGTCTGATGTCGATAGGTATTTAGAAGGAAAATAAAGAAGTGGAAGAAGGATAAGAAGGATAAGGTTTGCCTGTGCATGGGAAAGTGTTAGAAAGGTAACCAGTTAAATTTTAAACAGGGTGGGCAGGGAAGATCTCTCTGAGAAGAGGATATTTGAGCATTGACCTGAAGGAGGTGAGGGAATGAGCTATGTATGGGTATCTAGGAGAGCTCTCTAAGCAAAGTGAATCATGATACAAAGTGTCCTTACATTGAGGTAATGGTGCTGTATACCACGTCACACTGCCATCTCAATCAAACTGATGGGATCAGGAATCATTGCCTGAACCAAAGTATCCAATAAATGTCTTTGCAGAAAAACTCTGCAGAATGGAAATGTTCTATGCTAGGATGGGACTGACTCACCCAATCAGATCTTCTAAGGGAGAATCTGACCATGCACACACAGAGAAGGATTGAAGAGAGTACGGTGTTGGAGAGGGAACCATCAGAGGCTAAGAGGCAACAGCACTAATGATAAAGCAGGAGCGGAGCAGTGGAGAAGCAAAAAGTTGAAAAATAAGCAGAACAGGAGGCAAGCAGAGACAATAGAAGTCTGAAACTAGAAAATGCTTAACTCCCGAGTCGCTGATAGTAGAGTAGCGTGAACAGTGTCCATGTCTCCCCAACTTCTGACAGATTTGTTTCCTCTATTTCTTCTGGTTTTTACCATAAAACTCTGTTTTCTGAGGTAACTGAAGCTGTCTATGTCTTGCAACAAAAAGAACCACTAACAACAAAGCAATTCTTTCTGCTTTCCTTAATTAGCTGAATTCTTTATTTAATTATTACTTTAATTCAACTTAAAATAAAAACAAAAAATTCAAGACAGGTTTGGTGTATGTACATTTTCAACAGCACGAAAAGCTGCTAACTTGTAAGCATCCACTTGCTTTTTCTCTCTTGGGGACGTCTAAGAGGTGTCTTACCCCCACCCCACCAAAGGTGTCCCTATATCAAAGTGAATTTTAGTGGGGTTTTTTGTTTGTTTGTTTTTTTGCGGTACGCAGGCCTCTCACTGTTGTGGCCTCTCCCGTTGCAGAGCACAGGCTCCAGACGCGCAGGCTCAGCGGCCATGGCTCACGGGCCCAGCCACTCCACAGCATGTGGGATCCTCCCGGACTGGGGCACGAACCCGTGTCCCCTGCATCGGCAGGTGGACTCTCAACCACTGCGCCACCAGGGAAGCCCAATTTTAGTGTTTTTCAGACTGATTTTTCAGGTTCTTGTCTATTCCTGTGCCTATGCTTGTGATTGAGACTGTAGATGTATGGCCCCTGTATATTTCTACTAGACTATTAGCAAACATGTTTCCCACACTCTTTCACATCATTACTGCCTTGAATCTGAATCCATTAGAGCAACTGTGGGAGATGAGTGTGCACTCCCACCTTGGGCAGTTGTCACTCTAACCTCTCTCTCTCTCTTTCTCCATTAGAACCTCAAGGCATACTGATCGTGAATTTTCTACTCTAAGAGATTAATGTATTTATAATATCTTGCAGCACAAATTAGACCAGTGAGTGCATGACTGTTGCACTTTAAATAGTCCGTTACTTAAAGACAGGAGCAATTGCTGATCACTAGCTGTGAAGCAGTGCTTTACATTTGTACATTTAAATTGCTCCCTGTTCCAGCGGGATAAGTAAAATAAAACATCATTCCTTTTCCTGTTTTCTTTCTGGTAAATTTTTACCTTTCATGTTACAACAGTTGTGGAATAACTGCCCCTAATAAAACGTGCTTAAGTGTGGTAATTTAGCAGAAACATGCATGTTAGTCACAGGAGTCGACTTTTAGCAGTCCACATTTTTCCTCATGAAAAGAACTAAGTAAAATTATGATAACAGAATGTAACACATGCTGCAATTATTTTGCTAAGCTCAGCCTCTGAAGTGCCAAAAAAGTCTATGAAATTTTAAAAATCATACTTAAGCAGTTTTTTACTCATTTAGGAGGATTCTCTCATCCACGGTTTCTTGTTTTTTAAATCTGGCTGATTATAAAGCAGTTTTTGCACTCATAAATTCCTTGATCTGTTAGTATTATATTGTTAAACTCTTGCTGTTGCAACTTTATGCACTGAATTTTAGGTAATGATGAAATGACTTTCCTATTTATTAATCCAAAATCTTGAATTCTCCAGAGCATTGACTTAAATCATCATTTCCATAGTTGCAGAATTTCTATCGTAGACAATGTCCTTGAAATTATATCAACTCACTAGGAGAGAATTACTGGTTCACAAGGGAGAAATTCTGTCAGGACCAAAGCCAAGATCCCGAGGGGTATAAACCCTATTTTTATGTAAACATATTTGAAGAGGCAAATAGGCAGAGGAATAAGAGAATAGGAGGTAGATGGTCTAAATGAAGCTGAGGGCTTTACAGTGATAGATTAATATGTAAAACTATCTGTGCTAGTTAAATCAGTTGATTAGATCCCCCTGGTAATGCACCGAAGGTTTCTGGTTAGATATTTGCATGGGTCACTGAGTTTTGCACAGTGGATAAAAGCCGTTTCACAGACACTCCTCTAACTTCAACACACCATCTTGTAAGTATGAGGTGATGGGGCAAAAATATCTGATGGTCCCACACAATCTCAGTCACAACCATGGATGACAACCCCAAGTGCTGGTCCCACTGAGACTGGCCAGTAGCCTTTTGTTCCTATGGAAACACGTAGTTAATATGGTCAGAATATCCAAGTTCCACTGTATACTCACACCTAGCAGGCACTTAACAACTATTTGTTGAATAAAGAATGTCTGATTCTACGAGCTCTCATAAAGCAGTCAATTACATGGGTACCTGCTGAAATAGAGAAGGTAGTCAAAAAGGAAGGACAGGAACAGAGGTAAGGGATGGGGGTAGAAGAAGAAGCCTGAGAAAGCCTTCCAGAATTTTGCCTGAATAGCCTTTTACTTGCTCTATATAAGCAATGTTGAGGGAGAGGTGAGATGAAGTGTTCGGGATGGTGGCGACCACATAAGCAAAGGCCCAGGGTAAAAAGAGCTCTCATATTTTAGGACTGGATAATCTTGTCATTAAAGATAATAACGTCCCTAGCTATTGTACCTTTCATACTATCTTAAGTTAACTTCAAGTTATTTTCAGGGAATCAGGAAACATACAGAGAAAAATACATCCATTTGAAGCTAAAATTACAGATAATTCTGCCTTAAAAAAATCCTTTGACATATACACACTACAATATATAAAATAGATAACTAATAAGGACCTACTGGGAACTCTTCTCAATACTCTGTAATGGCCTATATAGGAAAATAAAAAGAATGGATATATGTATATATAGCTGATTCACTTTGCTATACATCTGAAAGTAACACAATATTGTAAATCAACTATACTCCAATGAAAATTTTTTAAAATATATGCACGTACAGGGAACTATATTCAATATCCTGTGATAAACCATAATGGAAAAGAATATGAAAAGGAATGTATATATATGTATTACTGAATCACTTTGCTGTACAGTAGAAATTAATACAACATTGTAAATCAACTATAATTCAATAAAATAATTTTTTTTAATGTGAAAAAAAAATCCTTTGGTCTATATCTATATAGATTTACCATGGATTTTCTTATATTTGCCATGGAAATTACCATGGAAATTTACCATGGAAATTTACCAAATTACCAGGCAAATTACCATGGAAGTTACCAAATTTACCATGGATTTTCTTATATTTGCTTTGTTCCCACCCTTCCCCACCTTTTAAACTAGCACCAATATAACAAATTAGAATAATAGTATGATAAGAATAAGCACCTGATTGACTGTTCTCCCTTCTTTACTAATTATATTGTGTTTTATTAAGATATAATTGATACATAATATTGTGTTATTTTAAGGTGTACAACATAATGATTTGATATATGCAAATATTGGGAAATGACTATCACAATAACTTTGGATAATATCCATCACTGGACACAGTTACAAATTTTTGTGTGTGATGAGAACTTTTAAGATCTACTTTCTTAGCAACTTTCAAATATACAATACGGTATTGTTAACTAGAGTGACCATGCTGTACATTATTACATCCCCAGAACTTATTCATCTTATAAGTGGAAGTTTGTACCTTTTGACCACTTTACGCTCATCCACACAAACACACACAGCCCCCACCTAGCAACCAACAATCTCTTCTCTGTTTCTATGAGTTTGGATTTTTAAGATTCTGCATATGTGTCATCTAGTAATTGTCTTTCTCTGTCTGACTTATTTCACTCAGCATAATGCCCTTGAGGTCCATTCATGTTGACACAAATGGCAAGATTTCCATCTTTGTATGGCTGAATAATATTCCATTGTAAGTGTATATATATATATACATATATACACACACACACCACATTTTCTTTATTCATTCATCAGTCAGTAGACACTTAACATTGTATATTTCTATACCTTGGCTATTGTACATAATGCTGTGATAAACATGGGAGTGCAGATATCTGTTCAAGATAGTGATTTGGTTTCCTTGGGACATATATAGCCAGAAGTAGAATTGCTGAATCATATGGTAGTTCTATTTTTAAGATTTTGAGGAATTTCCATACTGTTTTCCATACTGGCTGCAGCAATTTACATTCCCACCAACAGTGCACAAGGGTTCTGTTTTTTCTACATCCTTGCCAACACTTGTTATTTCTTATCTTTTTGATGACAGCCATTTAACAGGTATGAGGTGATATCTCATAGTTTTGATTAGCACTTCCCTGATGGTAAGTGACGTTGAGCACTTTTTCTAGTGCCTGTGGGCCATTTGTATGAGTTCCTCTGCCCATTTTTAGATCAGATTGTTTTTTTGCTATTGAGTTGTATGGGGTCCATATAAATATTTTGGATATTAACCTCTTATCAGATATATAATTTGCAAATGTGTTCTCTCTTTCTGTAAGTTGCCTTTTCCTTTTGTTAATAGTTTCCTTTGCTGTGCAAAAGCTTTTTATATCAATGTAGTCCCACTTGTTTAGTTTGCTTTTGTTGCCTTTGCTTTTGGAGTCAAATGTAAAACAAACAAAAACCAAAAAACCAAAAAATATCATTGCCAAGGAGTTTACCCTCTATGTTTTATTCTAGGATTTTTATGGTTTTAGATCTTACATTCAAGTCTTCAGTTCACTTTGAGTTGATTTTTGTGTATGGTGTAAGATAGTGGTCCAGTATCATTCTTTTGCCTGTAACTTTCCAGTTTTCCAACCACAATTTACTGAAGGGACTATCCTTTCCCCATTGTATATTCTTGGCAACTTTGTCATAAATTAGTTGACCATATATGCATGGGTATATTTCTGAGATCTCTATTCTGTTTCCTTGATCTCTTTGTCTATTTTTATGCCAAATACTTACTGTTTTGATTACTCTAGCTTTGTAATATAGTTTGAAATCAGGGAGCATGGTGCCTCCAGCTTTGTTCTCTTTCTCATAGTTATATCATTGCATTGTGTAATTAATTAAATAGTAGAATTAATGAGAATAAATTTTACTTTATGACTTTTCCCTTTAGATAAATAATAGTCAGGCCACCTGAGATTGTCAATTTTCTCTTTAGGAAGTAACAGACTGGTGGAAGGAGAGGCTCTTGGTTTTGTCAGCATTTCCTATGTGGCAGATTCAATGGAAAAATAAATTAACACCTAGGATATTCTTGAGCAAATGACTGCTGTAGTCCTGTATCGTGACTCCAATTTTTAATATTTAATTTTTGGATATGTTTATTTTAAGATATTACAATTTATTTAAAATCATAATGAATTCTAGAAATGAAAAGTTATATTCTTCCTATATTAATTGCCTTACAAATTTGATTTTATCATATATTGTACACATTAATCTTATTTAATTACAATAACCCTAGGATTTAAGACCTTATATTAGTTTTTTTTTTTCTTTTTAAATCAAGAAGAAATTGAAAAAGTTGTTAAAGAACATTCAACAGGTTAGTGATGGATCGAAGATTCACAACCAGCTTTACTTGGAAAAAGATCTAAGTCTTGTTCATTACATTACCACATGTTTTAAAAATGAAAAGTATGATGTATGTATGTTTGGGAATCATTTATCTTGATGTGACTTTGGTTGGAAAGAATTTGTGTAAAATTAGTGTTTGGAGACACAAAATGTTTTTAGTTCCTCAGATTAACAAAAAAACAGTAGATGGAAAATAAAGCTATGGAAGGAACATGCAGACAACCAAGACACTAGAAGTTTCAGTATGTGGCAAAATCAAGGTGTTTCATGGTTGTCTCCTAGAGATTTGTCCTTTGTCCTGTAGCGATTGCTCCTTGCCCTAAGTCCTCACATTCCAATAGTGAAAGAGGTTTTTCATAGGTATTGTCTTTGATTCTGCTATATTTGTGTATTATTTACAAGTATATATATTGGAGGAAAAACTTTTCCTCTACTCTCTTAAGTTCTGAACCAAATTAAACTGACAAATGATAGTTTAACAGGAGAAAAGAAACACCCATTTTATTTTTAATATTATGTGTAAAGGAACTGCACAGGAAAAAAAAAATGAAAGCCCCAAAACACAGTTAGATTTAGAGGCTCACATACCATTTTATTTAACAAAGGGCAGTAAATTGTGGAAAAGTGACCAGACAAAGGAAAAAAGGCTTGGGGCTTCTCGGAGTGGTAAATTGTAGGAAAGTAAATCTAGTGGGGAAGCTAATGGTAGATAAGGGTTATTCAGTAAAGTTTATTTATTCAAACTCATCTTGGTTCCATCTCCATCTCTGATGATGTGTTGTTTTCCTCTTTTTGTACAGTTTTTTTTTGGGGGGGTGGCGGAGGGGCGACACCTTCACAAGGGCAATTTATTCTCTGCTTCTAGGTAGGTAGGGGAAGGAGAGAGAGCTCTTCCTGTGTCTGTTCTCAATTGCCTATAGCTCAAAATAATCCTTATGACAAAATTGCATATTTTAGGATAGCATATTCTGATCCCCTTCATACACAAGCTTCCACATGAAGTTCAGAAACAGTAATATTTTCTTACAGATCTACTCTGTCCCCAAATATTAAACTCAGGTGACATTCCTTTTCCAGCTTGACTTTGCAACATTCACTTCAAGAAACTTTATTATGTTGTTAGTTGAGAAGTCCATTTTACTCCTGGATTGAAGGGAACAGTTTGCATGATAATGAATATATATTCTAAAAGTAAAAGGATTATAATAGAAGGCCTCGGTTCACAAAGCCTAAAATATTTATATCTGTTCCTTTGTAGAAGAGTTTTGCCAGCCCCTTGTCTAGAGGTTGGATTCATTCAAAAGAGATTTTCTGTTTGGACTTAAGAAAATACTTCAGAATGTTTAAAAACAGTAACAACCAGAAAAACTTATATTAATCTTTCTCTTTCCTGAACTTAAGTAGCAACTTACAATTTGGCATGCTTTTTAGGCATTGGGATATTCGTGTGTTATAGTGTGTGTATGCGTGTGTGCGTGTGTCTATAGAATTTAACTTCATCTTAGCTCTTCAACAGATTTCAGGCTTAGAGAAGGCAGAGAATCATTTCATAAACTTATTTCATTTACCAGGAATGATAATGCTTTGATATTAATCAAAATGTTGCTTAATGAGCACTATATAAATAAATGATTAAAGGAAATGAAAAATTTAAATCAATCTTAAGTCTTATGCAAAATACGTATGTTTAATGATCATGCATATTTACATCAAAATGAAAATTCTTATCTTCAGCTCCCTGAAGACTCAAGAATTCTCAGTGAGACGAAAACAACTATAAGTGGACAGAACTAGAACTGCAGTAAAAAGCCCCTATTGAGACCTGACTCAGTCCTCACCTCCTATGTGACCAAGGCAAATTACTACATCCTTCTGAGTCTTTTTTCCCAGGTAGCTTGAAGTGGATGATCTCTAAGTTTCCATCAGATTCTGAAAATCTGTGACTAGTAATGGTAAGCTGTCCTACCAGCAAGTTGTGTTTCTGGTCATAGGCATTATTATTTAAAGGGATACTACTTAGATACCTTTTCTGCAAAATATCAGTTAACTGATGAAACTGAAATCATTCTGTTTTAATTCCCAATGAAGTGATATGAACAAGTGTTTTTAGTGTGTAGGGAGAGGGTAGAAAGGGGGTGGGATGGAGGCCAGACCCAATGTGATGTACTTTTAGTAAGGAAACAAAGCGTCTTGCAGTGAGGCCTCTGTACCACAGAAATGCATACATGGATTTATTTTTATGCAAATGTAGCTATCAGCTTACACACTATAATACACTTGGTAAAGAATAAGTCAATGAAAAAATATTCCCTCCTAAAATTTGTTAGATCATCACACAAACCAAGAAAAACTTTTTTTGTTGTTTTTTGGTTCTGTTTTTGGGTTTTTTGTAGAGCCTTTGGGTTAATGAAACGTAGCCAGTTACAGTGATCTTGCTGTTTTTCTTCTCTCCACTGAGCACAGTTTACTTGCTGTCTTATCCAAGGCAGAGTTTGCCAAGACAACTGAGCAAGTCTGATGTAGAGAACTTTAATATGGCTAGAAAATACTCCGCATTGAACAAGGGTCTGTGTCAGGCTCTAAGACTAGCCATATTTCCTTTCTCAGATGTTTTTTCTTTCTTCCTGGAGTCACCGAGTCTTTGCTTCCTTGAGTCTTCAGGTTATCAGGAATTTTCAGAGAAGGTAAGTGGTTCCTCTGGTTGGGTAGTATGCCTCAGTGCTGATCCTCAGCCAGTCTTGGATTCAGTGTGTCCTATGGAAAGACTTTTCACTTGCCTGACTGTTTCCTTCTGTGAAACCTGTGGTTTTTCTAATTCTGTGCCAGCTGACAAGTTGACTGATGATTGGTGAGATCAGTTATCCTTGTGTGTAAGGAACTCTGCAGATGCCAAATTGCATGCACGAAAGCGTTGAATAATATAAAGCTGCCAAATCAAGAGTTAAAGGAAGCAAAGCTGCCTAATGCATTTGTTGCATATTTTCAGAGCCTGAATCAACGCATGGAACCAGAAGTCAGATAAATTAAATAATAATAAGTCCTTACTATTTTCCATTCACTGTGCTAAAGTGAGTTATACGTATTAGTTTATCTAGACCTCACACCAACATCTGAGGTAGGTATGCTATTATCCTCAGTTAACAAATGAGGTAGTTAACTGGCCCAAGGACACTAATTGATGAATGGTGGCAGGAGAAATGGAACCCAGGACTTCCTGGTTTTAAAACAATTAAATCATACCGCTTGTAATGTAATCATTCCATTGGACTTCCAATAATAACAGAATTTCATGCCAGGATCATTTAGAAGTTCAGAATGAGCTCTGAAGTAACAGTACCAGTTGCTAGCTTTGCACACCTGGACAAGTTATATTATCTCACCTGTAAAATGGGGTCAATACCTGCTCCTTCCCAAAGGGTTACTGTGAGATAATCTACATGGAACATGTAACTGGTGCTCAGTACTTAGCGAGAATTCAAAACATTTTAGGTTCTTTTATCACTTGCTTAATGGCACTATCATTTCTAATAATCACAACATTACCACTTTCAGCTAGAAAGCATGTGTACAAATACACATTAATTCACAGGTCTTCCATGACCTGTTGTTTCAACTGGCTGATACAATCAAAATAAGACACGTAATAAGGCAGTATAGCCTCTTATACAGATAGTTTTCTGGCTTGGTTGTGAGATTTAAACATCGGTTGCTATTTCTATCCCAAGCTGTTTTGAATGAGCTAATAGTTTATTTGTGTGCATTTTAGGAGAAATTGTAAAGTAGAGTGAAGTAATGGCTCCATTATGCACATTAAGTATTTGGATTCTGCATGGTCGGTGAGAAGGAAAAACCTGGAATTATTTCAAACCCTCCTTGTAACTGTATCTCTCTGCCTTCTGTGTAAGCAGATAAGAACTACCAAAATCTCTAATTAACAAAGGAATAGACATAAGAAACCATGTGTATTCACATTTGTTTCCAAATAGCCTATGGAAGCTACAGGCAGTTATGTGACCTTAGAGAAAATATTGCAAATTTATGTGACCTTAGAGAAAATATTGCAAATTTCCTGGGCTGGCGTGTTCAGTGCTAACTCCCCTAAATTCAGGGCCACTGGAGCTCCAGATTCAGATAGCTGTGAGTTTGAATTCCAGCCCTGCCATTTAACTAGATACGTGACCCTGGACATGTCTCTTTAAGCTTCCATTTCCTCCTTGGATATGTGTAAATGATAGTTGTACCTACCTCATGAATCATCAGGGCCTTTAAGAAAATCCGTGTATAGATGGATTACATACTACGGCATTTTATGTTCTCAGTAAGTTTTAGCAATTGTGATGCTGTGAATATTGTTTCTTATTGCACTTGGAATTGAATATGACTGTAATTTTAGCCTGTCTTTAGATTCTGCATAGCTTTAAAAAGGAAACAAACCATTTTCTGTGAAATTTAAAACACTTAAGGAGAGTAAGAAGATATGCCTTTTATTTGTAAAATCTAATATTTCTCCTAAATTCCAGGCAATAAAAGTCAATTTTTGTGCTAAGGTTTTTAATCATATAAAATCATCAAAACTTCTACTAACATTTATGAAGTACCTGTGTGGGCATGGCATCATGCTAGGTGCTGTGATACAACAATCAATGATATAATGCATAAGCAGCATTTTTCAAGGTTTTAAATGTGGTTATGAACTAATTAGTCTCAATCTTTGAATCTTATAATATAATAGGACGGACTTGAGGCTTAGTTTTAATGGACAGGTTCACAAGTCAGAAGGTAACTGATTTCTTCTGATACCCAACTCCAAGTCCAGACTTTAGTCCATATGTGAGAATATCACATATTTTATGTGCCTCCTATTTAAGTTGATAAGTTTATGTGTTGAATAAAAGAAACCACATGGAAGAAGCCTTCAGATACAGCTCTTCTTGAAGTTTCTCATAAATGTTCTTTTCTTATATGAAGACTATCCTTTGACTTTATAGAAGAAAATTGCAGTTGCCCTCTCTCCCTTGGCATTCACAAAGAAAAATTGCTTTGAAAATGTAAAACACTATACAAATATGTCAGTATCTGAATCCTCCCAATCTATTTTTCTCTTGATTTTTATTTCTTTTTTCTCTAGAAGAGTGCTGTTATTTTGAGACAAGAGCAGACAACATAACCTTTTAGGAAAGCTTGCAGGTCTGGCCTTCAGCAACAGGGAGATTGGGTTTAGTCCCAAACCTACCACTTTCGAGGTATGTGACTCTGGAAATTAGACAGGCTCTTTTGCCTTATCTCTATTCTTTATCCTTTGCCTGTTACCTCTAGAATAGGTATAATACTAATACCAATGTCATAGGTTTATTTTTAAGGTTATTATAATAGTTGCAATTAAAAACAAAAACACTTTCTTGTCAAATCCATTTTCAAATACGCTATTTTCATCAAAACAAAGAATCTATATAGCCCACTATGTCCAGGAAGCTTTAGTAATAGACTGATGACCATACAGAGATGTTTGATTCATTTTACACAGTTTATAACTAGTGTAACTGTCTCTCACATAGGTGATTCTCCAGCTAGACTACATATCACAGTTGCCTGAGAGCATTAAAAATACTGATTACCAGGCCCCATCCTTAAATAACCAAACCGTGATCTCTGGGAATGGGGCCCTTGGCAGTCATTGGCACTTTTTTAAAGGGGAAAGAAAATCCTGCTTCCATGTTATCATCTCAACTTTATAGACTTTTAAAATCTTATCAACCATACCATTTTAAGGCTGAAAGTGTTGCTTTTATTTATTGCATTATTAATGATGCATCTTTTAAAAGCTGGATACATTTGAATATATTATAAAGAAATGTAGATGTGACTACATTTGTAGAGTTCAAGGAAATGAAACATGAAATCTAACAAGTCTTCACAAAATCTCAAATTTTATCTATACCATGCTTCAAACTTTCCTCCTGAACATGAAAGTCTATTTTTTTCTTTTCTTTCAATCTTGGATAAACAGTAATTTTACTCATCCTTCCATTTGCAGCCTAAATATTCCTCATTCCTAAACTTTTATTTTCCTTCTGCAAAGTAGAATAACTTGTAATACCTTCAGGATTGCCTAAATGCAGTTAGATACCCCTGGCTTCATCTAAACAAATGTACATCAATTTTGTTTTGTAGAGTAGTTTGTGATTACTTGAGATTTCCCACAGGTGTGGTTTTAGCTATTATTTATTCTTATTTCTGTAATTTTCTACCATGGTTCATAGGTAGGAGGACCAGGCTAATTCACTGAGACACCTCCAGACACATGGGGAGGAAACACCAACTATGAGCCTTAAAATCAGGGGAGGAAGATGCATACAGGCGCTAAGGCTCAGAAAAGATGAAGCTTCTTTTAACTATTCAAGATAAAAGAAGGAGAGATGGTTAAGCCTCTCTGCCTCTGCTACACCCAGTGGCAAGTGACTGCTCATTGAATAGAGTTCACAATGACAAAATTCATTTCGCTTTGAGTCGTTGCCTTTACTTAATGAAAAGGAAGCAAAACCTACAGGAGTAAGAGTGCTAGGGAATTGTGTTACAGTTTCGTTGTTTCCCATAAAAGGTACATAGAGGAGAAATACTTAAGGGAAACAGATACATGAATTTGAAGTGACTTCCCCTCATCACAATACAGACACATCCTAATTCAAGGGAATCTGTGATTTGTTTTCTAATTAACATTCCAAAGTTTCATAGCTTTGAGAACTCGGAACAGGTTGCTTTATCTCTGTCACCTCCAATCTGTATTTTTTAATAATTCAGTTTACTGATTTTCTTATGTTAAATAGTTTTTCGGGAAGCATTTAAGAAATAGTGCTTTCAGCTGGGAAGTATAAGGTTTAAGCCACCCAAACTAAAGACATAGCTATTTTGCTAAGTTAATTAGGAATATAATTACATAGTATGCATAATATAAAGTATTTGATAAAATACAAATTCAGTTGCAAAAAGAAACAGCTTACACCAACCTGTAAGGTACCTCCATCTCAGCATGTACAAAACTGGGTTCAGCATCTTTCTTTACTCTCATCCTAGTTTGGTCCATTTTGAATGAATGGGGAGCATAGAGACTGAGAAACCCAAGTCCTTTTAAACAAGTCCTCTTCTTCGCCACCTATCATACTATACCTAACTCATCACCAGCATCTGTTCATAGATAATCTAGACACATCTGTTCTCTGTCTGTACCTCCATCATCACTACCACACCCCCAGACTGGACTGCTGCGGACACCTCTTAAGTGGTCTACTAACATCCATTCTTATCCCCTTTCATGCATTTCCCCATTGCATCTAAAGAGACCTCTGCAAACATTTCAACACAAATCTCATTGTGTTACTCCTTCCTGAATCCCCTCTCCTCTCAGCCTTGAAACCCCCTCATCTGCCCCTCAGCCTCTCATGATTGCCCTCACCCTCCCTCCCTATCTCCCTGCCTTGCTTACCCTTGCTTAATGAGCCCCAGCCCCTTGGTTTGTTCCCTCAACACCACCCCACCCCCAATCAGGATTCAAAGGATAGAACTCTTCTTCCTCCTCTCAGTCCTAATTTACTTCTATGTGTCCTTCAGATTTCAGATTAATCGTCACTCCTCTAGGGAAATTTTCCCAATCTCTCTGCATAGGTTAATTTCCCTACTGTTCCATCTCAGAGCACCATATGTCTTAGCACGTATCACAATTGCAATTTTACAATCGCTGCTGATTATTTGATTAATATCTCCTCCACTAGACTGTGTTTATTCACCATTATATCTTTGGTGCCTTGGACAAAACTAGATGTCTACAAAGTACTCAATAAAGTAAATATTACCTGAATGAATTAATGAATCAAAAGGCTCAGTTCCCACATATAAGAAGCATTAAAAAGAAATCCCATAATTAGGGCACACCTAAGCCTTCTGTATTGTAGTAAATGCTACTGAAAAAAATGTCACGCTGACAGGCAGTTACTGCATGGATTACAGTAACCTATCACTTCCTGCTTAATAGGAAACTGTGGTTCTTATGAAGGAAAAAACCCACAATTATGAAAGATGGCATAATGCCAAAGGGGTTACAATCCAGAAGGCTTTGGAGTTAATATAATACCTAAGTTCCAGGGTCAACCAAACTAATTTCTAAACATACATCTTATATTGGAAACAAAATGCTTAACATGTGACCCTAAGTATGTGTGAAATTTTTCAGGAATCTCATGTATCAAAGGTCAGTTATGTATTTTCCCAGTTAAATTTGTCTTTTATGGATGCCAAGCTACTATTGGAACATTAACTTTGAAAATATTTTTAGAAGTTAATTTTTTATTTCAATTTTCTAGAGGTTTTGGGGAATTTCTACTTCTTTAGCCACTTTCAGAGTGTTTAGCACCCAACACTAGGCCTGAATCCCTAAGAGTGAAATCATGGAAGCATCACAGATCCTGCGTTCTTATTTTAATTTTGAATCCTGGTTACGGTACTTATATTACATACATAATTTGGGACAAGTTATTTTTATGTCTCCACATATCACATGCCTCAGTAAAATGGAGTAAGACTAAATTTAATGCGGTGTGAAAAATACCTACCATGGTATGAGGGGTACACTGAGTTCCCAAATAATGATAACTCTTGTCCT
This sequence comes from Tursiops truncatus, assembly GCF_011762595.2. Classification (NCBI taxonomy): domain Eukaryota; kingdom Metazoa; phylum Chordata; class Mammalia; order Artiodactyla; family Delphinidae; genus Tursiops; species Tursiops truncatus. The sequence continues at coordinate 91,096,350 of NC_047037.1, forward strand.
CTTATTTTTCTTTCTCATTTTTCTCATCATCTTGACCATTTAAGACCTTTGAAAAGTGTGGAAATCTGTATGCCAAGTTGTGTATGTTCAGTTTCAAATCAAATTTCATCTCCCCTCTCTGGGAGATGGATATAAAAGATCTCTCAGCTGAGGATTGGAATGACTTTTTCATTCTAAGTACATTTATTTATAGAAAGATACCAATCAAGAGCACACATGAAAACTGAAAGACATAAAAACCTTTTAAAAAAGTAAAGGAAGAAGCACATGTAACGTGTCATTTTCAGATTGAGGTTCTTGCCTGAGGGAAATAATAAGTGATACCAGAGAATTTAACATTACCTCTTCTACATCTAAAGTCTTCTCTCAGGGACCACCTTGGTGTGGAAATCTGAGTCACACACCCTACTTCTCTGGAAAGAGTGATTTTTGAAACCAACAGCTAACTTCCTCCAGTCAGTTAAGGGAGTTGCCCCTTTGGCCATGTAATATACAATAGAAAGAGCAATTCTTTTCTTTCTTTTCAATAGCATAGTATTTTTTAAAACGCGGTTAAAAAATCACTTAAAATTTCTTATTCAATAACTTCTCTTTTGCGATTAAAGTGAGAATCTGAGGGTTTAAATCTACAAATACAGAAAGCTTTTTGAGGATGTTTTATCTCAGCCTTCCAAATCAAGTTTCCGTGTTTAGTCTTAAATAAGATTTTAACACTGAAGTATCTACTATGTTGTAACAACAGCAAAAAAAAGAAATTTAGGTAGCTTGCAAGTAGAAAACAAATCCAAAATAATGTCTGAATAAAACCTCAGTTTGGAATGTAATTGAATCGCTGACATTTGGCAAAGGTATCCAGCTAACTCTTAGCCCGAGGTGATGAATAGTGTCTCTCAAAATGAAATTCTCTGGCTTAGATCCCATTACAAATAAAGATACAACTCTGTCTAAAATGACTTCATTGCATGGAAGTGATACTTGCACCAGGAAATGGTTTCATTACTACCATGTATTACTCTAATGTTACCCAGCAGCATTACTTAGGAGTTAAGAATATGGACTCTAAGTTCAGTTTGCCTGAGTTAAAATGCTGGCTCCATCAATTACTAACTGTGTGATCTTGGTGAGGTTATATAACCTCTCTGCTTCTATTTTCTCATCTGTAAAATGGAGGTAATAGTGATATCTTACGGGATTGTCATAAGTTTAATAACAAAGCATATATTATGTATATTAGTAATAAATGCCAGCTACAGTTTGGTCATAAAGTTGGGAAACATAAATAAATGTTGACCATACAAAACCAACCCATTTAGTGATCAATTAATGAACTAATGCTACGCTTTACAAGCTAAGGGAAGGGCACTTAGAAGAGTTCCCATAGGATTGTGTACCACCCCATTATGCCAGAGTGGTGAGGGACTAATTGGATGATAATTTCCAAATCTGCATTGGCCCATGTGGCCATGTGGAATGGGTTACCCACTCAGCAGATTTCAACTCCCTTGAGTACTTTTTCTGGGGTATGCTAAACGTACAGATGTGTTCAGAATAAATCTGAACTACAGTGTATTGCAGAGTGCCTGACTATCAACGTAAGGCTGGAACTGCTGTGTAAAAGCTCTAGCTTTGTTGCAGTTTCACACAGCGTGTAGATCTATGCATTGCTAATAAGGGACAACCTATGGAATGTGCTGTGCAAAGTCATTGACCAAGTCATAAATAAATGTTATTATGTAAATTTCCTCCGTGTTCAGATTTCTGCCACCCAGCCCAGCATAATGTACATGGTAGGCATGTTAGTATTAATGGTAGTTTATCAAGTTCTTGCCCATCAGTAGCCGTGCTCCAGGGGATTTTCCCTTGCCCACACATTAGAAAAAGGCAGGTGTTGTGGAGATGAGCCTTCTCCTAGGTGTCTATCTAGGGCAACAGGTATAGTAGATAATAAGCTATCAAAAAAAGGTGAGAATTAAAAGCCCTTCCTTTCTAAGAGTTTAAATACAGGAATCTTAGGGTCTCCTGTTATAACATAAATGTGCTCATTTCCAAAGGAAGACCAGTTGAGAGCAGAGTAATATTGATGGTGACGAGAAAGTAGGGATTCAGAGCACATGGCACTGCCTTGGGAAGGTCAGAATAAGATCTTATGAAAATCTTTTCCAAAATAAAATCCTGGTAGAAGCAGAATTTGAATCCAGATTTATCTGCAAAAGTCTTTGCTCTTTCTGCCACAACTTTCTGCTTCTGGAGTTATTTTACAGCGCCTTTGATATGCCACAAATCATGCTAGGAGGGGAGTTGCCAGATTTAGCAAACAAAAGTACAGAATGCCCAGTTAAATTTGAATTTCAGGTAAATAATGAATAATTGTTTAGGGTAGGTATGTCCCATGCAATAATTAGGACATATTTGTACAAAATAAATGTGTGTACCGTATTTCATCTGACAACTCTGTTAGAATATATGTTTATGTGTTGAGGAAAATCTAAGACGGTCATTCAGCCCATAACTCCAATTCCTTTATGAGCACACAATACAGTGTGTTCCTTCATTTGGTTGTATGGTGCTGCAGTCATCCCCCCATATCCACGGTGTCACATCCATAGCTATTTGTTGTACTGTGCCATTTTATGTATGGAAATTGAGCCCCTGTGGGTACCAAAATCCACGGATGCTGAGGGATGACTGTACTTTCCTTATACTAATACCACTCACTGGTATTATCTGTTTATGTTTAGTGTTTTGCATCTTCTACCCATCAGTATCAGGATCCCTAGATTAGATCAAAAGTGTCTCTAGGGCTTCCCTGGTGACGCAGTGGTTGAGAGTCCGCCTGCCGAGGCAGGGGACACGGGTTCGTGCCCCGGTCCGGGAGGATCCCACATGCCGCGGAACGGCTGGGCCCGTGAGCCATGGCTGCTGAGCCTGCGCGTCCGGAGCCTGTGCTCCTCAACGGGAGAGGCCACAACAGTGAGAGGCCCGCGTACCCCCCCAAAAAAAAAAAGTGTCTCTAAAGAGAACTTTACAAAATATCTGAGAATCCTTGATAATAATAAAGCACCTTCAGTTTTAAATCATTTCAAATACATTTTTATTAGTTACTACAAAATAAATCAGAAAATTTTTCATAAAGCACTGGAGTTTAAGGGAACTCTAAGCTAGAGCCTCATATGTTGGCTTTTCTTTTGGTGTAATGAACCAAACCAGAATACATGCACTTTGAGGTTTTGGGGTGTTTGTCTGTTTGTGTTTCCTAAGTGGAGGTAATCTTTTATGCATAACCATCACTCTCTCACCTGATACCTTTCATAACGAATGACCTCCCTTGGTGAGATGTTGAGTCTGGGTTGCTGCAGGAAATATGATCATACTAATTGATACAATCCAACCTCAGTAAGAAATGTATATCTAGTTATATGACTTGAATAATATAGATACCAAAGTACTATCTAAAATGGATCCTGAATCATAAATGTCTGTTTATTAAAAAATTTAAAAATAAAACAAAAGTTCATTTCTGATACCATTGCATTTAGTGTTGACATATAAAAGTAACTACTACTAAAGAGGTTGGGGTTTTTGTTGTTTTTGTTTAAAAGTACAGATCATGAGTCATTAGCACCTTGAGAAAGCCATTTAGAATAGAAAATATCAGCATGTATTTCACATAAAATGGCTAGGTATTATTGTATGTCCTTTAAATACATGAGTCAGAGTCAAAAACATTTGAAAGCCATAGTACTAGGGTGCTTGGCAAAAAAGTATTCTCTGACAAAGATGTCCACTTACAGTCTTATCTAAAGGGAAAATTTATCCTTACTGATCTGAAAATCAGAGTTAGGATATTTTAAAGAGTTAAATGTCACTTTTATTCCCGTTTTTGCTTATCATTTTTGTGGAAGATAGTTTTGTTTTTTGCGGTACGCAGGCCTCTCACTGTTGTGGCCTCTCCCGTTGCGGAGCACAGGCTCCAGACGCGCAGGCTCAGCGGCCACGGCTCACAGGCCCAGCCGCTCCGCGGCATGTGGGATCCTCCCGGACCGGGGCACGAACCCGTGTCCCCTGCCTCGGCAGGCGGACTCTCAACCACTGCGCCACCAGGGAAGCCCTGTGGAAGATAGTTTTGGACAAGACACGTATATCCCAGCTGTGGCTATCTCAGTCTCAAAGACTGTGATATCCTTTCACATGTGAAATTCATCCCCCTAATGCTACTATCTCATCTATTTCTGAAGCTGCAGAATTGGCAATTTTTTTCTCTATTCAGTATTTGCTATTAAGCTATCTTCCAGCTCAGGCCTCTCTGTAGTCTTTCAATATAACCTCCCAATAAGAGGCATCTCTTTCTCAGTCTCAATCTCTGTCCCTCCCTCATCTCTCTCTCCCTCTCATTTATTGCATACGAATGCGTAAGGTACTACATAGCAGCTTATGTCATTCGATTGTTCCAAAAGACCCCTAAGGTAGAAGAGAATGTTGGAAAGAACTCCAGCTGATTCCACTGAATGCCTACCATATGCTAAGCACATATACAGATGCTATGGAGTATAATCCTCGAAACAGGTTTAGGAAGAAAGATACAATTGCCTGCCTATCATAAATTATCACACTGAAGCCCAGGGTAGCAAACTGGGCTGGAGAGATACTGTCCTCACCTCTTACACAGAGACCAGCTGAGATGCATAGAATGAAGGTCACTTGCACAAGTCACAAGAGAAAAGCAGTAAAAGAAGACCTGAATTCTAGTTTAGTGCTTGCTCCCTTCGCCTGGACTAGAGGGTTGTAGTACTTTTTTGAAGAAATGGCATGAGAGTCAGGCAAAGTGACTATATTATGAATATTTCCTTCTAATGCGGTGGCTTTACTGCATATTTGAAGTTTTAGCAGCTTAAGAATACAAGAGTGATATGTATTGTTTTCTTAATCCAACAACAACAATAATAATAGATTTTCCGGGATTTTTTGTTTTTGTTTTTTACTTTTGTTTTTTCATTTTGACCAACACAGAAGGCTGGATGATAGAGCTCTGGGCATTTAAGCTGCTTCTGTAACAACAAAAATTGATTTGTCCTATCATTAGCCCAGAAGTACTAAGTTTTGAGATTATGTATTATTCCATTCTTGACAGTCTTCAACCTCTAATCAACTTTGAAATGGATGAGTGGTGTGGTGTGGTGAGGTGAGGTGTGGTGAGGCGAGTACAGAGCACATACAATAAATGATCTGCCTAAGGGATTCGCATTTATGTTTGCTTATGGATCTCTTGAAAGGCTTTCTACAGTAGAAAAGATTCTGCAACCTTAATCTAGAACACGATCTAAACATCTTTACATACAACCTTAACATTGTAACATTACTTTAAAGACTTGTTTAGGAAGAAGACCCTAACTTCTTAACACCTGGTGCCTCTTCCTCATTTTAGGTGACCTGCCTGCTGCACTTGACATTGTTGACAACCTGTTCTTCAAATTCTGTCTTTTCCGGGTTTCTATTTTTCTGGTACATCTACTTGCCTTTTTGACACGTTCTTCTTAATTGGGTCTTCTTCCTTCTAACTCTGGATACATCAAAGACCTAGTCTTTGTTCCTCTCTTCATTTTACTTTATTTTCACACTCTCAGAAAATTAACTTCCTTCTGTAGCAGCTTTCTCACAATTTTTTCTCTAAATTACCCCTGGAAGGAACAGTGAATTAATGCAGATTCTTTCTGTCCTATGTTTTACCTTTAAAATGTTATATTGTTTTCTATTTCAAAACTTTTCATTGCAAGTGTGCATTACAATTTTTTTGGAATTACAGTTTTTTAAAACATTTTCCCTATATTTTGGAATATGCTCCCCAAAGCTATCTTATTATATCCTGTGGCTTATGTAATAACTCCCTGGCCTCTTGCCATGTAATCTTAGAACTAAAAAGCTTTGTCTTAAACTATCTTTATCTCTATTCCTGACCTGCAACCCAAATCCAGGCAAAACTCTGTCTAGTCAGGATTTTACTTAGCAATTCTGGCAAATACCTGACATGCAACATGTTTAAAGGCAAACATATCACCTTTCCTTCTAAACTCACTCGCTTCTCTCTGGAAATGGTATCATGTGACACGAGACTAAGATTCCAGTGTTATTTTCAATTCTTCCTTTAATTTGCATATACAGTGATTAAATCTTATTTATTATGTTCCACTTCTCTTCTGTAGTCCTTCATAGTCTAGCATCTTCTATAACACATGCAAGGATCTTTAACCTTTTGGGGAATCATGGACTGTTTTGATAATCAGAAGCCCCTGTATCCTTTCTCCAGAGGATCTGTATTATATATACATTTTTAAGTAGGTTCAAGCTCCCACCCCAATAAAATGGCTTAACAGCTAGCATCCTTTCCTCCGAGACTTCTGGCAAATTGCTGTCAGATTTACCTTCCTTAAATACTGTCTTTATCAAGTCATTAGCCAACTCAGAATCTTTTCTAGCACTCAACTACACCGACTATAAAATGGAAGAGTTGGATGATGTTTTAGTGTATATTAAGGGTTTATATGACTCAGCCACTTTGTACATATTATTAAGTGAAAACTCCTAATAAATTTATACAGTAATATTATTATCTTCTTTTCATAAGGAGGAAAAAGGGACTCACATATTTAGGAGAGCAAGGATTCAAATCCAAGCCTCTCTTACTTCACAGCTTATGATTTTTCTCTTGCTCCCAGTTGTCTTCATCATGCCATTTTGTCTAAAATCCAAACATCTTCCTTTGCCTTGCATAAATGGTTTTTTCTCAAAACTTTTTCCAACTTTGTCTTCCATGACTCTCTTTTTATAGTCACTGCTCCAGATGGAGTTATCTTTTTATTCTCCCCCCAAACTTACCTCCTTACCTAAGAAAAAGAAAGAACAATTAATGGCCTTTGTTCTTCTTACCCAGCCCCTTGCCATCTTCCAAGGCTCACTTTAATTTGTGATTTCCTTCTCCATAAACTTCACCTGTTAATATCCGGTTGGTACTTTTAAATATACACTTTGTCATTCCCTCTTAGTATTTTTTCTACACACATTTGTACTGTTGCTAGCTTAGTGCTGTGTGTATCCTCCCACCCCATTAAACTATAAGCCGTTGGGGGAGCCATGCAAACAGCAGGGCTTCCCTATAATTGTAGAAGGAATGATTGTGCATGTGTGCATAAGTGACCCATTTTCCTGGCATACAACCCAGCCACAATTATTTAATCTTTATTTTCTCTAAGTTGATCCCTTTGTGTATTCTTTATGAAGTAGAATAAGAGTGTTGATTTTTCCTTTTAAATGTTATGAAAATATTTACTTTAACCACACTGGAAACATGTTTTGAACCCTAAAGGGAGTCCTTCATTTAAAATAGGGGAAAGGGAAATTTCACTCAACTCTGTGGTTCTCAAACAGACCATTAGACTTTCCTTCTGTCAGTAATTATGTTCCTCAGTCAAAATAAGAGACTGTTCTGCCTTGCCTTAAGAAACAATAGAAATAGAACCTGTTCACTCTTAAAAATCTAAATCACGCGTTTAGTGTTGACTGGTTAGGACATTGACTTGGACTGTTGAGAATAATACACGACATGCTCACAGGTTCACCGTCTGCATGATCCTAAATAGAATATTCCCATTAGCTGAGCTCTGTGTAGCTATAGGACAGGAAATATATCTAGTGCTCTTTTCAGAGAAGCAGGGGAAACATTTTCCCTAAAAACACAGAGTAAATCAAAGACAGGGCCTAATATGGAAAGATTATTTCTTTTCCTCTAGTTTAAATACAGTATAATGTTTCTATCCCTGTATGTAAAACAAAGGGGCACCCTAAAGAGATCTGAAAAATAAATGTTTATGTTACTTTATTCATCCTGTTTTCGTACCTTCTTTTTCAGTAGGAGGAATAAATAGGCAGTTCACTTGTTCTTTTTTTTTTTTTTTTTTTTGAGGTACGTGGGCCTCTCACCGCTGTGGCCTCTCCCGTTGCGGAGCACAGGCTCCGGACACGCAGGCTTAGCGGCCACGGCTCACGGGCCCAGCCGCTCCGTGGCATGTGGGATCTTCCCGGACTGGGGCACGAACCCGTGTCCCCTGCATCGGCAGGCGGACTTTCAACCACTGTGCCACCAGGGAAGCCCCACCAGGTACTTTTAATTTTATTGTTGTTGTTGTTCATTTGTTTGTTTTGGTTTGTTTTACTCAATATTTCTTCTTAGTAATTTTGTATAGCATTTGCATTATTTCAAGAACTGCCCTTCTCCCACTCATGTGGTTTTGGTAGGTGTATTAATTCCCTAGGGCTGCCATAACAAAGTACCACAGACGGGCTAAAAAAAATTTTTTTTTCCTGTCACAGTTCAGGAGGCCAGAAATCAAGAATTAAGGGGTCACGGTGTTGGTTCATTCCTGGGGGCTCAGAGAAAGAACCTATTCCATGCCTTTCTCCTAAAGCCCAGTAGTTGCTGACAGTCCTTGGCTTGTGGATACATCACAGTCTCTGCCTCCATCATCACATGGTGTCCTCCCTGTGTGTCTTCACATTGTCTTTCCTTTACGCATGTCTGTCTCTTTGTCTCGTCTCTTCTCTTCTCATAAAGACACCGATCACATTGTATTAAGGGCCTACCCTACTTCAGAATGGCCTTATCTTAATTAATTACATCTGGAATGATCCTATTTCCAAATAAGGTCACATTCTGAGGCTCCAGGAAGACATGAATTCTTGGGAGCCACCATTCAATCCAGTATGGTGGGATGATCAACCACATTATTCAACCTTTTGATTACAGAATTAGCCAGTCAGACTCTTTGGGGATTTTATATATGAAAACTGGTAGAGAGGATTTCTCTCGTTCTTCTTGGATCACCACAGAGAGACGATGTAAGCCTGAAACCTTTTTCAACAGTGTTTTTAAGAGGCTAATATAAAGAGAAAAACAGAACTGAAAGATGTGAGGAAGGGAGAGTACGGGGATGGGGAGGGGAAAGAAAGATCTGGAATTCCAGATACTCAGAGCAGAAAAAATAAATCCTTTTATTTGTTTATCTATGAGGATGTTTCTGCTACTGAAAATTGTTGTTTATTTGTCTATTTTAATGGAGAGAATTTTCCATAGAGCCAAGCACACTCTATTATATGGCAATTTTGAATCTTAGAGAGAAGGCAAGTGAGAGAGGGAGAAATGTGTGTGAGTTGAAAAATATATTAAATGTACCTATTGTTTATATAATACAAACTTTATAAAGTTAAGATTGACAGTTTTAATCATGGTGGCTATTTCCAGTTTTTTATTCTTCAAACAGCCTAAATGTGTACCAATGATGGAATAATTAAATAAATTAATGTGATTTATATTCTGAATATTATGCTGCAATTAAAATTGTGGGGCAGGGCTTCCCTCGTGGCGCAGTGGTTGAGAGTCCGCCTGCCGATGCAGGGGACACGGGTTCGTGCCCCGGTCCGGGAAGATCCCACATGCCATGGAGCGGCTGGGCCCGTGAGCCATGGCCGCTGAGCCTGCGCGCCCGGAGCCTGTGCTCCGCAACAGGAGAGGCCACAACAGTGAGAGGCCCGCGTACCGCAAAAAAAAAAAAAAAAAAAAAAAAAAAATTGTGGGGCAGATCTCTATGTACTTATATGGAAAGGGCTCTATCATTATGTTAAAAAATAAGTCATGGAACAAGATGTATATTTTGCTCTCATTTATGAGAACTGTGCATGCATGCACTTGCACACCTACAAATGCACACTTGAAAATGTGTACTGGAAAGATAGTTATAAAACTGTTAATACTTACAGCTGGGAAATGTGGGGATGGAGAATTGGGGGCAAAGATAAAAGAGGATTTCTAATTTTATCATTCTATGTATTTATTCTCTCTTCATATTTCTACATATATTCATTTAATACTTCCTTTATTAAAATCAAACAGGTCAATGACACAAAAGGAAATACTCTTCTTATATAGGTTGTGTTTTCCTTCACTTCCATATGCTCCTATAGTTGTAGAGACGTTGCCCTTTCAAAAGCATATATGGGTGTCACACGCATAAGTACCTTTAAGGAACAAGAAGGTATCAGCAGTGAATAAAGAGTGCTGAGCTGAGACTCTTTGAAGTGGACAGGACTCCTGAAGTGGACAGGAGAGCGTGTTCTCTATCTAAAGTGGGTAAGTGTTCCTTAGCTGCAGGCTGTTGCTGACATGGCGCCACTGTAACCGAGCATTGTGAATCTTTATACGTATTTCTTGATGCACATTTGCCAGTCTGTAGGATAAATTCCTAGAAGTTGTACTGCTGGGTCAAAATAAATGCACATTTTGGAATCTGATTGATAACAGCTAAACAGAAGTCAATCGTTATTACTGTTTTAACATTACTAAATGCTAAAGGCTTTCCTCTGATATCTGGGTAAAGTGTAGATCTGGTTAGATCTTGGTGAGGGCTCCCTAAATATGATGTGGCATTTTTATGTAATAAGACAATTGGCTTTGGTTATGTTCTCCCTAAGTGCAAATATAAACTGTTTAGTGTCAAAAAATAAAGAAGAATGGCACCCGCTGCTCCCTTCATGTCCCCCGCACACATCAAAGGGAGTAGAGCTGTCTGTGAAAAGTAGATCAGACATCTTTCACTTATGATGAAGACAACAGTAGAGAAGACAAAGCGGATCTTCATAGCAACAAATCAGATGCCTCGAGGAGAGCCAAGTGGAACAGAAACGGCCCTGTGCCAAAAATCTGAAGAGGCAGGAAGTGCCTTGGGATGTGCTCCAGCTGCAGCGGAAATGTGAGGAGCCTCAAATGGTTAAAAGCAAATAGTCTGCCAAGAAGAGACTTGTGTATTGCAGGATGTGTCGCTACAAAGAATTTCTCCAGCTCTTTGTTGTTAAGTTATTTAATACTGTGCATATCAATTTTCTTTTTACTGAATTTTACTGCATGAGATGGGGGAAAGGCTGTGGTAGACAGATATTGATTTCACCTGTTCTGCTGATGCTGCATCATCTCGTCTTGCCTGTAACATCCCCATGAAAACACCATTGAAGGGTCAATGAGCTGTAAAATGATTACTTTTATCCTACAAAATAATATTTCACTAATGACTATAGTTAGAAATTCATACAGTATTTCAAGGGCATAGATTTATTATGAGACATGATCTTTGCACTTAGGCAAGGCCTATACTTTTATTAAAGACAAATTTCATCCAAAGGGCAAATATAAACAGAGATTAATGGATTCGTCAGTTTAAAATTTATACACTGAGGAAAGGGGCAAATAACATTACTCTCACTGAAGAGTCTATATTCGATAAAGTGAGTATCGGTATATTGTGACCTTAACTGAAAATGATCAGTGGTGAAATCTAGAATAGTCATAACAATAGCTTTTATTTGTGAAGTATCTGCAATTCAAAAAGCACTTTCACAAACCCTTACTTGCAATTTATGCCGATTAGCAACCTTGTGAGTTTTCCAAAATAGGTGTTAAATTTGATTCATCAATGTTACCTCAAGTCCCTTTGTAAAAAGGTCAGAGTATAAAATTCAATAAGCAATTCTGAGATTAGAAAACTGAGAGGTTAAGTATATTACCCAAGGTCATACGAGTTCGTAATAGAGCAAGGCTTAAACTTCTGCAGAGCTCAAGGGCAGAACTACTGACGTCCTACTTGCTTTTATCTTCTGTCTTCAGAGAGTGTGTTCTTTATTGTGAGCGTTTTCTCCTGCTCACTCTGTCAATAATGGGTATCATGAGTTCAGAGCCACTTTTTACAATAAGAAATGTTTCCTCATACAGAACTACTTACTATACTCAGTGTCATTTGCCATTAGCTGTGCTGTTTGGCTCCATTGAAGGAAAATTATTTTCAAGTTGAAAAGGTAAAATATATATGAAAAGGTACAATAGAGCCCAAATACAGGTGAAGAGAGAAAATAAAAGAATAGCTATTGGCTTTTAATGAGCTGATACCGGTTAAGGCCAGGGAAATTTGGTGTGGTGAAAAGAGCATAGGTTGTTTATCCAGCTTGGGTTTGAAATCTGGCTTTTCCATTTCTTGCTGTGTGAAATATGATCAAGATAGTTCTTAGCTACTTTGAGCCTCAGTATCTTCAATGATAAAGTGGGAGTGGTAATAGCTATGTCATGGGATATTTCTTAAGACCTAAAATAATGCATGTAAAGTGATTGTACTTCATGGGTATTTCATATATTATAGCTATATAACTAATATAGTATGATATCAACTTGCTGAATTGACTTAGATACCATGTGATTTGCAGAATACATTCTAATTAATAAATGATTTATCAGAACTTTGGGGGAAATAAGTGAGTATTAAGGCTTAGTATTCACTAAAATCAAATCTTAATGTATTAATCTCACTTCCTTTATAAAGGGTGATACTAGATCAGGGATCAGCCATGTAAAGCCTACAGGCCAAACCTGGCCTGCAGCCCGTTGTTGTATGCCCTGAGAACCAAGGTTTTTACATTTTTAAATGGTTGAAAGAAAATCGAAAAAGTATATTTCATACCCTGTGAAAATTATATGAAATTCAAATTTCAATGTCCATAAATAAAAGTTAATTAAAATAGGGTTACATTTATTTATTTGCATTATGTCTAAGGTAGCTTTCCCATCCGGTGATAGGGTTAACTAGTTGCAATAGAGATCACATGACCTGCAAAGCCTGAAATATTTACTATCAGGCTCTTCACAGAAAATGTCTAGACCCCTGCACCAGAATATTAGGTCAGAGAAATACCCCAGACACAGTATAACTGTACTTCAGAAAATGTTTAACAAAGCTACCTGAGAAAGGCAGCTAACACTTAATAAATAAACATAAGTACTTTCCCTCTATATTCTGGACATATCCCTGGGAGGTAGCTGCCTGTTATGATTATATTTCCCATGTTCCTTTCTTCTTGGTGTGGCCATGTGACAAGTTTTTGCCAATGAAATGTGACTGAAAATAACATGTACCCTTTCCAGGAGAGAGGTTTTAGGAAGCAGGAGTTCTTTCTCTTATGCATTTTACCCAGCTGACCCTAGGGGATGGCAGAGCCACAAAATGTAAGGAGCCTGGGTCCCTTGATTGGATGTGGAATGGAGTCACCCGCCTACCAGAAATACCGGTTTTAGATTTTTTTGAGTAAGAAAAAAGAAGTTCTCTTGTATTATCACTGAAATTTGGGGAGTTTGTTTTATTAGTGTTTCTCTAACTCACTCTTAAGGTGTCCTTTTGAAAAAGATAAAGCAGTGTTGTATGAATAACATACTTAAATGGATTTAGAGATGAACAACTGGGCTCAAACAGGATTAATCAATTGAGGCCATCATGGGTGGAAGAGGCATAGTACCACAGAGGTCTTCTGTCCTTGATCTCATCCTAGTAATTAGTTTCATGAGACAAAACTAGCAATTTTAAATGTTTTAAGGCTGCCTTTAGAAGAGTTCTTTTGGATTTTTTTTTTTTTTTTTCTGAAAAGTTCCAGTGGATAGGGTGATTGGGACAAATAATAGTGAGACAGATTTTAGCTCAGCATAAAGAAGAATTAAAAATAAAATAGAGATAGCTGCCCAAACAGTTACCTTGCAATGTACTGTGCTCTCTACAAAGTGTTGAAGTAACTGATAAAGAGTCATCACTAAATCTGGCAAAGAAAATTCTGTAATAATACAGGAATTTAATTACTCTATAAGATTAATAATTACTCTAATTCCTCCTAACTTTCAATTCTTTAATTTCATCATTAAATGTTTTCTTGTTTTAATCATGCACTTACCATTTAGTTTCAAGAAATTTAAAGTCAAGGAAATGAAAATGCAATTCGGCCACTTCGGTTTTCCATAAATTGACTATATGCACAGGTTTTAAATATACAATTTAAGGACTCTTGATTGTTATTCATTTTGTCGTTCAGTAGATAAAGTACACTTAGGAATAGGAAGATAAGTAGGAAGATTGATGTATTTGTTAGGATGTATCCATCTGCAAGTAAGATAATATCAACTAACAGGGGCTTCAATAATATAAGTATTTAATCATTTCACATAAAGGAAGTTTATACCTATCTGAGACCATGTGAACTAAGAGATCAAAGTCACCATAATATGCATTAAGATATATTAGTAATTAGGTAATAAAACATATTAACATCATGTACCTTCTGATACACTGAGAAGGGCTCATCACTTCTTTGTTTTTCTGGCCCAAAATGTATAGTCTAATCATATGAAAACATCAGATAAACCCAAATTGTGGGACATTCTACAAGTTAACTAGTAGTCTTCCAAAGTGTGAAGGTTATAAAAAACAAGGCAAGACTGAGAAGTTGCCACAGACTGAAAGAAGCTAAGAGACATAATAACTAAATTCAGTGTGACAACTTGCAATGGATCCTGAAACAGAAAAAACGAACAATTGCAGAAAAACTGGAAAAACCCAGATAAAAGCTACAGTATAGTTAATAGTATTATACCAATATTAATTCTTAGTTTGGGTAACTTTATTATGGGTATTCAAGATGTTTACATGGGGGGAGCTGGGTGAAAGTTATATGGGAACTCTTTGCTATTTTTGTAACTTTTCTCTAAGTTTAAAATTATTTCAAAAGAAAAAATTGCTGGAGTTGGTAGTTCCAGATGCAGTGTGGTAACTCAAGAACATCATCGGGTACTTAAGATTTGTTTCTACTTTTCTATCTGTGATCTTCTGTGTTCCCTTCTTTTCTCTAGGCTTATCTGAATGCTAGATATTCTCCCCTGCACCTCAGGTCAACATAGTTCCTTCCTGTTCTGTTCCTGGGCAAGATGCCTTCTATGGATGATACCAACTGGACTTCCCTGCCCTCTGGCTTCTGGTTGACTAATGCCAGCAGCTGATCTAAGTACAAGAAGACTGGGAGGTCAGAGTTTTTATTCCCCTGGGTCTTTCCATTTTAGGCTAAGGTTTGTAAGACCTGAGTTCCTCCACCTGTGTTCCTGATGACAGCTCCCGTAGGGCACCTCTCCCCTAAGGCTATAGTTACAACCTTCTACAACACTCCCTCCCCTTGCATCTTCAAGTCCACTAATGATAATGGCTACCCTCCCCTTCTCTTTCACATACATATATAGTGTGACCTCCACAATAGCCAGAGAGATCTTTGCAAATGTAACAGATCATGAACTCTCCCACTAAGAACTCTCCCAGTTCAGTCAGAGGAAAAACCCTGGTGTCCACAATGGCCTATACTGTCCTATGAGATCTTCCTTCCACTTCTTTCCTCTCCTAACTTCTCTCTTCCTTAGGCACTGTCAGCCACACTGGGTTCCCTGCTGCTGCTGAAACATACCAAGTGTGCTCTCCTCTCAGGGTCTTTGTTTTTCTTTCCTCTATCTGGAACTTTCTTCCACCAGATACCTTCCTGACATGTTTCCTCACTTCCTTCCTTCCTCACTTCCTTCCTAGTATCCTTCAGCTCAAATGCCAGCCTTCCTTAATCACCCTAAATAAAACAAAATAAAATTCCTTCCTTATCATACCATCAGCACTCCTTATTCCATTTTTTTCTTTATTCTTTTTCCATAGAACTTACTACTTAGGAATATATGTGTTTTTCTCTACATATACTGCATATGCCTATATACATGTGTGTATATACACACATACATCCTGTTTCTCTCATTAGAATATGTCCTCTTTAATGCCATAGATTTTATTCAGTATTATATCCCCAGTGCCTAGAATGGTGCCTGGTACATAGGAGGTATTCCATAAGTGTTTCTGAAATAAATGAATGTATGAATATGAATTGAATGTAAATCTGGACAAATGCTTTTTAAAGGTTATTTTCAGGCTTCCCTGGTGGTTCAGTGGTTAAGAATCCGCCTACCAATTCAGGGGACATGGGTTAGAGCCCTGCTCCCAGAAGATCCCACATGCCGCCGAGCAAGTGAGCTCGTGTGCCACAACTACTGAGCCTGCACTCTAGTCTGTGAGCCACAACTGCTGAGCCCGTGTGCCACAACTACTGAGGCCCGTGCACCCTGGAGCCCGTGCTCCGCAACAAAAGCCACCACAACGAGAGAGCTCTGGACTGCAACAAAGAGTAGCCACAACTAGAGAAAGCCCACGTGCAGCAACGGAGACCCAACATGGCCAAAAGTAAGTAAATAAAATAAATAAATTTATTTTTAAAATAAATAAAAAATAAAGGTTATTTTCCTCCTGGGATTTGGGGAGGTGTCTTCATGTGAAGGAAGCAGAGAGAATTTGAACAAAATGACTTCACTGCCCACTGAAGAAGCTCTCCAGAAAAAGTAAAGGCACTGCTTACCGAGTATTTTCTCAGCATTCCTCTCACAGAGCCAACCTGAATGGAGACTTCCATAGGCAGTCAGAGACAGTTTTATGGATACAGTAAATAAATTTGTATTGCTAAGTAAGCCAAACTGTAAGCAGGAATGCTTCATGATGCTCTTCTAGATACACCAGGAGTGAAATTTCCCCATACTTCATGTCAACCACAGGACTTCACACTTGACTGAGGACCTATTAAAACAATTATCAGGTCATTAACAAGGGCCTTTACGACTAGTTTTGAAACCATATTAGTGAGAAAAATTTGCTTTGATGGGTGTATTAGCCCAGAGGGTGGCCTGGATTGGGACAATTTCTAGCTTTAAGGCCCTGTTCTGTGGCTTCTTATCTCTATTCCTCTGATTCCTGAGGACACTCACACAGGTAAGTAGAAGGACTGTTTCAAATTTCATTAAAACCCCATACAGTTTTGCCTGAACAAGTGGAAGACTGTGCTAGAATGCCTTGGGTTCTGAGTATCCACATTCTGACCATTCAGGGAGGCCACGGGAATAGGAGGAACTGAAAGAAGTACAGTCCCTTTCTTGTACTCTAGAAGATCCAAGGACAAGATTCAATTGGAATTCCTGCCCCATCCTTTAAAAACTTTTTATGGCAATTACCACCACCTGAATCTTGGGCACAGTTTTCAGGTTGGTGCAATTTACCTTTCCTTAACTAACTTCGTTCTGCTTACTTCTCTCACAGCTTGGGGCTTTCTCTTCTCTCACCTCCAATACCCCAATGTTCATTCTCCATGTGGTCTGTGGCTGTCCTAAAGCTCCACAGAGACAGCGCACACTCCCCTGTCCTCCCACGATGCCACACAGTGCTTCTAAATCTCCCCTGGAGGCAAAACTTCTATCCCTTCTCTTCTAACTTGGTATAGAGGACATACATTCATATTCTGGTCATAATCATTTATACAGACTGTAAGTTATTAATAAACCTAACCAATGAAATAAGTATTTGTGCTTTTAAGAGAAGCCTAGGGACTTCCCTAGCAGTCCAGTGGTTAAGACCCCATGCTTCCACTGCAGGGGATGCAGGTTGGATTCCTGGTGGAGAACTAAGATCCTGCCTGCTGCCCTGCTGGAATGGCAAAAAAAAAAAAAAAAAAGAGAAGCCTAACACAAATGAGTTAAATGTTGTGTAACTTGTTAGCTCTGAGGAAAAGAGTACTGTTTTTTATTTCACTGAGGAAGAAATTAACACAATAATACAGAGACTGGTTAGGAAGGTCTTGATTCTCTCTAAATTTATGACTAAATGAAAATCTTAGCAAAACCATTATTACCAGATGTGCATCTCCCTGCCTCCCCTCCCCACAAGGTGGGATTTTTTATAAATAGGCCTAACATGTAGAGATACAGAGATGAATGTGCATGCCAAAGGGGTTGACTATGATGTAGCTGAGATCTGACAGCTAGACCAGGTGGCCATTCTAAGTGGGTGTTCTAACCCTTTACCACTTTCCACAGGACATTCTGTGACAACTTTATTACTCATCTGAGACACTGAGGCGGAGTATCTTCTTACTCATTTATGGAAACATTAAACACTTAGCCAATGTGATTTCTAAACAAAGAGATTTTTAAGCAGAGGGTGCATAGATATTACATATTTTCTCTTATTGCAGACACCAAGCCTATCTCAGAAAAGAGAAAGCAATTACATAGAACTTCACTTAATAAGCAATAGTCGAAGTCTGTTGCTGATATGGAGACTCAGGCCCCATTTGGGGATTCTTCATCGTCTCTTACAAAATAAGTAACAAGTATATGTTTGATTAGGAAAGTCTCCCTCTTTTTTTCACATCAGTTTTACTGCTAACCCATCCCCTCCCACAGAAAATAATTGAGTAGAAAGCAGATCTTGATATTCTACTCATAGAGTCTGGCTGTAATCAATTGCAACTCTTATGGGAAGTAATATTGCTGTCGTGTTTTGTTCCATTTCTTTTTTAGACTACCTAAGAGATGTATTTCAATACTTTGAAAAATACTGTTTATTTAAGGCTGTTTAAAGTCTTAATACCGTTCAAAGCAAATTATTAATGATAGCAAAACAACCATTGAACTCTTAACTTTGATAATTGTTTACAGTAACCAAACAATGAAATTCTATTATTTTCTGTTAAGAATGTTGCAAAGTTTGAGAATCTAATTTTTTTCCCCAGATATAGACACAAGGTGATGTGCTAAGTTCCTTCTAGTACATATTTTTCTTTGTTGTCTTTCAAAAAATATAATTATTTAACAGATTAATTTTTTTCTCATGTGATAAAATAGGCTGTGTTAATTATCTGGTGCTGTGTAAAAAATTAGCTCATAATTTAATGGCTTAAAACAAGAATAAACATTTCTTCTCTCATAGTTTTTGTGGGTCAGGAATTTGGGAGCAGCTTAGATAGGTGATTCTGTTTGGGGGTCTCTCTTACTAAAGCTGCAATCAAAGTGTTGGCTTGGACTGTAGTCATCTGAATGCTTAACTGGGCAATGGGCAAGGAAGACTTCAATCCAAGATACCTGACTCTCATAGCTGGCAAGTCAGTGCTGGTTGTTTACAGGAAGACTTAATTCTTCCTGCATGGACCTGTCCATTGGATGCCTTGAGAAACCTCCTTATTGCCCTTACTCAGAACAAATGGCCCAAGAGAGAATAAGGCAGAAGTGACCCTGTATTTCATGACTTAAACTTGGAAGTCACACCCTTGCTCTGCCATAGTCTCTTGGTCACAAAGTCTGACACAATGTGGGAAGGACTACACTAGGGAATGAATACTAGGAAGCAAAGAGCATTGGGAACTAACCTGGAGGCTGGTTGCCATATAGCAATAAACTGGAACAGTGGCTAGCACAGAGTAGACACCCAAAAAATATTATTTGATGATTTTTTTTTAATAAAGTGAGAAAATGAGAGGCAGAAATTGGAATGTCCAAAAGGACTGACAGTGCTTGAATAAGCACTAGCTTGTCTACCATGTTCTGTAAACAAAAAAGAAAATTTTATTCTAAATTACTCATATAGGACATTATTTTTTCTTTGTAATAAATATTCTTAAAATGAACAGTTGTGAATGGAATAATAATTCAAATAAGTCTCTTAGGATGTTCAAATGTTACAATTTTGTAGTTTCCTCATCTAAAAATGTTTGACAATATTTAAGCAGAGGATGGCTGAAATTAAAATAGTTTTTAAATGGTTATCATAAATTCTTTTGAAAATTATCTACAAATTAGGCTCTACGTTGTTTTAATACCTTTCTATAAGGAGTACAGGGAAAATAATGTGCATAAAATTAACAATCCTGATTATTCCACTGTAGTATATATACATCTCCCTAATTTCATCTTTTTAAAATAAAAATGAATAATATTTTTAAAATCTTAAATGTGACTAAACCTTTTAAATCAAAGATATATGTCTTTCTTCACTTAATCACTCCCTTCCCAAAAGATCAATGGACTTCTCTACTAGAAAAGGGGAAATGATTTTTGAAACCAACTCTCTTCATTGTTTCCCCTTCAAGTCCTTTTATCCTTGGAATTAAGAAAGGTAAAAGTTCTTGTTAGAATTCATTGATTCAAATAAGACATTGGCTTGAAATTTTTGAAAATTTTCTGAGAAGTAAACAGTTCTCAAGACACTAAGAACTTGGGACTTCCCTGGTGGCACAGTGGTTAAGAATCTGCCTGTCAATGCAGGACACATGGGTCCGAGCCCTGGTCCGGGACGATCCCACATGCCGCAGAGCAACAAGCCGGTGCGCCACAACTACTGAGCCTGCACTCTAGAGCCTGTGAGCCACAACTACTGAAGCCCGTGCACCTACAGCCCGTGCTCCACAACAAGAGAGGCCACCACAATGAGAAGCCCACACACCGCAACGAAGAGTAGACCTCACTTGCCACAAATAAAGACCTCACGCAGCAACAAAGACCCAACACAGCCAAAAATAAAAATAAATTAATTAATTTTTTAAAAAAAAGACAATAAGAACCAACTTTCTTCTTTTGAAAATTAAGCATAATTACTTCACTTAGAGGATTATTTCACAATTCAGTAGATTCACTTCCAGGAAAATTGTCTTGGTGTTAAGCCTAGTTTGGTTTTCTTTTTCTTCTTTACATTAGACTTACTTACAGTAGCTCTCTTTTACTATGTGAGGCACCCTACAGGGAATGGGGATGCTTTGCAAATTAAACACTATTTGAAAATTCAACATGGAAATAAAGGCCTTTATACTGGAAATTATGTTTAGCCTCTGTTACTTTCGTTTCTGTCAATGGTGGTGGTCAATTTCAGCATATTCATGTTGACTATGAATTTGGCGCTAAGAAGCCTCTAATATTGCAAGGGTTTTGTGAGAGTGTTTATATATATGGATTAGTAGTGTTGTACTGTTCTATTTCATGTTACACTGGGTAATTTTTTTCTGTTCCTCTCTGTGTTTTGTCAGCATTCTGAGATAGTCATCTAGTAACTAGACTCTTCTCTGCTCTTCTGATTCTTTTGATCTCTCTTCATAAATCATTCTCTCCAGCCCCGTAAGGCTCTTATTTCTCACCTGAACTCATTCCAGATTTGTTTGTTTCTTTTAAAATTGTTTTGTTTTAACTAAGTGGTGGCCAGCCTTGAATGTACTCTTTCAGAGCTTCATTGGAAAGGAAATGTGTATATTTTTGGCTGCTTGCCTGGTCAATAGAGACACAAATACATAAACATAGATATTGATCTACATATAGATAGATATAGATATCCAAAGGAGAAGCAGTATATAATATAGTAGAATGAGCAAAGGACTACAAACTAGGAAGCCTGGTTCTAGGTCTAGCTGTTATACTGGCTTGCTATGTATAATTGAGGAAATCAGCTCATCACTCTCGTCTCCCTGTCTTCATTTATTCATCCCAAAAGCACACATTATGTATACACATCATGTATACACAGCATGTATAGGATAAGCTAGGTCTCTGCCTTCTTGGAACTTAAATTCTAGTGAGGACTGACAATTATAAACAAGTCAGCAAAAATTTTAGAATCTTTAGATTTGAAAATTGATTTTAATGAATAAATATAGTAATTTGTTGGGAAATGACAGGGTTAAGAAAGGGGACTGTATTTAAATAGATGGGCAGGAAAACCCTCTCTGAGAAGGAATTATTTGGGCAAGAAGGACCCAGGTATGGGAAGAATCAGGGAAGAGCAGGAAAAACAGACAAAAATTTGTAATTTTAGGTGTTTTTATTGTTTCAGATTATAATTTTATTTATATAACTACATCGCTGGCAAGGTCATAGTTTACAAAAAATTTTGTAGGCAAATTTTCTAATTTTCTTATCCCTACATCTCTGTGGGAAAGATATAGATGTTATCCACATCCTTAGGCCTAAAAATATGACCTAAAAAATTAAGAGAATATTCTGGAATTAAAAAATTGCTGCCCTTAACTCAAAATAATGATTTTGATAATGACATTTGTTAAGAAGTATTCAAATGTGTATAGAGTGTGATTTGGATAATAAAGCCTCAAGATTATTCTGGGTCCCAGTTCAGTCTGGAGGCTTAACCCCTTACCCCTAAACAAAGCCAAAACCTCAGAAGAACCACAGGATAAATCTTCCTTCATGTCTTTCCATAGAGAGATACCTGGTCTAATCAGATTTCTCAGACTCACCCTCCATGTTAAAGACCTCAGCGTAATTCTAAACACAATCCTAGGGAAACAAACTTGGGCAGTTTCTGCAAGAAAGTGAGCATAGACACTCTTAGCCATACTCCAGTTATCCTAGGGAACTGGTTCTGGTTCATCTGACTGCATTGTGTTTTAAAGGTGCCCAGTTTAGCAACACACCTTCTGGAAACTTGGTAAGATTGTTTCTTAGTTATATCTTCAAAATGAGGATATTGAACTAAATAAATTCTAAAATCTACTTGAGCTCAAAATTCTAAATTCTTAAATCCTTCCAGAACAGCACCTATAATGATAAAATATTAGAGGTGCAAAGGGTCTTGGAGACTATATGGCCCAGTATTTTTCAAATTATAATCCAAAGAAATCCCTCAGAAGTCACAGTAATTAGGGAAGTGAAAGATTAAAAAAAAAAGAAAACCTGCATTTCATACCTCCCAACTCATGGAATCCTCCCAATGATGAAACTCCTGATTTGGTCAGTTGTATACTGTATACTCTGCTTCCTTCCCTGAAGATACAAAGTTTTAATCAACATTGTGAAAATGACTATACTACCCAAAGCAATCTACAGATTCAATGCAATCCCTATCAAACTACCACTGGCATTTTTCACAGAACTAGAACAAAAAATTTCACAATGTGTATGGAAACACAAAAGACCCTGAATAGTCAAAGCAATCTTGAGAAAGAAAAATGGAGCTGGAGGAATCAGGCTCCTGGACTTCAGACTATACTACAGTAATCAAGAGAGTATGGTACTGGTACAAAGACAGAAATATAGATCAATGGAACAGGATAGAAAGACCAGAGGTAAACACACACATGGTCACCTTATTTTTGATAAAGGAGGCAAGAATATACAATGGAGAAAAGACAGCCTCTGCGATAAGTGGTGCTGGGAAAACTGGACAGCTACATGTAAAAGAATGAAATTAGAACACTCCCTAGCACCATACACAAAAATAAACTCAAAATGGATTAAAGACCTAAATGTAAGGCCAGACACTATCAAACTCTTAGAGGAAAACATAGGCAGAACACTCTATGACATAAATCACAGCAAGATCCTTTTTGACCCACCTCCTAGAGAAATAGAAATAAAAATAAACAAATGGGACCTAATGAAACTGAAAAGCTTTTGCACAGCAAAGGAAACCATAAACAAGACCAAAAGACAACCCTTAGAATGGGAGAAAATATTTGCAAATGAAGCAACTGACAAAGGATTAATCTCCAAAATTCACAAGCAGCTCATGTAGCTCAATATCAAAAAAACAAATAACCAAATCCAAAAATGGGCAGAAAATCTAAATAAACATTTCTCCAAAGAAGATATACAGATTGCCAACAAAGACATGAAAGGATGCTCAACATCACTAATCATTAGAGAAATGCAAATCAAAACTACAATGAGATATCATCTCACACCGGTCAGAATGGCTATCATCAAAAAATCTACAAACAATAAATGCTGGAGAGGTTGTGGAGAAAAGGAAGCCCTCTTGCACTGCTGGTGGTAATATGAATTGATACAGCCACTATGGAGAACAGTATGAAGGTTCCTTAAAAAGCTAAAAATAGAACTGCCTTACAACCCAGCAATCCCACTACTGGGCATATACCCTGAGAAAACCATAATTCAAAAAGAGTCATGTACCACAATGTTTATTGCAGCTTTATTTACAATAGCCAGGATGTGGAAGCAACCTAAGTGTCCGTTTACAGATGAATGGATAAAGAAGATGTGGCACGTATATACAATGGAATATTACTCAGCCATAAAAAAACGAAATTGCGTTATTTGTAGTGAGGTGGATGGACCTAGAGTCTGTCATACAGAGTGAAGTAAGAAAGAGAAAAACAAATACCATATGCTAACACATATATATGGAATCTAAAAAAAAAAGGTCCTGAAGAACCTAGGGGCAGGACAGGAATAAAGATGCAGATGTAGAGAATGGACTTGAGGACACGGGGAGGGAGAAGGGTAAGCTGGGGCGAAGTGAGAAAGTGGCATGGACATATATACAGTACCAAATGTAAAATAGCTAGCTAGTGGGAAGCAGCCACATAGCACAGGGAGATCAGCTCGGTGCTTTGTGACCACCTAGAGGGGTGGGATAGGGAGGGTGGGACAGAGACGCAAGAAGGAGGAGACATGGGGATATATGTATACATATAGCTTATTCACTTTGTTATAGAGCAGAAACTAACACAACAATGTAAAAAATTATACTCCAATAAAGATGTTAAAATAAATAAATCAATCAAACAAGTAATTTAGTCCAACACCTTACTCACAGATGAAGAAACTAAGTCCCAGAAATCTAAGTAGCTTGCCCAAGATGACACAGCTACTGGCTGGCAGAATATGAACAGTAGTTCAAAACTGATAACTTATTTTTCTCAGAATTGTGTTTAAAGCAATTTTAACCTCACTGGGTTTAGTTTGCTAAACGTACAAGCTATTTTTCCTTCCCAGTATGTTATTTTCTAGTGCTGGAAAATCCTGAGAAGAAAAGGATGAGAAAGAGATCTGTATGTTTAAGAGTGTACTCTAGCTATTAAGAGATGAAGTAAAGGATTTGTTATTCTAAATTCTAAGAATTAATTTTAAAACTGCTTCTCAACTGTTCATTTCATTTTACTGTATAATGAACAAGTGGTTAACATATACTACCAGAGTGGTTCAGAGTTCAGATCTACTGCAAATCTGTACTCTAAAGAACAAATTGGGAAAACAAAATAAAACATAATATACAAAACACTACACTAAAGCCATAA
This sequence comes from Tursiops truncatus, assembly GCF_011762595.2. Taxonomy (NCBI): domain Eukaryota; kingdom Metazoa; phylum Chordata; class Mammalia; order Artiodactyla; family Delphinidae; genus Tursiops; species Tursiops truncatus. The sequence goes on from NC_047037.1 coordinate 91,121,190, forward strand.
AATACACACTACATTGATTATTCTTTTCCTTCCAGTTTAGGAGGCCTTGTGAAGATTGTACCTGACTTTCAGGATGAGAAATATTACACCCCCAAAATTTTACCACTTGGTTAAGGGTCAAGGGAAAAAGCAAAACTTAACTTTGATATTTTGTTTGTGAGTGGAAAAAATATATACTAGTTTTCTTCACAGAAAACTGTAATTTAACATTCAAAAAAGACAAACATTATTTCTACTTTACTTAGGAAGATTCTTAAACTTTGTTTCAAAATATTCACATACAAGCACACAGAGCAGGCTTTGAAATCTTCTGAAGCCTTGGGCAGATGAAACTAATATTTTATACAAATACCAGTTGCCTTCATTGTTCTTTTCTTCTTTGTAATTTTTTTCCCATTTTTAAGCAAATATTGGGACATCTGGAACACTAGTGTTTTTATTAGAATTCTGACAGTATACCAGAAAAAGCCTGAAAATTCATAAAATGTCTCTAGAAAATACATAAAATATGTCACTGGTTTAAGAACAGATTCTTTTGCCAGGCTGAAAACTTATTTTTTATGTTGAAAAAGTAATTATAAAATCATTTGAATTCACAAATTCACAGAAAATATTTTTAAACTATTTTTTTTTTTTTTTTGGTAAAGAATTTAGGTTTATGATACCCAATGCTGCCAAATAAGCTTTTGTTCTTGGGCTTAGCTTTGGCAGATTCCCTTGGTACTACTCATGTTCCCTAGACAACTAGATAATGAAAAAATGTATATTGAAGTTCATATGACACAGAAGAGGCTAGCCTGGGAAATGAACTTTTTCTCACTTGTTCAGCAGTTATTCCTCTGAGATGGAAGCATCTGGCCTAACTGATTAAAGCTGCCTCACCTGCCTGGAGGCCATTTATAATCCACTTTCTAATCTAAATCCAGGAATTTCCCTGCTGTGGATAATCATAGACTCTCTCGTGTGAAGACTCAGTGTGCCTCTGCTTGAGAAGAGAGCGAACTCTGAGTTTTACAAAATCCCACTGTTTGCCTTAGAAATCTCAATAAGGGCCCTCCATGCTCCAGGCACTGTGACCGAGGATGGAACTGGGGCTATGCCTTGAGGCCTGACACTCTACAGAGTGTACGGAACAAGCCATGTAAGAAAATACATTGCCATAAATCCAAATGAAGGTGTTCCTTAAAAGTCTCACGTATATCAGGCTGCTGTTCCTCTTACTTACAGTAAGTACATAAAAAGTTATGCTCCTCAGCTTGGTATCAGGTACTGGGCTGAAAGTGGATAAACTTGTCTTAAACAAACTGTTGAGAATGTGAGACCACAGGAGAAAATGGGCCTGCATTAGGGTCAGTCTGGCTACAGCAGGCACTTCCCAAGAATTCTTGGCAGTATCTGAGAATGAAGGGGGGAAAAAAACCACACTTTCCAAGAAGCTATGAGTAATTTTCTTAACATTCTAAGCTGATGAATATTTAAAGAATAAAAAAATCTACCCTGGGGCAGACTAACAAATGAGAAGGACAAGGGCCTGACATTTCCTGGAAATCTTTTAAATTAAAAAGAAAACCATGAAAAACAAAACCAAAAAAGTTATCAGTCTCTCACTTATATGAAAATTGCCATCAGAATTTAATAGAAAATTTTAAGCACGAAGTTTTAGTTCAAATATTTGTTGAAAAGTATCCGTAAAGAGAGAAATTGCCCTGTTGTATCTGAATGCTAAACGTGACCTTTAAATTTTTTTTTTAATACAAAATTCTGCCTGAGTCATCAAAGTGTAGGAAGCAAATAAAAGACATTCTTCTTTCTTGAATTTTGAAATGCTTTTTTCTAGTTCCTGTGTAACTATAAGTGTTTGGATTAAAATCTCAGAATTGGCTTCAATTCTCTGTTAAAGGAGAACAGGAGGATTTTGGAGGGAAACAAAAAATCCCAACTTAAAGGAAAACGAACAAGTTCTGGGCATTCTGTCTCACGTGTCCTTATTATGTCAGTCCTAATCCGAGTTCATTGTATGAACTCATCAAATTCTCAACTTTTTCAGAAAATATCCTGAAAAGTGTTGATTTTAAGAAAAAAGAAAAAGTAAAATGAAAATACTCAAAATTCCTTAGAAGATCTACCATCTTAGCCAAGATCCTTACTGCTTTTAAAAATGTTTCCTATCTGACTTAATTTTTTATCACTCTCATTATGTAGGGGGTAAAGAAACATTCCTTTTTAGTGCTTCTCTACATGCTTTCATGAGAGTATTTACTACACATTAGGGCAATGCCTGCTGTGGTATCAGTGAATTGTGGTAGATAATGTATGTTAGAATAGAGACAAATAAACTCCCTTTTCTGCCTTGTGACTTATGAAGTTGAAAGAAATTAAAGCTGAAGACAGATAATAGTGAACTACCAAGTGAAAAGGTAAACAGATTAAAAAAGAAACCCAGCTGTAGAAATAAATAATATTGCAGTTCAGCGAATAGAGTGAAATAATCTCCCGTAAACTCTTCACCATCTTAGTAATAAGTTTTTGTGTAAATATATTTGTGCACTTTGCACTTTTTACATGCATATTTTCTAAAGTTGTAATCACAGTACGTGTGTATGTATGTGTGTGTGTATTTAAAGTATTTATTTTTCGTTTTATGCCATCAAATAAATGTGCCACAATGTACTTAACCAGTTCCCTATTTTTGGATATTTGGACTGTTTGCAAATTTTAATTTTGTGAAATAAAATTCTGCTGTGAACTTCTTGCTTATAAGGATGCTTATAAGTAGGATTATTGAGCCTGTGAATGTGATTATTTGAACATTTCTTAATACCTACTGCCAAAGTACTTTCCAAGAGTTGTGCTGCTCTGCTGATGATGATGTAAGAGAGTACTAATTTAGAGGTACTCAAAGCCTTTTTTTTTTTTTTTAAACCTTACAGGTAATCAAGCAATACAATGGACGTGATTCTGTTACACTAGTTATTCACACTCAGGAATAAGTAAAAGACTGTGTTTTGAAACTCTCAGCCTGTCATTTTTCAGGCATCATGAGGAAAATTTTACTCATTCAGGCATTCATTTATACGTTCATCTACCAATTCAAAAGTCATTTAATGAGACCTTCTGTAATAAGCTATGATGCTAGATATGAAAATAGAGTATTGAATATACAGTAGAGATATAGAGAGATATAGAATTTGAGATATAGGAGATCAAATTCTTAGGGCAGGTTCCAGTGTGGGAGACAGAAATTAAGTTACTATGCTATTAATTATTTCAATATAATTGTTATATAAGCAATTACGCTAACTACTAAGACATACTGAAAAAATAAAACAAGATACCCTTAAATTGGTGTGGTTGGACGGTGCAGTTTCCCTGAGGAAGTTATCTTTAAAATTAACTCTAAAGAGTGAGGAGGAATTTGTCATGTTACAGGCAAATAGGTGGAAGCAGAGGGTTAAACATAAGCCATTGCCTTAATGCAAGAAGAACCCAGAGATTCAAACAATCAAAAATTGATCCCCAAGGGTGAAGCACTAGTGAGAAAGCAGGAGATTTTTCAGGATATGAGGGCTGCAAGGTAAACTAGGAAGAAGTCACTCAGGGCTTTAGAACTACAATAAGGATTGTTAGGTTTATACCAAATCCAATAGAACTGTCATCTAAGAGCCAGGAGGAGACATAGACTTTTAAGTGGCAGACTAATAAGATTAGATTTATCTTTTTAAAAAAGCTTTCTAATGACCATCTGGAGAAGAGACTGGAAGCAGAAAAAAAAAAAAAAGAAAAGGTTACGTTTTACCATTTAAGAGATTCTTAAAGAAAATCAGCATAAGAAATGTTAACTTGGGTTAGGGAAGCAGCATCAGCTATAGAGAAAAAATTGACAGATTCAAGGTCTATATTGGAAGATTCTTAACAGGCCTTGGTGATTGGGTAAATATGGAGAAGAGGTCACAAAGCCAACACCCAGGTGTCTGGCATGAGTAAGCAGTTAAATGCTGATGCCATTTCCTAGGTGGGAATCAAAGTAAAAATCCTGAGAATGTTGTTAGACCATTTAATTAGAGTAGATATGTTGATAGTTGAATACATGTATTAGAGACTCAGAAGAGGGGTCTGGATGGACGATGTAAATTTGTAATCATAAATGAAGCCACGGCAGTGGCTGGAGATCATCTGGGAGGAATCCTAGAGAGAGATGAGAAAGATGGTAATACAAAGTCCTGAAGAATTCAAATACTTATCCATCGCGTTTAAAAGGAAGATCCCCCAAAAGATACTGAGAAGAAGCCAAGAGACAATTTATTCACAAATTGGTCAAGACAGAACAAGTCTTAAATCTGCCTACCAGAAGGCAAGGGGGTTGGGCTATTTATGGGATAAGTAGAGTGGTCTTAGGAACTGGGAAAGGTGATTGGAGGCAAGGAAAACGGTGAGGTAATCGGTGTCCTGCACAGGTGCATCTCGGTTAGTGTTCCGCACATTCAAAATGGAGGCGAGTAGCGTGATCCGACTTGGGAGTCTTCCGTTCCAACTCCGGTCCTCTGACAGAGACAGGCCATCCTGGGACACCTGAACAGGACCAGTTTTAGGGTCGGTGGTTCCAACCAGCCTTAGCCGCTCGCACTGGGCAGGAGCTGACTCCACGTTCTTGTAAAACAACTGAGCTTCGTGAAGCTGGAAGGTATGCCATTAAAGAGAGGAAAAAAGAATAACTAAAGCAAACTTAATCAATGACGTCAGTTTACATGCAAAGGGGTTTTAACAAGCTGTTCCTTTATCTGTTCCTAAGACAAGCTTAAGAATTTTAATTGGTTATAAGCTTCTGTTAACTCTATGGGGCACAGTTTCATAAATAGTATTTTTAAGTATCTTCTTTATCATTTGCAAGATCAAGGAAATGTGACACCCATAAATTTCGGTTGGTGAAGAAGGTAGAAGGGTTGGAATATTAGGCAATGCCAAGAGCTATTTATAAGATTTTCTCAGGTATCCTGCTACAAGACGAAGGCTTTGTATTCTCAGGCACGTTGAATACTAGTTACTTATTTGTAAAAATCTCAGGTTCAAAGTACATTCAAGTATTCATTTGTTTAAAATGTTAATCAGTTATTTAGATTAATTCCAGTTTAACATTTCAGGTACATCTTTGATCCAAATAGAATAGTCTGTTTTATTTCCAGGGCTCACCAAGAGACCAGACACTGCTGTTTTTCCCGTGAGTGTCCTTTTAGGATATGGATTGTAACGAGCAAGCCTGTGTTCTCACCTACAGAAATGCTCTTTTACCCAACTTTCCCTTTCCTGGGCTCCTTTTTGCCTGAACAAATTCCTTTCAGTAGCTTGTTTTCAAGGATTTTCTGGCTCAACTACTTCTGAGCAACCAAGGTTTGTCTTTCAAGATACCCCAGCAGCCCTTCCATATTTATCAACTCCATCTGTTTTCTATTCCAGTTCCTCTAAGCTCCTTTTTACTTGTCAACCTTAATCACTCCCCAGCCACTGTCCCCGCCCTAATCTTAGTTTATCTGGGCTTCCCAAGAGACAACTGCCATGTTAAGTCATTTGGCAGGATTGTTCCCTTCTCTGTGAAATGGTCACAGCAGTATTTGTAAGCCTGTTTTACAATGGATAATTTTTTATTTTTTATGTGAAGTGAAAAATCCAAAATACATATCTAAATATAGCACTTTTCACCATAGTGGGCAACTGAATTTCCTAAGATCACAGCCAACACAAATTACAGATACCTTACTTGTACTTTGGCTTTTTGCTTTCTAATTACAGATTATGAAAGTAAAGAAATCATTTTTATATCTCATCAATCTCTTCTTAGAGAAAATGACAGATGCAGAGTATATTCAGCATTGAAATGTAAATGTTAAGACATTATGTCACAGTTAAAACTATTTACCAGATGAGTAAAAATAACACATTTTTATGTGGTGAACCACTTAACTAGAACTGTATAATTCTACATTATTTGCTCTTTTTTCTTTTTTGAAAGAAGCCAAACATCTCTAGAACAAACATTTTCCTGTGTCGATTGGATTTAGAGTGCCAACAAAGTTTTGTTTCTTTTCTTTAAAGCATGTTTATTTTTAAACCTTTCAATCCACTATTGCAAACAGATGTGCTTTTTTCTTCACATGGAAGAAAATAAATAACCAAAGTTGCAATTCCCTTTCAATACTTAAAAAAAAAAAAAAAAAGAAAGAAAAAGAAAGAAAGAAGGAAAAACAATAGGAGTTTTATTTCAGAATTCTGCTCTGTGCCAAACATCCAATCTGTAAAACATTTTACTCTGTTGATTTGGGGATGGGAAAGACATCTGTGTGAGGCATCAATCTGTTCTTGTGAAACACAATTTCAGTTCACAGAGCTTTGATCTGCTGAGTGATAAACACAATTTTCTGAGGCTTTTTTTTTAAAAGGCAGAAATGTTGACAGCCTAAATTCTAACACCTTAAAAACTTTTACCCAAATAAAAACAATAATAATAGCTACTATTTATGGAACCTTACAATGTCCCAGATTCTGTGCAAACTAATACATGTATATTACCTCAGTTATTATTTACTTTTGAAGATTGATGCCAATATTATCTGCATTTTACAGATGAGAAAGTAGAGAAGCAAATGGTTCTACCTTTTGCACAAATCACTTGGTTTATTAGAGTTACAACCAAGTGTAAGATCCACTTCTGTCTCTTAGTCCAGGCATCTTTCTTCTAAAATGAGCTACTTCCCTCAGTTAAAGTACACACTGGAATAAAAGGATGAACCTAATGTGAATCAGATTCGATTGCAGCAATAAACTTTCTTTTAGGGTCAGCTGGGGAATCAGAGAAAGAGAAAGATTGGGTTCTGTCTACTGTATCTGCAGGGGTCCAGGCAGTACCTTATATACTTACCTAGAAAAGCTTTTTTATTGAACAGAAATGATGATAAAGCAGACATCTCCTTGGCTTGCATTCAGTACTCATTATATATAAAGAGAGGTCTTATCATCTGATTTCAAAAGCATTAAATGGTCTATAGTTCCAACAGTCCCCTTCTTCAGGTTTGGCTTAAAGCTGTAAAAGGTGGTTCTTTAATACTCAAGCAGTAAGTATTTTCTCACATTGAAACCAGTCCTCTCTCTTTAAGAGCTCTAAGCACTTTTACAGGCATTATCTCACTTATCTTCTCAACAACTTCATGTAGAGGAAATGAACTTCACCTTTTCTGGCCTCACTCAGTGTGAGTCAGTAGGTTTGCATATTCACATTCCTACTTAATTGTCCACGCACCTTCCTAGAAACTAAAATAAGAATTCCAGAATCCCAGTTCTGGCTTCCCCATCAACCTTGGTCACCATGGGCAGCCTCTTAGCTGCCCTTGGCTGGAGTTCCCTCTGGTATACAATGAGGGTATCAGGCTACGTAAGCGGGAAGTTCCCTTCCAGCCCTACCGTTCTACAACTCTAAGCTATTGGAATGTTTGTGGTATTTGGTGGAAGAATTATCTTCAAATCTAAAGAAACTTTGGGCTCAATTTGCTTCTTCAGCTACTACAATTGCCTTTGTATTTCTCCAGTAGCCGGGCTATCACAGAGCAAGGTTCGCCAAGGGCATTGGCAGGACTGCAGCTTAGGTAGTAAAAAATGGAAAAGAGGAGAGGAAAAATAGGTGGAACGAAGCAAAGAGAGGAAAAGTTGTTACAGAGAGAAAGAAAAGAAAGAGTGTGAGGGGCTTCCCCGGTGGCGCAGTGGTTGGGAGTCCGCCTGCCGATGCAGGGGACACAGGTTCATGCCCCGGTCCGGGAGGATCCCACATGCCGCGGAGCGGCTGGGCCCGTGAGCCATGGCCGCTGAGCCTGCGCGTCTGGAGCCTGTGCTCCGCAACGGGAGAGGCCGCAACAGTGAGAGTTACGGCCTGCGTACCGAAAAAAAAAAAAAAAAAAAAAAAAAGAGTGTGAGGAAGGGGGTGACAACAGGGAAAGGGAGGAAGGAAGAGATGAGAGATGGAGGAAGGCAGGAAAGACAGGAAGTTAGTAAGGCCGCTAAAACTCTTTTTTTTCCCCTACATTATAATAATGCCGTTGTTACATTATAGAGGAGGTGGCATTGGTTTGCTAGAAGGAGATGGGTTTTGAAGTTAGACTACACTTGGGTTCACGTTCTGACTCTTCCACTGACAAGCATTATGATGTCCCTGGGCAACTCTCTCAAACTTAGTTTATTTTTAATTATAAAACAAAGATAACAGCTCCCCTCCAAAGTTTCTGTAATTTATAGTATAAATTACCTAGCACAGAGTAAGTACACAACATATGCTAGTTATAAGAGATATATGGCAATCATCCTTCATCTACCAGCATCAGTATTAGTTGCACCTAATAAAGAACACGCAAAGCGTGCTTTACATGTCTTAGAATACCACTAGTTCCTGTATCCCTGTCAGTCTCATATACCAGACATTCATCTCTGTTGCAACATGTATGAGTGTTAATGGCCATGGACCTTACATTTTGGGGACATCTCTCCCTGTTCACTGTATCACTCCCTACAAGCAGATAAAGTAATAAATGGAAGCAGCACAAAGACATCATGAAGATTCTGCTGGTTTTATCGTCTCTATTAGGACTTTCTTTGTCTCTGTACACACAAAACATTGAATGCTTTTTTAAGGCCATGATCTTCAGATAATTTGAAAACTCCATGGCCTGTGTGTATCTACTAACTTACTCACCTGTGCCCAAGTGATTCCCACTTTAATTAACCCCCATGACTGCTCTGTGTGTTCTAAAAGAAGATATGTGTTAGAAAAATAAGCATTTCCAGCCTAGATCTCTAGAGACCTATTGGAAGATAAATTGCACTGTAAGACTGCATTCTTAAACGAAGAATATAAATGACTGCTAAGAAGAATGATACACAGGCGTCCTGTTCAGAATTAATATGTACGATCTCTTCATGTACTGAATTGTTCCACTTGCAGTATTTCTTTTTCCTAGATTTCCTTATAACTCATTCAACTGGTAAAAAATAATTGAGCTAAATGGGGGACTGATCTTGTCGCTAGGGAAAAGAAAAGGATATGACAATACATGACCTTTGCTTTCAAGAAACCTGTGGTCCATTTACAGGCCTTCCACTGGTTTAATTCTTTCATCTAGTGTGTGACAGTTGACACCATTTGGTTTATAGCTACTGGGTCAGCCCTAAGATTCCTTATAGGCCCACTCCATTCATGTCATTAAGGTAGATGACAAGGAGTAGTCTAGCACAGCACTGTCAGATGGAAATAGTATACACAAAAATCACAGAGGTAATCTTTAAATTTTCTAGTAGCCATGAAAACAAGGTTAAACAAGTAAAATTATTTTTAAAAACTGTATTGTATTTAATACAAGTTATCCAAAATATTATCATTTCAACATGTATTCAATATAAAATGTATTGATGAGTATTTACATTTTGCTTTACACTCAGTTTTCAAAATCCAGTGTGTATTTTTCATATGTAGAGCATGTCACAGCTTGGAGTAGCCACACTTCAAGTACTTCACAGCCATATGTGTGGCTCCATATTGACAGCACAGCTCAGGCATTTCCTCTGAGTTGCCAAGTAGTTTATTCATTTCCATTATCTGTCTATACTCAACTGTTCCCCCTCTGCATTTACCCTTACACTTAAACCTCCATTATTTTAAGGAACAGAAAAGTGTGTCCACATCTGATGATGCCAGGGACAACAAGGTAGGGCTCAGTTTTCTTGAATTTAAGTTTAGTGTTTTAATGGTAAGCCACCATGCTTTGATATGTCTTACTAGCTGTATTTAGAAAAGTTTAACATTCAGGGTAGAAGAACCATAATGGCAACATAAAATTATAGTCCTGGTCAGGAAATGTCAATGAGTGCTGTAAGCCACTGAAAGAACACCCAGAGTTTGGGAAAGAAGAGGATATAATTGTTGTGCTCATGGCAGCACTTAGCTGGGTGATGCCCCTCTCATTACCTTCCAAGACCACCAACAGTGGCGCTCTCACATTTATACACTGCTTTGATGAGAATATGGGACAGTGTCTTCAGTTAAAATATATTACCATAATTGACTAGGAAGTAGACCATTCGCATAATTTTTAATCCCATGTCTCTGGCTAGTCATGGTCTTCCTTAGGATTCCTTACAGAGCCACTCAGTTTGAATCACTAACATAGACGTCATAGCTAAGAATGGCAGAAATGTAATATGAACGTTGACAACGTCACCTTTTGTCAAGAACAGTGATTGAGTCTGAGATTTTACTTTGCTTCCAAGCTATTAAGTTAGTTTGCCATAGTTACTAGCAGATGACATGAGACTCCTGGGTCAGAGACAAAGGACTTTATTACATTGATTGAACATTCTCTTCAGTTCCCCTTTCCCCCCAAGTTCCATCGGGAGTTGCCCAAGGGGATGCTGTGCTCACTGTGAGTACACATTACATCTTAAGAATATCAGGTTATGGAACTCTCAGTTTTCCAAAAAGTCTGTTGGTAAATCTACCCAACCTTAGCCCTGGAGGGAAACTGTCTTTATTATCCTGGACAGCAAACAAATCTTTCCTCTGCCCTGAAAGGAGATACTTTCTCCATATTCCAAGACTGTTTAACATACAAACGCCCTTGAAAAGGTACTTGGGGGACAAAAGCTATCAACGGCTTTGCTCAGAACATGTACAGAAGCGAGAGCAACCCATGGAGAAATGTCTCACAACACCTTGTATTAAAACCCCTCACTGGCTCTTTATTATCTATTGGATAAACTCCTTTTCTCACATTAATCAATATTAATTTGTTGCTTTTTATTAGACTTGAATGATTATCAGATATTTTCAAAATCTAAGATCTAATAGATATAAAAGATTTTAAAATAAGGAAGGTAAAAATTAAGAGGATAATTTTGGTCATTCCCATAAATAAGGATTTTGAGGAATTAATGGATCTTGTTATGAGATCTTAGTTTCCTCAAGTCTCTGACATTTCTAAAATCTGTATCTTTGAGAGTTCAGGTTTTACTTATTACATTTCTTTACTATGTGCCCTGATTTAAGGTTCAGAAAATATAATTATTAGAATAATATTTAATCTCTTGCATTCCCATGACATTATTTCACATTCCTCTTTATTTTTTTCTAACAGAAAATAACAAACAATAATCTAAAGTGTCTTTTAATATCAAATATATTTCATAAAATATATCTAGGTTATACAAACTCATATTGAAACCTTCATATGTATAAGTTATATTTAAATGCATAAGCAGCTATTGTGTGAACTACTAGTACTCATTACCCCGTATAGAATCTCCAGCTTTTTAAACAGCTGTTCAGAGAGCTATGCAGTTTAGGATAGCACAGGAAGTTGGAAACCACATCCATTTTAAGCTTTCAGGAGAATATAGGTCAGCTAGAGGTCATTCTTTAAAATGGAATCAGAAAGCAACTCTAGAACTTTTGCCCAACTAGGACCTACTTTGGAAGACAAGTCAACTTATGCTATACTCTGTGATTTGTGGAGACCTCAGAGAGGCCTAGGTTTGGCTCACTTTTCAGCTGACAATACAGAAGACTTGGGAGTAGACCATCACAAGGAACAGTGCTACCCACTGAATGAATCACTGCCTATTTCTTGCAGCTCCTTGGTGTTTTTGAATGATTTAGTCATCAGAATCCTGACTCTTAAGGGAATCAGTTCTCAAAGTTCACATAGATTGTACTTCTATGGTAGATTGATAATTTTCTGCTCTAATGCAAAATAATCAACCAGCATTTTAAAAGTCATTATTGGTGACCATATGGTGTGTATAAAAGAATACTGGATGAAAGTCAGCTGTCAAAGCATGTCTTAGTTTTGCCACTAGTTAGCTTGGGCCACTATTACTTATAGAATGGCCGGAGGGGGAAGGGGGCTGTGATTCAGTGACCTCTCAAGTCTTTTTAGTCTTACCTTTGTAGAATTCTATCTCATTTAAGATCTAGCCTTGTAAATTGTGTACTGGAAAGAGCATATCTAGGCACATTTCAATTTCTGCTGCTGTTGCTACATTATGAAATAAGATGCTTGTTGTCCCATTCAGAAAGCATCATGTGCAGAGCTGGAGAAATGTGTGCGGCCATTGGTCAGCATCAGTATCTCCTCTGTGACACTTGGATCACACAACTAGTTTTTCTTTTTCTGGGTGAATCAAGCTCTCAGGGTCATCCTCCTGGGTGACATGTCATATGGTAATATGAAGCAGATACTGTCAGTTTAACCAGAAGGTAAAGGAAAAATACAATCACCTTCCAATCCACTCATTTTGAATCTTCTCACAGCATCAAAGGGAAGCTCAGAGATAGATTCTTGCAATTTTCCCCCTTGACAGTGTGGGATACCTCAGTCAGATGAATAATACATGCACTTGCAAGCAACACAATTTTAAAAGAATCTGGCATTTACAAAGCAGCTTTACTGGTGGAAAGAGTAAAGGCTTTGAATATTCTGTCAGTTTGAAAAGAGGTTCTGTGTCACCCTATCAGGTCACACAAACCATCTGATCAACTGCCAATTGATGAAAGCATTTATTAAAGTCAGAATAGGGAAATATCAGTTTGAGGAATGGAAAAAGGCTAAAGGATTTATTGTTAAACCTCTGGGAATAGAAAGAAGTGAGAATTCTGTTTCTAGAGTGAAATACAATATGAAATTTGGTTTTGATTGAATAGTGGAAACGTAAGTCCTGAAACTGAATTTTTTTTTAAGTCTTAAGAATTGTGCTTCCAGGAAAATGGAATGTACTTTTCCCTATTCCTCCAACTAAAAACAACTAAAAACTCTAGGCATTATGTATGAAACAAATATAAAAAGACTCTGAAAAGTAGAGAAAAGAAAGCTAACCAACTGACTTCACGACCCAAGGAATGACATGGTGGTGAGTTCCTTGAGTTTTCTTTTTTCGCCCTTATATTCAAGACTTGAAGCTGAAGAAGCTGGCAACCCAGAAACACCAGTAGGTGTTGACCCCAAGAGACCCCCAAAACCTACTCTCTCAAGCCAAAGGACCATAAGGCAGATAAGCAAAATGGAAAACTATTTGACAATAACTGCTCTACAATAGCCAAAGAACACAGAAAAAACTGCGGCGCCACCTCTACCTATTCCCGCAAAGGCTGAGTGGGGAACCTAGACTCCATTCTGTCTTGGCTATAATGAAGTATTCCCCATGCCCACACCAGGGTCATGTCAGAGAAGATCAAGTTGGGACCTGGGACTTCCATGATCCTCACAAGTGATAGTGAGGCCAGCCCCCATCCCAGTGTCATGGAGACCACGTAGTGAGCCTGGACTTCACCTAAGCCAGCAGTAGTGAGATGTTCCTCATTCCTCACCTGGGTGAATCAGAGGAAGCCTAGTGGAGATTCAACACTTTGACTATCACCAGCAATAACGAAGCCACTCACACTGTGGTGTTAGTGGGAAGAAATGAGGGGCTGGAACTCCTATACCTATCTATCAGTAACGAAGTTCCCCCTATATCAGGTGGCAATGAAGATTGACTAGGAAGCCTGTACTTCTGCCTTTGCCTGGCAGTAAAGAGGCAGACACTGGATCAGTGTCAGAGAAATCCACCTAAAACAGAAGGTTAAAATAAGATCCAGAGTCTTATAACAGGAAATTAATATGATCCACAGTCTTATAACTTAAATTATAAGACCAGAGTCTGATAATTTAAAAGTTTCAATGAAATTTCCACATTTCAGTAAAAAAATCATTTCAAAAACCAGAAAGTTCTGAAACTGACTGAAAAAAGATAATCAATGCATGCCAACACAAAGATAACATGTTAGAATTATCTGACAAAGATTTCAATATCAGCCACAATAAAAGTGCTTTAATCAGCAATTATGAGCATGCTTGAAACAAATCAAAAGATGGCAAATAGCAGAGTAATAGAAAGTTTTAATGAAGACATAAGAAATCAAAATAACAAAATGGAAATTTTAGGACTGAAAAGACAAAATACACAGTAGAAGGGCTCAATGGCAGGTTGGAGGGGCAGACGAAAGAATCAGTGAATTAGAATATAGAGCAATAGAAATTACGCAGTCTGAAATCTGAACAGCAGAAAGAAAATAAAGTGGACAGGGGGAAGCTTCTAAGTGAACTGTGGGATCATAATAAATGATTGAACATTTGTGTTATTAGAGTCCTGAAAACAGGAGAAAAAAGGTGGAGCTGAAAAAGTACTCGAAGATATAATGGCTAAAAACTTGACAAGAGATATAAACATACAGATTTAACATGCTGAGTAAACACCAAATAGGAAAATCTCAAGGAAATTCATACTAAGACATGTTATATTTTTTTTATTTTCAGCAAATAGCGTTTTTATTTCCCCAAAGGTTTTCTTTTTCTTTTTTTTTTAACATCTTTATTGGAGTATAACTGCTTTACATTGTTGTGTTAGTTTCTGCTCTATAACAAAGTGAATCAGCTATATGTATACATATATCCCCATATCTCCTCCTTCTTGTGTCCCTGTCCCACCCTCCCTATCCCACCCCTCTAGGTGGTCATAAAGCACCAAGCTGATCTCCCTGTGCTATGTGGCTGCTTCTCACTAGCTAGCTATTTTACATTTGGTAGTGTATATATGTCCATGCCACTTTCTCACTTCGCCTCAGCTTACCCTTCCCCCTCCCCGTGTCCTCAAGTCCATTCTCTACATCTGCATCTTTATTCCTGTCCTGCCCCTAGGTTCTTCAGGACCATTTTTTTCCCCTAGATTCCATATATATGTGTTAGCATACGGTATTTGTTTTTCTCTTTCTGACTTACTTCACTCTGTATGACAGACTCTAGGTTCATCCACCTCACTACAAATAACTCAGTTTCATTTTTTTATGGCTGAGTAATATTCCATTGTATATATGGGCCACATCTTCTTTATCCATTCATCCAATAATGGACACTTAGGTTGCTTCCATCTCCTGGCTCTTGTAAATAGAGCTGCAGTGAACATTGGGGTGCATGACTCTTTTTGAATTATGGTTTTCTCAGGGTATATGTCCAGTAGTGGGATTGCTGTGTCGTATGGTAGTTCTATTTTTAGCTTTTTAAGGAACCTCCATACAGTTCTCCATAGTGGCTGTATCAATTTACATTCCCACCAACAGTGCTAGGAGGGTCCCCTTTTCTCCACACCTTCTCCAGCATTTGTTGTTTGTAGATTTTCTGATGATGCCCATTCTAATGGGTGTGAGGTGATACCTCATTGTAGTTTTGATTTGCATTTCTCTAATAATTAGTGATGTTGAGCAGCTTTTCATATGCTTCTGGGCCATCTGTATGTCTTCTTTGGAGAAATGTCTATTTAGGTTTCTCCCCATTTTTGGATTGGGTTGTTTGCTTCCTTAATATTGAGCTGCATGTGCTGTTTATATATTTTGGAAATTAATCCTTTGTCCATTGATTCGTTTGCAAATATTTTCCCCCATTCTGAGGGTTGTCTTTTTGTCTTGTTTATGGTTTCCTTTGCTGTGCAAAAGCTTTGAAGTTTCATTAGGTTCCATTTGTTTATTTATTTTTTTATTTCCATTACTCTAGGAGGTGTATCAAAAAAGATCTTGCTGTGATTGATGTCAAGCAGTGTTCTTCCTATGTTTTCCTCTAAGAGTTTTATAGTGTCTGGTCTTACATTTAGGTCTCTAATCCATTTTGAGTTTATTTTTGTGTATGGTGTTAGGGAGTGTTCTAATTTCATTCTTTTACAAGTAGCTGTCCAGTTTTCCCAGCACCACTTATTGAAGAGACTGTCTTTACTCCATTGTATATCTTTGCCTCCTTTGTCATAGATTACTTGACCATAGGTGTGTGGATTTATCTCTGGGCTTTCTGTCTTTTTCCATTGATTTACATTTCTGTTTTTGTGACAGTACCATACTGTCTTGATAACTGTAGATTTGTAGTATGGTCTGAAGTCAGGAACTATGATTCCTCCAGCTCCATTATTTTACCTCAAGACTGCTTTGGCTATTCGGGGTCTTTTGTGTCTCCATACAAATTTTAAGATTTTTTTGTTCTAATTCTGTAAAAAATGCCATTGGTAGTTTGACAGGGATTGCATTGAATCTGTAGATTGCTTTGGGTAGTAGAGTCACTTTCACAATATTGATTCTTCCAATCCAAGAAAATGATATATCTCTCCATCTGTTGGTATCATCTTTAATTTCTTTCAACAGTGTCTTATACTTTTCTGCATACAGGTCTTTTGTCTCCCTAGGTAGGATTATTCCTAGGTATTTTATTCTTTTTGTTGCAGTGGTAAATGGGAGTGTTTCCTTAATTTCTCTTTCAGATTTTTCATCATTAGTGTATAGGAATGCAAGAGATTTCTGTGCATTAATTTTGTATCCTACAACTTTACCAAATTCACTGATTAGCTCTAGTACTTTTCTGGTGGCATTTTTAGGATTCTCTGTGTATATTATCATGTCATCTGCAAATAGTGACAGTTTTACTTCTTCTTTTCCAATTTGCATTCCTTTTATTTCCTTTTTTTCTCTGATTGCCATGGCTAGGCCTTCCAAAACTATGTTGGATAATAGTAGTGAGAGTGACATCCTTGTCTTTTTCCTGATCTTAGAGGAATCGCTTTCAGTTTTTCACCATGGCGAATGCTGTTTGCTGTTGCTTTGTCATATATGGCCTTTATTATATTGCAGTAGGTTCCCTCTGTGCCCACTTACTGGAGAGTTTTTATCATAAATGGGTGTTGAATTTTCTCTGAAGCTTTTTCTGCATCTATTGAGATGATCATATGGTTTTTTTTTGTTTTGTTTTGTTTTTTTGTGTTTTTTTTTGCAGTATGCGGGCCTCTCACTGTTGTGGCCTCTCCCGTTGTGGAGCATAGGCTCTGGACGCGCAGGCTCAGCAGCCATGGCTCACGGGCCCAGCCGCTCCGCGGCATGTGGGATCCTCCTGGACCGGGGCACGAACCCGTGTCCCCTGCATCAGCAGGTGGACTCTCAACCACTGCGCCACCAGGGAAGCCCTGATCATATGGTTTTTATCCTTCAATTTGTTAATATGGTGTATTACATTGATTGATTTGCATTTACTGAAGAATCCTTGCATCCCTGGGATACATCCCACTTGATCGTGGTGTTTGATCCTTTTAATGTGTTGCTGGATTCTGCTTGTATTTTGTTGAGGATTTTTGCATCTATATTCATCAGTGATATTGGTGTGTAATTTTCTTTTTTTGTAGTATCCTTGTCTGGTTTTGGTATCAGGGTGATGGTGGCCTCATAGAATGAGTTTGGGAGTGTTCCTTCCTCTGCAATTTTTTGGAAGAGTTTGAGAAGGATGGGTGTTAGCTCTTCTCTAAATGTTTGATAGAATTCACCTGTGAAGCCATCTGGTCCTAGACTTTTGTTTGTTGGAAGATTTTTTTTTTTTTTTTTCTGTACGCGGGCTTCTCACTGTTGTGTTCTCTCCCATTGCGGAGCACAGGAAGATGTGGGATCTTCCTGGACTGGGGCAGGAACCCATGTCCCCTGCATCAGCAGGCAGACTCTCAACCACTGTGCCACCAGGGAAGCCCTGTTGGAAGATTTTTAATCACAGTTTTAATTTCATTACTTCTGATTGGTCTGTTCATATTTTCTACTTCTTCCTAGTTCAGTCTTGGAAGGTTATACCTTTCTAAAATTTGTCCATTTCTTCCAGGTTGTCCATTTTATTGGCATAGAGTTGCTTGTAGTAGTCTCTTAGGATGTTTTGTATTTCTGTGGTGTCTGTTGTAACTTCTCCTTTTTCATTCCTAATTTTATTGATTTGAGTCCTCTCCCTCTTTTTCTTGATGAGTCTGGCTAATGGTTTATCAATTTTGTTTATCTTCTCAAAGAACCAGCTTTTAGTTTTGTTGATCTTTGCTATTGTTTTCTTTGTTTCTATTTCATTTATTTCTGCTCTGATCTTTATGATTTCTTACCTTCTGCTAACTTTGGGTTTTGTTTGTTCTTCTTTCTGTAGTTCCCTTATGTATAAGGTTAGATTGTTTATTTGAGATTTTTCTTGTTTCTTGACATAGGCTTGTATAGCTATAAACTTCGCTCTTAGAACTGCTTTTGCTGCATCCCATAGGTTTTGGATCATCGTGTTTTTGTTGTCATTTGTCTCTAGGTGTTTTTTGATTTCATCTTAGATTTCTTCAGTGATCTCTTGGTTATTTAGTAATGTATTGTTTAGCCTCCATGTGTTTGTGTTTTTTACGTTTTTTCCCTGTAATTCACTTCTAATCTCAGTGTGGTGGTCAGAAAAGTTGCTTGATATGATTTCAGTTTTCTTAAATTTACTGAGGCTTGATATGTGACCCAAGATGTGATCTATCCTGGAGAATGTTCTGTGCGCACTTGAGAAGAAAGTGTAATCTGCTGTTTTTGGATGGAATGTCCTATAAATATCAATTAAATCTATCTGGTCTATTGTGTCATTTAAACCTTCTCTTTCTTTCTTTATTTTCATGTTGGATGATCTGTCCATTGATGTAAGTGAGGTGTTAAAGTCCCCCACTGTTATTGTGTTACTGTTGATTTGCTCTTTTAGAGCTGTTAGCAGTTGCCTTATGTATTGAGGTGCTCCTATGCTGGGTGCATATATATTTATAATTGTTATATCTTCTTCTTGGATTGATCCCTTGATCACTATGTAGTGTCCTTCCTTGTCTCTTGTAACGTTCTTTATTTTAAAGTCTACTTTATCTGATATGAGTATTGCTACTCCAGCTTTCTTTTGATTTCCACTTGCATGGAATATCTTTTTCCATCCTCTCACTTTCAGTCTGTATGTGTCCCTAGGTCTAAAGTGGGTCTCTTGTAGGCAGCATATATATGGGTCTTGTTTTTGTATCCACTCAGTGAGCCTGTGTCTTTTGGTTGGAGCATTTAATCCATTCACGTTTAAGGTAATTATCAATATGTATGTTCCTATGACCATTTTCTCAATTGCTTTCGGTTTGTTTTTGTAGGTCCTTTTCTTCTTTTGTGTTTCCCACTTAGAGAAGTTCCTTTAGCTTTTGTTGTAGAGCTGGTTTTGTGGTGCTGAATTCTCTTAGCTTTTGCTTGTCCCTAAAGCTTTTGATTTTTCCATTGAATCTGAATGACATCCTTGCCCGGTAGAGTAATCTTGGTTGTACGTTCTTCCCTTTCATCACTTTAAGTATATGATGCCACTCCCTTCTGGCTTGTAGAGTTTCTGCTGAGAAGTCAGCTGTTAACCTTATGGGAGTTCCCTTGTATGTTATTTGTCGTTTTTCCCTTGCTGCTTTCAATAATTTCTCTTTGTCTTTAATTTTTGCCAGTTTGATGACTATGGGTCTCGGCATGTTTCTCGTTTGGTTTATCCTGTATGGGATTCTCTGCACTTCCTGGACTTGGGTGGCTATTTCCTTTCCCATGTTAGGGAAGTTTCTGGCTGTAATCTCTTCAAATATTTTCTCGAGTCCTTTTTCTCTCTCTTTTCCTTCTGGGACCCCTATAATGTGAATGTTGTTGGGTTTAATGTTGTCCCAGAGGTCTCTTAGGCTGTCTTCATTTCTTTTCAGTCATTTTTTTTTATTCTGTTCTGCAGCAGTGAATTCCACCATTCTGTCTTCCAGGTCAATTATCCATTCTTCTGCCTCAGTTATTCTGCTATTGATTCCTTCTAGTGTAGTCTTCATTTCATTTATTGTATTGTTCATCTTTGTTTGTTTGTTCTTTAATTCTTCTAGGTCTTTGTTAAACATTTCTTGCATCTTCTCGATCTTTGCTTCCATTGTTTATCCGAGGTCTTGGATCATCTTCACTATCATTATTCTGAATTCTTTTTCTGGAAGGTTGCCTATCTCCACTTCATTTAGTTGTTTTTCTGCGATTTTATCTTGTTCCTTCACCTTGTACATAGCCCTCTGCCTTTCCATCTTGTCTATCTTTCTATGAATTTGTTTTTTGTTCCACAGGCTGCCTGATTGTAGTTCTTGCTTCTGCTGTCTTCACTCTGGTGGATGAGGCTATCTAAGAAGCTTGTGTAAGTTTCTTCCTCATTGTAGTTTTGATTTGCATTTCTCTAATGATTACTGATGTTGAGCATACTTTCATGCATTTGTTGGCAATCTGTATATCTACTTTGAAGAAATGTCTATTTAGATTTTCTGCCCATTTTTGGATTGGGTTGTTTGCTTTTTTGATATTGAGCTGCTTGAGCTGCTTGTATATTTTGGAGATTAATCCTATGTCAGTTGCCTCATTTGTAAATATTTTCTCCCATTCTGAGGATTGTCTTTTCATCTTGTTTATGGTTTCCTTTGCTGTGCAAAAGCTTTTAAGTTTCATTAGCTCCCATTTGTTTATTTTTGTTTTTCTTTCCATTTCTCTAGGAGGTGGGTCAAAAAGGATCTTGCTGTGATTTATGTCATAGAGTGTTTTGCCTCTGTTTTCCTCTAACAGTTTAATAGTGTCTGGCCTTACATTTAGGTCTCTAATCCAGTTTGTTTATTTTTGCATATGATGTTTAGGAGTGTTCTAATTTCATTCTTTTACATGTAGCTGTTCAGTTTTCCCAGCACCACTTATTGAAGAGGCTGTCTTTTCTGCATTGTATATTGTTGCTTCATTTATCATAGATAAGGTGACCATATGTGCATTGGTTTATCTCTGGGCTTTCTGTCTTGTTCCATTGATCTATATTTCTGTTTTTGTGCCAGTACCATACTGTCTTGATTACTGTAGCATTGTATTATAGTCTGAAGTCAGTGGGTCTGATTCCTCCAGCTCTGTTTTTTTACCTCAAGACTGCTTTGGCTATTCAGGATCTTTTGTGTCT
Organism: Tursiops truncatus; assembly: GCF_011762595.2. Taxonomy (NCBI): domain Eukaryota; kingdom Metazoa; phylum Chordata; class Mammalia; order Artiodactyla; family Delphinidae; genus Tursiops; species Tursiops truncatus. Next base: position 91,142,057 of record NC_047037.1, read on the forward strand.
TCATACAAATTTTAAATTTTTTTCTTCTAGTTCTGTAAAATATACCTTTGGTAATTTTATACAGATTGCATTGAAGCTGTAGATTGCTTTGGGTAGTATAATCATTTTCACAATATTGATTCTTCCAATCCAAGAACATGGTATATCGCTCCATCTGTTGGTATCATCGTTAATTCCTTTCAACAGTGTCTTATACTTTTCTGCATACAGGTCTTTTGTCTCCCTAGGTAGGTTTATTCCTAGGAATTTTATTCTTTTTGTTGCAATGGTAAATGGGAGTGTTTCCTTAATTCCTCTTTCAGATTTTTCATCATTAGTGTATAGGAATGCCAGAGATTTCTGTGCATTAATTTTGTATCCTGCAACTTTACCAAATTCATTGATTAGCTCTAGTAGTTTTCTGGTAACATCTTTAGGATTCTCTCTGTGTACTATCGTGTCATCTGCAAACAGTGATACTTTTACTTTTTTTCCAATTTGTATTCCTTTTATTTCTATTTCTTCTCTGATTGCTGTGACTAAAACTTTCAAAATTATGGTGAACAATAGTGGTGAGAGTGGGCAACCTTGTCTTGTTCCTGATCTTAGTCGAAATTGTCATTTTTGCACCTTTGAGAATGATGTTAGCTGTGGGTTTGTCATATGTGGCACTTATTATTTGAGGTAAGTTCCCTCTCTGCCTACTTTCTGGAGGGTTTTTTATCATAAATGGCTGTTGAATTTTGTCAGAAGCTTTTTCTGAATCTATTAAGATGATCATATGGTTTTTATCCTTCAGTTTGTTAATATGGTGTATCACATTGATTGATTTGCATATATTGAAGAATCCTTGCATTCCTGGGATAAACCCCACTTGATCATGGCATATGATCCTTTTAATGTGCTTTGGATTATGTTTACTAGTATTTTGTTGAGGATTTTCACATGTATGTTCAGCAGTGATATTGGCCTATAGTTTTCTCTTTTTTTTGATATCTTTGTCTGGTTTTGGTATCAGGGTGATGGTGGCCTTTTAGAATGATTTTGGGAGTATTCCTCCCTCTGCTGTATTTTGGAAGAATTTGAGAAGGATAGGTGTTAGCTCTTCTCTAAATATTTGATAGAATTCGCCTGTGAAGCCATCTGGTCCTGGGCTTTCGTTTGTTGGAAGATATTAAATTACAGTTTTAATTTCATTACTTTTGATTGGTCTGTGTATATTTTCTATTTCTTCCTGGTTCAGTCTTGTAAGTTTGTACTTTTCTAAGAATTTGTCCATTTCTTCCATGTTTCCATTTTATTGGCATATAATTGTTTATAGTAATCTCTCATGATCCTTTGTATTTCTGCAGTGTCAGTTGTTACTTCTCCTTTTTCATTTCTAATTCTATTGATTTGAGTCTTCTCCCTTTTTTTCTTGATGAGTCTGGCTAATGGTTTATCAATTTTGTTTATCTTCTCAAAGAACCAGCTTTTCATTTTACTGATCTTTGGTATGGTTTCCTTCATTTCTTTTTCATTTATTTCTGATCTGATCTTTATGATTTCTTTCTTTCTACTAACTTTGGAGTTTTTTTGTTCTTCTTTCTCTAATTGCTTTAGGTGTAAGTTTAGGTTGTTTATTTAAGATTTTTCTTGTTTTTGAGGTAGGATTATATTGCTATAAACTTCCCTCTTAGAACTGCTTTCGCTGTGTCCCATAGGTTTGGGGTCATCGTGTTTTCATTGTCATTTGTTTCCAGGTATTTTTTTTTTCCTCTTTGATCGCTTCAGTGATCTCTTGGTTATTTACTAATGTATTGTTTAGTCTCCGTTTATTTGTGTTTTTTACATATTTTTTTCCTGTAATTGGTATCTAGTCTCATAGTGTTGTGGTCGGAAAAGAAACTTAATCTGATTTCATTTTCTTAATTTTACCAAGGCTTGATTTGTGACCCAAGATATGATCTATCCTGGATAATTTTCTGTGAGCACTTGAGAAGAAAGTGTATTTTGTTGTTTTTGCATGAAGTGTCCTATAAATATCATTTAAGTTCATCTTGTTTAACATGTCATTTAAAGCTTGTGTTTCCTTATTTGTTTTCATTTTGATTGATATGTCCATTGGTGAAAGTAGAGTGTTAAAGTTCCCTAGTATTATTGTGTTACTGTCAATTTCCTCTTTTATAGCTGTTAGCATTTGCCTTATGTATTGAGGTGCTTCTATGTTGGCAGCATAAGTACTTAACAATTGTTATATATTCTGGATTGATCCCTTGATCATTATGTAGTATCCTTCTTTGTCTCTTGTAATAGTCTTTATTTTAAAATCTATTTGTCTGATATGAGAATTGCTACTCCAGCTTTCCTTTGATTTCCATTTGCATATAATACCTTTTTCCATCCCCTCACTTTCAATCTATATGTGTCCCTAGGTCTGAAATGAGTCTCTTGTAGAGAGCATATATACAGGTCTTGTTTTTGTGTCCATTCATCCTGTCTGTGTCTTTTGGTTGGAGCATTTAATCCATTTATATTTAAGGTAATTATCGATATGTGTTTTCCTATTACCATTTTCTTACTTGTTTTGGATTTGTTATTGTAGGTCTTTTCCTTCTCTCGTATTTCCTGACTAGAACAGTTCCTTTAGCTTTTTTGTAAAGCTGGTTTGGTGGTGCTGAATTCTCTTAGCTTTTGCTTGTCTGTAAAGCTTTTAATTTCTCTGTTGAATCTGAATGGGATCCTTGCTGGGTAGAGTAATCTTGTTTGTAGTTTTTTCCCTTTCATCACTTTAAATATGTCCTGCCACTCCCTTCTTGCTTGTAGAGTTTCTGCTGAAAGATCAGCTGTTAACCCTATTGGGATTCCCTTGTATGTTATTTGTTGCTTTTCCCTTGCTGCTTTTAATATTTTTTCTTTGTATTAAATTTTTGATAGTTTGATTAATACATGTCTTGTCTTGTTTCTCCTTGCATTTATCCTGTATCAGACTCTCTGCACTTCCTGGACTTGACTATTTCCTTTGCCATATTAGGGAAGTTTTTAACTATAATTTAGATCTGTAATAGCATGACCTCGCATAAGGCCCAACATACAAAGGATAGCCACCACTGACCTCCATGATCCAGATATCTCTACACACACACACACACACAGTGTCTTTCTTACTATCTTGTTAAATATAGTGTCCTATGGGCCATCCCAATGAAAGTTATCAGGAGAAACCTATGAGGAAGTAATTAGGATATGGCAGGAGAAAAAGCTAAATTAATATGCGATTTTAGCACTTGATTCCATGTGTAACTCTGGAGCACAAATGGCATCACAAAGTTCTTCCATCTTGATGCATAAGAGCTGAGTATTTTTTTACCCTTATCAGTCAGTTCTGGCTGAGAACCTCTACTGGGAAGGGTGACATAACCTCCGAGGAGTCCCAGGGTTAGATGGCTCCTGTTGGCCAAAGATAATTCTCCAGAGAAATATGTAGATGAGTCATTACCAGTCAACACGCATAGTAGCTGCTCAATATGGGTGCACCAACCCAGTAGTTCTAGGCAGGGCACCACCTTTACTATAATTTAGAAGACTACACTGGTAAGACAAAGCTGCATAATGTAATGGAATTGAGCTTGGACATAAAAAAATGATTAGAGCTAATTAGCAGCTTCAATGGAAAGGTTAAACAAAGGGAAAGAGACCGGGTTAATTATAGTATAGAATTATTGGAGCAATTAGGATTCCAGAATCCAGATATGACCTATTCAACTACTGCATCCTCTTTTTCATTATTTACTATTTTATTTTTCCTTTGAATATATAATACATTCACAAACATTCAAAATTAAAAATGTACAAAAGAGGATGCAATTTTTAAAAAAGCCTTCCAAACTTATTCATCTGTCATTCATCCAGTTTTCCTAAACAGAGTCAAGTCATATCTCCTTTCAGAGATAGTCTGTTTTCCTTTTGCCTTCTTAATTACATAACTGTAAATATACACGTGAGATCAGACCATCTTATTAATAAAAATTTCCTCATCCTTTTTTTCAGCTGCATAGTAGTTTTGTATGATTGCATAATATTTTATTTAGACATTTCGCTGTTGATGAATATTTAGGTTCTTAATCATCTATTAGCATAATAACAGCAACAGATTATCTACCTACCTACCTATCATTTTATACACTCATGAGTATAGGTATAGAATAAATACCAAGAAGTAGAACCACTGAGTAAAATACTGTATCAGTTAGTTCAGACTAAATTATGTCATAATAGCAAATGGTGTCAAATCCTTAGTAGCTTACAAAACTAAAAGCTAATCTCTCACTTATGTTACATCTCTATTGCAAGATTCTTTGTCTCTTTTCTACATCATCCTCATTCTAGGACCTAGGCTAAAGGAGCAATCCCTTTCCAGAGCAAACTAGGTTTTTGGTAGAAGGAAAAGAGGACATGGTTAACTATATGATAGTTCTCAAAGCTTCTGCTTGAAAATAGTACCTGTCACTTCTACTTACAGTTCAGTGGCCAGAGAAGGTCATGTGGCCAAGCCAGACATCAGTAGGATATGGATGTACATTTCTTTCCTCATAGGAAGGACAAGCAAATAATTAGAATACCAGCACAGTTCACCACAATGTGTGGATATATTTTATAAATTTGAAAGATGCCAAATTATTCTCTCTAAAAGTATTACAAATTTAAACTCATAAAAAATATATGAGTGTCTCCACCATTCCCTCACTGATACATTATGATATCAGACTCTTTGATCTTGGTCATCTGAAAGGTGAAATATATTTTGAAGTAAGCTTAATTTGAATTTTTCTTATCCTGAATGAAGTTCAGACTATATTCATATTCAAATATGTCTTAGCATGGAAATGTTTGAGTGCTTCTTTCATTAACAGTCTTATTCCTTTTATTTAGACACTATATTTCTGTTAATTCGACCTGTGGTCAGTAGTTTTCTGTTGTTATCAAGTTAGCTTGTACCGCTTTAAGATCCAGATTTTTTCCCACATACTGACAGCTGGTAAGTCTGTTCTTTACAGCTGACAAGCTATGTCTCCACCATTTTGTAGTTTTATAATATATTTTTAAAAATAAAACACAAATGTAGTACTTTTTATATCTTCCTTTTGAATATCATCTTGTGTTTAGCTCAATATTCAAACCTGTCTGACCCTTTTTGCATATTTTAAAATATTTTTTCTTATTAAAAATAATACATACAGAAAATATTAAAAATCCAGGCAAGGAAATAAAAATAACCCCTATACCTATTCTTCGTAGACAGCCATTTATTTTGAATGTATGTCACCTTTCATGTTACATCATCTGGAATAGAGTCATTGGGGAATTTTATAAATAAGCTTCCCAAGGCTTTATTCATACCATCAAAATAATTAATAGTACCAGACAGATTTCCAGCTTTCCCTCTTGGCTTCTTCTCACTTGGCAATTATCAAGCAAATGGGTAATGATTAAAATCCAACGTGCTCCCGACAAACTTTTCTTTCTATGGTAGGGTGTCTCTTTACTTGGGTTTTTAGGGGTAATTAAGAATTGTAAATGTAGGCTTAAAGTGGCAAAAAAAGAAGAGGTGGGGAAGACTGAATTATTTGGGCTGGCTCTGGAGCAGAAACTTTTTTTCTAGAGGCAAAAGAGAAAACCAAACAACAATCCACTGTATAAAGTCAACGTCCCCAAACAGGAAAGATCATCTACCAATACAAAGTCTAGAAGGTCCAGAGATGAGAATCAAGGTTGGCAGTGGAGAATTCTTGGGTTTAGAGCCTTGTCAAGGAAAGATCAAACCAGCTATTGTTTGGGGACAGGGAAAATTCAAATTGTGGTCAACTGCCTTGAATATTTAACTTGCTCTTATAGGCTAGGGAGGAGGTATCTGGGGCACACAGGATGTCTGGACTGTTTTAAAAGTTCATTGTATCAGAGTCACTTGTCAGCCTCCTGTGTCTTTTAGTCCTTAGATCTAACAGGTGCTCATAAGGAGGTTTACATTTATGGTTCCAAACAAAAAATTGAAAAGTAATAATGTGATGTTCTAGAATGGACCTGGAAAAGTTGCTGGTTGCCCATTAATTAATATCTAATAATATTTACTAATTTTGGTGAAGCTCATAAAATCTCAGTGGCAGAAACTTCAGAAGTTATATCCTGGTGCCTGAATATCAAATGTCTGATATTCAGAATCCAATCAAAGACTTTCACATAAAGAAATTCATGAAGTTAAGTCTAAAAAAGAAGAGAGAGATGATTAAAGGATTCTTCCTGATCCCTGAAGTTAGTCATTTTTTGCCTGCCATCTTTTTTTTTTTTTTTTTTTTTTTTTTTTTTTTTTTGCAGTACGTGGGCCTCCCACTGTCACGGCCCCTCCCGCTGCGGAGCACAGGCTCCGGACGCGCATTGCCTGCCATCTTGATCTTCTCTTTTTCAATTGCTCAGTTGCAAATTCTGTGAATAAGTGGTTCGGGTTAAATGCAACCTAGCCATGCAATTTGTTTTCTGTCATGACCTATGGCACTGAAAACTATTTTCTTTGTATTTATTTCTAGGCTAGTTATCTTATAATTTTGACAAATGCCCTGTGCCTGTCCTTGTAAGTAAAAAAACATGGGGCAGTTTTTCTAGTGAGACTCCCTATTTGTATCATCTTTACAGTTCAGAGGATTATGGTGACAGGTGATTGACAGAAGAGAAATAGAGTATATAAAGTGTTTTTTTTCACAAAATATAACCATTGATGAGGTCCTGAACTAGGCTGAGAATGGGGAAAGAAAAGAAGACATATCAAACTGGAAAAAAAGAAAAGCTGACAAGATTTGGGAATTGATTGGCTTTGAGGGATGAGGGAGACGCAAGGAGAGGGAGGAGTCAATTATGATTAAGGTTTTGAGTAAGGTGAAAGAATTGAAATAATAATGGCTTATTCGTTTGTTTTCTGAAACCAGTCAGAACTTTGAAAGCTGAGTAAAATGTTCTGATAAACATTGTCGTGACTTGAAAACCATATACCTGAGCAAACTGGATTTCAAAATTACCATGCTACTCTTATGGAAAATGGTGTGAAAAGAAATCCAACAGAAACTTCTAATAAAAATATCTTGTATTTGCTGTAAGGCTGTGCTGACAACTAGAGGAAATTACTCATCTGATTTTCTCTCTGTTTTTAAACAAAGAACCATCCCTTAGTAAAGAGGTGGCAAACTAGTCTGTTTAGCAAATCTGGCCAGCCTCCTGCTTTTGAACAGTTTGTGAGCTAAAAATGATTTTTAAATTTTTAAATTATTGAAAACATTAAAAGAAGAATAATATTTTATGGCAAGTGAAAATTATATAAACTTTGAATTTTAGTGTTTACAATTAAAGTTTTATTGGTACACAGCCATGTCCTTTCCGTGGCTGCTTTCATTTACAATGGCAGAGTTTAGTAGCTTTAACAGAGACCATATGACCTACAAAGCTTAAAATATTTATCATCTGATCCTTTAAAGGAGACATTTGTCACCCCTACCTTAATATAAGCTATATATCTAAAGATAAGTTAGGAAAGAATGATAATGTAACTTGAAAGCATAACTAGAAAAAACAGTAGGTTAATTTTAGCAATATTTTTGTTCACCCATTCACTCAATAAATATTTGTGGAGAGCATACTGTCTGTCAAGCACTATCTGAAATGCTACAGACACACATCAATTTAAACACACAGATTTAAACATTAGTCCACTTCTTACTAATGAAGCACTCTGAAAATGAGTGCTTCTTTTGGTTATTCCTGGCAAGAAGATGGCAAGGAAATACACTGCAGTTAGAATAGAGGGCTTCTCCTTAAGACTCAGTATATCTTGCCAGAATTAGAGTCTTGGCAAAACAAGAGGGAAGACAGTGAATAAAGTAAATGTATACATGTTTTTGAATTTGCACATGTTAACAACAGGTAGAAGTTTTCCTGTTCCTAGTGCTTTCCTGGTATATATTTAGTTTTTATTTCTAATCCTTTAAACAATTCAGTGGGGGTATCATCCTCATTTTACATATGAGGAAACAGACTGGGGATAAACTGACATATTTTTCAAAATAGTGCACTATGGCTATAATTGGTATGTTCTAGCATTGAATATAATTCCTCTCATTGCTTGAGTAAAAATATTAAATCTAACCCATAAATATGTTTGGATGATGTAGATTTTGTTGGAAATGGGAAAGCATATTACATCATACAGACTTCTTAAATATTTCTTTTAAACATCTCTTTTCCCCTAAAGATCCTCACAAGTTCTCACTTTTAAAAAAATTTGTCAATACATAGGAAGCCACTGATGGGCCTGTTTATCAATTTCTTACTATAGACTATTTTATAAATCAAGTATAGATGTATGTGTGTTTCTTATACAAAAATGTTATAATTTCTATACTCTGTTTTATAGAACCTGAAGTTTCAATAGTGGTAATTTAAGTTTTACAAATATTACATATAACTATATATATATAATATTATATAAAATTATTATAAAATTATAATATAGTTATATATATATAATATATTGAAATAAAAATATAATGCTCCATCTTCCAGTTAAACAGGATGGACTGTCCATATATATTTACTTCTGTTCTTTCCAAAATTAGAAAATAACAGTAAAGAGATTCTAAAATGTAAACTCAAAAAGATAAAACGGATAAAACAAGGCAGATTAGGAATAGCTTTTTGCAATGCAGAATGTACAAGTATAAATAGTAACTGACTTAGAAGGCCCAAATATGCTGAAACCTAACCAAACAGTGGGGAAATCCAAGAAATGATCTAATTGTACATCAGAATTCATAACATAAAAGGCTAAGAAATGACAATGGCATGAATATCTGAAGGTGAGGGTACAGGCATGGCTAAAACAAATGGGAACTTGATACATTTCTTGTTAGAAGTCCAGATCCCATCCAGCACCTCAGTGGAAGACTGGAGGCTTATTCTCTGGTGGCAGTAAAATGGAAGTTCCTGATTGCCTCAGGAGGCCAAGTACTGAGGTGTGAAGGGTACTGTTCCCAAAATAGTGGCAGCCCAGGAGTATATATGCAACATTGAAACTGACCATATGTCTTTTCCCATTCAATTTCCAGAAGACTGGCAGCCAGACTTAGAACTTTAGACAAAACTATTCTCTAAGTAATGACCAGAGCTAAAGAAAAGATACTACTATTTTCCAGTGAAAGATTACAACCAAATCAGTACAGTGAAGGCTAAATTCAACAAACCTGTAGCTTCTAAACAATATTTTGTAATCCACTTAATACATGAATAGACAATAAAGGATCAATAGACGCTTCATTCAAGTGTGTAACATGAATGATAGAATCAAAAGACACAAGTATACAAACAGAAAAAAAAGCACTAAAAGGAAACAGATTATGTAAGGAGAGGAAAAATTCAAATATATATGTACTAATAATAATAGAAAAATAAAAAGACATTGCATTCATGACACAAAAATAGAAATATATATATGTATATGTGTTGAATATATATACATATGTTTCCTGTACATATCTTGTATACATTTATATATGAATATATTTATATATAATAATTTATATATAATATGTTTGTTCAGAGAATAAGAAAAACATTTAAAAATTAAAATTATAATAGCAAAAAAAGAAAATCTCATTACAACAGTTAGAAAATAAAATCAAGGAAATCTCCCAGAGAGTAGAGTAAAGCAACAAAAAGATGAGAGTTAAATGAAAAAAAAAAAAAGAAAATTAATGAACCAATCCAAAAGGAAGAACAGTTGAATGATAGAAGTTCCAATGAAGAAAGAACAGACGAATCAGACTCAGGGAATCAGTAAATAAACAATCAAGAAAATTTCTTGTAAGTGCCCACTGAGTAGATATAATGGATCTACTCCAGAGCACTTCAGAGTGGAAATTCAGACTACAGGTTAAATAGAAGATTCTAAAGCTTCCAGAAAGATAAAATAGGTCACAAACAAAGAATCAGAAAACTGGATGGTTTGGGACTTCTCGAGCAGTGCTGGAAACTGAGAGATAATGAAGATATAACTTTGGACCTCTGAAGTAAAAAGATACTGACTCTGGTTTTCTATTTGTAGACAGACTAACAAATCAAGGGTAAGGGTAGACATTTTCAGATATTCAAGGGCTTAAAAAAGTTTACCTCCCATGTGTCCTTCCTTAGGAAACTTTTGCAGGAATGCTGTACTAAAATGAGGGAGTAACGAAGCAAAAGAAAGACAGGGAATCCAGAAAATGGGATTTTCTTTCCTTTAAGAAAGAGGCAAAGAATATCTCCAGGATGGAGATGATGGAATATAACAGGAATGTAGCAAATCATTGGCCGGCAAGAGCAAGAATAGAGCAGCTCAGAAGGTTCCAGGAAGATTATCTCTAACAAAGTAAAAATGATAGAATATCTGATGTAACTGGGAGAGTTTGGGCATTTTTCAGTGATTAGTACATAGAAAATAAAGCCAACAACATAAAACAATTATTAGCTACAGAGGAAACAAAAAGTCACTTAAAGAAGTAAAAGTAGTCACGGCTTATACATAGCTTCTCTGTGAACAGTTCTTGTGTAAACATAATAAAGTTCCCTAAAAATTTTTAATAAAAATTATGCAGTGATTTTAGTGGGAAACTAAAGGACATGGGAAGTATGTGTATTTACTTCTGGGGCCTAGTTGAAGAGAGCTAAATCCTTATTTTCCATTGTAGGAAGTAAATAGATACAATCTAAAAGTGAAAGATCAAGAAAGAGCAATATTGTTATTTTACTTACACAAATGGAGGGAAGTTATCAAAAATAACAGCTAACTAAGAAGCTAAAACAGTTGAAAAAATTTACCTCTGAGAAAATGGAAGTGGCAGGAAGGGTTGGGGCATTGCTATTTTTCTTGGTAAGAATTTCAGAACCACTTGACACTTAAATGTGTGAAAAATAACTTTGGCAATCATAAAAATCAAATGGAGGAAAATGTTAACACTGAAATGTGTTAATTTTTAACAATTAGAAACAGATTCATTGACTTATGCAGCCAGGGTAATTCATTTTTATAGAAATCTCATAACACAGCTACTCTTAAAATATCTATTCGTAGACAACTTATTGTAGCTGGGCTGTTAATTAAAAGTGTGTAGCTTGGTGCTGTTATTACTATCATTATTATTAAGTTATAATCATTAAATTCAGGATTGCATATGTCCATTCACCTGAAATTGTGTGGTCACCTATTAGCTATTTTGGTGGGTGAAATGGGCTCTCCCTCCCCCAATAGCAAATGTTAAATTGATATAAAATTGAACAAAAATTTGCACGCAGAGTGATATAAGGATGCCAGTCTCATCCGTAATCTGTAATTACAGATGTTTGTATTTATTGAAATAACCTTGTTGAAATTACTGAATTACAGAATCATAAAATGCTAGAACTCATTTGAAAACATGGACATTGAGGCCCAAGAGGAAAAATGGCCTGCCCGTGATCTCACATCTAGGGGAAATAGAAAGTAGGAGAAATAGCTGCTTCCCTCTCAGCAGTGCTAATACACTAGGTTGAGCTATGCTGGACTAGATATCACAAGAGGCTGCGTGTTAGCTCATTTCTAAGACCACTGCAATTTCAATGGAAATCTACAGGTTAATTTTCTGTCCCAAGCAGAACACAAATAACCACTAATGAAGATCTCAATAAGTGAATGAGATACTGCATCATTAAAGAAGTAGAGAAAAATTAGGCCCAGCCTAAGAAAAAAAGTGATGTACTTCCAGTCCTGTTCTTTCTGCCCATGAAAAAGATTGTATCGCTACCTTCTCCTTCTGAAGATTAACATCAGCATAACGTTTTTTTTTTTTTTGCAGGAACATGTGATAACAAAGGGTAGTTTTCACAATACGAAATAGTACATGTTAACTGTATTTTCCTAGATTCCTTGAAAAATGTCTTTTGTATCACTTAGGAGTTTTTGACTGTAAAAACAGAAACTGGTGCCAGCTAACCTAAGCAAAAGAGGGTTTAAGATAGTTAGGATGCATAGTGGAGACAGGGAGACCACAGAATAGGACTAGAACGAGCCTGGAAGAGCCAAGAAAGCTTCAGAGGCCTAAGAAACCAAATGTAGGTCTGGGCTGGACAGGGAACAGGCTGATCAGGCCACCGCCTCTGTGAAGAGGAAACTCCAACCCATTCTTCTCTTTTTGCATCACTTGCTGAAGATTCAAAGTGTATCTTGATACAGTTCAATTGGCTGAGCTTTGGCCATTTGCTCTCCTAAAACAGTGAGAGGAAGCAGGTGGCACTTCTTTGGTAGATTACCAGCAATCGGACTTCTCTGCCACCAAACTGCATGCTGGGAAAAGCCAGTAGGAAGTGAGGGCAGTATTAGAAATGCCAAAAAGTAGCAAATCCCTACTGTATCAAATCCCTACTGTAACAAATCCCTTTTTGTTAAACATGCCTGAGCTATTGAGTTGACTCAGTGGTCTGCGGAAAGAGCATGCTTCCTTGTTAAGATAGTAACTGGTTTACAGTGTTACATTTTTGGCAAACTGATAGTGAAAAGCTTATTAAGGGGACATAGGTCCTGCCAAGACCTACTTGCTTTCTTTCCGTATATTGGAATTCAAATGCAACACAGGTAAAACTTTTAGCTCAGATCAAAGGTAATACATCTACATGGATGTAGAAAAATGTGGCATTTACCCAGTGGTCTATGTGGTGATGCTTAAAGATATGTCTTTGTGTATGGCACTGCATGTGTGTGTGTTAGAGGAATAGAAAAGGCCAGAACGGCCTGCAAAGTACTTCAGTATATTGATATCAGGATAATAAGCTTGACCTCTTTCAACAGGCTGTCATTTCCTGTCGGTCTCTTAAATTCATTGATTTTTTTTAGAGTTTTGTTTTATTGTTTCTCATTTCACGGTAAAATAACAGGAGCAGTAAGTCATTTCCTTAATCAGAAAAAAAATGATGATTTTTGGAATTTTATGAGTTGCAATACCCAGGAAAGACCAGGAAGATATATGCTAGAGAGGGTGGGGGAAAGGGAAGCAACAAGGGGAGCGGGCAAGGCTTTTGCTTCAACTTTTCTATACCAATAGCTTGTACAACATTATCTTTTAACAGTTCTGTGATTTTTTTTCTGTACTCTAAATTCCAGCAAGGAATTTACTGAAACAGCAAATCATCTCTCCTACAAACTAAGTGTCAAAAAGCTCAGTGAAGTGTTTAGAAATAATAAAGCAAGTGAAGGAAAAAAAAAAGAAACCGATAATAAGGTGAGGAGAAAATATTTTCAAATGAGATTTAAAATCAAGAGAGAAACATGTGAACTAGAGCTTCAAATAAACAAGGAGCAATGGAAGTCATTTAGGAAACCTGCAGATAAAGATTTTATGTGTTTTATAGAAGTGAGCAAAGTGTCAGCAAGTCTCAAGTCTGGTAAACATTGTTTGAAGTTAAATTTTCTGGTGAGGTGAGAAAATATAATTACATAGTCACTTATCGCTCATTTCTCTGTACTGGAAGTGAGGGTGGCTGACTTTTTCTCTATTGCATGCAACATCAGCACATTCTGAGGTTGCCTACAAAGTTACGGATGCCTCAAATTTATCTTAGCCTTTGATATGATGAGAGTTTAGTCATGTAAAGGGCTTTTAAAATGCAGTGCATTCCTATGCTGGCTAGGCCGTAAGTAACTTTTGAAAATAATTACATTGACCATATATTTTATAAAGGCTAAAGCATCTAAATGTAAATAAAACACAACATTCCTCAAATGTAGGTAGCAAATACCAAGATTAATTTACTTTTAGGGTTTGCAACAGTAAGACAATGTAACTCAGGTGAACTCAAGTGAAAATACCATTATAAAATATAACCATTGTTAGCTGTTCCTAAATTTGTAATTAAGTTTTTATGTTCAACAGAAATATATATACAAATGGTTTAATGGGCCAAACATTTCCATAAGAATTATCAAAATGTTCTGTCCTCCCTGTCTCCTGCATTTCCCACACCTCAGTGTTCGCTTTCAGCACTCACTTGTGTTTATTTCCCTTCATTTAACAATAAACATTGTTATATTGGTAGCTTTAAAGCAATTTTTAAGCATCAATTTATTAATTTCCCACTAGGGGAAATGTGGATTTAGCATTCTTTTTTTCCATCCTCTAACCTTCCTTACTGTACAAATTTCCCCATACTTGAGAGTTATAACATTACTTAGATCAGTACTCAGGGTTCACATCATTATATTTTTGTAAATGTTGACTGTGCTATATTTTATACTAGGATTATGTTTGCCTTCTTGAACAACCTTCTGTATACCTTCTTGCTGTTAAGTGTACTACTTTTTTACTGACTTGGTTTTCTATGCCCTTACTCTCCCTGAGTTTTTCCAAATTCATTAGGATTATATCAAGTTCTTGCAGACAACTCTTCAGAGGCTGCTGATCTGCTCCAACTGGATTGGTTATGCTGTATGCCTTAGAAATGCCATCATCCTAAGATCTACCTTCAATTTAAACCTAGAGAAATCCTATCCTCTCTCCTGAGCTGAAGCTCCCATTCTCTGCACCTCATGCTTTCCTCTTTCTTGATTTACTCTTCCATTAGGGTGAAGCAACTTTTCCAAGGGCTTTGTGAGAAAGACAGCATGGGAAACAAATTGTTAGGGAGGTTGCATATCTGAAAATATCTGTAGACTACCCTCATACTTGACTGGTAGTTTCAGTGGCATGGTGTTAATTGATTCAAAATAATTTTCCTCCACATTTCAAAGGCATTTCTCCATTGTCCTGTATCTTAAGTGTAACTTTGAGACATCAAAATCCTTTCTAATTCCTGATCATGGAAGCTTTTACAATCTTTTCCTTATCACTGAAGTCCTGAAATTTTACAGTTAAATGCCTTTGCGTCTACTGATTTTCAGCTGCTGTGCTTGCCATAATCTAGAAATTCATATCCTTCATTTCTGGGAATTTTTCTTGAATTATTAATGATTTTCTACTTTCTAGTTTTTCCATTCTTTCTGTCTGGGTTTCCTATTAGTCAGATATTGAATCTCCTAAAATGGTCCTCTAATTCATTTCATTTATTTAAAAGTTTTTTCAATGGGTTAGGGTTTTGAAAAAAAATGCATGTTTTCTTTTGCTCTACTTTCTGTGAGAATTTCTTTTATCTTTCAAAACATTTTCTGAAGTTTCTATTTCTGTTGTTTATAATTTTTAAGAACAGTTATTCTATTTTATATAGCATTTTATTATTTTTTCATGAATGCAATATTTTTCCTAACTCTGAGCATTGTAATAAAACTTATATTAAAGTTTCCTTCAATCTGTATACTATCTGCTTCTTGTTCATTTTATTCTTTATTCATATTATAAGAGATAGATTAAAAGATTTTGGGGAAGCACACAGGGTAGTTTTTTCTATTGCAGACTGTGCTGTGTGAAGATCTGGCTGTACTGTTTTTTGGGAGACTCTGAATTTTAGTATTTTAGATCTTTCTCTTGGTCTGGTAAAAATTTACAGGAGAGAATATTCCAGATATATGTCTGCCTGCCAACATTCTGGAAACTGAGTGAGGAAAGAGGGCTAAGGGGTCCTCTACATTCCTTATATATATTCCTTATATAAACATTGACGACTCCTAACCATAACCTGCTCTCAACTATAGCTGCTCATCTATACAAAGACCTTTTGTTTTACCCTTCTCAGAGAATAAACCTTCAATCTTCTGTCTTGGTCAGTGTAGTTAGCTCACACTGCCGTGACAGTACCACAGACTGGGTGTCCTGAACAACAGAAATTTATTTTCTTCCAACTTAGGAAGCTGGAAGTTCAAGCTCAAGGTGCCAGTAAAGTTGGTTTTTCCTGAGGCCTCTCTCCCTGACTTTCAGACAGCTGGCTGTTCACTGTGTCCTTGTCTCAGACTTTTGTCCGAGAATACACTCCTGATCTCTCCTCCTCTTTTTGTAAGGACACTAGTACTAGCCCATAACCTCACTTAACCTTAATTACCTCTTTAAAGGCCCTATCTCCATATCTAGTCACATTGGGGTTAGGACTTCAACATATGAATTTGTGGGGGGCACAGTTCAGTCTGTAACATTTGGAGAGAGGCAGTTGTTCAGCCATATAGAGTGTGATTGAGGATCTGTGGGTCTCCCTACTTCTTAAGCTCACTCCACAAATCCTCTTTTCATCCCACATTCATCCCTACCCCAGAGTTAGCAGGTGATGCCAGTTCCTGAACCTATTAGAGGTTCTATGATATAAATCATGTTGCTTCTTTTTCTCCCTCACTGCCAGCTTAGAATTAAGCTTTTTCAGAGTGACTCAATTAGAACTCCTCTTTCAGCTTCCCCAGTTCCAAAATTTTATATCATTCCTACCCCCGGAATGATATAATGTTTAATTATGATAAAATGTTTAATAATGGGTATGTTATGGGAGTCAACCAATCAGAAAAGATGCTGGACTGATCAGGGTAAGCCCCAGCTAGATACCATGCAGGTACCTAGCAGCTGAACACTGGTGTTCTGCTTTCTACTTCTTTTACTCTTTGTGGCTATATGCCATATGAAATAAAATAAAATTCCTTTACCTGTCATTTTATGTTAGTTTCTAGAGGAAGCACAGTTAAATGTGTCTGTTTAATCTATTGTCTTTTGCCAGAAAAACATGTTGTTGTAAAAGTCAAAATTAAATGTGAAGCATTACTTTAATTCTCCTTATTCCTGGCTAAATGTGACTTATGAAATGTTTAAACATTGTAAGTGGACCATTCTCACTGGATAACATTCAGAAAGAGTTTAAGAAAAGATAAATTAAACTTTTAAGTTGCTCCAGGTGTTATAGTTATCTGGCTAATCCTCCAAATCAGGAAATATAAGAATTTTAAAAATCTTTTACTGTCATATTTTCAATATTTTTATCAATGCATGAATCCCTTTTAACCTTCTCTGGTGATCTTCCCTGAAATCTGTCTAGTACAATATTGATAAATTTCCCCATTTGATTTCATATATACTTCTATCACTTAACTTACTACTTTTTAATGTGGCACGTATTGTTAATTTCCTACTCAATTATTATTCCTAATTCTTCCTTGATTTGGACTTAGATTTGATGTGTAAAATATTACTTTTCCAGGATCTCTCAAGGTATGTATGGCCATGTGACACAGTTCCAGCCAATGAGATAAAATCAGAAATGTGTTGAAATTCCTGTACACACTCAATGTTTTTAGAATAAATGAGTGAATGAATAAATAACCCCAACAAATGGTCAGATACTGTAGAAAATTTCTTGAGTTGGAAGTTTACAATTTTAACTCTTGTTAAATGACTCATTATTTTTGTAGAACTGAAGATTCTGAATCTTACAGCTCTGCTCTACCATGTTATATATATGTGGTTAAATCCCTGAGTCAGGGGTTCACAAACCACAGAGAGCCTGGGGCCCATTTTTATAAATAAAATTTCACTGGAACATAGCCACACCTGTTTATTTATGTATTGTCTATTGCTGCTTTCACACAACAATGACAGCTGAGTATTGAAACTGAGACCATATGACCCAAAAAGTCTAAAACACCAGCAATTTGGCCCTTTAGAGAAAAAGTTTGTGGATCTCTGTTTCTAAATCATTTAGCCTCTCTGAGGCTTCTTTTCTTTACCTTTAAACATTATAACTTCTGAGCATTTTAAAAAACATTTTTGGATGTATTTTTTATGACTAGAATTTATTAGAAAAGTAGTGAATAACCAGTAAAGATGTCTTTCACATTGTATCCCTTCAAATATTTGAAGACAACAAAGCATGATCTAAATCACCTTGTCTTGAAGCTAAATCACAGCAGTTCATCTAGCTGTTTCTCATATGACAAAGGGCACTATATTTTGTAAAATATTTTATTTTGGTTTGCAATGTTACCGTTAAAACTTAGAGCCCAGAACAAAATACAATCCCACAGTGTGATACAACAAGCACAGAGAATGACTTCCAAAATGGACAACTTTCTTGTAAACCAAATTCTGATTAACTCATTCCAAGATTATGTTTACTTCCTAACCACTTCATCTCGATATTGACTTTTGGAGAATTAAAACTTTTAGGTCTTTTTGACAGCCCCATCAATCATTTAAATTGACATATAAACCTTTTCATTTATTCCTGTCAAAATACGTCTCACTGATTTTAACCCATCTTCTAAATATAGTGAACTAATTTCAAATATTGACTCTGCCATTCATTATTTTAACTATTCCTCTAAATTTTGAAACTTTTAAAAAATTTAATGCAAGTGAATAACAACTCGTTGAAATAAGATATTGCCCTAGGGCAGAGTTGTGTCATCATTATCATCAAATTCATTTACCTGTATATATTTAACATATAAATAAAATCAGTTTTGCTGATTTTTTTACTATGTTTCAGGTCTGTGTTAAATCTTTTTATACATTATCTTATTACATCTTCATGATAACGAGGATACTCCTAATATCCCCATTTTACGCATGAAGAGTCTGAGGCCCAAAGAAGCTAAATTAAAACTTGGGTAGTCTTACTCCATAATCGGTACTTTTCTACTAAGATGAATTGCTTCTTCCTAAGGGAATGCTAAAAAATATTTCCAAAGGAAGATCTTTTTTTTTTTTTTTTCTCCATTTAATTTCAAGAGAAGGGATTAGGGCACAGTGAGAAGAGGTACAGCCATAAATTGTGAGAATTTGACTTGAACTTTTAAAGCATTTCAACTTTGAGAAGTATATGTATGCACTGGTAGTGAACATGACCTTAAGTGTAAGGTATTTGGACTATGGAAAGGCTAAAGGAACACAGGAGACAGCTATAGATTAGTGTAACTGAGGAAGGAAAACTGCTTAACCTCTGAAGTCATTTTGTCTAATATACTGGCATTTAGTGTTGGAGTATTGTAGGAAGGAAAAAGTGTTTTCCCTCTACCCATCTTAAGTTCATTGGCTGAGGCCCTGGAAATTAGACTAACAAAAGACAGGTTAACGAGAGAAAAACAGACAAGTTTATTAACATGTGCATCCCGCGTACACATGGGAACACTCAGATGAGTAACGGGAAGCATGGTTAGAACTTGGGCTTATATAGCATCTTCACAAAAGTACAATAAATTTTTAAAGAAGTGACAAGGCAAAAGAAAACGACTTTGAGCTTCTAATGACTGGCAAACTGTGGGAGGGCAAATATATGGGGAAATTAATGGTAGATTAGGGCTAGTTTTCACAAGGTTTGTTAGGTAGATTTCTCTGGTGCCCTCTCTGAGCTGTAGGGGTCTAGAGTTTTCTCTTGGGATTAAATTGTGTCCTTCCTGTTTGCGGGGTTGGGGGTGGGACACCTTTACAAATCGATGTCCTGCTTTTAGGAAATAGGAGAGCAGAGAACTTTTCTTGTATCTGCTTCTTCTCAGTTGCCTTCACCTCAAAATACTCCTTATGACAAAATGGCATGTTTTGGACTGGCATATTCTGCTACCCTTCATTATAAATGGATGTTAGGTTCAGGAAAGCATAATTGACTTTAGTTTTATTTACCATATAGACTCCTAAAAGTGTGTGTGTAAAGGAGCTGGTCAGATAAAACACTCAGAATGTACAAAACCTGGTGGGAAGTGGGGAACTTAATGCTAAGAGCTCTTAGAAAAGGATACTTAACAAAAATCAGTGGCCTTGGGTTCTTTCACCTGCCCTCAGGGCATCTAAAAGGGCCTCTAGAGAAGAGAGAATAGAGGGAGATGGGGAGCCCTATTGTCTTTGACTGTCAACAATAAGTGGAAAAGTTACTGGCAATTAATATGGGTGCCAAATGTTGGTCAGTGAACAAGAACAGTCCTGTCTACAACTGTCTACAACTCTCCTGTCTACCATTATTTACTTTAACCTTAAGAAAGTAAGGTTAAGAGGTGGGAAACCGTTCCTTAAGGAGTAGGTTTAGCTTTAAAGGCTATATTCCCACATGTTGTGAAAGGGAAAACAACCAGCAATAATTTGTTTTAAAGAGATTCCTTTCCTTTTCTACCATCATGATTGAAGCAATGGGGAAAATTGCCTAAACTCTAAAATAAAAGCTAAGAACTCTGGCTCTTACTCATAACTATCTAGTAATACGGAGTATGACCTTGGGCTAGTTATTAACTCTGTCCATGTGTAAAACTGAGGATAATGCTAACGTCATTGGAAGAACATCTGAATTCATTAACAATGGTGAAGTATATTTGAAAATGTAATGTCATATTTCAGTATATAACTTTAAATAACCCATGTGCCACCCCATTGCACCAATCACTAAGGTTGCATAACAATTAATGAATCAGTTATGTATCAAACATCATGGGCTCTCCCACCTTATGAGAGTTTTTCTGATTTATAAGCATGAAAGTTATGCCTATGGAGGGAGCAAGTCAGTAAATTAAGAATAAATGATATAGGGCTTCCCTGGTGGCACAGTGGTTGAGAGTCCGCCTGCCGATGCAGGGGACACGGGTTCATGCCCTGGTCTGGAAAGATCCCACATGCCGTGGAGCGGCTGGGCCCATGAGCCATGGCCGCTGGGCCTGCGTGTCCGGAGCCTGTGCTCCGCAACGGGAGAGGCCACAACGGTGAGAGGCCCGCGTACCGCAAAAAAAACCAAAACAAAACAAAAAAAAAACAGGAATAAATGATATAATTGCCTGATATGTGTTCCACAGTCCTCATTTTTAGCCTGAGGGAGGAATGAGCTTTTCAACTTTTTCCATAACAATGGTCTTTTTCAGAGCATTAATGATCTACAGATATATTTGGCCATAAAAACAAGACCAATTGGTTTCAAAACAACTCTAACCTCAATTAATAGGATGCAGGCTCCCCTGAGACTTTGTCAAGGTCTCCATTTTATTAAAGCATACCAGGACTATCAAAATTCAGGGAGCAAATGCTCAAATTGAAACAGATGTGTATATTTGATAGTGATTCACACAGAAGACCACCCTCCGGTAAGTCAGGGTCTTGGGTTCTTGTCCCAAATTTAGCTCCAATTAGTTCTGTGATTTGGAGCAAGTACTTTGTTGGATCTTAGCTTCCATAAATGTATAGTTAAAAGTCATTGAATGAGTAATATAATAATAGTATATTGATAGTTAACAAATATCCAGCTCTGAGTATCTATAGGCACTGAGCTAAGTGGTCCTCTTGCTATATTATCACATTTAATTCTCTCAACAACTGTATGAGATGGGAATTATTATTCTGGTTTTTTGGTGTAAAAAATAGCTGAGTAATCCTCGAGCCAGGGTTCTTAATCACCACTCTAATCATTCCGGGATGTATCTGCTTGTCCTGCACAGGATAAATTTAGTCTAATATACGAATATGCTTAAGAGTAAAAAACTTCTACAGATGTAGTCATTATTTGAGGTACTAAGGCAGTAAGTAGTCTGCTAAATAGAATCTGCTAGTCCAAAAGGGTTAATGTATTTGATGTGTCCAATGAAGCTGCTGGGTAAAGATGAATTATTTGTTGGTTATTCAGTGGTAGAGAGATGAGATAGGGACAAGTGAAGAGGACGGCTAGAGAACTTCTACCAATTAGTGAACAGAAGAGTCTTTCCTTCAGCTCCAGGATTAAGTTTTTCTGAGGTCTAGAAAACCATGTGACTTGCCTTTTCTCTGTGGGCACCTACAAGCATTTCATCCCACTTGTGATCCAAATTTCTCTTAACAGCCTCACCACATCTGTAAACATAAGCCCTCTGGTATCCCACACCCCTAGGGATTATCTATCATGAAAAGCACTCTGGACAAAAAGGACAAGGATGGGAGATGGTACACTAAGGGCCAAAAGATTGGCACAGGGCAACCATTCACCACCCACAAAACACTTGTGCAAACCACCAATTCCTAAACCAAGATTTGGTTTTCTTGATATTCAAATTTAACTCTAAATTAAAATATATAGATTTTCAGCTCTAAACATTTGCATAAAAAATTCTTATGCCAAGAACTTTCTGAGCCTCCAATCTTTGTAAAGTGGACCTACGCCTGAAAGGCCTGACTCCCCAAGTTCCTTATAGAGTCTCAGAGGCTGTCTTCCTCAGGCATTTCTTTCATGGCTGAGCAGCCTTTATGTGTGATCAGATAAAAAAGTTTCCATGATCTTTCTTCCTTGAGTTCCCAATTGACCATTCAAGCTCCGTCTCCCACCAAACCCAAAGCCACATCCTTGGTAGGCATTGTCAGACAAAAGCCAAGTTCCTACTCAGCTGAAGCTCTGTATATAGTACCACAGTCCTAGGCCTCACACTTACATCACAGAGCAGTAATTTTTAATTGAGTCATGGACAGTTTTGAAAATCTACTGGAAATTCCGGACCAAACCTCCAGAAAAATGCACACATGTAGAGAAAAAAAAAAAAGAAAAAAAAACACACATGTACATATATACATAATATACTCTTTCATTTCATGGTGTTCGGGACTCACTGAAGTTAACCCATGAACCTAAGTCAAGAAAACATGTCTCAGAAACTTTCAGGTCTCCCCTATCCTAATGCTCTATTTGGGACCTAGAGCCCATTATGGACATAAATAACATTCCCCCCAAAATAGTAATTAAATGTCTCTAATATTCCCTCACTTCTCCAATATATACCATTGATTCTCATTATTCATAGTTGTTTCTCTCTAAAAGTCACCATGAACACTGAATTAGCAAATACTGAAACACTGCTCCTAGGGGAAATACAGAGTTAGGTTCCCATGAGCTTCTGGTCACAGTAGTCTTATCAACCAATCAATACATAACTTTGTTTCTGTTTAAAGACAACTTATTTAATATATACTGTTTATTCACTTACACTGAAATTGAACTCACAGTCAACTGTGCTCTAGCTCACTTCTAAACAAAGCTTATCTATCACATATCTTTTCTCCATAAGGCACATCACAGCCTTCTTGCACATAGGAACACTAGACCGCACTTCTGCACTACACACGGGGGCTATTTTAAACAGTAAAGTTAAAAAAAAAAACAGAAAAATGGGCACTAAATAGACCATGGAAAGGACACTTGTTTACGTATGAGAGCTGAAACAAGGATGCAGAGCATCGCCTAGTGACCTGAGCTGGGAACGGGAGCAGCAAACTACTCTGCTCTGCACGTGAACACACATGACTGTGAAAGCACCATGACTATTGATTTTGAGGCTGCAAAAAGTTTGTAGCAAGTAGGCAGATTCACAAATACAGAATCCACAGTTAATTAGGATCGACTGTATATCTCCCCTCCAACTTCTTACTCCCCATTTCTAAGGCCATCTAAACAGCCCACCTCCTAATGTCAGTATCCTTGATTTCCAAGTTTTGAACCCTACAGTGTACAGTGTACAAATTCGAAGCTTGTATTTTACAAATGGTCATGTAATAGGCCACCAAATTTGGCTCAATTTGACCCCTACCTTAGTGAGCTCTATAACCTAGAGGACTCCAGTCCTATTCCCTTCAGTTCCTAATACTTATCACCACCATTCATATAATTTCTTTGTCAGTGTATAAATCAGATTTCATTTCTGTAGTACCAAGGCTTTTGTATACTTTTATGGAAAAAAGAAAATATCAATTATACAGAAATTCTTTAAAGGAATTTGAAAAGTAATGCAAGTCAAACTGAGTGGAAGGCTAATACAGAAGACATATAAATGCAAATTTCATTATTCAGTTTTAACTATGTCACCTCATTTATTGGCGGCACATTTTAATGCTTAATATCGTTAACCTTCTAACATGACTGCAATTGTAAAGGATCTAGGTTTTTCAGGGGAGAAGTAAAATTTGGTTTTTTTAACAGTTTTTACAGTGGTGTGATGGTGAGGATCCTGGTGCCCAACGTGCAATTCCAAGTGACTAGAAGGAAGTTTTGAAATAGAGTTATACATTGCTTCTTTTTCTTTTTCAAAATAGCAGCTTATATTTCCACTCAAATTTAGGTTAAATGTATGGTCATAATAGAAACCAATGTTCCTTCGTTTCTTTTGAGCCACCAAAACAAATCTCATAAGATATCTTGCAATAGACACTTTGTACTAAAATGCTGTTAGAAATTCATATATAACAAAGGGTCTGAGCCTTAGGAGAGATGGAAAAACCATTGTGACATATATAGTGACAGTGTGGCAAGAAAGAACTCAGAATTCCAAGTGAAACATTAATAAAGAATCCATAGAACTTGATTCTGGCTCTGCATTTGGCCTCATGCCCTGAAAAGTTGATGGTAAACCACAGCCTACAGCTCTCAAGGAGAAAACCTTATGGTCTTCTTTATCAACTTTGCAATGAGTTAAAAATACCTTATGCTATGTTAGTGGATATGACTGGAATATATTCTATTTTCCTATGCAATTAAAGTAAGAACTATTTAAATTTACAGTGACTTATTCTAGTTGGCTATCCACTTATTTCTTTTTTTTATTTTCTTTTTATTTTTACAGTTTTATTTTTGTGTACAGATTTGCTTAACCATCACTGAATTTCTAGGTCAGGTTCAGGTAACTGAAGAGCCTTTATAAGTAGTTTATATTGTCTAGACCCAAGGTATGCTGCAAACCCAGTCTGAAGCAAAATGGGAAATTACATCTTTCTAAAGACAGGCTTAGAAATCCTAATCCAGTAATTTAAGATGTTTCCTTTCTTGGGTAGCAGGGCTGAGCTATACCTGGCTGCTAGGTCACCATTCACAGGGATAGCCAAGAAAACAGGGTACAGGCCACCAAAAACAAGACCAACCAGTCCACCTCGTGTTATGGTACAGGTTTCACAATGTAAATCACCTGTAGTCAAAGGTAAACTTACTAAACCTTTGTAAGATACGTGTACCGTCAAAAACGGGATCACTGCCATTGGTAAGCCAGCAGCTACACGAGCCTGTGTCACATGTAGGATGCATCGAAAGAGACTATTTGCTATTAGGCCACAGAGGGCAGCGTTAAGTCCAATATATGTTGATCCATTTTCAAGCAGATTCCTTTCTGCTTTTGGAAGTTGGTTAATTTTTCTGGTTATGATTTCAATTAAGTTCTTCTTGACAGTACCATCTGGTTTATGATTTTCCATCTTGAGCCTTAAATTAAAATGTCATTTTTCAATAATGTGTATCTTTTACTGCACCCCTTTACCCGGAATGCCGGTACCTTACGCTCTCCTCCCAGCAGTCACTGCCTCCTCCGGCCTCCATCATCCACGCGAGTGCTCACTCCTACACTTATTTCTGTTGTTATGATTACTGAATCTTTCCAGGGTTACTTAGCAGCTAATGAGTATTTATCATGAGGTCCACCTTGCGCAGGGCTCAGTGAGTGATGAAGTCATTTACAAAGGCCCGGCCTTCAAAGTATTTAAAATGTAAAGTTGTGCTGTCCAGTACAGTAGCCACTACCCATAGGTGGCTATTTAAGTTTAAATCTAAAGAGATTAAAAATTCAGCTCCTCAGTTAAACTAATCACATTTCAAAAGCTCAGTAGGCATAAGCACACGTGGCTAATTGCTGCCGTATTGGACAGTGAGGATTTCCATCCTCACAGATATTTCTACTGGGCTGTGCTTATCTACAGTAATACTCATTTAAGACCGATTTAAAAAAATGGTAAATTTAGAGTTTAATTCAATAGTTGAATTTCTTTTTTTTTAAAGATATTAAGTTATAGTTGGTAATCCCAAATACAGCAATAACTTTCTCTATAGCTGGTGGTAGAATGTGGGAAAGGCATGACTTTCAGCCAAACTGGACCCCTCCTCCCTCCTTCCTTCCCTTCCCTTTCCCTTTCCCATCCCCTTTCCCTTTCCTTCCCTCCCTCCCTCACTTCCTTCCTTCCTTCCTTCTTCAGGTTCCAAAGAATATTCTGGGTTATTTGCATATATGTGTGGGGAACGGAGAGGGGAGTTTGGGATCTCTCTGTTGGAGGAAATGAAGCAATGAGTGTGAATTCTCTGATTCTAAGCACTTTCTGTTACTCATATGAGGTGTTCTTGGATTCACCTCTTTGCATACTGTCTGAATGACCCCTTCTGTGTTTACCTAGCCTAACGTAATTGTCCTTTGTTTTTTTGAAATGACTTTTCACCAAGAGCTCATAATATCCTCTTCAGTTGCTAATTATTCCATTTCTTTCTTTATAACTTCTTTTCTCATATGAGCCTTCAGTTTGTATCTGTGCCATTTCAGGCCTCCCTATATATATATATATATATATATATGAAGCTATTAATTGTGCACCTAATATATGTTCACCAAAATATTTTACCATAGCACCTAGCACAGTACTCAACACATGGTAGGTTATTAGGAAATGCTGCTGATGGTTTAGAAGCAGACCCTTACAAAGTGAAATGATAACTGACCTACCTCAAAGTGTGAGAAAAATGTTTTAACATTACAAGATCTGTTGAAAATACAAAATGCAACCCAATTCCCTATTATTCAAAGGTAGTCTTTCCAAATCATTTTCAAAATGTCATGGTGAATTTTATGCTGTAATTTCTGACCATACAAAATTGGCTTTAACAAAATGACATAAAAAAAGCACTCATTTTCTGCTTGATAATTATCTCATCTCTCTTCACAGCCACATACTCATCCACAGTGTATACCACTGTCAGGCATTTTCTGTCCTTGGGTGTATTACGGTCACTCCAGTATATTAAAACTCAACTGTAGCTTAACAAAGTTGTACCAGTTCATATGTATTCTTATTAAATATTTGTATTTGCTACTCTTTTGTTCTCTCTAATATTTATACATTTTTATCAGTGTTAAATTTTCTTGGACCTCTAAGTCATTAATGAATATATTGAATAATATTAATCTTAGTAACAATTCTTTGTGTAGTTTTCTCCACAATTCAGACAAAAGTATGAATTCACAGAGTGTAACTGCCCGTGTATTTAGTACAGTCGTCCTCCAGATTCAGGGATTCAGTTATTTACAGTTCTAGACATTTGCTGTGCTGTGAACTAACACACAACTTTCTTTTATTGTTCACTGTTACTCTGGCAGCTCCTGCCATCTGTAGCTTATTCTGCCTTCCTTGTTAAAAGTAAATTTATAAAGCATTAAAGATGGATAAGCACCCAGTGGAGTCTTCTAGGAAATAAGAGAAAAATTTTCAAAATAGAGGTACTTTCATACACTGTTGGTGGGATTATAACTTGCTACATTTTTTCCAAATGCAATTTGACAGTGTACATCAAGAAGCCCTTTTTAAAAAGTGTTTGGGGGCTTCCCTGGTGGCGCAGTGGTTGAGAGTCCACCTGCCGATGCAGGGGACACGGGTTCGTGCCCGGGTCCGGGAGGATCCCACGTGCCGCGGAGCGGCTGAGCCCGTGAGCCATGGCCGCTGAGCCTGCGCGTCCAGAGCCTGTGCTCCGCAACGGGAGAGGCCCGCATACCGCAAAAAAAAAAAAAAAAAAAAGTGTTTGGGGTTTTGTTTTTACTTTTTTTCCTAACAAAGGAGTAGATACTTGAAAAGCCATTGAAGAAAGACTGCATAGACTGAATAAATCAAGGATTTTCCTACTTGATGGGACTTGCAGATAGTAATTCCAGGTCTAAGAAGCAGAATCTATTGGATCATTCATTCTTACCTTTCTTGTGTCCCCAAGGTGGTTAATTCTGTTGAGTAGAGGATTTGTTTACATTTAATATCCATTCCCAAAGAATTTGTCCCTCTCAGAAACTTCGTTTTTCACTGTTGAGAATGGGGGAATGAATGGAGAAACACAAGTTTATTTGGAAAAGTCTGCACAAATATCTGTCGACTGTAATTTAGTTAGAATTTCATTGCATATCTGTATTAGTTACCCACAGTTTGAAAGTGGCTGCTGAAATTGTGGCAATTCTTACCTGTCCTACCTGAGAAGCTTAGTAGCACTGTAGGTCAAGGTTAACCAACTAATTTTGTGGATCCCAGACTGATCTTATTGAATACTGGAAGCAGTTCTTCATAGTGATCAAAACTTGAATAAAGCATTCAGGAAGGTATCTTACTGGTAGATCTATTCAAGGACCGCTTATAATGATGGGCTTTCAACATTGCTCATTTGTTTACCTGTATCATTCCTACAAGCATAGTACTTTGTGATTAGTGCCATAATTTTTTAAAGAAACCCCCTTTTAAAAGTCTCCCAAATGACAGTAGATTCATGTATTAAAATATTTGCCCAATAATTGTTTCATGTTTCATTAAATACCAAAAAGGACTTACCAGACCATTCTTTCACATGTAAATTAAATAGGCTTTAGGTTTAGGTATTCCACTGTATATTACAAACTTGCAGCAAAACCTGACCATAATGAAATAATTGTTTGAAGGTTATGTTGACCTTCTCTCAGGCTTTGAGTTTAACTGGTTAGCAAAGTTGCATGAACTCAACATAGACATCCAATCATTACTGCTGCATAACAACCTTCACTTAGCAGTGGCATTGTTTGTGTGTGTTCACCTACCTTTTAATTTTTTTCCTTAAATACTTGATATACTGTTAAAATGAGATAAATACACATTTCCGGCTATAAAGAAAGACTGTTATTCTTTTATACCCATATGTTATATTTTCATCATTCAACTTACTGTGAATATTATTTTGGGTGCTAAAAAAGAGAAGGTAGGCTTGGTTATTACATTTAATGGGCTGTGTTCCTAATTATGGTTTCAAATTAATAATATAAAGTTAAATTTATTGTTGTGATAAACAACCCTCAAGTATAACTGTTTATAAACAATGATCTCCCTCCTGTCTCATTCAGAAACAGCAGTGTATGCTTTGCCAAAAGTTTATTTAATATAGTTGAGTACCTTTTTGTTTGTTTATTGACCGTTGGAAACTTCCAACTATATTCTTTTAAATTATTGCATCTTTCTGTATTTTATGACTTAGTATAAGCTGCCTTAAATTATTATTTGGACAAAACAAGATATTAAGAAAAAACATAATTTCATTTTTACTTCCATATGTCTATAAGTCATCTTCTTTAGCTGGAGGATGATAAAACTTGATTTCAAGAAGATTATAAGCATCAATATTGTACTCAACTATTTTTATTAAAACTTAATTTCTTTAACTTCAGCGTTCCAGTACAATAGCAAGGGTGATCATTTATACATCTATAGAGTGAAAACCAAAAATTGCTAAAAATTACAAACCGAGAATGGCACAAATGCTATGAGCCCCAAGTTAGATAGAAAATTGTAAACAGCAAAATCTTGGAGACCACTATGATGTATTTTAATTTAAATTTGTCTACATGTGAAAATATGTGCAAATATTATTTTCACCTATATTTAATAATGTAGTACAAACAACTTTGGGTTCATCTTACTGCTGCAGTAAAAGCTGCATGTTGGAAATATAAGAAGTCTAGGGAAGATGCGCTGCTTTGGAGATGTTACAGCTCTTCAAATAACTGCCCTCATGTGTGAAGGTTAGGACTATACATTGGCATAAAACCAATCATTGAAACATTTCCAGCTTTCTGCAAGGTAAACAGTAATTTATCCAGACAGCTGTGTGCTTATAGATAGCAATATAAATACAAGCTCACTGTGTATATAAAGAAAGGGAGGAAGTCTGTGTGTGTGTGCGTGTGTGTGTGTGTGTGTGCATGTGTGTGAGCTTATATGTGTGTGCATTGTCTAGTTTTTGGAGAAGCAGATCGCTAACACAGAAAAAGCACTGGACAAGGAGCTTGTGCTTTTGCATGTGTTCTGTTTTTGACTCTCACTTGCTGGATATATAACCTTGGGTAAATGATTAAATACCCTTTTCTAAGCCTTAATTTCCTTCCATATCGACTCATCCACATTAAGGGATATTTTGTAAGTATAAAGTAATGTGTGGAAAGATTTATACAAATGAAAATTTTTTAATCATTTCTTTTCATTTCAGGATTAAAAATGGAAATAAGAATATTAAAGTTACAGAAAGCTTTGGAACCTACTCATCCAGCCTGATTTTACATTTGAGAGGAGAGACTCAGAGAAGATAAATAACTTGACCAAGGTAACAATATTCAAATATAGGTCTCATTATTTTGGGATCCAAAGCTGTTTTATTTTTTAATAGAAGCATAGTTGACATACAATATTAGTTTCTGGTGTACAACATAGTGATTTGACATATACATTATGAATTGATCACCATGATAAGTCTGGTAACCATCTGCCAGCACACAAAGTTATTGCAATATTATTAACTATACTTCCTAGGCTGTACATTTATTCCCATGACTTATTTATTTTATAACTAGAAGTTTGTATCTCTTAATCCTCTTCACCTATTTTGCCCAGCCTTTCACACCTCCTGCCCCTGGTGACAACCAGTTTGTTCTCTGTATCTATGAGTCTGTTTCTGGTTTATTTAGTTTGTTAATTTGTTTTTAAAATTCCACATATAAGTTAAATCATACAGTATTTGTCTTTTTTTAACTTATTTCACTTAGCTTAATACCCTCTAGATTTATCCATGTTGTCATAAATGGCAAGATTTCATTCTTTTTTTATGTCTGAGTAGTATTCCACTGTGTGTGTGTGTGTGTGTGTGTGTGTGTGTGTGTGTGTATCACATCTTCTTTATCCATTCATCTATCAATGGGCACTTAATTCACTTCCAAATCTTAGCTACTGTAGATAATGCTGCAGCAAACATAGGGGTCCATATATCTTTTCAAATTAGTGGTTTTGTTTTCTTCTAATAAATACCCAGAAGTAGAATTGCTGGATTATATGGTAATTCTATTTTTAGTTCTTTAAAGAACCTCCATACTGTTTTCTGTAGGGCTGCACCAATTTACATTCCACCAACAGTGGACAGGTGTTCCCTTTCCTCTGCATCCTCCCTAGCACTTGTTATTTGTTGTCTTTTTGATAATAGCCATCTGACAGCTGTGAGGTGATCTCATTGCAGTTTTGATTTACATTTCTCTGATGGTTAGTGATTTTGAGCATCTTTTCATGTGTCCGTTGACCATCTGTATGTCTTCTTTGGAAAAATGTCTATTCAGGTCCTCTGCTCATTTTTTAAAAAATTTGTTTTGGAGTATACTTGATTTACAATGTTGTGTTTGTTTCTGCTGTATACCAAAGTGAATTAGTTATACATATACATATATCCACTCTTTTTTAGATTCTTCTCCCATATAGGTCATTACAGAGTATTGAGTAAAGTCCCCTGTACTCTATGGTAGGTCTGTATCAGTTATCTATTTTATATATAGTAGTGTGTATATGTCAATTCCAATCTCCCAGTTTATCTCTCCCCTCACTTACCCGCCTTGGTAACTGTAAGTTTGTCTTCTACATCTGTGATTCTATTTCTGTTTTGTAAATAAGTCCATTTGTACCATTATTTTAGATTCCACATATAAGCAATATCATTTGATATTTGTCTTCATCTGATTTACTTCACTCAGTATGGCAATTTCTTATACATGTCAATCTTTCATATCAATAGTAGGTATATTCCTTATTTTAGTATATAATGACATTTTAAGGTAATTGTCTTATTAAAATAATAATATAATCCTTTGTGAAATAAATCAGAAGAATCTAAACTGCAGCCTAGAACACATCCATCCATTCATTAATGTAGCCAAATTCACCTGAGCTTCTACTTGGTTACATGCTTCTATGGATGCGAAGGTGAACCAGAGAGATATCCTGTCCTCAGAGAACTCATAGCTTATTGTGAGAGAGAGAACAAAAAGAACATAAGGATACATAACATAATGTAAAAAGTATTAAATACTTAAGAAAGTATTGAACTAGTTCTTGAAGCCTAGATTGGATTTGTACATATAATTGGTACCATAACAAAGGTACAGTGGCAGGAAAGCAAGTAAGTTTGGATGGAAGACAGGGTATATAAAAGCAACCAGTAGGAAATAACTGTTTTCCAGTTGCTTCCTTGTGTAACCCCCATACTTACCTTGTTTGAATTTTGCTGCCCAGTTTCATTCTTTACCATGAGAGCAGCATGGATGGTTAAATTGGCAAGTTAAGAAATTCAATATCATTTGATTATATACCCCAAAGTGCAGACAATCCTTTTAAAATTCATTAAAATATGTAATTTTAAACACAGCAGCCAATATTAACAGAGCATTTGATTGCTTTAACCAAAAAAGCAATTTTACACCCCGTGGTCAAAATAAGAAATCCTCAAAGGATAAACTGAGCTTTCAACAGCAATATGCAGTTTTAATCTTACTTTCTCTGTTAGTAGCGTGCACCTCACAATAGAGATTAAAGCGATGTGGAAAAGAAGAAGAGGTAAAAAAGTGACTATACAAGTTGCTACAGTTGAAGAAAAAAATCAAAAATGTTACAACCATGTGAATATTTTTAATCTACTTTCTATCATTATTATTTTGGATCTAGCAAGGATCTATAAGATCTCCCAACCCAGGTATAGCATAGTTTTCTTGTTTCTGGGAAAGAAGTCTATTTTGCAGGACAGTCAGTTGAAGACACATGAAGGAAAGAGAGAACTGGATACAATACTGCAGTTCTCTTTCTCATTTGGTATTTGTGCTGGAAAACTTGGAAGGCTAGATCTGTTACCTTTTGTAGTGAAGTAACATTTTTCTGCATTTTAAATAATAAAAATAACTAGCAGTTTTTTGAATTAAATAATTTTTTTTTTGCCTGGCTACATTGAAACACTAAAAACACTTGGAGAGTGAGCACCAAAATATATATCAATACACACATCACCTATGGAGATGCCAGATCTACTTGGTGCACAGGACTTGTTGAAGTAAAGAGGAAATGTACCCAGACCAACCTCTATACGAAGGGCAGACACCACTGTAAATGAGAATGTGCCCTTTAACACATAATACACTCTGACCAGGTTTGGTAAGAGAGGCACCAGAATTTGTCAATAGTAATGGTGTAGAGGCCACCATATTTAGGTACCTCTAGGTAGCTATCCATGA
Organism: Tursiops truncatus; assembly: GCF_011762595.2. Classification (NCBI taxonomy): domain Eukaryota; kingdom Metazoa; phylum Chordata; class Mammalia; order Artiodactyla; family Delphinidae; genus Tursiops; species Tursiops truncatus. The sequence goes on from NC_047037.1 coordinate 91,175,064, forward strand.
AGTGTTTTTTCTTATGACTTCATGTTTTATGAAGGTGATACAAAGATTGATTGAGAATGATCTTTAACAAACTATAAAATGGGTGTAGTGTGTTCTTATATCAGTCGTAGTTCCTCTTCACAAAGCTCCTTGAAGTGAGAGACTCTACCTTGTTGACAGTTATATTCCTAAGCCCTATCACTGCACTGTGGAACATAGTTAACCACTCAGATATTGTTGAATGACTATATGCATGACTGAGCAAATAAATGATCGGGTGAAATTAAGAAGGTATAATAATCTGTTAATAATGAAGCCATGTAATTGTTCTCTCTAGTGTCCAGTTCTCTTTGGGTCCCACATTTTAGGGTTTGTTGTCAATATGTCCAGCCCTCCCTTTTGGTCTTATTACCAAAAACAGAACATATATTTAACCTGTCTTTTAAACCTGAGAACAACAATGTAATGATACAGCTCTGTCTCTCATTCCTGTTCTTGAAGGTCTAAGAAATTCTCAGGGAAGATGCCTCTTTAACTTTCCAGTGATGCCTTCGTTTGTAGGAAGGGGTTAGTATTCTTTAGCTCTAGCAGGAGCATTTTCCCCTGCAGTCCAAGACAGCTGAGAGGACAGGGGTGCTGAGGAGAAATGCAGAAAGCAGAATGCTTTTTAGAAGAAAAAGTCTCTGTTTGGAGTCTTTACTGAAAATTAATCTACTATTTCACTACTATATACTCTACTAATCTAATGTGATCTACTACTGTGTCACGAAACTTTCTATGTGGTCAAGAATCAAGGATGTCCAGTCAAATAGTTGATAAGAATTTAATAAAAGATGACTGGCAAAGGCAAGGTTTAAGGAATAGAGCAGTACTTGGGCGAGTAGCAGTACAGAGTTGTTACCACCTAGGATGGGAGGGGCATCCCCACCTGGGTGGGTGTAAGGGAGTGTTGCCTGACAGGAACTGGGACCTGTGGTAGAGGTCATACACAGACAAAACACAGCAACCTGAAAGGGAGGGACCTGGTAAAATAAACACTCACCCTCTTCTCCTACCGACTGCTCTTCTATCAGCACCAACAAGAAGCCAAAGGGTAGGGAAGCCATTGATAAGTTCATGGGGCCAGCTTTCTATGCAGACCAGGGTATGGAAGTACACATCATAGATCTGGATGGGCAAAGGTTAGCTGCCTCATTAAACCCTACTTTCTACCAGTCTAGGTCTGCTCCCAAACTAGATCCCCTCCCAGTACTAGCTAAGAGAGATCTTCAGAGAAATGTTGCTCTTTTATAATGTGGGTAATTCCCTGATTTAAGAATATATGACCTACCAAATTCTGACTTCCAGAACTGATCAGTGAAGAGGTGATTACTCGTACTGTGAACAAATTTACACAGGACTCCCTTTACAAAGAGCTCTCTTAATGAAGTTATGAAACTGACTTATACAAATGGTTTTAGGTATAATAGTTACAAAGCGCTGATAGGTGAAATCTACTGTTCATGCATGACTCTATCACTATTACCTATTTTAGATTCCCTGCTCCCCCACAAAGTATAAAAAGTCTTCCTGCTGGGCTTCCCTGGTGGCGCGGTAGTTGAGAGTCTGCCTGCCGATGCAGGGGACACGGGTTCGTGCCCTGGTCCGGGAAGATCCCACATGCTGCGGAGCGACTGGGCCCGTGAGCCATGGCTGCTGAGCCTGCGTGTCTGGAGCCTGTGCTCCGCAATGGGAGAGGCCGCAACAGTGAGAGGCCGCGTACCGCAAAAAAAAAAAAAAAAAAAAAAAAAAAAAAAAAAAAAAGTCTTCCTGCTTACTTTGCTTTTCCTAGCACTAGTCAAGAGCCTCATTTATGGAAATAAGTATCTGACAGTCATCGTTTCTTTTTTTTCTCTTTTGTGTTGAATTATATTGAGATGACAAAGGGGGCTGTCATGACTTCAGAAATAAGAGATTTGAATACTTGTCTTCTTTAACTTCTTGATGGTTGAGTTGTAGGCTAACTCCCCATGGTCTTCTCTATAATGTTGAAAAGAAGAGTAACTAGTTTGAAAAGTGAAGGGAATATGACTAATGTAAGCCACCTCCAGTGGTTCAGTGACATCCCTTTACCAAGAAGAGAGAAAGGGAATAAAGGTCCAAGGTGAGAGAGAGATAGCATCACTCCTTATGAATTTCAACACTAGAGGTTTATAGATTTTTAATGGTAAAAACACTATTTTTTCCTGGCCCTTTGTCATGCCTCCCCTTACAGTAGTCCCATTTTGCTCTTAATAATACACATTATTTTTGGCTATTATGCAATTTCTCTTTTGTTTTCTTCAGAAAATAGGAGATTACTTCTTAAAAGAGAAGCAGACAGAAAGATGCTAAAAATGAGAGTGGGGAATAGACTAGAATTAGTCTCACTAATTACTAATTAGTCTTACTAATTACTAATAAACTAGAATTAGTACTCACAAATTCCTAATGATGCTGTAATTCCCAGGGGGAAATATTTATTTATGTAAAGACATTTGGTTAATTATTTATAGAAGTAAAACTCGGGAAAATTCCACTCCCACTGTTTTGATCTACATATACTGTCCCTAGAGGCCTTGTCTCCTGCCATATGGGTTTCCATTCTCAGAAGCAGAAAGTCCCTGTTTGCTCCTGACCTTGATAGTGCCTTTTTAAAAAATGAAATTTGTAATAGTCACAACGACACTGATTTTGTGTGTTTTTAAGGTCCATTATTTTATAGTCTGATTGCCCTTTAAAAAAAACAAACAAACTTTTTTTCCATAAATACTGGAAAGACATACATTTGGATGTCTTGATGTAGTTCAAAAGCCAGAATCAACTTATGTCCTTGCTTGACCAGCATCATCAGCTGGGGTGACACCATTCAGTACCTAAGGCTTAATGCCCTGCCACACGTGTCTGATAATGCCAGGCATAACTTCATGCTCCAGAAGAGGCCAAAGAAAGACCCAGATAATATCAAGCTTGGCAAATAGTAGGAGAAGAAGAGGGTGAAGGCAATCATTTATTTAAAACACATGAAGCTTGGATTTTTGCTTTTGCAATAAAAGAAGAGAGAGGAGGTACTAAAATGCAGCAGGTTTTTCATGGTGAAAGTATTCTAAAAATATGAAGTGTTTTATGACAACATTTCTCAGGAAATTATAGAGTTCCCCAGGCAAGAAAAGTACTTCCTGCATGAGTAGTTTCCACCTTTGTACACCCCATTTCTTTTTCTTGTGATTTTTAAATATCCATTTGAAAAATTATAATTTTATAATAGGCACTCTAATGAAAAGTATTAAGAGGAATCATCTAATGCTAATGACAGTAATAGTCAAAAGTAAAATCACTCCCACTCATTCTCACATTTTAATGCAAGGGCGTTTAGGGATCATACTGATAATTTATTATAAAAGAGCATGATTGGTAGTCATTACCTATTCAGAAGCAAATGTGAAAACATAATGGTCCAAACACTCTATTAAAAAAAGATTTAGGTTTGTAATGGAGACACACAACTTTATTGTGCCCTTCATATAACCAGTAATCCCCAGTTCAATCAGCTGAAATAATATTTTATTTAAAAGGTTTAGGCTTATATCAAAGACACACACTCTGTAGTGTCCTTCATAATACCAAAGATCCATAGTTCAGTCTGCTTAGTTAAAGAATTTTCCCTTTGGTGAAAATAACAAAACAAGTTTTCTTTTTTCTGACATCAGATAAGAAAGCCATTGCCATCCTTTAGTGCTTACATCTTTCTCCAGTGGAGGTTGCATGCAAAACTCAAACACAAGCTGGATTGTGATTAAAAATCCTTAAAGCATGTTGGACAGGGTCCTATACGGATGATGATCATTTTCATATTTTCTGTAACAACCCAAAGATTGCATAATTCTGATGGAAAGTAATAGGGAAAGCAAGCCAAAATTGTGGGCTGAATATGGCTTTTTGTCCTTTAAAACACTGCTTTCTATGTGTTGCAATTGAGCGACTGGAGATGTTAGAAGGGAAGTGAAGGATGCTTGCCAATGTTGTGAAACCGGTGGCTTACGAGAGAATAACATGAGGTGTTAGCCTCATAATAGATGACATTCTTGAAGAATTACTTATAGGTATATTGTCCAAAGCTTCACCAATCTTACCATCAGCTATGCTTCCTTCTTTTGAAACTTTACCAAAACATACTTCTAAACTCTAAAATGGTGGGCAGTTAGATGGATTTATAACTAAATTCTAAAATTTTCTGTTGAAAGACTGATTTCCTCTCTCTCAGAGAAAAGAATATGAGATTACCAGAAAGATGACAGCAATTGCCGTTAAAAGGAGTTAAGGCCCACTCTATCTGCTGATTTAGAGAGGACTTTTGTAGACAAAATGTTGCAGATGTAAAATTGGCATAGATAGTCAGGAGTAATGTGTGACCTTTGGCAAAGGAAGGGATGCAATCCAAAAACACAATATTCTGGGGCCAGTGGCAAAAGAGGAAAGAACTGGAGCAACTAGGTGAATTCAAAAGAATATTCCTGGGTTTACTGTTTTCATGCAGTAAAATTTTAGGAAATGCTGAGAGACTGAATAAAGAGGCAAATGTATATATATCAACCCTCACTAAATTGCATGAGAAAAAAGCATAAACCATTGGCTTCAGTAAACTTATTGACTTGCAGATAGAGTTTTTTCCGGAATTCTGAGTTTATGTGTAGATGGTGTGTTAATTTTTGATAATTTAGATGGTGTTTTCCTTTAATTAAGTACTTTAGTTGTGTGGCTAATAGTAGATATTCCTAAGAATACAGGGAATGGGGGTGGAGGAAATGTGCTAGTCAGCAATATCCATAAAATTAATTATCTTAGAGAGTTTAAGGGAAAAAAATGTGCACATAGGTATAGTATATGTCATAAACAGATGTTTGAATCCAAGATTTGTGGTTGTCACCACCAATGCTTTCATATTCATCATCCTCACAGACCAAGGTCCCAAGAATATAAGGCATTTAACTAGGATCACAAACATTCTAGGTGACTCCCATCAAATTTAAACTCCTGTTTTAAGATTCAAGCCTCATGCAACCTATGCTAAATTATATTTCAGGGTATGGAAAGGAATGTGCATACATCATTGTAGAAAGGTCATTTAATGATAGTTTTGATGAAGGTTATATTTTTATTTATTTTGTTGGCCTCAAAAATGATAAAATTATTATTCTTTTAAATTATTATATTATTTTACAAATTATTATTAATAAAATATTAATTATCTTAATGATAAATTTGAATTCTAGCTACAGATTCAAAAAGTATGACATATACACCTAAAAGTATTTAGGTAGAATTTAAGTCCATAACTTGTTAATATTTAACAGAGGAACCTGGTGCTTATCAGGAAGCAGAATGGATTCACTAAAGATATGACAGTCTTTTCAATAGGCATTTGGAGAATTCTTCCCTGAAGATAAGCTAGAACAACATATGCAGTTACATAGGTTCATAGCCAAATAATCTTACAAAAAATTTTTTAACAACTTATAGGTCATTTTTTAATGGGACAGAAGAAGATTCACCACTTCACACTGTTTTATTCCCATATAAATATATAGATAATATACAGTCATCTAGAATCATAAGAATCAAGATCAAAGTCAAAACAATCAAGGTAAAAATTCAAAATTCTACATTATTTTTCAAGTAAAGCAATTAAACAGCTCACTTGGAAAAAATAGTAAGCACTTAAGTTAACTGAAACTTAATATATGCCACCATGTGTAGTGAGTTGCCAAAAATACTCATGAAAATTTAATTTATACTAAGAGAAGAAGAAAGAACATACTTAGACCACTGTACTCGTCTTGGTCATATCCCATATAATATATTTATATCTGGTTACCATGTTTTAAAATGTACTGTGATAAAGCTGTAGAAAGTTTTGAGCATGGTGGCTAGACTACAAAAGGGACCTTGCCATATTATGTAAGAAGTATCTAAAGTATCCAGGATGTTAATTCTGGAACTAGAAATCCTTAGCTGGGGATGTGAACGCTATCATAAAATGTAACAAGTAAGCTCTTGTAAAAATACTAACAGAATTGCTTTATAATTGGTAATCTTAAAGCATAGACCAGTGAATAGAAGTTCAGAAGGAAATCTCATTTCAATATTAGGGAAGACATTCTTATGTTTAGTAAATACTTGAAATTGAGATTTGTTTCATTTCAAGTCCATGAGCTCCCCATCACTGGATGATCAAGTGGCATATGTCCTATAAAGAAAAGCTGACAATGTGATCTGTAAGGTCCCTTCCAAAACTAAAAGTGTGCAATAAATGCCTACATTAAGAAAAAAGAAAGATCTTAGACAGCCTAACTTTACACCGCGGGAACTAGAAAAAGAAGAACAAACATAAGCCCAAAGTTAGTAGTGGGAAGATCAGATAGGAGGTAAATGAAATAAAGACTGAAAGGTCAATAGGAAAGATCAAGAAAACTAAGAGCAGTTTTTATTTTTTGAAAAGGTAAAATAGCAAACCTTTAGCTAAACTAACCAGGAAAAAAAGAGAGAGGATTCAAATAAATAAAATTATAAATGATAGATATCACACAAAGGATTGTAAGAGACTACTATAAATAATTATATGCCAACAAACTGGACAATCTAGAAGGAATGGATAAATTCCTAGATATATACAACATATCAAAGCAGAATCTTGAAGAAAGAGAAAATGAGAATAGACCAATTGCTAGTATGGAGGTTGAATCAGTAATCAAAAACCTTCCAACAAAGAAAAGTCTCAGACCAGATGGTTTCACTGGTAAATTCTTCCAAACATTTTGGGAAGGATTTGCATTAAATATGGATCTGTATTAATTCTTCTAAAAAATAGAAGAGGTGGGAAGACATCCACATGTATATTATGAGAATGGCATTACCATGATACCAAAACCAGACAAGGAAACAAGAAAAGAAAACTACAGGCCAATACTTCTAGATGCACGTAGACACAAAACTCCTCAACAAGATATCAGCAAACGAAATTCAACAGTACATCAAAGGATCATACACCATGATCAAATGGAATTTATTCCAGGGAGGCAGGGATGGATCAACATCTGCAAATTAATCAATGTGATACACCACATTAACAAAATGAAGGATAAAGTCATATAATCATCTCAATATATGTAGAAAAAGCATTTGACAAACTTCAACACCCATTCATGATTAAAAAAGAACTCTCAACAAACTGTGTGTAGAGGGAACCTACCTAACACAAAAAAAGGCCGTACATGACAAGGCCATAGCTAAAATATTCAACAGTGTAATGCTAAAAGTTTTTCCTCTAAGGTCAGGAACAAGACAAGGATGCCTACTCTTGTAATCTTTACTCAGCATAGTACTGGAAGTCCCAGACAGAATAATTGTGGGGTGGGGGGGGAGAAAGAAAAGGCATCCAAATTCAAAAGGAAGAAGTAAAATCATCTCTATCTGCAGATGACATGAAATTATATATAGGAGGCCCTAAGGTCTCCTAAAAACTCTACCAAAAAGCTGTTAGAAATAATAAACAAATTCAGTAAAGTCGCAGGATAAAAATCAATATAAAAAAATCAGTTGTGGCATGGGGGAGAGGCTTCCTGGATGATTTAACCTGGGAGTGCCGCTCGTATGAGGCGCAGTTGGGCGCCGGTGTGCGTGTGGGCCCTTGCTCACCTGCCAGCCTCCAACTGCCCAGTGACCATGATAGCCGTCTGGCTGACAGAGTCTTGGTGCTCCGGCCGGGTGTCAGTCCTGTGCCTCTGAGGTGGGAGAGCCGAGTTCAGGACATTGGACCACCAGAAACCTCCCAGCTCCATGTAATATTTAACAGCGAAAGCTCTCCTAGAGATCTCCATCTCAACACTAAGACCCAGCTCCACTCAACAACCAGTAAGCTACAGCACTGGACACCCTATTCCAAACAACTAATAAGACAGGAACACAACCCTACCCATTAGCAGAGAGCCTGCCTAAAATCACAATAAGGTCACAGACACCCCGAAACGCACTGCCAGAAGTGGTCCTGCCCACCAGAAAGACAAGATCCAGCCTAATCCTCCAGAACACGGGCACCAGTCCCTTCCACCAGGAAGCCTAACAACACACTGAACCAACCTTAGCCACTGGGGGCAGACACCAAAAACAAGGGGAACTACGAACCTGCAGCCTGCAAAAAGGAGACCCCAAATACAGTAAGTTAAGCAAAGTGAGAAGACTGAGAAACACACAGCAGATGAAGGAGCAAGGTAAAAACCCACCAGACCAAACAAATGAAGAGGAAATAGGTAGATTACCTGAAAAAGAATTCAGAGTATGATAATAAAGATGATCCAAAATCTTGGAAATAGAATGGGGAAAATACAAGAAACATTTAACAAGGACCTAGAAGAACTAAAGAGCAAACAATGATGAACAACACAATAAATGAAATTTTAAATTCTCCAGAAGGAATCAATAGCAGAATAACTGAGGCAGAAGAACGGATAAGTGACCTGGAAGATAAAATAGTGGAAATAACTATTGCAGAGCAGAATAAAGAAAAAAGAATGAAAAGAATTGAGGACAGCCTCAGAGACCTCTGGGACAACATGAAACATACCAACATTTGAATGCTAGGGGTCCCAGAAGAACAATAGAAAAAGAAAGGGACTGAGAAAATATTTGAAGAGATTAGAGCTGAAAATTTCCCTAATATGCGAAAGGAAATAGTTAATCAAATCCAGGAAGCACAGAACATCCCATATGGGATAAATCCAAGGAGAAACACGCCAAGACACACATTAATCAAACAATCAAAAATTAACTACAAAGAAAAAATATAAAAAGCAGCAAGGGAAAAACAACAAATAACATACAAAGGAATCCCCATAAGGTTAACAGCTGATCTTTCAGCAGAAACTCTGCAAGCCTGAAGAGAGTGGCAGGACATATTTAAAGAGATGAAAGGGAAAAACCTACAACCAAGATTACTCTACCCAGCAAGGATCTCATTCAGATTCAACAGAGAAATTAAAACCTCTACAGAGAAGCAAAAGCTAAGAGAATTCAGCACCACGCAACCAGTTCTACAACAAATGCTAAAGGAACTTCTCTACGCAGGAAACACAAGAGAAGGAAAAGACAACAATTACAAACCCAAAACATTAAGAAAATGGTAATAGGAACATACATATCAATAATTACCTTAAATGTAAATGGATTAAATGCTCCAACCAAAAGACATAGACTGGCTGAATGGATACAAAAACAAGACACGTATATATGTTGTCTACAAGAGACCCACTTCAGACCTAGGGACACATACAGACTGATAGTGAGGGGACGGAAAAAGATATTCCATGCAAATGGAAATCCAAAGAAAGCTGGAGTAGCAGTTCTCATATCAGACAAATAGACTTTAAAATAAAGACTATTATAAGAGACAAAGAAGGACACTACATAATGATCAAGGGATTGATCCAAGAAGAAGATATAACAATTGTAAATATTTATGCACCCAACGTAGGAGCACCTCAATACATAAGGCAAATGCTAACAGCCATAAAAGGGGAAACTAAAAGTAACACAGTCATAGTAGGGGACTTTAACACCCCACTTTCACCAGTGGACAGATCATCCAAAATGAAAACAAATAAGGAAACACAAGCTTTAAATGACACATTCAACAAGATGGACTTAATTGATATTTATAGGACATTCCATCCAAAAACAACAGAATACATTTTCTTCTCAAGTGCTCATGGAACATTCTCCAGAATAGACCATATCTTCGGTCACAAATCAAGCCTTGGTAAATTTAAGAGAATTGAAATCATATCAAGTATATTTTCCAACCCAAATGCTATGAGACTAGAAATCAATTACAGGAAAAACTCTGTAAAAAATACAAATACATAGAGACTAAACAATACACTACTTAATAACCAAGACATCACTGAAGAAATCAAAGAGGGAATCAAAAAATACCTAGATACAAATGACAATGAAAACACAACAACCCAAAACCTATGGGATGCAGCAAAAGCAGTTCTAAGAGTGAAATTTATAGCAATAAAATCCTACCTCAAGAAACAGGAAACATCTCAAATAAACAACCTAACCTTACACCTAAAGCAATTAGAGAAAGAAGAACAAAAATCTCCAAAGTTAGCAGAAGGAAAGAAATCATAAAGATCAGATCAGAAATAAATGCAAAAGAAATGAAGGAAACAATAGCAAAGATCAATAAAACTAAAAGCTGGTTCTTTGACAAGATAAACAAAATTGATAAACCATTAGCCTATCTCATCAAGAAAAGGGAGAAGACTCAAATCAATAGAATTAGAAATGGAAAAGGATAAGTGACAACTGACACTGCAGAAATACAAAAGATCATGAGAGATTACTACAAGCAACTCTATGCCAATAAAACGGACAACCTGGAACAAATGGACACATTCTTAGAAAAACACAACCTTCCAAACCAGGAAGAAACAGAAAATACAAACAGACCAATCACAAGCAGTGAAATTGGGACTGTAATTAAAAATCTTCCAAAAAACAAAAGCCCAGGACCAGATGGCTTCACAGGCGAATTCTATCAAACATTTAGAGAAGAGCTAACACCTATCCTTCTCAAACTCTTCCAAAATGTAGCAGAGGGAGGAACACTCCCAAACTCATTCTACGAGGCCACCATCACCCTGATACCAAAACCAAAGATGTCACAAAGAAAGAACACTACAGGCCAATATCACTGATGAACATAGAGGGAAAAATCCTCAACAAAATACTAGCAAACAGAATCCAACAGCACATTAAAAGGATCATACACCATGATCAAGTGGGGTTTATCCCAGGAATGCAAGGATTCTTCAATATACACAAATCAATCAATGTGATACACCAAATTAACAAATTGAAGGATAAAAACCATATGATCATCACAATAGATGCAGAAAATGCTTTTGACAATATTCAACACCATTTATGATAAAAACCCTCCAGAAAGTAGGCATAGAGGCAACTTACCTCAACATAATAAAGGCCATACACGACAAACCCACAGCCAACATCGTTCTCAGTGGTGAAAAACTGAAACCATTTCCACTAAGATCAGGCACAGGATAAGGTTGTCCACTCTCACCACTATTATTCAACATAGTTTTGGAAGTTTTAGCCACAGCAATCAGAGAAGAAAAAGAAATAAAAGGAATCCAAATTGGAAAAGAAGTAAAGCTGTCACTGTTTGCAGATGACATGATACTATACATAGAGAATTCTCAAGATGCTACCAGAAAACTACTAGAGTTAATCAATGAATTTGGTAAAGTAGCAGGATGCAAAATTAATGCATAGAAATCTATTGCATTCCTATACACTAGTGATGAAAAATTTGAAACAAAACACTCCCATTTACCATTGCAACAAAAAGAATAAAATACCTAGGGCTAAACCTACCTAAGGAGACAAAAGATCTGTATGCAGAAAACTATAAGACACTGATGAAAGAAATCAAAGATGATACAAACAGATGGAGAGATCTACTATGTTCTTGGGTTGAAAGAATCAACATTGTGGAAATGACTATACTACCCAAAGTAATCTACAGGTTCAATGCAATCCCTATCAAACTACCAACAGCATTTTTCACAGAACTATACAAAAAATTTCACAATTTGTATCAAAACACAAAAGACCCTGAATAGCTAAAGCAATCTTGAGAAAGAAAAATGGAGCTGGAGGAATCAGGTTCCCGGACTTCAGACTATACTACAAAGCTACAGTAATCAAGACAATATGGTACTGGCACAAAAACAGAGATATAGATCAATGAAACAGGATAGAAAGCCCAGAGATAAACCCACACATACAGTCACCTTATTTTTGATAAAGGAGGCCAGAATATACAATGGAGAAAAGACAGCCTCTTCAATTATTTGTGCTGGGAAAACTGGACAGCTACATGTAAAAGAATGAAATTAGAACACTCACTAACACCATACACAAAAATAAACTCAAAATGGATTAACGATCTAAATGCAAGGCCAGACACTATCAAACTCTTAGAGGAAAACATAGGCAGAACACTCTATGACATAAATCACAGCAAGATCCTTTTGACCCACCTCCTAGAGAAATGGAAATAAAAACAAAAATAAACAAATGGGACCTAATGAAACTTAAAACTTTTACACAGCAAAGGAAATCATAAACGAGATGAAAAGACAACCCTCAGAATGGGAGAAAATATTTGCAAATGAAACAACTGACAAAGGATTAATCTTCAGAATTTACAAGCAGCTCAACATCAAAAAAACAAACAACTCAATCCAGAAACGGGCAGAAGACTTAAATACACATCTCTCCAAAGAACATATAGAGATTGCCAACAAATGCATGAAAGAATGCTCAACATCACTAATCATTAGAGAAATGCAAATCCAAACTGCAATGAGGTATCACCTCACACCAGTCAGAATGGCTATCGTGAAAAAATCTAGAAACAATAAATGCTGGAGAGGGTTTGGAGAAAAGGGAGCCCTCTTGCACTGTTGGTGGGAATGTAAATTGATATGGCCACTATGGAGAACAGTATGGAGGTTCCTTAAAAAACTAAAAATAGAACTACCATATGACCCAGCAATCCCACTACTGGGCATATACCCTGAGAAAACCATAATTCAAAAAGAGTCATGTACCACAGTTTTCACTGCAGCTCTATTTATAATATCCAGGATATGGAAGCAACGTAAGCATCCATAGACAGAGGAATGTATAAAGGAGATGTGGCACATATATACAATGGAATATTACTCAGCCATAAAAAGAAATGAAACTGAGTTATTTGTAGTGAGGTGGATGGACCTAGAGTCTGTCCTACAGAGTGAAGTAAGTCAGAAAGAGAAAAACAAATACCGTATGCTAACACATATACATGGAATCTAAAAAAAAAATGGTTATGAAGAACCTAGAGGCAGGACAGGAATAAAGACACAGATGTAGAGAATGGACTTGAGGACACAGGGAGGGGGAAGGGTAAGGTGGGACGAAGTGAGAGAGTGGCATGGACTAATATATACCACCAAATGTAAAATAGATAGCTAGTGGGAAGCAGCTGCATAGCACAGGGAGATCAGGTCAGTGCTTTGTGACCATCTAGAGAGGTGGTATCGGGAGGGTGAGACAGAGATGCAAGAGGCAGGAGATATGGGGATATATGTATATGTATAGCTGATTCACTTTGTTATAAAGCAGAAACTAACATACCGTTGTAAAGCAGTTATACTCCAATAAAGATGTTTAAAAAAAATCAGTTGTATTTCTATACACTAACAACAAACTATCAGAAAGAGAATTAAGAAAACAATCCCTTTAAAATAGCAAAAAGAATAAAATAGGATTAAATTTAACCAAAAAGGTTACAGATCTGTACACTGAAATCTATGACACTGATGAAAGAAATTCAAGAAGACACAAATAAATAGATATTCCCTGCTCATGGATTAGAAGAATAAGTATTGTAAAAGTGTCCACACTACCCAAAGCTATCTATAGATTCAATGCAACCCCTATCAATGTTCAAATGGCATTTATCACAGAAATAGAAAAATCAACCCCAAAATTTGAATGAAACCACAGAAGATCCCAAATAGCCAAAGCAATCTTGAGAAAGAAGAACAAAGCTGGAGACATTATGTTTCCTGATTTCAAACTATACTGCAAAGCAATAGTAATCACAAGAAATACGCTATTGGTGTAAAAACAGACACATAGATCAATGGAACAGAATAAAGAGCCAAGAAATAAACCCATGCATATTTGGTTAATTAATTTATCATAAAGTAGTGAAGAACATACAATGGGGAAAGGATGGTCTCTTCAATAAATGGTGTTTAGAAAACTGGACAGGTACATTCAGAAAAAAAGAAAAAGAAAAGAAATTGAACTCTATCTTACACCACTCACAAACATCAACTCAAAATGAATTAAAGATGTGAATGTAAGCCCTGAAACCATAAAACTCCTAGAATAAAACACAATGGGTAACCTCCTTGACAATGCCCTTGGAAATGATTTTTGTGGATTTTATTATAAAAGCAAAAATAAACAAGTGGGACTACATCAGTCTAAAAAGCTTCTGCAAAGCAAATGAAACCATCATCACAATGAAAAGGCTACCTATGGAATGGGAGAAAATATTTGTAAATCATAAGTCTGATAAGGCGTTAATATCCAAAATATTAAAGAACTTGTACAACTCAATAGCAACAAACCAAGAATCTGATTAAAAAGTTGACAGAGGAACTGAATAGTCGTTTTTCCAAAGAAGATACACATGGCCAACAGATAAATGAAAAGGTGTTCAACATCACTAATCATCAGGGAAATGCAAATCAAAATTACAATAAGATATCACTGTTAGAATGGGTGTCATCACAAAGACAAGAGGTAGCAAGTGTTGGCAAGGATGTGGAGAAAGGGGAACTCTTGTGCACTGTTGGTGGGAATACACGTGGGTGTAGCCACTATGGAAAACAGTGTGGGAGACCTCAAAAAAATTTTAAAAAGAACCACCCTATGGTCCAGCCATCCCACTTCTGAGTATATATGCAAAGGAAATGAAAACAAGATATCAAAAAGATATTTACACTCCCATGTTTACTGAAGCGTTATTCACAAGAGCCAAGTTATGGAGACAACCTAAATGTTCATCAATGGATGACTGGATAAAGATAATGCAGTGTACATATACAGTGGAATGTTATTCAGCCTTGAGAAAGACATCCTGCTATTGGTAATAGTGTGGATGGACCTTGAGGGCTTTATGCTAAGTGAAATAAGTCAGACAGGAAAGATAAATACTATGTGATGTTACTTCTGTGTGGAATCTAAAAAAGCCAAATTCACAGAAACAGAGACAAGAATAGTGGTTACTAGCGGCTGGTTGGTGAGGGGAATGGGGAGATGTTGATCACAGAGTATAAACCTTCAGCTATAAGATGAATAGGTTCTGGGGATCTAACGTACAGCATGGTGGTTATAGTTAACAATACTGTTTTATATTCTTGAGAGTTGGTAAGAGAGTAAATCTTAAATGTTTTCACTTCAAAAAAGGCACAAGATAACTATGTGACATGATGGAGGCATTAGCTAATGCTGTGATGGTCAACATTTTACAATATATATGTGGCTCAAGTTAACACCTTGTATACATTAAACTTACAAGGTGTTATATGTCAATTATATCTCAATAAAGCTGGGGGGAAAAGATAGATGTGTTTTTTATATGCATTTTTATTCTGACTTTTTGAATGAGGAGATTGTTCTTCTAGAGAGTCTGCTTTTCCATCGTTCCGTACCACTTAAGGGCTGTGTGTGGCAACCAGCAGGAACAGAGGATACTAATATTGATGCCAGGGAAGTCAGTCTGGGAGCAAATGATCTGAGGAGTCCCAGAGGTTTGAAGGCAAGTCTTTGAAGAGCCCCTCTGTATGGCAAGCCTCAGATCTGACGTGGCTGGTTTGCTGCACCCCTGATTAGATGAGATTCCTGCAACCTAACTCTTCCTGGTGACTTTACCCTCAGACAAAAGCCTATTTTATCTCTGTGTGGCAATAAAGATAAAACCCAGTTTAGTTTGTTTTAAAAAAATCATAACACCACAATCCTCTCTATTTCCTCATACACAAAAATCAACACAGCCTTTCTAAATGATGCATCTCTGGGCCACTTGAGATAAAACTTTTCTCTTTCCATCCAATGCTCTGGTTTTTTTGTAATAATTAAATATTGCAGGAAGAAAATGAAATTTTCAGATGAGCCAGTGATATTCCTCTCTTATGACCCCTTTGAATTTCAGTGATCCAGCAGACTATCTTGGCTAGGAAGACTTTGTATTTTAATATTTAGAGAGCATCAAAATAGAAACCAATTTATTAAAAACAAGCCCAAGAATACAGCATCTGATACTACTATTAACTTGATAGAGAGGTATTAGTACAGATAGTGGGGTATTTTTAGCCAACTGTTCTTGGGGGAAAATTTTTACCAAAATTTCAAGGTAGATACATTAAAATTCAAAACCATACCTTCCTTTGCAGGTTAGGGAGAAGAAAGCATCTAAGACTAATATTCAAATATTTGTCTCTTTTAAAAGAGCTGTTCAAAATGAAGCCCAGAAAATGACTATAGCACTGTACCTTTGGGTGATTATCATGTAGGGGAATTATTGCTGGTTTAACATTGTCAAAATGACTTCTCCAAAACAATGAAGACTGCCCTCCACACCCTCAGCCTCTTCATCTTTCAGGTGGAAGGGATGGGCTTCCAAAGAGGAGATAAGGTTGAGGAGCTTTATTAGTATAGTAGGTAGAATGGATAACCCTCCCCCCTTATCCTAGGAGACTGTAGACTGGGTTCCTTTGATATGATCTGGGGCAATGTCAACTGAGAGGGAGGCACCAGGGGCCAACCAGGTGAGACTCTGCTAATCTCTAAGAAGCTTTAGGCCTGTTGATGTATTAAATGTCCCACTTCCAAAGCTGAAAGATAAATCAAGTCACTGTGTGACAAAAAATACTTACATATACCTGATGGAAAGTTACAAAACCAATTCTAACCCTCATGGTGTTCATTTTAACTGCTTGTTTCAATTCAGTTCAGTAGATGTTGGATAATTTTCTAGTACCCGTTTTCTTCTTTTGCTTGTTTTCTTTTCTGGGACTGTGCTGTATCTTCTGAGCCTTCCCCTAAGAATTAGGATGGGTCCTCTGAACCCTCTAGCTCGTCTCCCTCTGCAGGTTTCCCAGGTACCTATTGTCTCCTTTTGCTGCTCTCCATACGCAGATACTGTCCACTTTTCTCTTCTCATTCCTTGAGCTACAGCTACTGCCACAAAGTGGGGAGATCATTTTTCCCCCTTTCAACCCTCACAGCTCTTTAGGTTTCCAAATTGCCACCTGAAGTTTCAGTTTTATAGTCTTGCTTATTAAGGAGAAAAAGAGTTCTCTAGAAATAAGTTCAAGGAGAATTAAAGGCTATAACCCAAAGCTGCATATTTTCACTATTGATTACAAGCCTAGTATGTCAGGCCAAAAACAGGCTAAAAAAATCCCTGTACCATTCCCAGCCTCAGGACGTGCTTTTACATAACTGCCTCACAGCCATTTCCTCTTTCTCTGATATCCTGAGAGGCCTGACTCTTTGTCACCAAATCTCCTTTTCTTGCTCCCTGGAAGTCAATGAGGTACTCACGCATGTAGGGCTCCAGATAACCTGCCATCATCACAGAATTGCTAAGTGGACATATTATACAACCACTGTGGCCTCCATCTCAGTTTCCAGAACTCTTCGGGAGTCATAAATATGATTACCTATAAATAGACAAACCAAGAACCAATGGAGCACTGTCTTCTCTGATTTCATGTACATTGCCTTTTGTTTGAACCATAATCCTAATATTACATACGCTTCAAACCAAAATTGACAGTCACTTTTTATTCCTGTGATATGTTTTCTCAAATACAATCCCATATTTCTGATTCTCCTTTTCATCTTTTCACTGATTTTTCTTATTTCAGATTATGTGCAAACAACAGGGGGATTTTGTTAAACTCTAAAATTATCCCGATTTCCCAGACTTAAAATCTACAAGTAAAAATAACCAACAATCTGACGTAACTTTGATAATGTGTGATGTTAAACTAATTAAACAAGGACACTATTAGACTGAGGTGGCACAAAGAAGCAAACCAAAATCTTAGCCTGTAAATGCCTCAAGATTGCAAAATTGAAACCTAAGGACAACCAATCACAAACAACCAACTAGACTTTAAGCTACAGCCAATCCACAATTTCCTTCTACTTTTTCTCTTTAAAAATCTCTCCTCCTGTTGGTGGAGCTCTCCTAACCACTTCCTATTTGGTTATGCCTGACTCTAATCGATTTTTGCCCGAGTAAACTCTTAAAATTTTTAATATGGCCCAGTTTATCTTTTAAGAGTAAAAACCAAAGTTAAATAGCTTTTATTCCACCAAAACAGTATAATCAGGCCATTAAGTACTTGTCACCCAAACCTATAACTCTCCTCACCTCAAGCTCCTTAGAAAGACCTTGTTCATCCTCTTGTCATGAAGTCAATTTATTTTAATTAAAATAAGCAGTTATTTCTGAAAATAAAATAGAAACAAAGTTCGTGTGGAAATGCACATTGATATAAATACCATGTCATATCTATAGGATGTTTAAATATCATAAAAACATATTCCAAATGATTGTTCATTACTCACTGATTCTGAGGATGAAAGTAATTTGAAATTGAACAATTGAAAGTGAAAAAAAAATCCAGTATTTTTAGTATTTAGCATAGTATTAGAACAGATAGAACTGTATATGTATTTTAAGTGTTGGCACTGGTCACGTTTCAAATTAAACAAGAATAGTTGGATGTAATTAAAGCAGACATCTGCCTTGAAGATAAAGGCTACAACCATTTAGCTGGCTAAAATGCTTCTGATTCTTGGTTCTGCCAGAGATATTCAGAATCCATAAAGAAGAACCTGGGATGTCAGGGATTCCAAAACTATTGCTGAAAGGAGGCTGAAAACACAATGTAAAGATCAGTGAGCTGTTTCTCTATTGACGCCTTTTTCTAGTAGCACTATTTCCAAGTTGGAAGCATCAGTTTTCTAAACCTCAGAAATATTTCATAAAAACTCCATTTGTTTTTCATCTAGAGCAACTATATAATTATCACTAGCACAGGATCATCTCATTTTTTAGCAAATTTTAAATGAAATCTAGTTGCATTGATATTTTTATGCCATGAATTTCTTTTTTATTTGTTATCCAGGTGTTTACTGATTTGCCAAATATTACAATTACCTTGAATATAGCAACATAATAATTTATATTTGTATTGACCTTACATTTTTTAATGTGCACAATCACTTGTATGGGCAAATAAGCATTATTACTCCCAATTTATAATTATAATTATAAATTATATTAAATTATAATTATAATTTATAATTAATAAGCTTCATTTCTTCAAGCAGTTTTAGCTTCACAGCAAATTTGAGCGGAAAGAACAGAGCAGAGAGTTTCCCTTTACCCCCTGTTCTCACACATGCACAGCCTCCCCCATTATAAAAATTCCTTAGCAAAATGGTACATTTATTACAATAAATGAACCTACATAGACACATCATTATCACCCAAAGTCTGCAGTTTTCACTAGGGTTCATTCATTCTTTGTGTTGTATGCTCTATGGGTTTTGACAAATGTATAATGACATATATCCATCATTACAGTATCAAACAGTATTTTCACTGCTCTAAAAATCCTCTATGCACAGAGGATTTTTAGGACAGTGAAACTTCTGTACAATACTACATACAGTGGAGGATACATATCATTATCCCTTTGTCCAAACTCATAGAATGTACAACACCAAGAGTGAACCCTAGTCTACTGTAGTCTCTGGGTGATTATGATGTGTCATTGTAGGTTCATCAGTGGTAACAAATGTACCACTCTGCTGGGGATGTTGATAATGCAGGAGGCTGTGCATGTGTGGGGGCAGGGAGTATATGGGAAATCTCTGAACCTTCCTGTTAATTTTTCTGTGATCCTAAAACGACTTTGAAAAATAGTTTTTTTAAAAATCCTCTATGCTTTGCCTATTCACCCCCACCCCACAACCCTTGGCAAATACTGAAATTTCTACTGTCTCCATAGCTTTGCCTTTTTCTAGAATGTTATATATTTGGAAACATACGGTATATAGCTTTTTCAGATTGACTTCTTTCACTTAGTAATATGCATTTATGTTTCCTCTGTGTCTTTTCATGGCTTCACATTTCATTCATTTTTGGTGCTAAATAATATTCCATTGTCTGGATATACCACAGTTTATCCATTCACCTACTAAAAAACATTGTGTTTGCTTCCAAGTTTTGGCACCCATGTGCAGGTTTTTGTGTGGACATATGTTTTCAACTCCTTTAGGTTGTTTGATTGCTAGATAATGGGGTAAGAGTATGTTTAGTTTTGTAAGAAACAGCCAAATTGTCTTCCAAAGCGGCTGTACCATTATGCATTCCCACCATCAATGAATGAGAGTGCCTATCTTTATATTTAAAGAGGGTTTCTTGTAGACAGCATATGGTTGGGTCTTGTTTTTTGATCCAGTCTGTCAGTTTCTACCTTTTAACTGGTAAATTTAGCCCATTGATGTTCAAAGTTATTATTGACATAGTGGATTAATATCTAACATATTTGTGTCTGTTTTCTATTTGCTGCCTTTGTTCTTTGTTCCTTTTTACTCTTTTTCTGTCTTTTGTAGTTTTAACTGAGCATTTTATATGATTCCATATTTTCTCCTTTCTTAGCATATCAGTTGTATTTCTTTTTTTACTTTTGTTAGTGATTGCCATAGATTTGCAATATATACCTACAGTCAATACAAGTCTGCTTTCAAATAACAGTATATCAATTCACAGGTATTGCAAATACCTTATAATAACAAAATATTTGTAATTCTTCCCTCCCATCCCTTGTATAATTGCTGTCATTTATTTCACTTATACATAAAAGGACGTAATCTAAGATTTGTTGCTATTATTATTTTGAACAAACTGAAATCTGTTAAATCAATTAAGAATAAGAAATATGTTAAATCAAGTAAGAATAAGAAATATTTCATCTTCACTTATTAATTCTCTAATGTTCTTCCTTTTTTATGTAAATCCAAGTTTCTGACATATATCATTTCCTTCACTCTGAAGAATTTTTTTAAAATGTTTCTTGCAAGGCAGGTCTACTGGAAACAAATTCCCTTAATTTTTATGTGTCTGAGGAAGTCTTTATTTCTCCTTCACTTTTTTTTTTTTTTTTTTTTTTCGGTACGCGGGCCTCTCACTGTTGTGGCCTCCCCCACTGCGGAGCACAGGCTCCGGACGCGCAGGCTCAGCGGCCATGGCTCACGGGCCTAGCTGCTCGGCGGCATGTGGGATCTTCCCAGACCGGGGCACGAACCCGCGTCCCCTGCATCGGCAGGCAGACTCTCAACCACTGCGCCACCAGGGAAGCCCTCTCCTTCACTTTTAATGGACAGTTTTGCAGGGTACCAAATCCTAGGTTGGTAGGGTTCTTTTCTCTCAATACTTGAAATATTTCACTTCATTCTCCTCTTGCTTGTATTATTATTTTTTTTTTTAGGAGAAGAAAGATGTAATTATTATCCATGCTCTTCTATAGGTAAGGTGGGTTTTTCCTCTGGCTTCTTTCATGATTTTTCTTTATCTTTAATTTTTTTAAGGTTATTTATTTATTTATTTAATTTTGGCTGTGTTGGGTCTTCATTGCTGAGCATGGGCTTTCTCTAGTTGCCGCAAGCAGGGGCTACTCTTCATTGTGGTGTGCGGGCTTCTCATTGTGGTGGCTTCTCTTGTTGTGGAGCATGGGCTCCAGGTGCATGGGCTTCAGTAGTCGTGATGATATGCCTATGTGTAGGGTTTTTTCTTGGTGTTATCTGCTTAGTGTTCTCTGAGATTCCTGGATGTACATTTTGGTGCCTGGCATTAATTTGGGGGAAATTCTCAGTTATTATAGCTTCAAAGACTACTTCCGTTCCTTTCTCTCTTTAGCTTCTCCTTCTGGTATTACCATTGCACATATGTTACAAATTTTGTGGTTATACCACAGTTCTTGGGCATGCTGTTCTATTGGGGATTTTGTGAGTATGTCTTTTTTCTCCTTGCTTTTCACTTTTGGAATTTTCTATTGTAATATTCTTGAGTGCAAAGATTCTTTCCTAGGCTGTTTCCTGTTTACTGATGAGCTTATTAAAGGCATTCTTCATTTCTACTACAGTGTTTTTGATCTCTAGAATTTCTGTTTGATTCTTTATTAGAATTTCCATCTCTTTGCTTACATTATTCATCTGTTCTTGTACATTAGAGTTCTTAGCATACTAATCATACTTGTTAAAAACTCCGTCTGATAACTCTGGCATTCCTGCTGACTCTGGTTCTAATGCTTGTTCAGTCTCCCAAAACTGTTTTTTGCCTTCTAGTATGCCTTATAATTTTGTGTTGAAAGGGAGACATGATGTACTGGGTAAAAAGAATGATAGTAAATAGGCCTTCAGTAATGTAGTGGTAAGGTGTAGGGGAGGGGAAGCATTCTGTAGTCCTCTGATTAAGTCTCAGTCTCCTGGTGAGCCTATGCTCCTGGATTTTAAACTTCACCAGTGATTCTCAGGTTTTCTCCCCATTAGTCAGCACAGAATGACTAGAGGAGACTGGAGTTGTGTGTTTCCCTTCCCCTATGTGGAAAGCTAGAGGGAAATAGAGTTGAGTATTTCCCTCCCAGGTAAGTTAGGCTATTATAAATCACCAGAAACTTAGGCTCTGGTAAAACAGTTTCTCCTGAAGGCAGGCCTTGTTAAGAACAGAATGTTTCTTTTTATGGCTGAGTAATATTCCATTATGTATATGTGCCACATCTTCTTTATCCATTCATCTGTTGATGGACACTTAGGTTGCTTCCATGCCCTGGCTATTGTAAATAGAGCTGCAATGAACATTTTGGTACATGACTCTTTTTGAATTATGGTTTTCTCAGGGTAGTGAAGTGGATGGACCTAGAGTCTGTCATACAAAGTGAAGAAAGTCAGAAAGAGAAAAACAAATACTGTATGCTAACATATATATGGAATCTAAAAAAAAAAAAAGGTCATGAAGAACCTAGGGGCAAGACGGGAATAAAGACACAGACCTACTAGAGAATGGACTTGAGGACACTGGGAGGGGGAAGGGTAAGTTGGGACAAAGCGAGAGAGTGGCATGGACATATATACTAACAAATGTAAAATAGATAGCTAGTGGGAAGCAGCCGCATAGCACAGGGAGATCAGCTCGGTGCTTTGTGACTGCCTGGAGGGGTGGGATAGGGAGGGTGGGAGGGAGATGCAAGAGGGAAGAGATATGGGAACATATGTATATGTATAACTGATTCACTTTGTTATAAAGCAGAAACTAACACACCATTGTAAAGCAATTATACTCCAATAAACATGTTTTAAAAAAAAAAGAACAATGTTCTTGTACCTTTCAAATTGGCTTTTTTCCCCTTTCTTCTTGCCGGAAGCTTGAGGGGATTTTTCTCTGATATTCACCTCATGGACCTGGTTGAGCTCCTGTGCTCTTCTCCAACAACGACGGGAGTCTCCCTTGAGTTTAACACTCAGCGCTGTCCGTGCTGAGCTTCCAGTAATTCATCAATTACAGTTCAGGTTTCCTTACCCTGGCACTGGTTCCCACAGTGCTTGTGGGTTTCTGCTTTGGTAAGTTGGGATTCTCTGTGTCCTCTTGTCTGATGCTCCAATTTTGGGGGCAGCAGTTACCCTGTGTGACATCACATTTCTGATGATTCAAGGATTTGTTGATTTTTCCATTTCTTCAGCTTTTTACTTGTTATTAGGATGGGGTAGTGACTTCTAAGCTCCTTACATGCTGAACTGGAAACCAGAGGTCACTATTCCCATTTTAAGATGAGAAAAATAAGAACTGTAAGAGGTAAGTCACTTCCCAAAGATCGTACAGGTATTAGAGATAGAATTGAGACCTAGACCTACTAACCCCAAGTCTGAGTTATCAACCTGTTTTATAATTGTGTAAAAGGAGGCTTGGATTCTTACTTATCTATTCTGAAAGGAAGTGACTAAATTGGATTACTGATTCAATTTCTTATATTCAGGAAAGAATGTCATTAAAAGACCATTCTATTTCTCAGAATTCATCTTATTTAAATTATAAAAACTTATATACACAAATAGGTTTATTACAGTGTGATTTACAATGGGAAAAATGTAAATAGCTGGAATGATTATGGTAAGTATGTACGTACTTGCAATAGGATATTAAGAAAAGGAGGTAACAGCAGAGTAAAATGTTTATGATACTGTATTAAGTGAAGAAAGCTGACTATAAAATTGCCCATGTAAAATAGATGGTGAAGGAAAATAGAAAAAAGTGCTAGCTGTGAGTATTGAGCTTTTTAAAAAATTGTATTCATTGTAATAAATATGTAAAAAGTAACTTTTAAAAAAATATGCGTCAATGATACTTTTATATGTCGGAAACACTGTACTAGTCTTTGGATAAAAGGACAACTTATTTCTCACAAGTTTAGTTTAAATTTTAGAGTCATAAATATCAGCTTTTGACAGAAATATATCATTATTTTACATGGAGGAGTATGCTAGTATACTGGGTCCTAGGTTGTTCCCCTTGCTATTACATGTATTTAAATGAATGGCTCTCCAGGGGCTTATTAAATGGCATTGCATGTTAGTTTAAACTAGGTATTTATGGTACAACAATGTAGAGAATAAAAGGAATGCAACACTGGGCAATTTATATAGAAAAGGATTTTCTATATAAATCCTTTTGTGGTTTTTCTATATTTAGAAAAAATATATTTTATATATTTTAAATTTTTTAAATTTATATTTTTTAAATTTAAATTTATATTTTTATATATATTTATATTTTGTGGTTTTTCTATATTTTCTATATTTTTCTATATTTCTATATTTAGATTTATATTTTCTATATAAATCCTAATGTGGTTGGGTGCAAGGCACCATCAACACAGGCTTGTATTCACGCTCATTCATTCAGCTCACAGTAAAAAATGTGTGCGCCTAAATCCAAGAGAGTAGATAAGTCTGACTTGAAATGTGTTTCTCTCTTTGGTATAATGCTTTTTTTTTCTTTTTTTTTACTTCTTTTTCAGTAATTCCTTGCAGCTCCAGCTTACACACAATGAATTGTTGGTTCCTTTATTGAAGGGGAGGGAGAGGGGAGGAACACCACTTTTTAAAGCCAATACCAAAGAAAATAACTCCTTTTGTGTAAAGAGGGATCAATAGTAGTCTCTGTGTTCTTTCTATTTCTTGTTTGTATTTTCTGTTGATGTGTACAAAACCTAGACATTTGACTTTAAGTGTTGATTAAAACTTTTTTTTACAGAAAGAATAGAAAAGAAAGAGTAATTTTAACCACCATTGCACTACTTTTAAAAATTCCATTCTGTTCTTAATTCACATACCCTGGCAAAAGAAAGAATCTTGAAGTATATCTACATGCCAAAACACTTCCTAACTTAAGTTTCATTATTTTTTTCTAGGGTAATGAATGCAATTATGAAAGAGGTCCAACTGGAATTATTTTAAAATCACAAATTTTCAACCATGATAATTATTTGCCTCTAGCCATCTCTGCCTTTAATTATTATGCGGAGATGATTGTCTCACTTTGAACAAGCGGCTGAGTAGAATGCAAGGAGGAGCATTTCCCTTCCATGTGATGGTCCTTTTCCATTCTAGGGCCCTGATTGCCTTTATACCAAACCAGGAATGGAGATGCCCAAATCCATTGGGATGTCCAGTTTTTTCAGGAATTACATGTATCAAAAGGCCATTTTCTTTTTTTTTTTTAACATCTTTATTGGGGTATAATTGCTTTACAATGGTGTGTTACTTTCTGCTTTATAACAAGGTGAATCAGTTATACATATACATGTGTTCCCATATCTCTTCCCTCTTGCATCTCCCTCCCTCCCACCCTCCCTATCCCACCCCTCCAGGCAGTCACAAAGCACTGAGCTGATATCCCTGTGCTATGCAGCTGCTTCCCACTAGCTATCTACCTTACGTTTGGTAGTGTATATATGTCCATGCCTCTCGCTTTGTCACAGCTCACCCTTCCCCCTCCCCATATCCTCAAGTCCATTCTCCAGTAGGTCTGTGTCTTTATTCCCGTCTTACCCCTAGGTTCTTCATGACATTTTTTTTCTTAAATTCCATATATATGTGTTAGCATATGGTATTTGTCTTTCTCTTTCTGACTTACTTCACTCTGTATGACAGACTCTAGGTCTATCCACCTCATTACAAATAGCTCAATTTCGTTTCTTTTTGTGGCTGAGTAATATTCCATTGTATATATGTGTCACATCTTCTTTATCCATTCATCCGATGATGGGCACTTAGGTTGTTTCCATCTCCGGGCTATTGTAAATAGAGCTGCAGTGAACATTTTGGTATATGACTCTTTTTGAATTTTGGTTTTCTCAGGGTATATGCCCAGTAGTGGGATTGCTGGGTCATATGGTAGTTCTATTTGTAGTTTTTTTAAGGAACCTCCATACTGTTCTCCACAGTGGCTGAACCAATTCACATTCCCACCAGCAGTGCAAGAGTGTTCCCTTTCCTCCACACCCTCTCCAGCATTTATTGTTTCTAGATTTTTTGATGATGGCCATTTTGACTGGTGTGAGGTGATATCTCATTGTAGTTTTGATTTGCATTTCTCTAATGATTAATGATGTTGAGCATTCCTTCATGTGCTTGTTGGCAGTATGTATATCTTCTTTGGAGAAAAGGCCATTTTCTTTTAGAAATTTATAAGCTGAATAGAAATTTAAAAACTCAAAATAATGATTGACCAAATGCCTAGGCACCCCATGGCCCAGCCAAATTGACACAGAAAATTAACCATCACAGTGGGTTAGGTCAAGAAGGTTGTCTTGAGGAAGAGAAACCTGAACACTGAAGGACAGTATGTCATAAATAGAATATTAAATTACTACTTTCTCATAAGTAAATAATACCACTAAATATGTAATATATGTGTGTCTTCAGAAATGCAGTGTTTTCTCCCATTTTTAGGGGAAATAATTGGTTCTTCATTAAGTTAGATTAAACTCCTAGAGAAGCCAGTATTAGAATTGAATTTATAAAATGAAAGTATCGCATGGAATATTTCTATTATATCAATAGAATATATACTGATTATATTTTCAGGACTGTACAGTTTACAAAATGTTCTCACCTACATTATCTTATTTTAGGCTACTCATTTATGATGAGATGTTTAATCTCATCATAAATGAGTAGCCTAAAATTAAAGACATTTACATTTTAAAAATCTTTTATTAGAGGTAAATTTTTCAACTGGACACAAAAATAGTGAGAATACAGAGCTCTTGATTTGGTATGTGTGGATGGTGTTTGGGTGCTCTTTCTAATTTATGTATATAGAGAGATCCTAATTGGCATAGCCTTTAGAAAGTCAAAGTTTTATTTGAGAGATTATAGCTAAAAAGACAAAAATTCTCAGGCAATATTTTTTAAAAAAGCATTTAGAAAACATTAAAGTGTTTATTGGTTTCAATATTTGATATAGAGAAATAAATCTATGTGCACAAAATTACCCAGTTTGGGGAGTTCCCTGGCAGTCCAATGGTTAGAACTCTGGGCTTTCACTGCCGAGGGCCTGGGTTCAATCCCTGGTCAGGGAAGTAAGATTTCACAAGCCGCATGGCACAGCTAGAAAAAAAAAAATTACCCAGTTTCTTGTACAGTACATTGCTACCCCATCCCCTCATGTCTTACGCCTTTAGCTTTCTTCACTACAGAGTTTTTGGTGCTAAAAAGTGCATTGTTCTTCAGGAACCACAATAAACCCTACTCTAATTGAAAAGAAGACAGTAATAGCTATTATCCGTACTGACCCATGAGTTATTGCTTTCCTCATTTCCCCCTTTATTCATTTCTGTTAGGAATAATCTGTACAGATGTTTTAAAAATGTATTGAGTCTGTTTTATGAGACCAGAATATGGTCTATCCTACTAAAAGTATCATTGCACTTGAAAAGAATGTGTATTTTGCAGTTGTTTGACGTAGTGATTGATTAAATATCAGTTAAATCAAGGTAGTTGATAGCACTGTTCAGTTCTTCTTTATCTATATTGATTTTTTTTTGTCTAGTTCTGGCAAATGCTGAGAGACATTAAAATCCCCAATAGTGATTGTGTAATTGTTTATTTATTATGTAAATTTTGCTTCATGTAATTTGAAGCTCTGTTTACAATTACTATGTCTTCCTGATGAATTGACCATTTTATCTTCATGAAGGATTTCTCTTTATCTCTGGTGATATTTTTGTTTTGGAATCTATTTTGTCTGACATTAATATAGCCACTCTAGCCATCTTATTCTTAATGTTTACATGGTGTATCTTTCTCATCCCTTTACTTTCAAAATGTCTGTGGTTTCATATTTAACATGTGTCTCATGGAGTCAGTATATATTTGGGTTTTGTTTTATGTTCATTCAAAAGTCTTTGTCTTTTAATTGGAGTGTTTTGGTCTTTCATGATTAATGTAATTATTGAAATGTTTAATGTAGTAGGCAGAAAAATAGTCCTCAAGGATATTCACTCCCCAACCCCTTAGAACCTGTGAATATGATACCTTGCATAGCAAAAGACTTTGAAGATGTGATTATGATTAAGGACATGGAAATCAAGAGATTATCCTTGATTATTTGGGTGGGCCCATTATAACCTCATAAATCCTTTAAAGCAGAGAATCTTTCTCAAATGTGGTCAGGGAAAGATGTAACCACAGTGGAAGAAGGTTCAGAGAGATGTGACATGGGAAGGACTTAACCTACTGTTGTTAGGTTTGAAGATGAAGGAAAGGAACCAAGAGCTGGTAGCTTCTAGTTCTGGGAACAGCCCTCTGTTTACAGCTAGGAGGAAAACAAGGACCTGAATCTTACAACCTGAAGGAACTGATTTCTACCACAAACCCAAATGATCAGAACAGATTCCCTTCTAGAGACTTCAGAAAGGAATGCAGCCTGTTGATGACTTGATTTTAGTTCACTGAACTCCATGCCCTATTTCTTTGTTTTTAATTGAAGTATATTTGATTAATAATGTTGTTTTAGTTTCAAGTGTACAGCAAAGTGATTCATTTATACATATATATATAATTTTTCAGATTCTTTTCCATTATAGGTTATAACAGGATATTGAATATAGTTCCCTGTGCTATACAATAGGTCATGTTTATCTACTTTATATATAGTGTGTACATGTTGATCCCAAACTCCTAATTTATCCCCCCCCCCTTTCTTCTTTGGTAACAGTAAGTTTGTTTTCTATGTCTATGAGTCTGTTTCTGTTTTGTAAATAAGTTCGTTTGTATCATTTTTTTAAGATTCCACATATAAGTGATATCATATATGATATTTGTCTTTCTCTAACTTACTTTATTTAGTATGATAATATCTAGATCCATCCATGTTATTGCAATAATGCAGCCGTTATTTCATATTTTATGGCTGAGTAATATTGCATTGTACGTACACATGTATATCTATATCTTTATACCACATCTTCTTTATCTGTTCAGCTGTCAGTGGCCAATTAGATTGCTTCCATGTCTTGGCTGTTGTAAGTAATGCTGCTATGAACATAAGGGTGCATGTATCCTTTTGAATTAGAGTTTTTGTTTTTTCCAGACATAATGCCCAAGAGTGCGGTGGCTGGATTATATGGTAACTCTATTTTTATTTTTTTAAGGAAACTCCATACTGTTTTCTATGTACTAGTTTACATTTTCACCAACAGTGTAGGAGGGTTCCCTTTACTCCACACCCTCTCCAGCACTTATTATTTGTAGACTTTTTGATGATGGCCATTCTGACTGGTGTGAGGTGATACCTCACTGTAGAGAGATTTGCATTTCTCTAATAATTATCAATGTGGATCATCTTTTCATGTACCTATTGGCTATGTGTATGTTTCTTTGGAGAAATGTCTATTTAGGTCTTCTGCCCATTTTTTGATTGGGTTGTTTGCTTTTTTGATATTGAGCTGTTTGCATATATTGGAAACCTTGTCGGTCATATCTTTTGCAAATATTTCCTCCCATTCTGTAGGTTGTCTTTTCATTTTATGATGGTTTCCTTTGCTCTGCAAAACCTTTTAAGTTTAATTAGGTCCCATTTGTTTATTTTTGCTTTTATTTCCATTACTCTAGGAGACAGGTCCAAAAAAATATTGCTGTGATTTATGGCAAAGAATGTTCTGCCTCTAGGAGTTTTATAGTATCTGGTCATACATTTAGTTCTTTAAGCCATTTGGGGTTTATTTTTGTATATGGTGTTAGAGAATGTTCTAATTTCATTCTTTCACATGTAGCTGTCCAGTTTTCCCAGCACCACTTATTGAAGAGACTGTATTTTCTCCATTGTATATTCTTGTCTCCTTTGTTGAAGATTAATTGACCATGGGGGTATGGGTTTATTTCTGGGTTCTTTATTCCATTGATCCATATATCTGTTTTTGTGCCAGTACCACACTGTTTTGATTACTATAGCTTTATAGTATTGTCTCAAGTCTGAGAGGGTTATGCCTCCACCTTTGTTTTTTTTTCCTCAGGATTGCTTTGGCAATTCTGGGTCTTTTGTGGTTCCATATAAATTTTAGGATTATTTGTTCTAGTTCTGTGAAAAATGTTATGTTGATAGGGATCATGTTAAATTCATAGACTGCTTTGGGTAGTATGGGCATTTTAACTGTATTAATTATTCCAATCCAAGAGCATGGGATATCTTTCCATTTCTTTGAATCATCTTCAGTTTCCTTTATCAGTGTCTTACAGTTCTCAACATGTAAGTCTTTCAGCTCCTTGATCAGGTTTATCCCTAGTTATTTTAATT
Organism: Tursiops truncatus; assembly: GCF_011762595.2. Lineage (NCBI taxonomy): Eukaryota > Metazoa > Chordata > Mammalia > Artiodactyla > Delphinidae > Tursiops > Tursiops truncatus. The sequence goes on from NC_047037.1 coordinate 91,205,650, forward strand.
TATTTTGATGCAATTTTAAAGGGATTTTTTTTTTTTTTTACTTTCTCTTTCTGACGTTTCGTTGCTAGTGTAAAGAAATGCAACAGATTTCTGTATGTTAATCTTGTATCCTGCTACCTAGCTGAATTTGTATATCAGTTCTAATAGTTATTGTGTGGAGTCTTTGGGGTTTTCTATATAGAGTGCCATGTTATCTGCATATAATGATAGTTTTACCTCTTCCCTTCCAATTTGGATACCTTTAATTTCTTTTTATTGTCTGATTGCTGTGGCTAGGACTTCCAATACTATATTGAAGAGAAGTGGTGAAAGTTGGCATCTTTGTCTTGTTCCAGATTTTAGCAGGAAGGCTTTCAGCTTTTCATTACTGAGTATAATGCTGGTCTTGGGTTTGTGATAAACAGCTTTTATTATGTTGAGGTATGTTCCCTCTATACCCACTTTGAAGTTTTTATCATGAATGGATGTTGAATTTTATCAAGTGCTTTTTCTGCATCTATTGAGATGATCATGTGGTTTTTGTCTTTTCTTTTGTTGATGTGGTGTATCACATTCATTGATTCCCATATGTTGAACCATCCTTGTGATCCTGGGATGAATCCAACTTGATCATGGTGTATGATCCTTTTTGTGTTATTGGGCTCAGTTTGCTAATATTTTATTAAGGATTTTTGCATCTATATTCATCAAAGATATTGACCTATAATTTTCTTTTTTGGTAGTGTGTTTTGTTCTGGTATCAGGGTGATGGTGGCTTCATAGAATGACTTTGGGTGTGTTCCCTACTCTTCAGTCTTTTGGAAGAGTTTGAGAAGGTTTGATATAAGTTCTTCTATGTATGTTTGGTAGAATTCCCCGGTGAAGCCTTCTGGTCCTGGACTTTTGTTTGCAGGGAATTTTTTTATTACAGATTCTATTTCACTTCTCATGATTAGTCTGTTCAAGTTATCTGTTTCTTCTTGGTTCAGTTTTGGTGGGCTGTGTGTTTGTAGAAACTTTTCCATTTCTTCCAGTTGTCCAATTTGTTGGCATATAGTTGTTCATAGTATTCCCTTATTATTTTTTTGTACATCTATGGTATCGGCTGTTATTTATCCTCTTTCATTTCTTATTTTGTTTATTTGGGTCCTCTCTTCTTTTTGGTGAACCTGGCCAGAGGTTTGTCAATTTTGTTTACCCTTTCAAAGAACCAGCTCTTGGTTTTATTGATTTCTTTTCAATTTTTTAAATCTCTATTTTATTTATTTCCTCTCTGATCTTTATTATTTCCTTCCTTCTGCTGACTTTAGGTTTTGTTTCTTTTTCTTTTCCTAATTGTTTTAGGTGGTTGGTTAGGTTGTTAATTTGAGTTTTTTCTTACTTTCTGAGGAAGGCCCATATCACTATGAACTTCCCTCTTAGGACTGCTTTTGCTGCATCCCATAGATATGTATGGTTGTGTTTTCATTGTCATTTGTCTTGAGCTATTTTTAAATTTCCTATTTGATTTCACTGTTGATCTATTGTTTTTTTAGTAGTATATCATTTAGTCTCCATGTAATTGTTTTTTTCTCTTTTTTTCCCCCTGTGGTTGATTTCTAGTTTCATGCCATTGTGGTCAGAAAAGATGCTTGAAATAATTCCTATCCTCTTAAATTTGTTGAGGCTTGTTTTGTGTTCTTGTATGGTGTCTATCCTAGAGAACATTCCATGTGCGGTTGAAAAGCATGTGTATTCTCGTTTTTTGGATGTAGTGTTCTATAGATATCAATTAAGTCTAACTGTTCTATTGTGTCATTTAGGGTCTCTGTTGCCTTATTGATTTTCTTTCTGGAAGATCTGCCCATTGGTGTCATTGGGGTGTTAAGGTCTCCTACTATTATTGTATTCCTATTGCTTTCTCTCTTTATGTCTGTTAGTATTTGTTTTATTTATTTAGGTCCTCCTCTATTGGGCGCATATATATTAACAAGTGTAATATCCACTCCTTGTATTGATCCTTTCATCATTACATAGTGTCTTTAACTTTCTTTAAGGCCTTTGATTTGAAGTCTATTTTGTCTGATATGAGTATTGCTACTCCTGCTTTCTTATTATTTCCATTTGTATTAAATATCTTTTTCCGTCCCCTCACTTTCAATCTATATGTGTCCTTCACCCTAAAGTGGGTTTCTTATAGACAGCTTATTGTAGATTCTTGTTTTATTATGCAGTCTTCCACTCTGTATCTTTTGATCAGAGCATTTAATCCATTGACATTTAAAGTAATTATTGGTAAGTATGTATTGCCATTTTAAACCTTGTTTTCCAGTTGATTTTGTATTTCTTCTTTATTCCTTTCTTCTTTTTGTTTTTTCTCTTGTGGTTTGATGGTTTTCTTTTGTAGTATGCTTAACTACCTTTCTTTTGGGTTTTTATGACTCCATTGTATGTTTTTGATTTGTGGTTACCCTGTTTTTCAAGTATGTTAACCCACCACTGTATCAACTTGCTTTAGACTGGTAGGCATATGAGCTCAAATACATTCTAAAAGATCTACATTTTCTTACTCCCCTCCCCCACATCTTGTGATTATTATATCCTATTTTACATCTTCATGTTTATCCTCTTACTATTCATTGTAGTTATAATCACTTTCACAGAATTTTTTAATTGTTTTTTAACCTATGTAGTGGTCTGTTTAAGTGAGCTTCAATCCTTTTATATATTTACCTTTCCTATTGTGATTTTCCCTTTCCTATAGATTCTTGCTGCTTCTGTATTTAGAGAAGACCTTTCAATATTTCCTTCAAGATAGGTTTTGTATTGCTGTATTCTGTTAGTTTTTGCTTGTCTGAGAAATTCTTGCTCTCTCCTTCTATTCTAAATGATAATCTTGCTGTGTATAATATCCAAGATTGTAGATCCCTTTAAGGACTTTGAATATATCTTGCCACTCCTGTCTAGCCTGAAAACTTCTGTAGAGAAATCAGGTGATAGCCTTATTGGGGGTTCCCTTGTAACTAACTCTTTGATTTTCTCTTGCTGCCTTTAGAGTCCTCTCTTTGTCTTTATGTTTTGTCATTTTAATTATGATATATCTTGGTGTAGATCTGTTTGAGTTCATCTTGTTTGGGACACTCTGTGCTTCCTGTATCTGGCTATTTCCTTCTTTAGGTTTGGGAAATTTTCAGCCATAATTTCTTCAAATACATTTTTGATCCCCTTTTCCTTTTCTTCTCCTTTTGGGATTCCTATTATGCATAGATCCAATAGATCTCATATGTTGCTTTCTTTTTTGTTTTTTCATTTGTCTTTCTGTTTGCTGTTCTGATTGGGTGATTTTTGTTATTTTATTTTCTAGATCACTTATTTGTTTTTTTGCATTATTTATTTTGCTGTTCATTGCCTTTAGCTCAGTTTTCATCTTGGCAGTTGAGTTGTCTAATTTTGATTGTGGGTAAATTATAGTTTGTGCCCACTCCTCTTCATAGTTTCTAGTTACAACAATCCACATTTCTATTGATAGCTTTTCTTAATTCCTTCAGCATTTTTATTTCTTCCTATTTGAATCAGAGTCTTGTAGACTGGAGCAGTTTGTTTCATTCTTCTTTCAGAGGACTTCTCGTTTTTTTTTTTTTTTTTTTTTTGCAGTACGCGGGCCTCTCACTGTTGTGGCCTCTCCCATTGCGGAGCACAGGCTCCGGACGCGCAGGCTCAGCGGCCATGGCTCACGGGCCCAGCCGCTCCACGGCATGTGGGATCTTCCCAGACCGGGGCACGAACCCATGTCCCCTGCATTGGCAGGCAGACTCTCAACCACTGCACCATCAGGGAAGCCCCTGTTCTTTTAATTGGGAGTAATTCCTTTGCTTTTTCATTTTTGTTATATTTCTCTGACTCTGTGAATTTAGGAGAAACAGTTATCTACTATGGTCTTGAAGTGTTGTTTTTATGTGGGAGTGCCTCTGTGTAGCCTGCTTGAGTCCAATATTTTTGGTGAGAGGGCTGTTTTTGGTATGGATGCTTGCCATGTCTTTCCTCAGGGTGTGCTGGCCCCTGTCCTTTTAACAGGGGGTGTGTTTATTGTCGTGGTAAAGAGAGCCCATACTGCATGTTGGGTAGGGCCTCCTCTTTGCTCTGTGGGTTTCACAGCCCTGTCAGGTAGGGTCTGCTCCCAGTTGTTGTAATAGAAGTCCTCAGATCTGATTCTAAGTTGTGCTGTGAAGTAGGTGGGACTGGAGCACTCCCCCTGAGAAAGGAGCCACAGTGTGTTCCTCCCTAAAGATGCCCACCCACCCATATGATACTGTGATGCCACCTGCCACCCAGTGTATGTGCCCACAAAGATCACTGTTGATGACACTGCCTTTGGCAGCTGCCTCCTCTTGGGGGCTCCAGTAATCAGCTTGGAAGTCCCTTAAGCATGCATGCATGCTCACAAAGCTTCCAGCATGCAAATCCACTGGATCTGAGTCCCCTGAGCCCACAGACCATCAGCCCAGATGGTGCTCAGAGGCAGGTGCAGTACTGGTCCCAAATTCGACTGGAGCAAGAATACATTGGAGCTGCTTCTCCATGCCTGCAGTGGGATTGCTGGTAATCAGCTGAGATTTCAGCCCTGCCTCCACATGTGCATGCCCACAAAGTTTGCAGAACCCATGGTGGCCCAGAGCCATGCTCCATTGTGAACACATTGACAATGAGGTGACTTGGTGGACCCACATCCCTCCCTTCCCCTTGTGTTGACAATGGGGCTCCTATGGCAGACTGACGCTCTGTCCTACATGTGCCCTCAGCTGCTGCCTGGCCACTCTCCAGGCCCTTTGGGCTGTCTCCATGCAGCCAAACCAAGTCTCTCCACTGAAGCCCGAGTTGCACCATCCAGTCACTGCACACACCAGCAACCATGCTCCTTGGGGTGGAAATTGTGGCAACATGTCCAAGATTGCCTGTGTTGGTCTCTTTCTACCCTGCAGTACTGCAGGCCAGCTCCCACACTCTCCTCTCCAGCCTCTAAAACTCCCTACCTGTCCCAGAAGACCTACCACTCAGTGAAAAATGTTCCCAGGGTGAGGAAAGCTTTCCTCTTTCACAGCTCCCTCCCAGAGGAGCTGTTCCTATTCCTCTTCTTCTCCTTTTTCCCTTTGTCCTGTCTGGTTACTGGGGGATCTTTCTTGTAGCTTTGGTTGTATGAGATTTTCTGCAAGCTTTCAGTAGGTATTCTCTGGGAATTGTTCCACATGTAGATGTATTTTTTATGTATTCGTGGGAGGAGGTGAGCTTCTCACCTGCCAAGTCCTTCTCCTCTGCCATCTTGGACCAGTCCCCCATGCCATATTTGTGTTGTTTTAAGCCACAAAGATTGCAGTAATTTGTTATTACTGCAATAGAAAATTAATGCAGATTTTCGTAGCTGAAAGCAGGATGCTTTTGTAATAAATATTAAAATGTGAAAATAGATTGGCTTTGGAACTGAGCATTGAGCAGAGGCTGGAGAAGTTTGAGGAGCATGATAGAAAAGGTCGAAATTCAGTGTGTTTGCTTAAGTGAAAGCAACAGAAGATAGCATTCCACAATCTTGTGTTCTTTGTCAGTGCTTATTAGTCTCATAGAATTTGCTTCAAAAAACTCAGCACAGATGTTTTCAGTATGTATCATTTTGAAAATGTATGTATCATACTGAAAATGTATGAAGAAAAAGGGGACCATCTCTTTTTGTTTTAAAATTCTGATAAATTGGGATTTGTAAACTAACATAGCTTTGAGAATAAAAACGATTTTTGTTTGTATTTAGCTGAGATTCATGTTTGATAGATAAAATACATTAAAAACTATGCTATAAAAAAAAGAGAGAAAGCCTAGACTATCTTGAAAATACTGTAAGGAGAAATATGGATTTTAAAGGTGCTGCCAGTGAAGGCTCAGAAGGAAATAAGGAACATATTATTTGAAACTGAAGAAAAAATCTTTATTATATTGTGACAGAAAACTTAGTATAACTGTGTCCTAGAGTTATGTGGAAAGCAGAATTTGTAAAAAATGAAATTGGAATTTAGCTGTGATTTCCAAGCTAAATGTTGAATGTATGGTTTGGTCTTTTCTTTCTGCCTAGAGTAAAATGTAAAAAAAAACTGAGAGAAGAACGTTAAACAAGATGGAACTATAACTTGATGATATTGGAAGTTCTCAGCCTATCTAGATTTTAGAAAATGCCAAAATTAAGAGATTCATTGTCAGAAAAAGCCAAGGTTGTAACCCACAGCCATGTGCTAATATCTCAGAAAGATCAAAAGTTCAAATATTTAATTATATCAAAGGTTCTGTGAAGACATTAAGGATGTAACTCACAAATTTCATTAAAAAAGAGAGCAACTTAGAAGCTTAAGGGTCTTGTCCCCCACCATCTCAGCAAAAGCCAAAAACAAAGAAGAGATTGTGTAGGGAAATCTGTGCACAAGCCTCTTTTCTAGTAGATTGAATCCCTGTGACATACACAGGAGACCTATAAGGTTCCTGAGAATTTTATACCAGCAGAAACACTGCCAGGTTGAACTGAAAGGGAAAGTGCAAAATGCAAGAAGTCTGTCTGATCCTGAAATTCCATAGTCAGGAAACAGACTGATAAAACTACTCAGTTATAAACATGTGCTACTTTGCCTTGAAAGGGAAGGATGGCTCTGAGGATTAGAACCTCAAATCCAGAGGGTGGGAAGCCTAGTGACAAAGAGGATTATTCCCAGGTATAGACCAAGACCAAATGGAGTTTGCCTGGTTGAATTTCTGTATTTCTTGGGACAAGTGACTTTTTTTTCTTCCCACTTCCAATATGCTTTTGGACTGGAATTCTAGAGCTATTATCCTATGCTTGTACTATCATCATATTTTGGGAGCAGATAATTCTTCTTTAACTTCAAAGGTCCAAAGAAAAAGAGGAATTGTATACTAGGGTGAATTATACACAGAGCCTCACTGATATGTAATTTAGATGATTTAGGTGATAGGATTAGGTGGTTTCGAGATGATGAGATTTAGATGAGAATTTAGACTTAGTTGATGCTGTAATGGGCTCAGAGTTTGGGGGATCTTGGGATGAGGTGAGTGTATTTTGCCTACCAAGTGAACATGAATATTTGGAGGCTAGAGGGCACTATGATAGGCAGAATAATGACCACCAAAGATGTCTATGTTCTAATCCCCAGAACCTGTGAATACGGCATTTTGCATGGTAAAGGGGACTTTGTAGATGTCATTAAGGTTAAGGACCTTGAAATCAGAAAATTATCCTGGATTATCTGGCTGGCTTAATCTAATCACATTTGTCCTAAAAAGTGAGAAACTTTCTCAGCTAGAGTGAGAAAGGTGATTGTAAAAGAAGGAAGAGAATAATTTTCTCTTTTGTTTTTTTCGCTTTATATTTTTTACTCCTAAAAATATTTGAATAATTTTTTTAAATTCCATGTTAATTTTCTTGTTTGTTTTTTAGTTACACTTCTTTCCTTTTTTTTTTTTCGGTTGCTCCAGGTCTTAAAATATACATCCTTAACTTTTCTGAGTCCATGCTTAGTACTACAATGTACTATTTTATGTAAAATATGAAAATCTAACAACTGTGTAGGGCCATGTCCTCCCTGTCCCTTATTTTATAATTGTTATATGCAGTACATCTACACACATTACAAACTCTGTAATGTTATGTTTTCAAACAGGTATATAGTTTATAAAGAAATAGAAGAAAATGACAAAAAGAAACATAAGAATAGACTTTTGCATTTACCCAGATATGTACCATTTCCAATGTTCATCATTCTTTTCTGAATTTCAAGTTTTCCATCCAGTCTTTTTGCTTTTCTTGAATAGCTTCCTCTTTCTTTACTAGTCCTTCTAGTACAGATCTACTGCTTCTAGTTTTTTTTTTAATCTGAAAATGCTTTTATTTCATCTTCATTTTAAAATGATAATTTGGATATAGAATTCTTCATTGACTGTTTTGTTTCTTTCAGCATTTTAAAGTTGTTGATCTGATCTCTTGTTCTGGTCTCCATGGTTTCTGATTCAGAAAATTTATTTCTTGCCCTTATGCAATTTTTGTCTTGCTACTTGTTGGATTTTCTCTTTATCTTTGGCTCTCAGCAGTTTGCTGTGTAAGTAATATATGTCTTAGCTGAGCTTCTTTGTGTTTATCCTGTTTGGTTTTCCTCTAGCATCTTGTAGCTTCAAATTTTGTTTTTTTTAATCAAATTTGGAAATTTTTAATCATTATTTCCTCAAATATTCTTCTCCCTCTTCTTTTTTTCTCTCCTTCTGGAACCAAATTAATGTATTTGATCATCAAAGGTCAGCAAACTTTATCTGTAAAGAGCCAGACAATACATAACATAGACTTTGCTGGCCATATATGATCTCTGTTACATATTTTTCTATTTCTTTTTAAAAATGTTTAATTGTGATAAAATACACATAAAATTGACCATCTTAACCATTTTAATATGTACACTTCAGTGGTATTAAGTACATTACATTGCTGTGCAACCATCACCACCATTTAACTCCAGAAATCTCTTTATCTTGAAAAACTGGAACTCTGTACCCATTAAACAATAACCATCCACCCCACCCTCTCCCTAGCAACCACCATTCTACTCTTTGTCTCTATAAATTTCACTATTCTAGGCACATCATATAAATGAAATAATATAGTGTTTGTCTTTTCTTTTAGTATGATGTCCTCAGGCTTCATCCATGTTGTAGTATGTGTCAGAATTTCCTTCCTTTCTAAGACTGAATAATATTTCATTGTATGCATGTTTTGAATTTTGTTTATCCATTCATTCCTTGATGGATTCTTGGGTTGCTTCCACCTTTTGGCTATTGTGAATAATGCTGCTAGGAACATGAGTGTTCATGAGTGTTTTTTCTTTTTTAAAAAATAATACTTTAAAAATGTAAAAACCGGGCTTCCCTGGTGGCGCAGTGGTTGAGAGTCTGCCTGCCGATGCAGGGGACACGGGTTCGTGCCCCGGTCCGGGAGGATCCCACATGCTGCGGAGCGGCTGGGCCCGTGAGCCATGGCCGCTGAGCCTGCACGTCCGGAGCCTGTGCTCCACAAAGGGAGAGGCCACAACGGTGAGAGAGGCCCGCGTACCGCAAAAAAAAAAAAAAAAAGTAAAAACCATTCTTAGCTTGCAGGTTGATTTGGCCCATGGGCCATAGTTTGCTGACTTCTGAAACAGGTTTTTAAGACTCTATTCACTTTTTTTCAATCTTTGTTCTATTTTTTACCTTGGATGATTTCTATTTCTATTTTTTTCAAGTTCATTTACTTTTTCATGCAGCATGTTCATTTGGCTATTATGTCCATCCAGAGATTTTTTTTTAATTTAATAAAACATATTTTTACTTCTAAAATTTCCATTTCAGGTATTTTCATTCATTGTTAACATATTTAGCTTTTACTTTATTGATCATAGTTATAATAGCCATAGACTGTTACTTCATTTTTATTAAGAAAACAACAAATAATAAAATGTAATCTCAGGTGAAAAATCAAAGAACACCCACTAGTAAAGGAAACAGAAAAAAGATGTTATCTGTGGCTCATTAAACTCAGCATCATTTTTCTTAAGCACATTGTCAAAAATGAAGGGTCCACTGAAATAGAATATGATATCTTCTTAATTTCACCTTGAAATTTTCTCATCGATTTCCCTCTGGCCTCCACAAAATATATAGTCATGGATATTAACTATTTGTCTTTGCCCCAGGCTTCCAGAAAATAAAGTCTGAGAAAGGGATTAAAATATTTATACTTTATCAGTAGGTGAAAGTCCAGGGCATTGAAGATGAAGAAATTGAGAGAGATGAGGCAAGGAAAGGTGGACCTGATGTAATGAGAAGTAGTGCTAAGAAGTACGCTTTATAAAGAGATGAGGTAGGTCATCAAGCAGGTGTTTTACTCAGTGTGTGAGGCTTCTCTGGAAAGTTTGCAAGGGGAAAACATACACTGCAGCAGTCTGAAAGGGAGAGATGAAGAGATACTTATGTGCCCTGCTCTCTTTCATCTCCCTTTCCCATTGGTCAGAGTTCATATCAGGAGATGCTGACCCCCACAGTTCCAAGCTGTGTTATCAAACAGAGTAACAATCCATCCAAGTCTGAAGGTGAAGGTGGTAGGGTATAGAGAGATCTAAATGTATACAGTCTGTGAAGTATGCAGGCCCTAGGGTTCAACTTGGACTCCAGCCAGATTGGGGAACTCAGCAAGGGCACCAGCAAAAGAGACAGAAGTGTGCATTAATATTAGAGTGAGAACAATTGAGATTGTAATTCAGGTAGTTAAATCTTCAAGAGTGGACGATGGCTATAATAAGGAGGAATGACATTGCTTGATATCATAACCTTCAAAGATTCTGGGGATTTTTAGGAAAAATGGGCAGAGAGGGGAGAAGATTCTGGAAAGGGCATGAAGAAGAAGAAAGAAAAAAAATAGGAGAGGAAACAAGCATGACGTGAAGGAGTCAAAGGGAAAGCAGGGTTGCCAGGGGTGAGACATATTATGTGTTAAGATAAATAAGGGAATGAAGACTTCAGAAGGGGCAGAACATAAAGGGTAAATTGATGATGACTGACTCAAGTTTTAGGGAACCAAATAGAAGGGTTTGTTGGGTCAGTAGGGTATAAGACTGGGTTAGAGTGGGAGATGTACAGAGCTTCCTGGGAAAGCATGTTTAGACACCACATAGGGAGGATCTGGGAGTGAGAAACTGGATGGGTCTTCCAGTCCCATGCAGAGCCTTCCTCAGCCTTGTTCATAGCCTGGCCTGTGTGGGCAGGCAGACAAGTGCTAGCACTGAAAGAACAAGGGTCTCCAAGCTCACACTCTTCCCAACACAATGCTCTTCAGATAGCATTACTGAGGCATCAGAGGGGCAATGTTACCAGGAGACTTTGGAAGGACAATGGGGTAGATGAGGATACACGAAATGTTCATGTTTCTCACCATCAACATTATCATTTGCGTGTGTCATAGTTGAAAACTATTTACCACTGGCTTAGTCCTACTATAAATGTCTTCAGGCTGATCATCTAAATTGTGTGGCAAAGAGGCAGGGAGGGATAAACTGGGAGACTGGGATTGACATATACACACTACTATATATAAAACAGATAACTAATGAGAACCTGCTGTATAGCACAAGGAACTCTGCTCAATTCTCTGTAATGCCTATATGGGAAAAGAATCTTAAAAAAAAAAGAGTGGCTATATATGTATATGTATAACAGATTCACTTTGTTGTACAACTGAAACTAACACAACATTATAAATCAACTATACTCCAATAAAAATCTTAAAATAAAGGAAAGTACCGAACATGATTTTAAAAATAAATAAATAAATAGTGTGGCAAAGGACTCTGCTTAACTAGTCACCCTTGTATGAATGAGAGTTGGCAGTTATAGACTTTATCTTTGTTTGGGGGCAGGGAGTGGAACTAATACAGAAATCTCCAAATGGTGTTATTCTAGGAGCAGAGTTTTTAAATAGAAAGAAAGATATGTTTGTTCTTCTGGAGTACTGTTTTTAAAATAACTCCATTGCTTTTGACATTTCTTACATTACCATAAACAGACAAAAAATGGCAAAAATCTTGTGCATTCATTAGAATGTCTCTGAATATCGTATCAAAATTTGGCACACCAAAATATTTAGATCAAATCTAGTTACTGGAAACTATTCTAAGATTTGCTACTTTTTGACTTTTTAAAAGAATGCTTACAAAGTAAAAATGCATTATTTAGAGAAAGTCATTATCTAATACGTAGGGTGTTATTATTACATAAGTCTTGAATGTTTCCATTTGTGCTCATCAAAATGCATAGGAACATGAGTTACTGCAGTCCTCAAAAAAACTGCTAAGAGCTTGCAACATGTATAGATATTAATACTCTTTACAGACCTGGGAGAAAATTATTTTTAGCCCACATAACCTTACATCCATTCCTAGGTGCATTAAGACTCTTTTTAGAACTGAATACAAATTATTTTCAGCATAAGTATCTTTATATCTCTTCCTAAATGTGTGGCTATTTTCTTCATTCTGTGTGCAACACTCAGGTTCTATTTAGGCCACCAACATGCCTATTGTCTGAGAATTTAAAAAAAAGAAACATAAAATCAAATTGCCATTGTGCTACCATTTTGCCTTGTTAATATAAAATTTCAGATCATAGGCCTGAAAGGAAATATTCCTACATAGCATCCAAATTTTTAAAAAAAAAAATTATTGGAGTATAGTTGATTTACAATGTTGTGTTAGTTTCAGGTATACAGCAAAGTGATTCAGTTATATATATACATATATCCACTCCTTTTTAGATTGTTTTCCCATATAGGCCATTATGGAGTATTGAGTAGAGTCTCCTATACTCTGCTATATTATACAGCTATAGTAGAGTGTATAGTGCTGTACGGTATAGTGCTACTACTGTATAGTACTACTGTATAGTGCGATACAGTAGGTCTTTGTTAGTTATCTATTTTATATATAGTAGTGTGTATATGTCAATGCCATTCTCCCAGTTTATCCCTCCCCCACTTAACCCCTGGTAACCATAAGTTTGTTTTCTGCATCTGCAACTCTGTTTCTGTTTTGTAGATAAGTTCATTTGTAGCCCTTTTTAGATTCCACATATAAGTGATATCATATGATATTTGTCTTTCTATGTCTGACTTCACTCAGTATGACAATCTCTAAGTCCATCCATGTTGCTGCAATGGCATTATTTTCTTTTTTGTGGCTGAGTAGTATTCCATTGTATATATGTACCACATCTTCTTTATCCATTCCTCTGTTGATGGACATTTAGGTTGCTTCCATGTCCTGGCCATTGTAAATAGTGTTGCAATGAACATTGAGGTGTGTGTATCTTTTCGAATTATGCATGTTTTCTCTGGGTATATGCCCAGGATTGGGATTGCTGGATCATATGGTAGCTCTTTTTTTAGTTTTTTAAGGAAGCTCCATACTGTTCTCCATAGTGGCTGTACCAATTTACATTCCCACCAACGGTGTAGGAGGGTTCCCTTTTCTCCACACCCTCTCCAGCATTTATTGTTTGTAGATTTTTTGATGATGGCCATTCTGACCAGTGTGAGGTGATACCTCATTGTAGTTTTGATTTGCAATTCTCTAATAATTAGTGGTGTTGAGCATCTTTTCATGTGCTTTTTAGCCATCTGTATGTCTTCTTTGGAGAAATGTCTATTTAGATCTTCCACCCATTTTTTGATTGGCTTGTTTTTTTGATATTGAGCTGCATAAGCTGTTTGTGTATTTTGGAGATTAATCCCTTGTCGGTTGCATCATTTGCAAATACTTTCTCCCATTCTGAGGGTTGTGTTTTCTTTTCGTTGATGGTTTCCTTTGCTGTGCAAAAGCTTTTAAAACTCTTAGAGGAAAACATAGGCAGAACACTCTTTGACGTAAATCGCAGCAAGATCTTTTTCAATCCACCTGGGCTACCTGAGGTTGAGCCTATATGTTCTAAACTTTAGGTTTTTCTAACAAATTTAAAGTAATTTAGCATCTCTTTCCTCCTCTCAAACAAGACCTCATATATTATTTCTATCTAGAGTTTTAGTTTCTTCTTTTTAAAAAGAAACAATAAAAAGTCAACAAAAATTACTTATTTTTAATCAAATGTACAAACACATATTATCTTTTTTCCCCTCACGATTGCTTTTTGCATCCCACTCCTTCCATCCAGGTACACTTTTCTGTTTGCTAAAGTAAATGCTTCAGACTTTCTTCAGCCAAAGTGTATGGGTGAAAAATTCCATTAGTTGCTTATGTGTTAAAAATGTTTTCCTAGCGTCCTTACTCTTGAGTGATGGTTTAGGGTGCACATAATATTGGGTTGGCCAAAAAGTTCGTTCAGTTTTAAATAAAAATAAAAGACACATTTTTCCGTTACACCAAGAACTTTACTGAACAACGTATTCATTAACAGAACAAACTTTTCGGCCAACCCAGTAGTAAGTTTGGTGTCTTTTTCTCCAGCACTTTGAAGCTATTGCTTCATTGTCTTCTGGGCCCTATTGCCTCTCAAAACAATGTCTGCTCTCACTCTAATTATCAGATAATTTGCTTTTCTCCCAGGGAAGTGTTAAGATTTTTCTCTTTAGCCGCGATATTTTACAGGTTCACTATGATTGTCAAGGTACAGATTGTTCACTTTTATCTTTAACTGTCTGCATTTTCTAAGTGAGGATTTGGTACTTCTGTCTGGAGATTTCTAAGCTATTATCTCTTTAAATATTGTTATTTTCTCTTACGAAAATTTTATGGGAAAAAAATTTTAAGTTGAACCACTCTCCAAGTCTGTTGTAACGTTGACATCATAGTTTCCCTTCCCTTATCTTTCTTTTACATGCTCTAGGTCACATCCTCAGTGCTCTTTATTAATATTCTCTTCAGCTCTTCCAACCTGATTGTTCATCCAGTTTACTCAGGTTTTTTGGCTATTGTTACATAATTTCAAAGGCTACATTTTTCATTTCTAAGATTTTTCCTCAGTACTTTTTTATAGCCACATGTTTTTTATGCTTAACCCTCTTTTCAGTATTACAATCATTTGTTCTTTCCTTCATTCATGCATTTCAAGACCTTAAATATATTTAAGTTCTTAAATGTACATACTTAAGTCTTTTTTGAATTACTAAACATGTTACCAGATTAACGTTTGTTTGATGGCTATCTTTCATGATTAATTTTTTTCTCTTTGTATGCTTTGAAATTTTAGTGTGCTTTCTTCAATATGCATTTCCTGATTTCCTTCTTTCTTTGGTTTTGTTTAATCTCATCTTTCTCACCTTGCCATGTGTGACCGTTTTACAGTTGTCTCTACCTGCCTTGCCCTTTTATTGGCAACCATAATGCAAGGATATTATGGATACATTACTAACTTAGTTGGGTCTTGGCCCAGCTTTGGTGAAGCAACTATTTATGCTTCCTCCTAACCCTCTAGGCAAAAACTTGATGTTTGCCTCTGACCATGGATGCCCTGGCCTAACTTTCTATTTCACTCACTGAAACCAGCTGTGTTCTCCTACCCATTTTGACCCTCAGGAGATAAATCCATGGCCACTTCTGCTCGTTTCTCATCCTGGAACTCAGTAGGCCTGTGAATTAAACCACACTTACTGTTTTGTGTTTTTATTTTGTTTCTGGTCTTCAGAGATGTGTATCTTACTTTTGGTTGTAGCCATGTTTTTAAAAACTATATGTGATATATCATCTATCTTTGTTGTGGTTTTTGGAGGAGGAGCAGGGGAAATATTTTACATAAACTGCCAGTGTCAACTTGACAGCAGGCTCATTGCAAGTGACTTTATATGAGCAAAGGCCATAAGAAGCAGTTACAAATCTAACTACAAGCTTTTCATGAAAGTAGTAAAGCATCAGTCCATCTGTCACAGTTGCAGTTCTGGGTACCACTTATTTAATTGGGGAGGATCACTTATGCAACATGATTTCAGAGTATTGATTAGTTTCTTTAACCCACTTGCATCTTGATGTCTAAAATTTTGGGAAGTGTTTCAAGCATATGACATAATATTACAATTAGTCTTTTCCCCTGGTAAAATATACATCTCCTTGTGCTAGATATGAATTTAAGCCTTTCAGGTCATTTATGTCCTACCGCCTTATTGTGAATCAGTTTGTCAAATTCTTTCCTGAGATCAAGTTTTGACTAGAAGGACAGAAAAAATATGAGGACACTCGACGTCTAGAGTGTAGATCTGAGTGATAAACTGTGTTGTTTTTGAAAGAACGCCGGTCTTGGAGTCTGTAAGTAGGAAGTCCTGTCGCTGATAGCTGTGTCATCTTGAAGAAATTTTTACATTTTATGAAGTTCAGTTTCCTTCGTCTTAAAATGGAATCTTTATGAAGATTACATGAAATGATATATGTAGTAGCACTGGGTACATAGTAGGTACTCAATAAAGTTAGTTGAAAGATAGTAATAAACAGAAAAGTGAAACCTGAAGCTCCAAAGAGGTTTCCAAAGTCATCTGCATAGTTTTGTCTTTGTCAGTCACAAATTCTAAGAAGCTAATTTGCATAAATAATTTAGGTCCTATCTGCAAAATTGCACATCTGGTTATTAATTTTAGGGATGTACTTTAGGTGTGAATAGAAAGAGGAAATGAGTACAATTGGCATTGTGTTGCTTTTTGGTCACCTTAACACACCCTAGGAAAGTGACGTCCATGTACCAGCAGTGTTTGGTCAGGGATGACTTCTGTGAGGTAAAACAGCTTCACAAAGCAATTCAAATGCTTAATGCACCACTCTCCCCTTTAATACATATTCAAGGCATTTAATGAATACAGTCTGTGTCTTCATAGAATATTCAGTCTCTCTTCCTTTTACTTTTAGTTCAACAAATGTCTTCAGTTCAGTTTCTAGCCCCGGGACTTCCCTGGTGGTGCAGTGGTTAAGAATCTGCCTGCCAATGCAGGGGACACAGGTTCGATCCCTGGTCTGGGAAGATCCCACATGCTGAGGAGCAACTAAGCCCATGAGCCACAGCTACTGAGCCTGCGTACCACAACTACTGAAGCCCGCGCACCTAGAGCTCGTGCTCCACAACAAGAGAAGCCATTGCAATGAGAAGCCTGCGCACCACGACGAAGAGTAGCCCCTGCTCGCCGCAACTAGAGAAAGCCTGCACGCAGCAATGAAGACCCAACGCAGCCAAAAATAAATAAATAGGCCATTAAAAAAGAATCCTAGCCCCTATAGTAGGCACAAATAATGTAAATATGAGAATGACATGCCAGAAAAAAGAATCTTCTTAATAAACAAAAACACTTTCTCCTTAATGAAAAAATAGACTTCTTGCATTATTTTGACTAAGGGGTCACATCAGATCTCAAGTCTGTTGTGGACTCAAGTCCACAACCCTTTAGCTCCAGGCAGCTGCTATTCAGCTAAAAATAATGAGTATTAAAAGGATTGCATATTACTTGCCAACATGAAAAGAGAGGATAACCCAAGTGGGCAGATTGGCAAGCATGGTGGATGAAGACCTGTCACCAGCTAATGGCCTGAATTTTACTCTAACTGTTTAGACTAGATGATGACCCTCCCAGCTGCATCAAAAAGAAGCACTGCAGGCAGCCTTGATACCTAACGTGCAGTCAACTATGCCTAAACGTCTGTTCTTACTCAGAATAAGTTTGTTGCTGTAATTCGTATGCACTGTTTCTCTTAGTGGATGTTACCATGCGTAAGGGGTTTTTAGCAATGTCAATTAACTTTGAGGGGGCGAAAATGAATTGGTCAACCAGTTGTCCTTTTGCTAAGGTTCAATGTATAAATCTTAGACATATTTAAGGAGAACAGTGATAAAGTCAGATTGTATTCATTAAATGCCTTGAATATGTATTAAAGGGGAGAGTGGTGCATTAAGCATTTGAATTGCTTTGTGAAGCTGTTTTACCTCACAGAAGTCGTCCCTGACCAAACACTGCTGGTACATGGACGTCACTTTCCTAGGGTGTGTTAAGGTGACCAAAAAGCAACACAATGCCAATTGTACTCATTTCCTCTTTCTATTCATGCCCATGCAGCCAGGGGCATCCTGTCTCTGAAGCAAAAGGGAATTCTGTAACAGACTCTTCTCATCTAGGAAAGGAAGTCCTAAGTTAAAATAAAAAGAACTGTGTAAAGGCAACTATAGTATTCTACACTAGAAATAACGAAGTATTGTCTGGGTTCTAAAGAATTATTTCCTCTCCAAGCCATGTGTAGAATTTCTTCCATGATCAGACTTATTTTAAGACTTTCCAGCTATAAATTAGAGTAAAACTTAATAGGGAATGGACTGGAAAAATTAGAATATGAGGAGACTGCGGTGGTTTTCCAAACTGTAAATCCCTGTGTGCTAAAGTATTTGATTGTAGTTTGAGGCCTGGGATAGAAGAACCTGTGGTTTACACTGGTAGACCAGTCTCATCCAAATGCTGGGGCTACTGCCCAATATCTTCTAGAAAAGTAGGCAGCCTCAAAGGCCACTTTCAAAAGTACCCTCAGTACAGGATCTGCTTTCTGACCAGTCTTGCCATTTCCTTTAGTAATTGATAATTGAGATTCAATCATCTTGATCATTCTGGTTTCTTACCTTACCTGGCTGGCTATAAAAGCTCATGTTTTATAATACATAAGTTTATTGAAATCAACTGGACTCTGGACAAAACCATACTACAAGTGCTACTAGATATGTAGATGTTTACCAAGGTAAGTAGATATTTGAATATGGATGTGTGAGTGGTGGTAAATTTTTAGCCATCATCTACGCTGTGTGTTCTATGTGTAAGACACCGTGCTATTAGTTTATCTACAATCTTCAGATTGTTGCTTAAGTTCACACAGCAAGAAAGTGGCTGAGCTAGGCCAACTGTTACTACAAAAAAGAAGATTGAGAAGAAAACTGGATTCGATAAAGTGTGAAGCACAAATCAGGGCAAAAGAACAAAAACAACAGGAAAGAAAGAAAACCAGAAAAATTACGTAAGGAATAAAATGATGTAAATTAGTATCAAGGAGATAGCCTATTTCAAAAGAATTCTTAATCCAAGGAAGTCACCAGACTCCCTTCCCTCTGGTTCCTCCTTTTGACTTATGTCCCCAACTTCCTCTGTCCTACCCAATATTTTAGGGACTGATCAGAAATCCCTTGACTCTCCAAAACGTTTTTGGTCAGAATTCAGCTTTCCCTCCTCTGTTCTCATGTTGCACTTGTGGCTTGCTTGTGACACAGTGATTCGTGTATGCTTTTCTTTCTCCAACTAAATGGAAGTGAAAGGGTCCAGAATATGCCACTATGGCAAAAAAAATTATTATTTTTTTGTTTTGTTTTGTTTTGTTTCTAGTACGCAAGCGTCTCACTGTTGTGGCCTCTCCCGTTGGGGATCACAGGCTGCGGACGCGCAGGCCTAGCAGCCATGGCTCACGGGCCCAGCCGCTCCGCGGCATGTGGGATCTTCCCGGACTGGGGCATGAACCCGTGTCCCCTGCATCGGCAGGCAGACTCTCAACCACTGCACCACCAGGGAAGCCAAAAAAAAAAAATTATTTTGAGCACAAAAATTATTTTGAGTTCCTCAAATTTCTTATCAATCTAAAGGTAGAGCCTCCCAAAAGAACTCAATGGGGACAGATCTCCTGCTTGGGAGCTACCAAGAAACTTGACTCATCGCTGGAGATGAGAAGTCCCCACATCACACCTAAAAAAACATTGTCACAAAATTATAGCTCCCATCTATTCTCCTGAGGGCCCATTTATCTTTCCTTAAAGTCATTTATTTTCCCATATGTATTTTTCTCCCTCTCCTCTTCTGTTAAGATTCATGCCCAAATTCTAAATACCTCCTCGAGTCACATTTTTCTGTGAACTCTCATTTGTCTTTTCTCTTGCTAATCTGTCTTTTGTCAGTTTAATTTCCAAGCACTTAAGACGTGAACATAAGAGGATAGAAGAAATGATTTTCCTCCCTGACAGAAGGCAATGAGGCTCAGTCATCTCTGTTGCCCCTTAGTGCCAAGGTCATGGTAGATACCCAATACAGTTTTGCTGAAGTGAAATCAACTTAAATGAACTGAATTGAAATATAAACTAAATTAGTGACCAAGTGTTCAGAAGCATATGAGAAGAAAAGATGCAACCTGTAGTTAAGAGAGAAGTGAACCAAATGATTAAAAAACAAAGACTTTATACCAGACTTATGAGAGCTTCATAAGGGCTGAGGCTGAAGTGAACATGAATTAAAAAGAGTTATAGCATAATAAATCAAGAGTCTAATTTATAGGTTAACATTTGCCAAACGAGAGTAAAATTTGGACTGGCCTTGTTGTCATTCTGTATTTGTATATTCTTTGTATTTTTTATGTTCGTGCAGTGTGGTAGTTTTATATGGTGACCAACTAGGTAAGGCTACTTTGCTGAGAGGATGGTGGGCTAGGATCCCAGAGTCACAGTCTTTTGAGGAGAAATCATTAATATACTAGGAAAAATCAGAAATTTATCACTGAGAAAATCATAATGGACTCAGCAGGGGAGTCTTCAGTCAGGGAGCTTTTTTTTCTCATTGTTCAGGCTTGGATTCTAATGTTGATTTTGTTAACTCTTTGAAAACAGTTTCAGATCTTGACCACAAACTCTTGATTTACTGCAATATGAGTTTTACCCTTCCCTGTACTTCCTGGGTCTGATGCCTAAAGATTAAAAGTTCTAAAGACCATCCACACTGAGCTTAACTCAGATGTGGAACCATCCCCAAGGCTCAGGGAAGATATCTGGAGAGGTTTCCAGGATGAGAGACAGCTACAGAACAAACCCGGATAAAATGCCGCTCAGGTCTGCGTTCGTCACAGGAGGTCTGAGCCGAAAGATATTAAAAGTGTGAAAGCCGTTTGATCTGGTGCTTATGTACCTTTCATCGCTACAGATGTTAATCTTGCTAATTTCATCACAGCATCTAGCACTTTTTATGGTGAGATGATAAAGAGCACACATAATGGGAGAAAAAATGCTTCTTCCCCCAGTGGAGCAAGCTAATGACAGTGAGCAGCATATTGATTCTAACGGGAATGGAACATGGTGTTTGGGACAAATCCACTTCGAAATAGCAGACAAGCAAATGATTTTAACTATGTCAACAAAATATGCTCCTGCTTTCTCTTGTACATTTCTCCTCTTTGCATCCCTGGGGTTGCTCCAGGAGAACCCCATGGCTAGAAAGGCCTGCCCTCCATCTCACCCAGCCAGATGGATTCAAGTCTCACACCCTCCATCCTCCTCTGTCTTCCTCCACGAGGCCATTCTTGGTCCTTTTCACCTAGATAACTCTTTCCTCATTACTTTATCAGATATTTTAGCGTGTGAATAATTCTGCTTTATCCCATTTTCTAATTACTCCTTGTGTGTGTGTGTGTGTGTGTGTGTGTGTGTGTGTGTCTTTTTTTTCCCAATAAAATAGTTCCTTAATAGCAGGAAGTGTATATATAAGAGGTCCAAGTAGTCCTATGTGTATCTTGATTTGAGTAGAAATAAAAAATTATCTGTCAGTATAAAATCCAGTCTAGTCTAACTCTCCTAATTTTTAAAGATTTACATATTTACATATGAATTCTTATGTACTGTCATGGTTTTTTTTCTTATAATAATAGTTAACCACCTTAGGAAGGCCCCTCCCCCCAACACACACACCATTTACTACTTTCTGTGCCTGAAATACTTCCCCTGCGTGACCTTTCTCTATTAGTACTATCACTACTACTGCAACTACTACTACTATTACTATTACTGTAACTATTACAACCATCACCACCACCAAGGCCACCACTACTGTTACTGCTAAGACTTGTCCTTCAGGTGTCAGCCTTATCCGATGTCCCAGACAAGGTGAGTCCTCAAAACCAGCACTTTCCTACCAGCTACTGCAGCCTAACTTGAGCTGCTAATAAGCTGAGATACTAATCTCCTCCACTCTCTGTTGATCTCATCTGCTAATTACTTACCATCATATACTATCACATCGAATCGTGTGCCTTGACAGGAAAAACGTTGTGAACCCTGCTCTAACCACCACAATCACTCTCTCTTTCCTTCCTGGTACAGATCATGATTATCTCTACGATTCTTTAATGCCAGGCAAGAAACAACATGAAGGCAGGGATTTACCTCCTTGCACAGTGCACATCACCCATGCTTAACAGCGTCTGGCACCCAACCTGTCATCAATGCATATTTGTTGAATGGCTACATAAATTGGCATGTGTATATTTCATAGCCGCTATAAAGACAAAGGGAGTTATTTGGGGTTCCATCCACCTTTTCTGGAGAATTTGAATGACAGAATCAAAAAAGTAGGTCTCCGGCTGGTTCTCAGGGGACGGGGGGTTTCAGAAACAGCCGGGTTGTCAAGAAAGAGAATGGGTAATAAGAGATAACTGTGGAGACTGAAAACATGTCAGCAAGCATTAAATTAAGCACTGGTCAATAACAGTGTTCTGCTTAGTTTGTCATAATAGGTGGGAGAGTAAGATTGCTGGTTTGGGGGTGTAGGTGGGAGAGAGGAGGTGAATTTTAAACAAAGGAAACCAAAAGAGACACAGGAAATGTACACTAAGTTTCTCAATACTGCAGTGGAGCTCTAATTTTTTAAAGATATATATATATAGAGAGAGAGAGAGAAAGAGAAAGAGAATTTACACACTGTAAAAATTCACACTTCATAGCATACAGTTCTATGATTTTGACAAGCACAAAGAAGTGTAAACACTATATAATCATAATAGACATTTCCATCACCTCCAAAATTTCCCTCAGTCCCCTTCTCAGTCTCCCTCCATCCCCACTGATCTGCTTTCTGTCACTATTGTTTTGTCTTTTCCAGAGTGTCATATAAATGGAATCAAACAATATGTAGACTTTCGAGCCTGGCTCACTTCACTCAGCATGATGCATTTGAGATTCACCCATGTTGTTGCATGTATCAGTAGTTCATTTTATTTTATTTTATATTTTATTTTACTGAGCACTTGTCCGTTGTGTGGATATATGACAGTTAACCAATTGATGAACGTTTGAGTTAGTTTCAGTTTTGACTATTATGATTAAAACTACTATAAACATCTGTGCATAGGATTTTTAGTGAACAAATTCATTTGTCTTGGATAAATATCTAGGAATGGGATCGCTGGGTCATAGGGTGAGTGTTATGTTTACCTTTATAAGAAACTGCCACTCTGTTTTCTGAAATTCTACCTAAATTTTAGATTCTTAAATTGGTAATATCCTATCTTCATGGATAACCACTGGTCAAGCTAAGGTCTTGAAGATGGCATATGACTGTTGTAAGGAAAAAATAGGATGCACAGATGTGATGAGAAGGCAAAAGAGATCACATGTGAAAGTATACGTATGAGGTATCTTCTGATCTGGCCTTACAGTCTGTACTTTGAAGATATAAGTCAGGATGAAATCAAGGTGGGACGATGCTGCCTGTCAGCTACCATTTGCAAACACCTATTTCCCTACTCCTGGCTCTAAAGCTCAGCACCTCTCATATTACATACACACCTCCTACCACATACACCAGTCTGACTCTGGGTTCTATCCAAGGGACTGAGAGTGTATCAGTAATTCTAAAAACTTGATGTGTGCCAAGAAAAAGCAATCATGCCTCACTGTTTGACACTATTAACAGTGTCCTGGAGGCTCTTTAAGAGGAAAAAAAAAAAAGCTAAGAAAGAAAACCTTACTCAAAATACATTTTTTTTTCCTTCTGGCACATTTCCTGAATCCAGCTGTAACTGGAAAAGCACGTGCCAAAATGCAGTTTGGAAAAGTGTTCATTTTTGTGGGTGTTTCAGCTCTGACTGGAACCAGGAAGCAGCCAAAGTCTGAAATGTGAATGAGTTCCCCCCGAGCCTTCCAAACCAGTTTTACAGTATTATTTTGCCCAGCATTATTGCCGTCCAAAGCTCTAACTCCAGGTCTCCTAATATACAATTTCAGGAAGGTGGGGTCTATTTATATTAACTCTAAGATTAATGAAGATTGGGGTGGAGAATGGGAAATGCTTCTTTCTCTGCTTCTGGTTGCTGACACTGTCAGAACTTTGTGTGAAATTTATAAGGCAAATGCCTTCAGGAAGAGGGGAAAAGGATTTAAGGAACTGATGAACCCTGTCCCTGAGGATCTGGGAGCACTGAATGGTTTACAGATCTTCCTGTGTCTTGAGGGAGTAAATGGGTCCCTGACCATGTGTCATTTTTTAAAATGGCAGGGGCTATATAGGGCTCAGATAACTCAGTGTTGATAGAGTTCTTTAAAATAACTTTTCACATAGTGAAAATAGCACTCTTGACGAGTAGCTCTTCACAATCACTGATTCAGAGTCATACTTTAGTCACCACACATGACCTGTCATTTACAGCTTGCAGAGCACAGCTGTTTGTGGGTGATCTATGATGAGTTGTCTTAATAGGAGAAGTTGAGCAAGAAACGTACAGGCTTGTTGCTCATTAATTCCTTCTTCAAACTCTGTGAGAGATACAAGAAGCTGCCCAGAATTTAATACTCATAGACTAGTAGTCATAGACCTTATGAAAAAGGGATAAGCACAGAGAAATGAAGCCATTTAGAGTCTGTCAGAGAACAGTAAATTTCAAAAACAACCCTTCTGTTTCATTAAAAATTTATTTATTCAAGTTTAATGTACTTTGAAATGAATTTGCATTTTATAAAGAATAGAATATATTTTCATAATACTTTACCAAGGAAACACTACCCCAGAAAGGTTACTTATATGCTGTGACAATGTCAAGTGTGTTATGCCCTAAATTTGACATGCTTGAGTATTAAATTCGTGTTCCATAAATTAGTCATAACGTCTTAACTTTTTAATATAACATGGCTCTTGATCAAAGCCTTCTTGAAATACACCTTGCACTTCAAGCTCATTTAATCTGAATATACCCATTCTTAATTCCTATCAAAGAAATATGTGTAATATATTTCCTGAAAGTGCACATAGTGAGAGAGATAACAAATTGAATTTTTTGCTTCTAAAATAATCTTAAATGGTAAAGGGTCTGTCATGCAAAATCTTGGCTTATAGACTTGTAGTTCCAGTTTTCTGACAAGGAACTTTTGTTATCAAACCACATAGTATTTTTCTAAAATATTTTATAGTTCATTAAAGTAGAGTTATAACATGTTAGACTACTGGGGGAATTTAAATAGTATTTAATTCAGTGGTCTATAAACTATGGCCCATGATCCAACCACCTGTTTTTGTAAATAAAGTTTTATTGGAACCCAGATGCTTCCATTTATTTAAGTAGTGTATATGGCTGCTTTCCTGCTGTTGTGACAGAGTTGAGTCCTTGCAACAGACACCATATGGCCCACAAGCTTAAACCACTTATTATTTGACCTTCAAGAAAGTTTGCCAAGACGTGATTGTCTATGCCCTACATTTTATAAAAGACAAAACAAAATAGTTAACATTTTCCATTACTGTTTGAGACAGGGGACTTGATTACCATATCATGAAATCTTAAAATTCCAAAAATATGTTCTGGTTTGCTTTACATTGATATATATGTGAGAAAATCTCCTTCATCCCTTTGTACTAAAATGAGATTGAACTAGTATGTGTGATGGGAAAGGGACATTGACTCTGTGTTCTTTCTCAGAGACCCAGATATAAAAGGCTCAGGGAACCTACAGCTACTTAGTATTTAATGAATTTAAACATTACATACAGAATTGAGTTATTGATCAGAATAGAGTAAAGGACTTCAAAACAAACTAGGCACGTGCAGTGAAGAGACATCTCTCCTTCCTTATAGTAAAAATATTCAATAAGGAGCTATGAAATAAATCAACTACACAACTCTTCTTGTAATCCCTCCCTTTTTTTTCAGTTTAGTAATGACAAAAAAGAAGCATCAGACATCGAAAGAACAACTGGAATGTTCCTCAGTCAAGTTGTAAGCTGACAGCTTTCTTGAAAGGAGATTAGGGACATAGTGTAAGAAAGTCCATAGAAGCATTTGACTCTAAGGTGTCCTGAAGTCAGAAAATATCAGGGAGTCTTTATCTTAAGGATGCTTGGAAAGGACTTTTAATGCCAGGTAAAACTGGTAAAATCATCTGCAGTGTCCAAGAATGGTACCCCCTGGAGTTATACAGCATATAACCTATGCAAACTTATGTGGCAGTACTGTATTTGAAGTACGAGCACTTACATTTTTAATGTAAATCAATTTTTAGTAGGAAAAACATAAATTTACAAAGTAGAAGTAATTATATAAAAGTGCTATTTGCATCACTAAACATTCTGGGTCCTTAAGTATGTGTTTCAATTCATTGACATTCAGTTGCTAGAGACCTGCCTCCCTATTTTCATCATAGATATCACAGTTCTGTCCAGCACCCACCTCAGAATCTTCACTTGCACAATACAAAATATATTTCTAACTCCAAATATATAACATTTTAAATAAAGGCAGTTAAAATCATTAATTTTTTATAATCATAGTTTTTCTTTTAAATAATGTTATTGAGGTATAACTTATGCACAATGAAATGCATCTATTCCAAGTATCTAGTTTGATGAGTTTTGACAAACTTGTGTACCCTAGTGACCACCATCACAATCAACTTATAGAATATTTGCATTACCCCAGAAAGTCCCCTCTTGTCCCTTTACAATTACCACCCGACATCTGCAGATAATTCTTGGCCTGCCTTCAGTCATCATAGATTAGTTCTGCCTGTTCTAAAAATTCACATGAATGGAATAGTACTATGCGTGTGTGTGTGTGTGTGAATATATATTTATATGTAAAATTGTTTTTCTTCCACTCGGTTTTTGAGATTTATCCATGTTGTTGCATGTATCAGTGTTTCATTTTGCTTTGTTGCTGATGCCACTCCGTTGTATGAACATACCACAGTTTGTTTACCTGTTCACCTGTTGACAGGTATCTGTTTGTTTCTAATTTGGGGCTAATATGATAATGCACCTATGAACATTCATGTAAAGTCCTTATGAGGAAATATGTTTTATTTCTCTTTGGTAAATAACAAAGAATGAAATTTCAGTTTTAAGTTCAGCTTAAGTTTTTAATGCTTATTCTACTTTTTTTCTGCCAGAGAACTCTGTTCTCAGTATTCCTTCACATCTATGTTTCAATTTGTATTAATACTTATTAAAATAAAATGAGATTGGTTAGCAGACATTTGGTGCTGTCCAAAATATCCATAATACATTTGGTCCAGAAGACATTTGGTCCACACCAAAAGGTCCTTGAAATTTGGTCCTATCTAAAATGTCCACAAGCATATTTGGTTCATGCCAAGTGGTTTTGGACAGGACCAAATATCAAGGATTTTGCATGAATTCTTTTTTTATTTGGGAAGAATCACAAAACAAAGATGAAACTCAGGGGCTTGTGCAAGACCTGAACAGGAAAGGTCTGCCCCAGGGTAAGAGAAATGAAACTCTTCGAGCATTCTAGAGTCTTGGTGACATACTTTCATGACCTATGTGGTGTGAAACCTTACTTGTTACAATTCTTGGCCGGGAGAGGAAGGAATATAACCAAGAGATAAAAATCTCTAGTATCAAGTTGACATGAGCTTAAAAGTCTCGTACCCTAAAAGATGGCCCAGTTGATCATGAGTGCCTCTTAAAAACCACAGAGATCCCTAAAACTTAGAACATACATTATGAGTCAACAACAAAATAATATACTTAGGAATAAACAAAAATGATCACTTAGATGTCAAGGCTGTCAAAATTGTGAAGGAAATGAGATTTTATTCTACATGAAAGCTAAAAAGTTGTCCTGCCACAATTTCATGGGTTCTGATAGAATGCTGTCTGGGTAAGAGACAGGGGATGTTATTACTCACAGCATTGTCAGTAGCCAGAGTATCACCATTTATCCTGGCTGCCTAAACCCCAATTCCCATGGCGAAAGGTGAAGAAGGCCAGGTCACATCCAATGCTTAGTGGTGCAACTCTGTTACCCTGCTGGCTAGTGGTATGGCATGATTTGCCTGGGGTTCTAGCAGTGCAGCTCTCTTTACGTCCCAGTTCTCTAGCTTTCCAAGTGATTATCAGGATCTCTCAAAATTGTTTAGATCAATTGTTTTTACTGCTTTAACAGGGCTGAATCAATTTCTGATAGTTGCCTTAGGACCCTGATGAACATACCAACTTTTTATTCAAAAGATTTTTTCCCAGGGCTTCCCTGATGGCACAGTGGTTAAGAATCCACCAGCCAACGTAGGGGACACGGGTTCGAGCCCTGGACTGGGAAGATCCCACATGCCACAGAGCAACTAAACCCGTGTGCCACAACTACTGAGCCTGAGTTCTAGAGCCCGCGAGCCACAACTACTGAGCCCACAGGCCTAGAGCCCGTGCTACTCAACAAGAGAAGCCACTGCAATGAGAAACCTGCACACCACAGTGTGCTACACAGTGAAGAGTAGCCCCTGCTCACCACAACTAGAGAAAGGCTGTGCGCAGCAACAAAGACCCAATGCAGCCAAAAATTAATTAATTATTTTTTTTAAAAAAGATTTTTTCTCAGACGTTCTGTTATAAAAATGAAATCACAAAAGAAGCTATTGTATTTGGGTTATTTTCTACTCTTCTAGTGTAGGCTCTTATTTTCTGCCCAGCTGTACTGATGTACTCAATGTAACATTTCTATTCAAGGTCCGTTTTGCTTCACAGTAAAATTCTTCAAAGAGGAAGGGATTAATATAGTTCAACTTAGCTTCTCTGTGTCACAAACAAGAAATGTAAATTGTGAAGTCAAATAATTTACTTAGTATATCTGATAAAACATAAATCCACTGAAGTAAAAGTAATTATCAAATTATATTTGCCCCCCCCAAAAAAGAAGAAAACATAGTCCAGAACAAAAATAGTGCCTCTGCTCTAATATGCAACATTCGAGAGACCCTTGGAAACTCGCTTCTCAACAATATGTCACTTGATTTTCCTTGGTCAAATCATCTGTCTCTACCAGGGTTCTATAAACATAAACATGTGGATAACATGGAGAGCTCCAGAATCCCAGGAGCAGTATCATGCCCCTCCCACTGGAGTTTACCATAATTTCTGTGATGAATCTTCCAACACCATAAAGTCTGCAGGATTGTATAGCCCAAGCAATAGGATGGTTGCACTGCAGTCTAGACCAACTTGGAGCCCCAGACAAAGCGAACAGCTTTCCATGCCACCCAGTATATGGGTTGATAATATTGCTAGGCATGGAATATGTTGCCTCCAGAGCCCAAAGAAGCCTACCAGGCTCTTTTGTAGTAGGGGATGCAAGACACAACAATTTGTCTTTTACTTTAGAAGGGATATTCTAGCATAGCCCTGACCACTAGACCCCTTAAACCTTCACTGAAGTGGCTCTTCCCTGAATCTATGTAGGATTTATCTCCCACCCTCTGGCATGTCTTACCAAGGCCACCAGCATATCAGCCACCTTTTACTTTTCCTGTCAGTCATCATGATATCAATGTAGTGCAGTGGTTCTCAAAAATAATATGGTATCCCAGGGTGAGAGAGGGGCTGTGGCAGAAATTTGTATCACCATTAATAACAAAATGAGGTAGGAGTGGTAGTCCCTTTCATATCTTCATTTAATTTTCCAGTCTGGCCCCTAGAGAAAATAGATGGATCCTGGGAAGTGACTGCAGACTCCCTCTTACTTAAACATGAAATAGCTATGATCAGCTATGCCTTCCACACTGTGTGCAGAATTTACCCCAGAGACCAGGGACTTAATGTTGGTGCTACTCCAACTGCCAAATGTAGAAATTCCAGTCATACACTCAGGAACTAGGGAGATAACTGCAGGGGACCCACTGTGAGCTGGACTTGTCAGAACTCTGCTTACTACCTGGCTCCCATAGGTCCCCACTCTGAAGGGGTACAGTGATGGTGCTTTTAATCTCTGGGTATCAAAGTCAACTCCGTGTCCAATAATCCTCCCCAGAGCAGACATGGACCCAGGTAAATGGCCATAGGCTCTGTTGGGGAAGGATTGAGGGAATTGTGCTCGTATGTATTTGCCATGGTCCAGCAGGGTCCTTCCTCCTAGAGACCCAGCCAGTGGGTTCTGGATCTGAACACTGGCTTAGGTGTAGAACGAAGTGAAGAATCGTGACTCTTAATTAAGGAGACCACCACTGACCTCATGTTCTTCTGTTCTTGACTTTGATTTATTCGGTTTTGGTTTTGGTTATAGATGGTAAGCAACACCCTACACACGTACAGATTAGAATTCAGGCAAAGATTCAAGATGTTTCCTATGCAGATTTCCAGAATTCTTTCTCTAACTCCTTCCTGTCTTGTAATGTGGCCTGCAAATTCAGGTCACCTGTCCCACTGCCTGCAGTCTGTGTCTCTTCAATTCCCCAGGACCACTGAGCTTTGCTTGAGATCTAGAAAGAGCCTTCTGACAGGAAGTTCACCTCAGGTGCAGTTTCCTTCTCACAGTGGCCACAGATCTGTTCTCCCTGGTGTCCAGTGTCTGAAATCAGATGTTTCATATCGTTTGTACAGTCTTCTCATTGTTCATGATGAGAAGTTAAGTGCAAGCATGGCTATTCTATGGTGGGAAGAGGAAAGTTCTGTCTTTAAACATTGACACTTATTTTAACCATAGAAGTGAATTGCTTTTATAATTCAAATGATTTAAAAAGCTAACATTTATACAATGAGTTTATGACAAGGACATTATAAAATGTGTATTTTTAAAATAGTCTGTGGTAAACATCTGCCCTAACTCACCTACCTTCTCTAGCTTCTCAGCCAATTCATAGGTAAACAAGTAGCCCACATTCACAAATTTCATGAAATAGATTATAGTGTCTCTCCCAAGTCTTTTCCTTTCAACAGTGTTTATTTAATAAAGTGTCACTGAGTCAATTTTATTCCGGGCACAGTACTTGGTCCTCTTCACCACAGGACAGAGTGATCTTCTGAATGCACTCTGACACCCACGTGCTTCTCTAGCCTGCCTCCAATTTCCCACATCTTGGATAGCAGCCTGCAGTTCTTTTCCTTAGTTCCGATAGGTTATCTTGAGCACAATTCAAGCTCTTCACCACCACCCCCCAAAAAGAATTAGCCTCCACCTTCAATAGCAGTACACTTTGCTGAAATTCTGATATTCTGAAATTCTCACATTATTATTGCTTTCAACCTCTCTTTTCTGGGTCTGAGGCCAACTTCCTAACTTCTCTGTTCTTAGGAGAGGTAGTAGAGAGCAGGGTGCATTGAATTCCTGGCTCTTTCGCTTTCTCTTTGTTTGAACTTGGGTAGGATATGTAACATATTTGGGTCTCTGTCCCTCTCTGAAAAAGGTGTTGTTAGTGTCTGCGTCAAATGATTGTTGTGATGATTGAGTTTATATATGTAAAGCCCTTAGAACAGTATCTGGAATACAATAAGCACTCAATAAATATTAGCCACTATTATTATTTCTCAGAATCATCAACACCTGGCTTCCAATCATTTGATCACCATATGAATTCTAAGTTGCTATATACCCTGTGCCTTAGTCATGAGTTTAGATGTCTTCAGGTCCAAGAATTTTGGAAGCAAAATTCAGACCGAGGTGCTTTTAAACTCTTGACCCCGACCCCTGGTGCCCTCTTCAAGGTGAGTGTCTGCAGCAAGGTCACTTTCCTCTGTCCCCGACCCATCCATTTTCAGCTTGCTCTGCACTAGTTGCCGGTCATGTGTCTCCCCGGGACTGGTACCACTCCCCTCATGAGACAAGCTATCATGAATCAGTAGCATTCACAAGGCCACCATGAAGCCAGCCTTTGGCTCCTGAAGGGGCAGCTAAGGCCCCAAAGTGCCAGCTGTGATTCTAAGTATATTTGAAAACTGACGAGAACAGAGAATAAGTGATGACAGGCAAAACAAGTAAAGACTTGTGTATTTGGCTCTAAAAGCAAAAAGAAATAGGCAAAGAATACATCTTGGTCAGAGAAAGAATGTAGTTCTGAAAGAATGTAGCGCAGCATGCAATAGATGTTTCCATAAACCGAATTGTAATTACACAATCTGTATTTTAGAGAAGAGACCCGTTATAGAATCAAAGGGATTTAGAGCAAGACTATAGCTAAAATTTAAAGTCTGTGTACACAAATAAGTAAAATCAATCTAATTAATAAAACAGATATTTATATCCCAGGTATAAAACACTGACTTGGGCTTCCCTGGTGGCGCAGTGGTTGAGAATCTGCCTGCCAATGCAGGGGACACGGGTTCGAACCCTGGTCTGGGAAGATCCCACATGCCGCAGAGCAACTAGGCCCATGAGCCACAACTACTGGGCCTGCACGTCTGGAGCCTATGCTCTGCAACAAGAGAGGCTGCGATAGTGAGAGGCCCACGCACCGCGATGAAGAGGGGCCCCCGCTTGCCACAACTAGAGAAAGCCCTCGCACAGAAACGAAGACCCAACACAGCAAAAATAAATTAATTAATTAATAAACTCCTACCCCCAACATCTTAAAAAAAAAAACAAAAAAAATCACTGACTTCTACTTCAGCTGGAGGATTTGTAAGTCAGTAGTGCATCTTATAAATCAAGTGCATGAACCAGTCACCATTTCCTGAGAATATAAATCAGTCATGGTCTCAAAGCAGTTGCATGACTTGGAAAAAACTCCTTGGATGAATAAATCAGTCACTTCCAGATATATGAATAAGTGACATGCCCCATAAATCACATGACTGCATACTCATGCTTCATCAATCAGAAACTTTTATTTATAATTGAAAATTTTAAAACACGTATTGCGAACAATTTACTAAACACCAGTCCCACATTCCCATAGTACTGTAAGATGCTGTGTATAAGAAATGCAAAAGTTTACCTGTGCCAGATAGTGTTTTTCACCGAACAGCAAACTGATATGTTGGGCAGAGTTTGCTGGTACTTGTGCTTATAGTAACACCTCATTATCCTGTATGGAAAATGTAGGTGAGTACGACTAACTCATACACAAGCATATCTTTCAAACCATATCTTTCGAATTATGTGGCTATAAATGCATCAACTATTGGAAAACTGTTTCTTTTGGAGAATGTTTTCAAAAATAGGTAAAGCAATGTAATTGTAATTAAAAATAAATAAAAATAAACATTTACCTAGATAATCATAAGACTACATGCTAATGTTCCATTAGCATATGTAAATTTTACTAATATAATCACGTTTTGTGTTTGCTTAGCATTTTATACATTTATAACTTTCACTTACAATTGTTATACTCATTATCATCATTTTACAGATGAGGAAAATGTGGATGATAATTAAAATCCAAGGTCAAGTGTCCAGCCCAGCTAGAATTCAGGTTTCCTGTCTTCTATTTTGTATTCTTTCTGTTTCACCATGTCACCTTTCATATGTTTTTCTGCCATTAGAATGGCATGGATAATTTTTAATCTTTTTATGAATATGTGAAATTCCTAGTTTTAAGCTTAAAGTTTACTAATTTAAACTTACTTCTACAGCCTTAGTAAGGTCACCCATATTCTGAAACATCAACTGCTAGTTTTTAATGGCATAGTCATCATAAAATATTTATTTGTACACCATTATACATCTGACATGAGCTGAAGCTTGGATTTACATTTGTAATAACAAATGCCTTATTGCCGTATAGATTCCTTATAATCCATTACAAGTTTAATGATTTTTGTCACTGAACAAAGACCATCATTGAATGGTGGAATTTCATACATTTTCTAACTATAATTCGCGTGACTGCATAATCACACTACTCTTATCTTAAAACCTATTCAAATGCGTCCACACATATTATCTGATTATCAGGCACTCTCCAGGAAATGTCAGGCCACTCACTGAGTTCATTCCTGTGACTTAATATGGATGAAGTTTCAAATACTACTATTTCTCGTTATCAAACAGGTAGCTTTTGATAAAAGCAATTCAGAGCCTAGCAAGGGAATCTGACCTACTTTCATAAAGAGAACCATGTTCAGTGTACACTATAAAAAACACTAATTAGAAGTCATTTTTCCTTATTGGCTTAAGTGTTAGTTTGACTTTAAAAGTCAATTTTAATTTCAGACTGTTTTGCATTAGAATTGTTGTTGTACTCAGCTTACAGACTGTTCTGGCAGCTAGTTTCCTCCTCACGTCAGTTAGCTGTTGGGAAGGAGAAAGTGAAAATTGTAATACAGAATTCACAATATCAATTCCACAGTATGGCATTTAGAGTTATACTCTTTTTGAGTTGCTGCTTAGTAATTTGCTAATGAATGATAATAACACATCTGTCCCATCTCTTGAGGGACAGGTATCACACAGACATTAAATCTTGCTTGGATAGCATAATTATATGGGATTCAGCATTATTCCAGTTTATCAACAATGTGAGACACTTGAGAACTGCATGGACAGTGTGATCTAGAGAAACAGTGCTGGTTGGGAAGAAGACAAGTAAATTCTACTTCAAGTTCAGGTGGTAGTTACATGACCTTGGGCATGTCACTAATTCTAACCTAGTTTTAGTTTGTCTGTCTTTAACTTGAAGATTAGATTTCCCCCTTTGTGATTTTTTTTTGAATTTTATTTTATTTTTTCATACAGCAGGTTCTTCTTAGTTATCCATTTCATAAACATCAGTGTATACATGACAATCCCAATTGCCCAATTCATCACACCACCACCACCCCATCCCCACTTTCCCCGCTTGGTGTCCATATGTTTGTTCTCTACATCTGTGTCTCAATTTCTGCCCTGCAAACTGGTTCATCTGTACCATTTTTCTAGGTTCCACATATATGCGTTAATATATGATATTTGTTTTTCTCTTTCTGACTTACTTTACTCTGTATGACAGTCTCTAGATCCATCCATGTCTCAACAAATGACCCAATTTCATTCCTTTTTATGTCTGAGTAATATTCCATTGTATATATGTACCACATCTTCTTTATCCATTTGTCTGTAGATGGGCATTTAGGTTGCTTCCATGACCTGGCTACTGTAAATACTGCTGCAATGAACATTTGGGGTGCATGTGTCTTTTTGAATTATGGTTTTCTCAGGGTATATGCCCAGTAGTGGGATTGCTGGATCATATGGTAATTCTATTTTTAGTTTTTTAAGGAATGTCCATACTGTTCTCCATAGTGGCTGTATCAATTTACATTCCCACCAAGAGTGCAAGAGGGTTCCCTTGTCTCCACACCCACTCCAGCATTTGTCGTTTGTAGATTCTCTGATGATGCCCATTCTAACTGGTGTGAGGTGATACCTCATTGTAGTTTTGATTTGCATTTCTCTAATAATTAGTGATATTGAGCAGCTTTTCACGTGCTTCTTGGCCATCTGTATGTCTGCTTTGGAGAAATGTCTATTTACGTCTTCTGCCCATTTTTGGACTGGGTTGTTTGTTTTTTTAATATTGAGCTGCATGAGCTGTTTATATATTTGGAGGTTAATCCTTTGTCCGTTGATTCGTTTGCAAATATTTTCTCCCATTCTGAGGGTTGTCTTTTTGTCTTGTTTATGGTTACCTTTGCTATGTAAAAACTTTGAAGATTGAGGTCCCATTTGTTTATTTTTGTTTTTATTTTCATTACTCTAGGAGGTGGATCAAAAAAGATCTTGCTGTGATTTATGTCAAAGAGTGTTCCTTCTATGTTTTCCTTTAAGAGTTTTATAGTGTCTGGTCTTACATTTAGATCTCTAATCCATTTTGAGTTTATTTTTGTGTATGGTGTTAGGAAGTGTTCTAATTTCATTCTTTTCCATGTAGCTGTCCAGTTTTCCCAGCACCACTTATTGAAGAGACTGTCTTTTCTCCGTTGTATATCCTTGCCTCCTTTGTCATAGATTAATTGACCATAGGTGAGTGGGTTTATCTCTGGGCTTTGTATCCTATTCCATTGATCTATGTTTCTGTTTTTGTGCCAGTACCATATTGTCTTGATTACTATAACTTTATAGTATAGTCTGAAGTCAGGGAGTCTGATTCCTCCAGCTCCGTTTTTTACCTTCAAGACTGCTTTGGCTATTTGGGGTCTTTTGTGTCTCCACACACATTTTAAGAATTTTTGTTCTAGTTCCATAAAAAATGCCACTGGTAATTTGATAGGGATTGCATTCAATCTGTAGATTGTCTTGGGTAGCATAGTCATTTTCACAGTATTGATTCTTCCAATCCAAGAACATGGTATATCTCTCCATCTGTTGGTATCATCTTTAATTCCTTTCAACAGTGTCTTATAGTTTTCTGCATACAGGTCTTTTGTCTCCCTAGGTAGGTTTATTCCTAGGTATTTTATTCTTTTTGTTGCAATGGTAAATGGGAGTGTTTCCTTAATTTCTCTTTCAGATTTTCATCATTAGTGTATAGGAATGCAAGAGATTTCTATGCATTAATTTTGTATCCTGCAACTTTACCAAATTCATTGATTAGCTCTAGTAGTTTTCTGGTGGCATTTTTAGGATTCTCTATGTATAGTATCATGTCATCTGCAAACAGTGACAGTTTTACTTCTTCTTTTCCAATTTGTATTCCTTTTATTTCTTTTTCTTCTCTGATTGCTGTGGCTAGGACTTCCAAAACTATGTTGAATAACAGTGGCAAGAGTGGACATCCTTGTTTCGTTCCTGATCTTAGAGGAAATGCTTTCAGTTTTTAACCATTGAGAATGATGTTTGCTGTGGGTTTGTCATA
Source organism: Tursiops truncatus (assembly GCF_011762595.2). Lineage (NCBI taxonomy): Eukaryota > Metazoa > Chordata > Mammalia > Artiodactyla > Delphinidae > Tursiops > Tursiops truncatus. Next base: position 91,241,959 of record NC_047037.1, read on the forward strand.
TATGACCTTTATTATGTTGAGGTAGGTTCCCTCTGGGCCCTTTATGGAGAGTTTTTGTCATAAATTGGTGTTGAATTTTCTCCAAAGCTTTTTCTGCATCTATTGAGAATATCATATGCTTTTTATTCTTCAATTTGTTACTATGGTGCATCACATTGATTGATTTGTGTATATTGAAGAATCCTTGCATCCCTGGGATAAATCCCACTTGATCATGGTGTATGATCCTTTTAATGTGTTTTTGGATTCTGTTTGCTAGTATTTTGTTGAGGATTTTTGCATCTATATTCATTAGTGATATAGGTCTGTAACTTTCTATTTTTGTAGTATCTTTGTCTGGTTTTGGTATCAGGGTGATGGTGGCCTCATAGAATGAGTTTGGGAGTGTTCCTTCCTCTGAAGTTTTTTGGAAGAGTTTGAGAAGGATGGGTGTTAGCTCTTCTCTAAATGTTTGATAGAATTCACCTGTGAAGCCATCTGGTCCTGGATTTTGTTTGTTGGAAGATTTTTAATCACAGTTTCAATTTCATTACTTGTGATTGGTCTGTTCATATTTTCTATTTCTTCCTGGTTCAGTCTTGGAAGGTTATACCTTTCTAAGAATTTGTCCATTTCTTCCAGGTTGTCCATTTTATTGGCATAGAGTTGCTTGTAGTAGTCTCTTAGGATGCTTTGTATTTCTGTGTTGTCTGTTGTAACTTCTCCTTTTTCATTTCTAATTTTATTGATTTGAGTCCTCTCCCTCTTTTTCTTGATGAGTCTGGCTAATGGTTTATCAATTTTGTTTATCTTCTCAAAGAACCAGCTTTTAGTTTTGTTGATCTTTGCTATTGTTTTCTTTGTTTCTATGTCATTTATTTCTGCTCTGATCTTTATGATTTCTTACCTTCTGCTAACTTTGGGTTTTGTTTGTTCTTCTTTCTGTAGTTCCCTTATGTATAAGGTTAGATTGTTTATTTGAGATTTTTCTTGTTTCTTGACATAGGCTTGTATAGTTATAAACTTTGCTCTTAGAACTGCTTTTGCTGCATCCCATAGGTTTTGGATCATTTTCTTTTCATTGTCATTTGTCTCTAGGTGTTTTTTGATTTCGTCTTAGATTTCTTCAGTGATCTCTTTGTTATTTAGTAATGTATTGTTTAGCCTCCATGTGTTTGTGTTTTTTACGTTTTTTCCCTGTAATTCACTTCAAATCTCATAGTGTGGTCGTCAGAAAAGATGCTTGATATGATTTCAGTTTTCTTAAATTTACTGAGGCTTGATATGTGACCCAAGATGTGATCTATCCTGGAGAATGTTCTGTGCGCACTTGAGAAGAAAGTGTAATCTGCTGTTTTTGGATGGAATGTCCTATAAATATCAATTAAATCTATCTGGTCTATTGTGTCATTTAAAGCTTCTCTTTCCTTATTTATTTTCATTTTGGACGATCTGTCCATTGGTTTAAGTGAGGTGTTAAAGTCCCCCACTATTATTGTGTTACTGTCGATTTCCTCTTTTATAGCTGTTAGCAGGTGTCTTATGTATTGAGGTGCTCCTATGCTGGGTGCATATGTATTTATAATTGTTATGTCTTCTTCTTGGATTGATTCCTTGATCATTATGTAGCGTTCTTCCTTGTCTCTTTTAACATTCTTTATTTTAAAGTCTATTTTATCTGATATGAGTATTGCTACTCCAGCTTTCTTTTGATTTCCATTTGCATGGAATATCTTTTTCCATCCCATCACTTTCAGTCTGTATGTGTCCCTAGGTCTGAAGTGGGTCTCTTCTAGACAGCATGTAGATGGGTCTTGTTTTTGTATCCATTCAGCGAACCTGTTTCTTTTGGTTGGAGCATTTAATCCATTCACGTTTAAAGGTAATTATCAATATGTATGTTCCTATGACCATTTTCTTAATTGTTTTGGGTTTGTTTTTGTAGATCCTTTTCTTCTCTTGTGTTTCCCACTTAGAGAAGTTCCTTTAGCATTTGTTGTAGAGCTGTTTGGGTGGTGCTGAATTCTCTTAGCTTTTGCTTGTCTGTAAAGCTTTTGATTTCTCCATCGAATCCGAATGAGATCCTTGCCGTGTAGAGTAATCTTGATTGTACGTTCTTCCCTTTCATCACTTTAAGTATATCATGCCACTCCCTTCTGGCTTGTAGAGTTTCTGCTGAGATCAGCTGTTAACCTTATGGGAGTTCCCTTGTATGTTATTTGTCGTTTTTCCCCTGCTGCTTTCAATAATTTTTCTTTGTCTTTAATTTTTGCCGATTTGATTACTATGTGTCTCAGCATGTTTCTCCTTGGGTTTATGCTGCCTGGGACTCTCTGTGCTTCCTGGACTTGGGTGGTATTTCCTTTCCCATGTTAGGGAAGTTTTCAACTATAATCTCTTCAAATATTTTCTCGGGTACTTTCTCTCTCTCTTCTCCTTCTGGGACCCCTGTAAGGCAAATGTTTTTGCATTTAATGTTGTCCCAGAGGTCTCTTAGGTTGTCTTCATTTCTTTTCATTCTTTTTTCTTGATTCTGTTCTGCAGCAGTGAATTCCACCATTCTGTCTTCCAGGTCACTTGTCCGGTCTTCTGCCTCAGTTATTCTGCTATCGATTCCTTCTAGTGTAGTTTTCATTTCAGTTATTGTATTGTTCATCTCTGTTTGTTCTTTATTTCTTCTAGGTCTCTGTTGAACATTTCTTGCATCTTCTCGATCTTTGCCTCCATTCTTTTTCCGAGGTCCTGGATCATCCTCACTATCATTATTCTGAATTCTTTCTCTGGAAGATCACTTCTCTTCACTTCATTTAGTTGTTTTTCTGGGGTTTTATGTTCTTCCTTCATTTGGTACATAGCCCTCTGTCTTTTCATCTTGTTTATCTTTCTGTGAATGTGGTTTTTGTTCCACAGGCTGCAGGATTGTAGTTCTTCTTGTTTCTGCTGTCTGCCCTCTCTAGAATGTTCTTCTTTTGGATCTTTCCATGGTTGGCTCTCCCCCTTTGTGATTCTTGTGAATATTGTGAACAAACATTAATAAAATAGATGTGCTCTGAGTTCATCAGATGAGAATACTATGTAAGTCAAAAAGTGTGTGATTGAGTCACAACAGGGTCTGGGGATTCATGATCCATTCAGTGTACTCATTCAGGGGGAAATAACCCATTTTAACCATGTAGAATTCATTGCTTTTAAGATCTTTTGGAAAATCATGTTCACTTCAAATCTGCCCCGTGTATAGCTTTGCATTCCTCTTTTAATTCCCATTGTTCTTTTCTTAGAAGTGAAAGCATGTATCTGGTCTTTATCTTTGTTAAATTTATTCAGTAAATGCAATTCTCCAACATGGTGATCACTTTTGTGGCACTTCTCTGTAGTTCTTAGAGTTGATGAAGTTCATGGAGAACTTCCACCTGAAGCTAAAATGTGTTTGACCATTGCATTGTGCTATGCATGTAACAAACACCAGTTAAGTCATCAATTAAATATAATGTTAAGTTGAAGTCTTTTTAAACAATAATATTAATTGGAACCTTAATATTAGTGAATTTATGTTTATGTAAAATGTGATCAATCTATCTTGCTTCAGTGTATCTAGATATTCTGGCATCTATGGCAGGATTGTATCCTTAGGTGTCTGTCCCCTTCTTCACTTCCACAAGAAACAGACTATAAAATAATCCTTATTTACCACCCTATCTGCACAGCCCTTCCTGTCCATCTGGATGTCAGATGGAAGCAAAGAGATCCATGGCACTTTGAAATAACTGAGGTGGCCCAGGTACCATTTCATAATGCAATTTGCAAAGCCAAGGTCTAATATCCACATCTCTGTTTGAACTATCACTAAGTGGATAATGGAGGCCACATTTTCCTCCAGAGTCACACTATTTCCACATCTTCTAATTCATTATTCTTGAAGCACTTTGAGTTACCTAGACTCAAATTAGAGTTTAGGCAATGCTATTCATAGGCCAACAGAGTACATTGCAGAATCGTCTTCTTTAAGCCCTTGACCTTTTCCCAACAAACATTTCCTTTACCTATACTGAGCCAGCCTATGTTTTCACACACAATTTGTTATTCTTGTAATGCCCACTCAAGACAAAGGAGAAAAGGGGAAATGGAGAAAAAGGAAAAATACGGAAAATCAAGTAAGGCAGCATAGCTCCAATAAAATCCTTAGAAGAATATAAGAGAAATGAATTGGCCAGTCTTCAGAATTCGAAAGCTATCTGTTATATACCTTCCCAGAATAGTATTAATGCCTTAAGAAAAGTTTGACAGAATTCTTGAACAGACACTTTGGTAGTCAGCAGCACTGTTCCAGTCCTCCTTGCCCCAGGTTTATTGTAGGATTGCACTTCCTAACTGTTTATGGTTGTCTGGGGCTATGTAACTAGTCTGGCAAATGAAGAGTGAGCAGAAGTGAAGTATTACTTCTGGGCTACAGTGAGACTCTTCAGAGTGGTTTTTTCCCTCTGACACAACAGGCGAGATTCAAAATGTTGACTGTTAGACTGTCTACCTTAGTATCCGTGATAAGCACCTGGCCACGTACCACTGTCAAGTAGCATGGGCAAGAAATAAACCTTTATTATTTTAAGACACTGAGATACAATGTTGTGTTTTATGGTAGCACAACCAACACTATTCTATTACAGATACCAACTTTGTTAAGAATGAAAGGATAGTCCTCAGCAAGAATTTCCAATGCTTCAAGCAACTTTTAACCTGTATTTAGGCCTTGGTTTGATAATAAGGTAATGGCATAGATGCATGTAATATGATATGAATTATTCTCATGTAGTAATTTATTGAATGCTTTTTAGTTTTCAATAGATCTATTTAGTAGTTCCAGCCATTTGCATAATATGAGTCAGTTCCAGGATGAAAAAAGTCTACCCTTTATATAATGAACAGGTTCACCTGCCCCCGGGTGGCTGGTTGGTTCCCTTCAATATACTGCTATATCAGGGGCTCACCACTGTTCTCTCTTAATGCTATACTTAGTACAGCACAATCTCAGTAGTCAGATAAAAATTTCAGTGGGAGGAAATATTGAGTCCCTAATATTATGTCCACTGTGTTCATGAGTCCAGTGGGCATGAACTGGAATGGTTGAAGAAAGACAGTGACACCACAGTGTGGATCATATGGTCAACCTGAATGACAGTGCTTAGAAGAGGGGGCCATTAATGATAATTTATATGGAAAACAAATAATCTTCCATTCTGGTCCCATTTCAATAGATCCATTCACATATCTCCTCCCCATAGCGCCTTGTCACCAAATTTATAACCTTCTCTCTATGTCCCTGCCCATCTGACCAAAGAAATTCTTCTCTGTTCATACACCACCATAGACCTGTATTTCTGACAATCTCTCCAGTTGCAAAGCTTTCCACTTTGACCTTCCTAACATAGATAAATTTTGCTCCCCTCTGGTAAAGCAGATCAAGTGGGGAATGAATGGACTACTCTGTTTCAGTTCTAGAAATGCCATGTACAATTAGTTACCACCAAAGATAACTTCAGATCAAAGCACTTTTATTACCACCTTGGCTCTGCTGTCAATTACCTTGGCTCTGCTGCCTAACAGAATAACTATTACAATCTTATCCCTTTTCATTAGGTGCTGCTTCTTTGCCTCTGTCACCCAGGGATTTCATAACCCCACTGATATCAGAGAGTCTGTTTCAGTGTCACCATTTCCCATTTTCATACATGGCCTACAGAGAACAGACACTACAGGTCTTTGGCTAATGTACTTTTCTACACTGACATAATTCTCAATTCTGTGGTGAAGACAGAATTAAGGGGTGATTGAGCCAGTTGCCTATAAAAAAAATAATCCATTTCAGCAGTCTTATTTCCCTAAGACTTTGGATTTTTTTCCTACATTATACTAAGGAAATTCTGACATCCCAAATTCATTAATGATAGACCAATATTGAATCCAGGTTTTAATCAACTCACTGAGAAACCATTTAAAAGCACTCCCAGGTGCTCAGACTGGAACTCTAAATCAAGAAATAGTTTAAAAATCTCTAGTCATATAAACCCATATTAACAATGTCAAGCCTATCTTAAAATGATATCTTTGCCATCCTTGTCTAGAATCTGAGAGTCCATTCCTCAGATTTTTCTTTTACACGTTAACACAATATTGCAATTATTTTGATGTGAAAACCTTATTTTTCCTGGTTTACTTTTTAATTGGCTCCCAGGGGAATTTTGCAACCTGACTCCATTTATAGGCCTTGAGGCAAAGAATGGAAGTAGACATATTTTTTAAAAATAGATCTTTATTAGAGTATAATTGCTTCACAATACTGTGTTAGTTTTCTGTTGTACACCAAAGTGAGTCAGCCATATGCATACCTTTGTCCCCATATCCCCTCCCTCTTAAGCCTCCCTCCCACCCTCCCTATCCCACTCCTCTAGGTCATCGCAAAACACCGAGCTGATCTCCCTGTGCTTCGCTGCTACTTCCCACAAGCTAACTATTTTACATTTGATATTGTATATATGCCGATGCTACTCTCACTTCGCCCCAGCTTTTCCCTCCCAACCCATGTCCTCAAGTCCCTTCTCTATGTCTGCATCTTTATTCCTGCCCTGCAACTACGTTCATCAGTACCATTTTTTTTTTTTTTAGATTCCATATATATGTGTTAGCATACAGTATTTGTTTTTCTCTTTCTGACTTACTACACTCTGTATGACAGACTCTAGGTCCATCTACCTCACTACAACTGGACAGCTACATGTAAAAGAATGAAATGAGATCACTACCTAACACCATACACAAAAATAAACTCCAAATTGATTAAAGACCTAGATGTAAGACCAGACACTATAAAACTCTTAGAGGAAAAACACTCTTTGACATAAACCACAGCAAGATCTTTTTTGACCCACCTCCTAGAGTAATGGAAATAAAACCAAAAATAAACAAATGGGACTTAATTAAACTTAAAAGCTTTTGCACAGCAAAGGAAACCATAAACAAGACAAAAAGGCAACCCTCAGAATGGGAGAAAATATTTGCAAATGAAACAACAGACAAAGGATTAATCTCTAAAATATACAAACAGCTCATGGAACTCAGTATCAAAAAAACAAACAATCCAATTAAAAAATGGGGCAGAAGACCTAAATAGACATTTCACCAAGGAAGACATACAAATGGCCAAGAGGCACATGAAAAGCTGCTCAAAATCACTAGTTATTAGAGAAATGCAAATCAAAACTACAAAACACTCCCACCAACAGTGCAGGAGGGTTCCCTTTTCACCACACCTTTTCAAGCATTTATTGTTTTTAGATTTTTTGATAATGGCCAGATGTGAATGTAGGAGTCCCTCACTGCATTAAATCATACAAAGGCTATGACCCAGGGACCACTACTCAGAAGTAGGAGGGTAATTATTATGCTGTTGATGGGAATGTAAAATACAGCCACTATGGAGAATAGTATGGAGGGTCCTTAAAAAACTAAAAATAGAACTACCATATGATCCAGCAATCCCACTACTGGGCATATACCCTGAGAAAACCATAATTCAAAAAGAGACATGTACCACAATGTTCACTGCAGCTCTATTTACAATAGCCAGGACATGGAAGCAACCTAACTGTCCATCAACAGATGAATGGATAAAGAAGATGTAGCACATATATACAATGGAATATTACTCAGCCATAAAAAGAAACAAAATTGAGTTATTTGTAGTGAGGTGGATGGACCTAGAGTCTGTCACACAGAGTGAAGTAAGTTAGAAAGAGAAAAACAAATACTGTATGCTAACACATATATATGGAATCTAAAAAAAAAAAATGGTTCTGACGAACCTAGGGGCAGGACAGGAATAAAGATGCAGACTTAGAGAATGGACTTGAGGACATGTAGAGGGGGAAGGGTAAGTTGGGACAAAGTGAGAGAGTAGCATTGACATATATATACTACCAAATGTAAAATAGATAGCTAGTGGGAAGCAGCTGCATAGTACAGGGAGGCAGCTCAGTGCTTTGCGACTGCCTAGAGGGGTGGGATAGGGAAGGTGGGAGGGAGATGCAAGAGGGAGGTGATATGAAGATATATGTATGCATATAGCTGATTTACTTTGTTATACAGCAGAAACTAACACAACATTGTAAAGCAATTATACTCCAATAAAGGTGTTTAAAAAGAAAAAAAAAAGATACATTCATCGCAGTGTTCACTGCAGCACTATTTACAATAGCCAGGACATGGAAGCAACCTAAATGTCCATCAACAGAGGAATAGATAAAGAAGATGTGGTACATATATACAATGGAATATTACTCAGCCATAAAAAGGAATGAAATTGTGTCATTTGCAGAGACGTGAATGGACCTAGAGACTGTTATACAGAGTTAAGTCAGAAAGAGAAAAACAAATATCGTATATTAACGCATATATGTGGAATCTAGAAAAATGATATGTATGATCTTATTTGCAAAGCAGAAATAGAGACACAGAGGTAGAGAACAAACGTATGGATACCAAGGGGGAAAGGGGGGCGGTGGGATGAACTGGGAGATTGAGATTGACATACACATACACTACGGATACTATGTATAAAATAGATAACTAATGAGAACCTACTGTACAGTACAGGGAACTCAGTGCTCCGTGCTCTGACTAATTCACTTTGCTGTACAGCAGAAACTGACCAGCTATACTCCAATAAAAAAAAATAGAGTTACAAGATAGAAGTGGAGGCCCTTGATGTCTTCAAGCAGAACTACCAGCTTGGACATTATAAATAAATTTGTCTAATCTAAACCATCATCATTTTGGGATTACTAATGCAGCAGCTGGACTGATATCCTAACACATAATTTGTACCTAAATGTGAGGTGCTACTGAAATAAAACCAGTAATGGAAGGCATTGGCAGTCAGGCAACAGTTGTGAGGATACTGCAGACTGGAACACTGGTGACTCATGCTATGGCAAAACATTTGATAAAACTATCACCAATGATACTTAAATTGCAGACCACATGCTTATAGAGCCTATAGCTCTATGGCAGTGTTTCTCAACATATGTCCTATTGGCATTTGGGATAGAATAACTTTTTTGTTGTTCAAGAATACCCTATATGGGAAAAGAATCTAAAAAAAGAGTGGATATATGTATATGTATAACTGATTCACTTTGCTGTATACCTGAAACTAACACAACATTATAAACAACTATGTTCCAGTAAAAATTTTTAAAAAATAAAAATAAAAGCAATAGGAGAGTAAGAGAACTCCAAGGGGAGAGAGAGATCAGATGGGGGGGCTTGTGTGTTTAGGTAATGTCATTCAACAGCCCAACACGGAGTCTGGGTCAGAGAGTTTTGAAAGGCCGCAGTAGCTTGGCATCTTTTATACTGACGGATCTTATCTATGGTTAGCCGATGTGGGTGTAGTTTCGTGCGTGTGGAAAGCAGGGAGGCTCTCAGTAGCTTAAAATATGCTTATTTGGGCTATGATTAAAACAAATGGATATCTAAAAATTTTATATTAGTGCTGATTGCCTTTTGAGCTAATAGGAGTCAGTCTGCTATAAACAAATAAACAACATACAGCTAATATACAGAGGCCATCTTTGGCTCATTTATAAAACACTGGGAAATCAGAAGACTTGACTTTTTTATTACCTCAACTCTGCTGATATAAGAGAGAAGATATTATCTTAGATCAATCATAGGAATTCCTTGGTTCTCTAATGATATTTTGAGACATTCAAAGCTCTACAGCATAGTTAAAATTAGCCATTCCACCCACACAGTACTTTTATGTTTGAACCAGTATTAACAGACTGTCCAGTCATTCAATCTGGATAGCTTGTCTTCAGTAGGACTTCATTCTAGGATCAACACAAGAGGTAATTTAAATAACTGTTATACCACTGGCTGACATAGGAACATATCTGATTTTCTACTGGTAACTGGACCCTGGCCACAGAGCCAACTAAAGATTTGCATTTCTTTAAACATTGATTACCTGTAACCACTTCATGAAGCAGTTACTGTAACACTCAAACTTCACCTACAAATAGACAACAGAATTCATTCTAGTTAGTTCAGGCAGAAGGGGTTTAATAGAGGAAATTATGTGAATGCAAAATTGTAGATTAGCAGGCTCTAAACTAAATTGTGATTAACAACTCTCACTCTCTAGAATCCTCTATCACAAGGACACTGATACAAAAGATCAAAGACTCTGAATGCTGTTGCTGCTCCTGAGTATAAAACCACATCACCTCTGCCATGATCCAGGTCAGAAAAAAAGAAAAAGTGGGGGGGGGAGATGCTTCAATCCCTCCTTCTCTTAACATGGCACATTTCCTAATTAAAGATTTTGGAAATTGAATTGCATTCATTCTATTATTCATTCATGCATTTATTCCTAAAACGTCTACCATATACTTAGTTACTGTTCAAGGTGCTAAGGATGCGGCAGTGAACAATACAAGCAAATCTCTTTCTTATAGAGGCAAGGTAATAAACAAATAGAAATTTCTTTATATACTATGCCATATGGTAATAAATGATTTTGAGAAAATTAAAGTAGGATAAAAGGAAAGGATAATGTTTTTTTTTTTAAAAAAAGGAGGGGTTACTATTCTATGTTTCTCAATCAAGGAAAGCTTTAATGATGTATGGCAATGATAGTAACATTTGAGCAGAGACCTGAAAGAATTGAGGGAATAAGCCATAAAGATATCTGGGAAAAGAGGAGACTGTGTTCAAAGGCTCTGAGGCAAGAGCCTGGTATGTTTAAGAAATAGCAAAGAAGTTCAGTTAGGGAGGGTCAGGGTGAGAAAAAGAGTGAGTGGAAGAGCATGAGGTTAGAGTTGGTGTGAGTCCTCTGATTAGGTAGTGCCTTTTAAATTGTGCTAAGAACTTTAGCTATTCTTCTGCATGAAATAGTAGGATATTGGAAGGCTCTATGTAAAAGAGTGACATGATTTGACAGAGTCTTGAATAATTTCATTGTGGCCACTCTGTGGAGAATAGAGTAGTAGTCTAATTCTAACTGCACTAGAGCTTTGGATCCCTCTACTGCTCAAGTGAAAAGTCTAGAGTAGTCCACTTAAGAAGTTATAATGCATTGGACCAGTATAGTGGTGATGAAAGCAGTAAGGTACCAGTTTCTGGATGTATTTTGAAGGTAGAATCTATAGGATTTGCTGTCAAATGTAAGAGAAAGAGATGAGTCAAGGATGGCACCAACATTTTTAACCTGATAAACTAAAATTGCCATTAATTGAGATGATGTTGAGTTAGTGGTTGGATGTACATTTGGAGTTCAAGAGAGAAAGCAAGATATAAAAAGTATATCAACATATAGAAAGTATTTAAAGCTGTGAACTAGATACTGTTACCTAAGTGTACATGTACATAGAGAAGAGACCCAAGGTTTGAACTCTAAGATACCGTGAGGTTTAGTAATACAGAAATGGAGGATAATCTAGCCAATGAGACCAAGAATGAGACCAAGAGTGAGTAATTTCCTGAACATTAAGTAAAGAACATGTTTCAAAAAGAAACAGCATGCTGTATCAAATACTGTTGACAAGTCAAACAAGAACAGGGAGTTGACCATTAGATACAGCTATGTTGAAACATTGGTGATCTCGACAGCTGTTCAGGAGAATTACAAAAATGAAAGCTTGATTAGAGTAGGTTCAAGGGAGAATGGAGGAAAGGAAATAGGGACAATAAATATAGACAACTCTTTCAAGGGACTATAGCTGAAAATCATATGGGTCAAATGAGTTTTAAAAATAGGAGATATTATAGCAGGTTTATATTCTGATGTAATGATTCAGTAGAGAGTGAAAATTTGATGATGCCAGAGATAAAGGAGGACAAAAATAAAAGGATATCGTTGAGAAGTCAAAGGTCATAGAATGCAATGAAATTCATTCAAACTAATAGGAGACAAGAAGAGTGTATGGTGGTGGTGTTTGAAAATCTTATTTGATTGCTTATATTTTCTCAGTGAACTAAGTAAGAGTGAGGATGGGAGGGGGCAGAAGTAGAGTTATTTTGAGACCTGAGAAAAAAAGTTACATAATATCCCATCTAGGATAAGAGGAGAGTGCATAAGTTGGTGAAATGTAGAATTGCAAAGCAACACAATGAGTACAGTTGAGGTTAATGGTCATAAGTTAAAATAAGACTAATCAGCATGGTTGTATGATTTTCTGCACCCATTTTTACTGCTCAGGTGCTGGCAGAGTATGAAGAGAGTTGAATTTAACCAGCTCTAGTACTTTTCCAAGTGAGTGTGAAAGAGAAAGAGAGAAGCAAGACAGTTGAAGTCATAAGCAAGGATGTGCTCACAAAGATGAACCATGTAATAGTAATAGTAAATTAATAGAATCATTGAATTGTATGTCCTAGTCATATAACATTCTTGCAATTGGGATAATAGAAGCAGCATGCTAGAAATATAGGAGGTAGTGGACATAGTGAAGGGTTTGAAACTAAGAACACAGTTAGTGCAGTTTTGGGTAGTGAAACAATCTGGCATGTGACCTTAAAAATAGGGGACTGAGGTAAGGCCAAGGAGATCACTGGAGGACAGAAGGCCAAGAAACAGCGAAACCAAGCACATGAAAAGAGTATCTTACACAGATATTGAAATCACTATGAGTTATGAAATTTGTGGTGTTAGAAGGAATGACAAGAAAGCCAGAAGGTCAAACCTTTAAGCAATGCCAGTAGCGTATGAGGACAGCTAATAAGGAAGAAGAGTGGGTATTTTATTTTGAAAAAAAATGGAATCCTGAAACTGGAGGTGAAAATCTTCAACGGAACCTGCAAAAAATAATTTTAAGTTTTCCATCCTCTGTAGACTGGAATGGGGTTGGAACAAATGTTGAGTGTGCCAGTCCAAATGTTCACCATAAATCTCATTAAATTATATGCAAAATTTTGTGTATGTGTCTATGTATCTCTTTTAGAGAATATAAATTTATAGCCTTACTGAGAATTTCAGTGGGTCCATGATCCAAGAAAGTTTTACAGGCATTTATAAACATTAAATTTAATTAAATATTTATTGGGCATCTATTTGACAAGTACTGTTCTTGGAATTGAGACCTAAAGATGTGTAAGACAGAATCTTTATCATAAAATTTCTTAGACTCTGGTTCTCGTGGGGTAGGAATGAGGATATTTGTGAAGGGAAAATCTGTATTACAAGGTTTATTTGAATGAGTGCTACGGGGAGCAAAAGGGACATTCTATAGGATTGTAAGTGAAGAAGTTATTCCTTGTGACTGGATGGTTCAGAGAAGCCATAAAGGAGGGAGTAAACTTGAATTAGACTTTAAAGAGTAAAGGTGTTTCTATAAATAAAGGGAAGAACCAGGCTCAAGAAATGATGTTTAAAAAGTCATAGTCTTAGAATTTCAGTATCTCCTCTGGGATGACAATAAATATTATTGAATTCTAGAGTTCAGGAAAGGACAGGATGCAATAGAAGATGTTTCCTTTGGGGCCATTTCAGGAAAAGTTTGGAACATGACATGAGAGTGTGCAGACTTCTGCAGACAGCAGGAAGCTAATGAATATTACTTGAGACTACAAGTGACATGTGACATGATCCAACTTGTGATTTAGGAAAAAAATATTTCAACAGTAATGCAAAGAATGAATTAGAAAGTCAGGAGATTAGAAGAAGGGAGAGATTTTTAGATGACTAATACCATGATCTAGACAAAAAATTGTGAAGTTTAAATTAGGATGATAGCTGTGAGGAGTGGACAAAAGGACATACTCATTAAAAAAAATAAAATAGAGTAGAATCTCTAGCACTTGGGTACTGATACATTTGCTTGGGTGAGAAGGGGTATAGAAGGTTGAAAAAAAAGGAAGAATGAAAAAATTATTAGTATTTATAGCTTTTGAAACTGGGTCCCTGGTAGTCCCATTACCAGAGAAGAGACCCAACATGGAGAGATTTTCAGTGGATGCTAAGAGGGGAGAGTAGAATAGAGATGAAATCAGTATGGCGTGTGCAGGAGGTTTCAACTCTATCTGTAATATTGATTTTCCTTTTTGAAAAATTTGAAGCAAGTATGGCATTCATACAGCTGACTGTGGGAACAGGTGTCCTTTCTATTTTTCTCCTTGTATGTTTGCAACATTTCATTAAATTGTTTTTAAACTTAGTGCAGTGCTTTAAAAAAAAAAAAAAGAGTTACTGTGTTCAATCTCAGTCTTTGTGTTCATAGGAAATTCAGGTTTGGAGTTCAGGAGGAATCGGGGTTCAAAATACAGATTTAGAAGTCCTTAGCTTTGAAGTGACATTAAAATCACTTATTTCATTGGATAATTTAGATGAGGAAGAGAATGTGAATCACAGAGGACTAATAGAGTAACTTGAAGATTAATACTACTAGCGATAATAAAAATATCAATAGCTCCCACCCAGTCTGATAGCCAGACAGCAATACCCAGTAACGTCATTCCCATTGTTTACCGGCCAGTAGCTGTTCTTGCTGGTTGGTGCATCTGCTCCGTTTCACAGTTGGTTAGGTACTTATCTTCAGCTACCCTGGACTAAAAATCATTATATTTAAGAAGGATCCAGTGATGTAGTCTGAGGATGAACAATCAGTGAAATAATAGGAGGAGAGCATTTTAAGAAGGTGTCAAACATATGTGTGATTGGGGGATTCTTAGTAACAAATAAAAGCAGTTTCAGTAGAGAGGTGAGGGGATCGATGCCAGATGGCTCAGTCACGTGCAAGAGTATGTTTGTAGTGAAATGGGGGGTAGCAAATACATATTACTTTTTTCCCAAGCTGGTTAGGGGAAGCAAAGAAAGAGATGATATATCAGTCAGGATTCTCTTGGTTACAAGTGAAAGAAAACATGAATTCAAAACACCTTAAATGACCACAATAAAAGAAAAAAATTGGAGGTTGGGGTAAGGAATGATAATTAACCATATCTGGCTGGTAAACACACTTCAGGCAAGGCTAGATCCAGAGACTTTTAATGATGTGGTCAGGTTCTAGCTTTTCTTTTTCCATACAGTTCTTGGGGCTCTATCTTACCTGGATTTGACACAGAACAAAAAATAGAATCAGTTTCTCAGAATTTCCAGCAATCAGGTGCCTAAGGTTGAGTGCATTACTTTTTTCAGTTCATAACACATCAACTTGCAACTGGCCCTTACAAAACATTATGCTTTAAATATATGTTTATGTATTTATCTATGTATTTCTATCACTATGTGCTGATCCCACTCTGCTTTCCCTATGAAAACAATTTAATTTGTTTATTGTTTGTCTTTTAATTTATTGTGTTTTTGTAAAATGTGTACTATTTTGTGTAATTGTGTTTGAACTTAATGAGATGGATGTTATATATACTACTGTTTCACTAAGCACTGTTTTTAGGTTCCAGTTATGTTACTACTGTACATGGAATCCATTGATTCTATTTGCTATGTAAAACACCCCACAGTGTGCAACTACCATATTTCCCTTGTTTTTCTCAGTGATAGACATTCAGGCTGCCCCCAACTCCCTATTCTACAAACAGTGTATTTATTCACAAATATGATGGGCCTCTACAATGTGCCAGGCACTGTTTCAGGCACATGAGACACATCAGTGAATAAAACAGACACTGCTGCAATGAACATCCTTATCCATGGCCCCTTGTGGATCTGTGAGAAAACTTCCCTAGTATATATTTAGGAGCACAATCCAGCAAAATTCTTTATGCTTTGGATTTTATTTGGCCATGTGCCCCATCCAGGAACCAATCACTGTGTTAGGAGAATATGATGGACTAATTAGCTTAGGCTAGATAAAGGCTTACCCCTAAACCAGTGGGCAGGGGCAGTTGTGGAATGTAGCTCACTCAAAGCAAATGAGGAGAGGAGTATCACACAGAAAGAAATTGAGGAAAGTAGATGATGAATGAATGCTGAGTAGAAAATATAACAGACGTCCTCTTATATGAGAAGGCAACTTGGTGGGGAGACTCCCACCCCTGTGCCCAAGAGATCTGAATGCCTCATGATGAGAAAAGGTATTTTAAAATCAAAACACACAAACCGGGGGCTTCCCTGGTGGCGCAGTGGTTGAGAGTCCGCCTGCCGATACAGGGAACACGGGTTCGTGCCCCGGTCCGGGAGGATCCCACATGCCGCGGAGCGGCTGGGCCTGTGAGCCATGGCCGCTGAGCCTGCGCGTTCGGAGCCTGTGCTCCGCAACGGGAGAGGCTGCAACAGTGAGAGGCCCGCGTACCGCAAAAAAAACCCAAAAAAACAAAAAAACCCACAAAAACCAAAACAGTTTCTCATTCAGCCCATCTGGATGGCAACAAAGGTCTGCATTTCTGTCAAGCTCCCAAATGATGTTGATGCTGCTCAAACAGGCTCCACATTCTAAGAACCGCTGCTCTCGTCTAAAGGGTAACAGTAATTAAATGTGGTCTTCTACCAGTGCTGTGAGGATTAAAGCAAATCCTGTATATTAAAGTGCTTGATAATCTTAAACATGCAACTTCTTAAATGTTGGTTGTTACTATTTCATTTGTTATGTGACTCTTAAGGTGAATAATTATATTGATCTTTGATGAGATTTCAAGAAAAAACATAAAGGACGGAATGTAAGTCTGATTAGTCTAAATATTAACTTCACTGACTTCCCAAATTTTCTAATGATCATCTAGGTTTTTGCTAATGACTGTTGTTGATTCTTACTAGAGTTTGCAGAAAGACTGTTTAACCATATATTTAACTCAGTGACAAGGTCAGGTCAGAAAGCTCACTCTTTGAAATATAACCTAATAAAATCAATATAAAATGGATAGGTTCAGCCATCTATAAGATGGTATCTGAGAGGGATATTAATGAGACACTCAGCAAGCCTTTTGCAAAACCAGCAAGTCATCTCTTGTGTCTAATAAAAACTGGAGTGCCTCAGTCTAATTAAGGTGATCAGAATGTATTCTCAGGGCTACAGTTTAACCATGGGAGAAGGAAGCTGTGTTGTTACCTGCTTAATATGATGATGAGTTAAAGTAGGGAGGTGACCTGCCTAAATAACACAAAAAATAAATAATTGAACAGTAATAATGTTTTGATGTATACCCAGCACTGTCCAGAGAAGGGGGTTAATAGATCTGGTAGACATAAGACAATAGAGGGGAACAGTTTAATAAATAACAGGGAGAATTCACTGGGCTTAACTTTTCTTTTTAGCAAATAGCTGGTAAAACCATGAAAAAAATTTTTGTTTGAATTAAGTTATATTCTGGTTATTTTTTGGGCCCCTGGGTGCCCTCCGAGAGAAAGGCAGTACCCTGGACCCTAGCCATTGAGGTTTTCTAACATTGCAAAAATCTAAATATATTTTCCTCTTTCCCTTTCTGCCATTCAGCTAGAAGCTGGATCTTTATTACATTGGCTCAGAGGAGGTACTTGGTGACATTTAGGTCCTTAAAAAATGCTTTAAATGTTGAGAAGTAAAGAGGAAAAAGGAGGTTCTTGGGAATAGAAAGTGTATCTTGGGGAAGCAAGGGGTGAAGGGGGGCTTAACCTCTCCCATCATCCCTAGAAAGCAATTCTCCTGGCCTGTAGTCTCTGATATCATCACACATATTGAGTTTGGTGAATGAAAGTCCCTATCCAAGAGCTATTCAATTTTGAATTAACTCACAAGTTTGTGTTTCTGGGATAGCAAAGTTAAGGGCCACATCCCACACCCTGTGCCCTGATGACCACACCAGGTGTATCAAAACCTTAAGAGTCCCTGACTTAGCAGTTCAGTCACCCCTTCTTTTGACATTTTTTTTTTTTTTTTGCATCAGGAGCAGTTTAGTACATTTTCTCTTTAAAAAAAAATTTTTTTTTGTTAAAACTTTTTTATTAAGATCAAATCATGTCATGAAATATTTATTCTAATTATAGTCATTCCTCATTTTATTTTCTCCTGTTTCATATTTTCTTCTATTTACAAAGCAAGTTGTTTCTATTTTTTTTTTTAACTTTTAATATATTAAAGTCTCTGTATCTCCCAGTTTGGTGACCAAAATATGCTTGGGTTTTAAAGAACATAAATATTACAAATATGATGGTGAATCTCTGGCTACAAATAAAGCTGTTTCATGAAATGTAAATATGTTAATGATATTAATTCAGAACATCCTTCATAATGCATTTTATATTGATGTAGTAATATGCAAAAAAGAATAATAAACCACATTCAACTTCCTAAATATTAATTATGAGGCATTACTAGGCAAATCATCATGATAAATCTCTGCATTTGGGGATTATCTAGTTAAGCACCTAATTTTTGAGAAATATATTAGTGTCAAACATAACTCCATAATTAATTATAAGACTTCTACAGTGTCAGAGTGATTAGACTTATTTTGTTTGACTCCAAAGGGCAGAGTAAGGGCCAGTGAGTAGAATTATAAGGAGCATAGTTTTTTTTTTTAATTAGAATGACATTTCTAAGAAATAGATCTGTTGAAAAAATGGAATGGACTTACTCCAAACTGAAAATCTTCATGCAATGATTATGATCACTTACGGGTGATATTGAGGGCATTTGGATACCACATAAGGAGTAGACCAAGTGATCTCTGAGACCCAATCCCCTTTGGAATTATGGTCTGAGGGGTTTCTAATAGTTTGACTGCATTCAGTCCTAAAATTCTAAAATCTAAATGAGACTACAAACACTATACTCTGAATATAAATTCATTCCCTGGTAATGGTCCTTTTTCTTCTTTATATTCTCCCACAAGACTATGAGAAACCCCAGGGCATGACAGATGCCTTGCTTATCTCTGAATTCACAGTACAGTACATGGCACATTGTTAGAATTCAATTATTGCTGTTAAATGGGGACTGGACAATATTTGGAGGTATTGGCATACTCTTTTTAAAGCAATATATTTCTTCCTTTCCTTTCCTGCCATTCAACTAGAATGGATCTCCATTTTATTGATTCTGAGAAGGTATATGATACATCTAAACGCTTAGAAAAATATTTGAATGATTGTGAAGGAAGTAAGTGTAAATGCAGGATTCTTGGGAATACAAAATATGTCTTGGAGAAGCAAGGGGTAGATAGGGCTTAACATCTCCCATCACTCCTAGAAACAAATTGTTTTGTGCTGTGATTCTTTGAAACTCTGAACCAAGTTCTGTCCCCTAGCTGGGTAACCTGCAGACAGAATCAGCAAGGTGGGTAAAGCAGACAGGCCCAGGGGTAGATCGATCAGTTATTCTGTCCCTTCCTCCTTCATCTCTGAGCTCTAGCCATCTTGACCTTCTTTCAGTTTCTCAGCAGGGCTGTCATCTTCCTATCTCAGGGACTTCACACTTGGATTGGGATCCTCGCTCTCTCTCTCTTTGTTTTCTCTCTCCTCTCAGAGGTGGAAGTAGCCAAGAATCTCTTGACTCCAAAGAGTCAGGCAGACAGGAACACCAAGAGTCAGGCAGACAGGAACAACAACACATGCAGACAGAACAACTGACACTGAGTAACCCTCAATGTGAACTGATGACCAAGAAGCAGAAGCAGTGCTTATAGCCTCAAACACTGGGTTGTGGCTCAATCCTGGGGAAGAGAAAGAGCCCCAAGAGGAATTGAGGTCAACATTTTCCAATAGCCCATCGAAATTTAAAATCAGAACTTAACTGGTTAGGGAAAATAAAGGAATCCCTCTTTTATATCCAAGTTACATACTGAGACTCATGCCAACCACTAAGGAATGAAAAGAACCTATCACATTATATGAGCAGTTATTGAAAACTGTAAGACTTAATATTCATTCAGTTTTTAATGTTTCCACTGAGCATTTGTGCTATTTTTTTCGTTACTCACTAAAGCTCCACAGTATCACAGTCTCTGCTTCTGAATTCTATTTTAATTAGTGACAGCACAATCTAAATCGTATCGTGAGAAAGCTCCTAAGAATGTGGTTTATATAGTATGTGGCCCCCACCATCCCATTGATCATAAAATATAGTCAAAGAAGTGTTTTTCTGTTTTTTGTTTTGCTTTGTTTTGTTTTGTTATTTAAAGACACTCAGAATCCGCTTAGCATGGAATGGATTATTTAAGCTTTCTTAAAGAAGGAATGCCAAGTTCCTGTCTTGAAAATCCAGTATAACAATGGCCTCTCAATCCTCCAACGAAATCTTGTTTAAATGTTCTTTAAGTTGAAATTTTCTCTGTGTTTCACCTAAATATTCCTTACTTCAGCTCATGACCATTATATCCTATTCCTTTCCCCTTGTTGGGAAGAAATAATGGCTCCCTGGCCTCCTTTAATATCCCTTTATGTCATCATACACCATAGTTTTATCTTCCCTCTCTCACTGTGAGTAGGTCGACAATGCTCACATCCCTCAACCTTGACTTCTTGCTCTCACTTCCCAGCCTTTTCTACTGTGTAACCTGTGAGTTCTCTCACCGTCATTCATTTTCACCTCAAGTGTACATCTATTTCAGCATGCAGAGGCTGCTGGGATCATACTAGAGATTAAAACTGAAGGAGCACTGTTAATCCCAAGGCACTTCTGAATTTTAAAATCAATTTGAAATGATCAGCCAGATTCTCAGGGCCTTTCAGGAGGTTTCCAGAGCCATTTGAATTAAAAGCATCTTGCTTCACAGCATGATGTAATAGAAAGTCACTGTTGAACTCGAAGATTGCTGAGGGCTGTGGAATACTTGACTGCTTTGATCATGTTACTCCCTTGTCCAAAGTACTCTCCCTTCCCTAAGGATTAAAGCCAAAATCCATACCCTGGGGCTGAAGGCCCGGCTCCAATACTTCTCTTCAGTTTTACAACAAACTGCTTCTTGTAAAGCCTTCGCTTCAGTCTTGCTGGGCTTCTCAGTATATACTCCTTCGAAGTTATATTTATACATTCATATTTAGTACATAACCTACTCAACACATTATTTAATCTTATTTAGTGTCATATAGTTTCACATGCTAAATTGGTATATTTGTTACCCCCTTAGTAAAATCGCAGTCCTTGGGATAGGTGCACCTACCTCCCTTGTCGAACTCTTTAAAAGTGGTCATTCTGGGGGCTTCCCTGGTGGCGCAGTGGTTGAGAGTCCACCTGCCGATGCAGGGGACGCGGGTTCGTGCCCCGGTCTGGGAAGATCCCACATGCCGCGGAGCGGCTGGGCCCGTGAGCCATGGCCGCTGAGCCTGCGTGTCCAGAGCCTGTGCTCCGCAACGGGAGAGGCCACAGCAGTGAGAGGCCCGCGTACTGCAAAAAAAAAAAAGGTGATCATTCTGAAGGTATTTTAGATAATTTTAAAATTGGTACAAAGAAAGGTTAAAACACCTGATGTGAATATGCGTCTTCTCAGCCTAAATGAATAACTCTATTCCACAAAATTCTCTCTTACTCTTCTGATTATAGCCTTAATGGTCAGTATATTGCAGATGGATTTCCAGAAGGTACTCCATCTCTGGGCCTACTGGGTACATCCACATAAGGAAAATAAAAGATGAAAGTGAGGGCAACCAAAAGGAGAGAAAGGAACACGCTGTTCTCATCCTACCTAACCATTTACATTTCTAGTCTTGTGAGGTCTTCCTTAAGGATCACCCGAGACCTATAAGTGAGGTGGACTCTACATTAAAATGCCATTACTAATATCAAGTAGCTAGGCCCACTTATTCTCAGCTCCCCTAGCAAATAAAAAAGGGAATATATTTCAATGAACCAATATATTTCACAATAATTTGGGCCAATTGCGCTCATTCAGGAGATATTCCAAATGTTCAGAGGCCAGAAAATTCAGCTTTATGAAATAACAGCATGGACCATCTGGGACATGCAGTCAATTTGGATTTTTGTATGAGGTAGGAAACAAGAGAGGAGTGACCTCTGTACTTGGGGGATTTTATTTTTCAGTTGGATAAGATCAGAGGCCTCAATGGAAAATCCCTGATAATGCCTAGAAAGGTTCCAAACAATTTATATTGGTGCCAAATGGGATCATATTTGGTTTTTAGTTGTGGAGAGAGTTGACAGAGTTTTTTAATGTTTAGTGTTTTTAATGTTTTCATTTTTTAACATTTAAAATATTTTTAAGTACTTTTATATACAAACTCAGTAGATTTAAAATTTCTCATTTAAGAAATAAGCTATACTTCACGTTTTAAATGAATTGTCGTTCTTTAAATATTAAAAACGTATTAAATGTGATTATAGCTGAATGACTAATTATAAAACTATAAAACAGCAGTTTTAGATAATGGCCCTACTGAAATCTATCAATCTCAGTGGTTTATAATTTTAAAAGCAATTAATTTTCATGTTTGCTATAGAGTTACATGTCTGGTCGAACATCTAAGGACTTGAAGTTGTATTATCAACAACTTTTATTTTTCTTTTCTTTTTTTTTGAATATTATTTATTTATTTTTTACACACCAGGTTCTTATTAGTTATCCATTTTATACATATTACTGTATACATGTCAATCCCAATCTCTCAATTCATCCCACCACCACCACCACCACCACCACCACTCCCGCTTTCCCCCCTTAGTGTCCATACGTTTGTTCTCTACATCTGTGTCTCTATTTCTGCCTTGCAAACCAGTTCATCGTACCATTTTTCTAGATTCCACGTATATGCGTTAATATGCAATATTTGATTTTCTCTTTCTGACTTACTTCACTCTGTATGACAGTCTCTGGGTCCATCCACGTCTCTGCAAATGGCACAATTTCGTTCCTTTTTATGGCTGAGTAATATTCCATTGTATATATGTACCACATCTTCGATATCCATTCCACTGTTAATGGGCATTTAGGTTGCTTCCATGACCTGGCTATTGTAAACAGTGCTGCAATGAACATTGGGGTGCATGTGTCTTTTTGAATTATGGTTTTATCTGGATATATGCCCAGTAGTGGGATTGCTGGGTCATATGGTGATTCTATTTTTACTTTTTTAAGGAACCTTCATACTCTTCTCCATAGTGGCTGTATCATTTTACATTCCCACCAGCAATGCAAGAGGGGGGTTCCCTTTTCTCCCTTTTCACCCTCTCTAGCATTTGTTGTTTGTAGATTTTCTGATGATGCCCATTCTAAGTGGTATGAGGTGATACCTCATTGTAGTTTTGATGTGCATTTCTCTAATAATTAGTGATGTTGAGCAGCTTTTCATGTGCCTCTTGTCCATCTATATGTCTTCTTTGGAGAAATGTCTATTTAGGTCTTCTGCCCATTTTTGGATTGGGTTGTTTCTTTTTTTAATATTGAGCTGCATGAGTTGTTTATATATTTTGTAGATTAATCCTTTGTCCGTTGATTCATTTGCAAATATTTTCTCCCATTCTGAGGGTTGTCTTTTCATCTTGTTTATAGTTTCCTTTCTTTGAAGTTTCATTAGGTCCCATTTATTTTTGTTTTTATTTCCATTTCTCTAGGAGGTGGGTCAAAAAAGCTCTTACTGTGATTTATGTCAAAGTATTCTTCCTATGTTTTCCTCTAAGAGTTTTACAGTGTCCAGTCTTACATTTAGGTCTTTAATCCATTTTGAGTTTATTTTTGTGTATGGTGTTAGAGAGTATTCTAATTTCATTCTTTTACATGCAGCTGTACAGTTTTCCCAGCACCACTTATTGAAGAGACTGTCTTTTCTCCATTGTATATCCTTGCCTCCTTTGTCATAGATTACATGACCATAGGTGCATGGGTTTATCTCTGGGCTTTCTCTCCTGTTCCATTGATCTATATTTCTCTTTTTGTGCCAGTACCATATTGTCTTGATTACTGTAGCTTTGTAGTATAGTCTCAAGTCATGGACTCTGATTCCTCAAGCTCCGTTTTTGCCCTCAATATTGCTTTGGCCATTCAGGGTCTTTTGTGTCTCCATACAAACTTTAAGATTTATTTGTTCTAGTTCTGTAAAAAATTCCATTGGTAGTGATAGGGATTGCATTAAATCTGTACATTGCTTTTGGTAGTATAGTCATTTTCACAATATTGATTCTTCCAATCCAGGAACATGGTATATCTCTCCATCTGTCTGTGTCAGTTTTGATTTCTTTCATCAGTGTCTTATAGTTTTCTGAGTTCAGGTCTTTTACCTCCTTAGGTAGGTTTATTCCTAGGTATTTTATTCTTTTTGTTGCAATGGTGAATGAGATTGTTTCCTTAATTTCTCTTTCTGATCTTTCGTTGTTAGTGTATAGGAATGCAAGAGAGTTCTATGTATTAATTTTGGACCCTGTGACTTTACCAAATACATTGATTAGCTCTAGCAGTTTTCTGGTGGCATCTTTAGGATTCTCTGTGTATAGTATCATGTCATCTGCAAACAGTGACAGTTTTACTTCTTCTTTTCCAATTTGGATTCCTTTTATTTCTTTTCCTTCTCTGATTGCTATGGTTAGGACTTCCAAAACTATGTTGAATAATAGTGGTGAGAGTGGACATCCTTGTCTCATTCCTGATCTTAGAGGAAATGTTTTCAGTTTTTCACAATTGAGAATGATGTTTGCTGTGAGTTTGTTGTATATGGGCTTTATTATGTTGAGGTAGGTTCCCTCTATGCCCACATTCTGGAGAGTTTTTATCATAAATGGGTGTTGAATTTTGTCCAAAGCCTTTTCTGCATCTATTGAGATGATCATATGGTTTTTATTCTTCAATTTGTTCATATGGTATATCACAATGATTGATTTGCATATATTGAAGAACCTTGCATCCCTGGGATAAATCCCACTTGATCATGGTGTATGAGCCTTTTAATGTGTTGTTGGATTCTGTTTGCTAGTATTTTGTTGAGTTTTTTTTGTTTTGTTTTGTTTTTTTGTGGTATGCGGGCCTCTCACTGTTGTGGCCTCTCCCATTGTGGAGCACAGGCTCCAGATGCGCAGGCTTAGCGGCCGTGGCTCACGGACCCAGCCGCTCCATGCCATGTGGGATCCTTCCAGACCAGGGCACGAACCTGTGTCCCCTGCATCGGCAGGCGGACTCTCAACCACTGAGCCACCAGGGAAGCCCTGTTGAGGATTTTTGCATCTATATTCATCAGTGATATTGGTCTGTAATTTTCTGTTTTTGTAGTATCTTTGTCTGGTTTTGGTATCAGGGTGATGGTGGCCTCATAGAATGAGTTTGGGAGTGTTCCTTCCTCTGCAGTTTTTTGGAAGAGTTTGCGAAGGATGGGTGTTAGCTCTTCTCTAAATGTTTGATAGAATTCACCTGTGAACCCATCTGGTCCTGGATTTTGTTTGTTGGAAGATTTTAAATCACAGTTTCAATTTCATTACTTGTGATTGGTCTGTTCATATTTTCTATTTCTTCCTGGTTCAGTCTTGGAAAGTTATACCTTTCTAAGAATTTGTCTATTTCTTCCAGGTTGTCCATTTTATTGGCATAGAGCTGCTTGTAGTAGTCTTGTAGGATGCTTTGTATTTCTGTGGTGTCCACTGTAACTTCTCCTTTTTCATTTCTAGTTTTATTAATTTGAGTCCTCTCCCTCTTTTTCTTGATGAGTCTGGTTAAAGGTTTATCAATTTTGTTTATCTTCTCAAAGAACCAGCTTTATTTTTTTGCAATTGTTTTCTTTGTTTCTATTTCATTTATTTCTGCTCTGATATTTATGATTTCTTTCCTTCTACTAACTTTGGGTTTTGTTGGTTCTTCTTTCTCTAGTTCCTTAGGTGTAAGGTTAGATTGTTTATTTGAGATTTTTCTGGTTTCTTAAAGTAGGATTGTACTGCCATAAACTTCCCTCTTAGAACTGCTTTTGCTGCATCCCATAGGTTTTGGATCATCGTGTTTTTGTTGTCATTTGTCTCTAGGTATTTTTTGATTTCATCTTAGATTTCTTCAGTGATCTCTTGGTTATTTAGTAACGTATTGTTTAGCCTCCATGTGTTTGTGTTTTTTACGTTTTTTCCCTATAATTTATTTGTAGTCTCATAACATTGTGGTGGGAAAAGTTGCTTGATATGATTTTAATTTTCTTAAATTTACTGAGGCTTGATTTGTGACCCAAGATGTGATCTATCCTGGAGAATGTTCCATGTGCACCTGAGAAAAAAATGTAACCTGCTGTTCTCAGATGGAATATCCTATAAATATCAGTTAAGTCTATCTGGTCCATTGTGTCATTTAAAGCTTGTGTTTCCTTATTAATTTTCTGTTTGAATGATCTGTCCATTGGTGTAAATGAGGTGTTAAAGTCCTTCACTATTACTGTGTTACTGTCAATTTCCACTTTTATAGCTGTTAGTATTTGCTTTATGTAGTGAGATGCTCCTATGTTGGGTGCATATATATTTATAATTGTTATATCTTCTTCTTGCCTTGATCCCTTGATCATTAGGTAGTGTCCTTCTTTGTCTCTTGTAATAGTCTTTATTTAAAGTCTATTTTGTCTGATATGGGTGTTGCTACTCCAGCTTTCTTTTGATTTCCATTGGCATGGAATATCTTTTTCCATCCCCTCACTTTCAGTCTGTATGTGCCCCTAGGTCTGAAGTGGGTCTCTTGTAGACAGCATATATATGGGTCTTGTTTTTGTATCCATGCAGCAAGCCTGTTTCTTTTGATTGGAGCACTTAATCCATTCACATTTAAGGTAATTATCGATATACATGTTCCTATTACCATTTTCCTAATTGTTTTGGGTTTGTTTTTGTAGATCCTTTTCTTCTCCTGTGTTTCCCACTTAGAGAAGTTCCTTTAGCATTTGTTGTAGAGAAGCTGGTTTGGTGGTGCTGAATTCTCTTAGCTTTTGCTTGTCTGTAAAGCTTTTGATTTCTCTGTTGAATCTGAATGAGATTCTTGCTGGGTAGAATAATCTTGGTTGTAGGTTTTTGCCTTTCATTACTTTAAATATATCGAGCCACTCCCTTCTGGCTTGGAGAGTTTCTGCTGAGAAATCAGCTTCTAACCTATGGGAGTTCCTTTGTATGTTATTTGTCGTTTTTCCCTTGTTGATTTTAATAATTTTTCTTTGTCTTTAATTTTTGTCAATTTGATTACTATGTGTCTCAACCTTTTTCTCCTTGGGTTTATCCTGCCTGGGACTCTCTGCACTTCCTAGACTTGGGTGGCTGTTTCCTTTTCCATGTTATGGAAGTTTTCTACTATAATCTCTTCAAATATTTTCTTGGGTTCTTTCTCTCTTTCTCCTTCTGGGACCCCTATAATGTGAATGTTGGTACATTTAATGTTGTCCCAGAGGTCTCTTAGGCTGTCTTCATTTCTTTCATTCTTTTTTCTCTATTGTGTTCCATGGCAGTGAATTCCACCATTCTGTCTTCCAGGTCACTTATCTGTTCTTCTGCCTCAGTTATTCTGCTATTGACTCCTTGTAGTGTATTTTTCATTTAAGTTATTGTATCGTTCATCTCTGTTTGTTTGTTCTTTAATTCTTCTATGTTTGTTATACATTTCATGCATCTTTTCCATCTTTGCCTCCATTCTTTTTCTGAGACCCTGGATCATCTTCACTGTCATTATTCTGAAATCTTTTTCTGGAAGGTTGCCTATCTTCACTTCATTTAGTTGTTTTTCTGGGGTTTTATCTTGTTCCTTCATCTGGTACATAGTCCTCTGCCTTTTCATTTTGTCTGTTTTTCTGTGAATGTGCTTTTTGTTCCACAGGCTGCAGGATTGTAGTTCTTCTTGCTTCTGCTGCCTGCCCTCTGGTGGATGAGGCAATCTAAGAGGCTTGTGCAAGCTTCCTGATGGGAGGGACTGGTGGTGGGTAGAGCTGGGTGTTGCTCTGATGGGCAGAACTCAGTAAAATTTAAATCTGCTTGTCTGTTGATGGGTGGGGCTGAATTCCCTCCCTGTTGGTTTTTTGGCCTGAGGCGACCCAGCACTGGTGCCCACAGGCTCCTTGGTGGGGCTAACGGCAGACTCTGGGAGGGCTCACCCCAAGGAGTGCTTCCCAGAACTTCTGCTCTCAGTCCTTGTCCCCACGGTGAGCCACAGCCACCCACTGCCTCTGTAGGAGACCCTCCAACACTAGCAGGTAGGTCTGGTTCAGTCTCCTATGGGATGACTGCTACTCTCCCCTAGTCCTGATGCTCACACTAATTTGTGTGTGCCCTCCAAGAGTGGAGTCTCTGTTTCACCGAGTCCTGTCAAAGTCCTGCAATCAAATCCCTCTAGCCTTCAAAGTCTGATTGTCTGGGAATTCCTCCTCCCATTTCCAGACCCCCAGGTTGGGAAGCCTGACGTGGGGCTCAGAACCTTCACTCCAGTGGGTGGACTTCTGTGGTATAATTGTTCTGCAGTTTGTGAATCCCCCACCCAGTGGTTATGAGATTTGATTTTATTGTGATTGTGCCCCTCCTACCATCTCATTGCACCTTCTCCTTTGGCTTCGGATGTGGGATATCTTTTTTGCTGAGTTCCAGTGTCTTCGTGTCGATGATTGCTCAGCAGTTATTTGTGACTCTGGTGCTCTGGGGAGAGGGAGTGAGCACACATCCTTTTACTCTACCATCCTGAACCAATCTCAACAAGTTTGATTTTAAACAGTGAATGCCAGATCTCCCTAGTCATCATGGATGGTCACTAAAGTTACACAAATTACTAGAGGCAAGCACAGAAGAGAGTATTGGGCCATTTTTCAGAAGATTTTTGGAACTTTTTAAAACCTTATTGGTAAAATTAAAGAAGATAATATATATATGGAGATATATTCAAAAACTAACCTAAACAATATGTAGTAGTACTATATCACAAGAGAAGAAATATTGGTTTACAAATATGTGTTTTTTCAAAATCTATTTTCTACAGATCTCAAATATTCTATCAAAAAGATCTATAACATATAGTATCTGGAGTTTCAAGTGACTTTTAAAATTTATAAATGTATATAAGTCACATATACATAATTGATATAGTTAAAATGCAAGCAGTAAATTTATAGATGGAACCTCACAACCCAGGTGTATTATTATTATTTTTCAAATGGAAAGGGAGAAAAAAATGGAGACTAATATAGAGAACAAAGATTTTCCATGAAAATTCATATGGACATGAATATAATATACATTTCTAGCAGTTTGTATTTAAATTACTGACTTGTATGAAACATTTATCAGATAAAAATGGTACATTTTCAGGTAGAATGAGGTGTATAAATGCACCTTAAATGTCTGCCTTGCTTTAATATTTCATTGAGCCTTTTTAAAGAGAAAAATTGTTAAGGACATAAATCTCTAGAACACTAGTACTTCCATTTTTTTATTCTTGTCACTTCTCTTCCTGCAAAATCTTTTTCTTGCATAAAGAGCTCTATAATGTATAGGGACAATACAAAAGAGAAAGGTACAGAGAATAAGGAATAGAATGAGAAGCTGTTCACAGGTATTAAATGAAATAAATGGATAATTAGCCATCTAGTATTAACTGAATATCTCTTATTTATAACTGCACCAAACCCTGTGGTAGATGTTAAAGATGTCAAATACATTGTCCCAGCTATCAAGGAGTTGTTTATTCAAAAAACAGTGATTATTATAATTATGGATTGGTCATTGTCTAAGTGCCAGGCACAGTGTTAGCCTCTGAAGAGTCATGTCTAAAAGGCACTTATCCAAACTCTAGAAGTTTAAAGCTCAGGAAAGAAATAAAGCACAGGTAACCAGAAACAAAAGAGTGAAAGTGTCTAGAGCAGAAGTTAGCATTGTGGTGCTCTGGTGGCAGAGTCATATCAGAATGTGAATGCTGTGGGGTGAAGGGAGTGCAGGACCCAGTAGGTGAACAGTCATTGAAAGCCTCCTGATGGGATGGAGACTTGGGCTAGTGCTGAATCAGCCAATGAAGGTAGCAGGAGCAGGTAGGCACAGAGAATAGTGTGTGCAAAGGTGCCAAAATTTCAGGAAACATGATATAGTTTAGAACTGGCAAATTTATATGTATGGCTGGCTTGAAAGTGAGAGATGAGATTTATGCATCAATGTATTTATTTCATTCAAGAAGTGTATATTGAGAAGTGACTACAGGCCAGCTCCCTCACTAGTGCTGAGGATACAGTGGTGAACTAGACAATCTCTGACTATGAAATTTAAAATACATCAGGTCAAATAAGATTACCATAAGTAATTTCAGAAATCAGTAATTGTTTATAATAATAACAAATGCAACAAAGGAGAAGTAAAAGATATTTTAAATGTATCTAATTAGGAGAGGTGGCTAAACCAGTCTGGAATTTCAGAGGGTGATTGATTAACTTAGAATGAGCAGGGGTTAGCTAAGAGGAGAGGAAGAAAGGAGGAGGGACTCAACATTCCATGCAAAGTATTATAGGCTATATTAAGGGTTTGACATAATTCTAAGAGCAACTTGGAAGTCACAGAAGGATTTTTAACTAAATAAGTGACATGATGCAATTTGCAGTTTCTGAAAGATCCCTTGGCCAGAGTGTAGTGAATAGATTGTAGCTGAGCAAAAGTGGACATGGGATGCCACAGAAGGCTATGTCAGTATGTCAGGCAATACCTCATACTAGGAAGGTGGCCATAGAGTTGGAAATAAGTAGGCAGACTTTTAAAAATATTTAGAAGGATGCATCAATAATTCTTAGTGGTTGATTAGATCTGAAGAATGAGAAAGACAGAAGTGTGTAATATTTATTCTCAGGTTTGCCTTCATTAAACAGGTTCATCATTTACTGAAATGGGGAACACAGAGATAGAGAGGACTGGGAGGAAAAGCAATGATTTAATGTTGGACATATGAAGTTGGGCTGCCTGTAAGATGTTCATGTAAGGTGGTTTTTGTTTGTTTTTAATAAAGTTATTTATTTATTTTTGGCTGTGTCAGGTCTTCATTGCTGCACGTGGGCTGTCTCTAGTTGTGGCAAGCGAGGGCTACTCTTCATTGCAGTGTGTGACCTCACTGCGGTGTCTTCTCTTAGCTGCAGAGCATGGGCTCTAGGCAGGCGGGCTTCAGTAGTTGCGGCAGGCAGGCTCAGTAGTTGTGGCTCTTGGGCTCTAGAGTGCAGGCTCAGTAGTTGTGGCACGTGGGCTTAGTTGCTCCGTGGCATGTGGGATCTTCCCGGACCAGGGCTTGAACCTGTATCCCCTGCATTGTTAGGTGGATTCTTAACCACTGTGCCACCAGGGAAGTCCCTCAAGTAAAATGTTGAGTAGGCTGTTTGGATGTGTGTGTCAGGAACTCAAGATTATATCTTGAAGAAATAAATCTTGGTGTCATTAAAGGATAAATGATAGTAAGTTTAGAAAAAGGAATGAATTAAATCTCCTAAGAGGAAAAAAACATGTTGGATGAAAAGAGGAGCGAGCCTTGAAAAGAGCCTTGAGAATCTTCACCACATCAAGTAAGAGAAGGTGAGTTGAAAGAAGATGTAGACAAGGGACAAGTAGCGAGGTATAAGGAAATCCAGGGTAAAGTATTCTCATGGAGGTCAGTCAGATAATGTTTCAGAAAGGGTGCAGTGATTTATTGAATCTGGTAAGAGAGCAAATAAGATTAGAAATAAAAAGTAACTGCTAGACTTACTAAGATGGCAATTATATTTTGTCAATTATATCCAGTTGTGTCTTGGATATGGAAATCAGTTTGCAATATAAAGATGTGTGAGAGATGAGAAAGTGAAGATAAGGAGAAAGAAGAATATTTTGAGAAGTTTGATCCTCAAGAGCTGAACGGTGGCACAGTAGTACAATAGGCAGAGAAAATATGGAGTCAAGAAAAATTTGTGGAGAGAAACAGAGGTCATTTCGTAAAGAGTTTTGCATGCCATGCTAAAAAATATCGACTTTTATCCTGAAATGGAGAGGTAAAATTCATGGTGATATTAAGCATTTCTCTGAGGTTTCTTGGCCTGCAAAACTAGCTGGACATGTGTACTAGTCACTGAGGGAATAAAGAAGAAAAATAGATTTGGGGACTTTATATGCTCTTATTGAGTTTAAAGTGTCCACAGGACTTCCGAGTGGTGTTTTCCAGTAGCTAATACATTTGTAAGCTTCTCAGAAGGATCGTCTGATTAACCTAGTTGGGGAGAGAAAAAAATAAGTAAATAAATACTATGTGCAAAACTGAGTTTGCCTGGAGGCTAAGCCTATAAGCAGTTCAAAGAAGGGAAAGCTTTACATTAACCAGAAATATAAAAACCATCTTCACTAAAGAGGCAGGATTTCAATCAGTTTTGTAGAATAGGTAGAATGGGTATAAGGGGAGAAGAAAAGTAGGAAGAGTAGAGAGTGTTACAAAAAGTGAAAACAACATGTATAAAGGCATGGAGAAAGAAATATGCATGACTAACAGGAAAGAAAGGAGGTCGAGTTGAAAAGATTTTTTTCCAGAGTCAACTTGAATTAAAGTCTACCATCAATCCATCAATACATCCTTTGATTTATATAAAAACACGCATACATACACACACACACACACACACACACACACACACACACACACACTAAATTAGGGCTGAAGAATGGAAAATTTGTTTGCGGAGGTGAATGGGACACCTGGTAGTGAGTCATATTTTTACCATATAATTGCTATAACTGAAGTGAGAAAAAAGGTGATTTCTAACAAAACGCCTTTCCCTTCTGTCATGATTAATGGTTTTCAAAGTGCCGTCATATCTGTTACTTTTCATTTTATCCTCTTATCAACCTTGAGGTTCAAAGATGCTTAGTGATTGCCTAGGATTATAAACCGGTAAGTGACCAACAACTCTCAGTATGAACCATTTTCACAACATAACTATATTTTGACCAGTGTGGGCCCTTTACATGGCACAAGCGTGTAGTTTGTTCAGTATGAGTATTTGCTCGTTTTGTTGTGTTTTTGTTCTCTGTTTTTCCTAAGACTAAATGCTTCGATTAGTCTAATGGAGAGAAAGACACATATTTTTCCAGGTCCTTAGTAACTTCCACAAAGGAATCAATGATGGCCATAATATCCAGCTTATCTGTAGTCTCCTCATTGCCTTAAATAAGAGTGATGTCCTTGGAGAGGTAATGCTAATTTTAAATGCTTTCCACCTCTATGAACATGTACAAATCCACGTGTGACTGCGGATGGTAGCCTGCGCCCAGATGTACTTGTTGTTGGGGGTTTCTATGGAAATAGAGAAGCTTACTGTGTTTTTTTTTAAATGCAGCTACAGAGGTATATAGAAATAAAAGAATGAGAGAATTTTTAATATGTGTGTGTTTTCCCCTTGGTAAAGCAGAAGTTGTGTTCACACTTTGGTGAATAGCAACAGTGGTAAGGACCTTTTGAAATAAATTCTCAAGTCTGTCAGATAAAAATTATATCTGAATTTAAGAAATATTCTTAATATTTACATAACAAACTGATTTGTTACCGCTATTTTTGCAGCCAGTGTGTATTTGATAGCTCATCATTTTTAATGAATTTCTCACATACTAGTCTTCTTCAGGAAAAGTTTTGGATAGTTTGTTCCATTTTATAAGAACTTATATAAAATCTTTCTAGTATTTATGTGTATTCATCAGACCCTTAAGAGAGTCATAAAATGACACGAACTCCCAGCAAACACCTATCGCTTTTTTATTAATCACATTCAACCTTTAATCAAGGCTGGTCTTAAAATGAGAAGATTGGGAGGAAGAATACAGTATGTTGACATATATATTTACACAGAGGACAATAATAAACTCCAATAGCCAATTTTTGGGAGGGATCAAAACCACAGAAAGGTGACCTGAGAAACATTAGTGGAACTCTAAGCCCCTTTGCTCTGGTGGTGGTTGTCAGTATAATGTAGTGGATATGAGAGACTTAGCTTCCAGTCTCAATCTGCTACTTAAAATCTATATATCAGATAGACATTAGAAGTTTCCAGCCAAGACAGAGTAACAGGGACTGTTCCTGTTACTATCCTACCTGAAACAACCTTTAAACCTGACAAAACATTTGAAATAAATGGTTTTCATGACACTGGACATCAGGTGACCCTGGTATAGATAATAAGACAGTAAGGGGATAAAATTAAATCATAAAATATACTAAACTATTCTAAAAGAAGTCAGAAAAAGAAGGGGAAGCAATAAAGTTCAGATGAGACAAATATAAAACAAATAGCAAGTTCATAGACTTAAACCTGACCATATCAATAATCACATTAAGTATAAATGGCCTAAACACTCCAATTAAACACAGAAATGGTCAGATCAGTTAAAAAAGTAAGACCCAACTATAAAATGCCTACCTTATGACCCAGTCATTCCACTTCTAGGTGTTTTCTCTAGAGAAGTGAAACCATATGTCCATACAAAGACTTGCATTAAAAAATGTTTATACCAGCTTTATTTATAACAACCAAAAACTGGAAACAACACAAATGTCCATTAACAAGTAAGTGGATAAACAAACCATGGTGTATCCATAAAATGGAATGCTATGGTGCAATAAAAAGGAATAAATCATTCATATACAGTACAATATAATATGAATGAATTTCAAAATATTCCATTGAGTGTAAGAAGCCAAATAATATACAAAATAGTACACGCTGTATGATTCCACTTGAAAGAAATTCTAGGAAATGTGTACTAAGGTATGGTGACAGCATAGATCAGTGGTTGCCTCGGGATATGCTGAGGGGTTTCTGGTTCCAGGAAAATAAAGGAGGGAGGGATTAGAAAGGAACGTGAGGGAACTGTCAGGGTAATAGGTATGTTCAGCAGCTTGATTATGATAGTGGTTTACTCAGATGTATACACATGTCAAAGTATATTAGATTGTACATTTTGGATACATATAGTTTATTGTATGTCATTATACTTTAATGAAGCTTAACACATTACCTAGCACATGAGAAAGCCTCAGTGAGTCTTCAGGCTTCTTTGCAGAGGACCCAATGGTATATATACTCTTTCCTTCCCCCACTGACAGTGGGTAGGCTGGAGTACATGACCAAGAACTTTGATCATGCCCCGTAAGACAAGTCATCATGATAGCATCTCTCTGAGTTTATTGGCAAGAAATTAATCTTCTAGCATCGCTGGGCTGTCTAGTGCTTGGCTGCAGTAAGTTAACTCTTGTATGCTATCCTGGCCCTGAAATCTGTCTGTGGGAGCCAGACTGCCTTTATACTAAGATTTCTGATGGACAAAATGACAGGAGTAGGATGCAGTGGGAGAAAACTGCAACCGGAATAATTTTGATAGGTATTTTGATTTTCAAAACTGAAGTGTCAGAATTCATCAGAGACCCTAGTTTCATGACTAGTTTTACATAAGTAGAGCATACTTTGATGATTCTAAAAGATACACCTTTGTGACAGACTGTTGTGGTCTGAATTGTGTCCCTTCCAAAATTCATATGTTGAAATCCTAACATCTGTATCTCAGAATGCAACCAGATTTGGAGACATGGTCTTCAAAGAAATAATTATATTAAAATGAGATCATTAGGGTATCCTTATAAGAAGAGGAGATTGGGACACAGACACACCGAGAGTCAACACTCTGAAGACACAGGAGAAGATGGTCATCTATAAGCCAGAGAGAGAAGACTCAGGCAAAACTAACTCTGCTCACACCTTGATCATGGACTTCTAGCTCCAGAACTAGAGCAAATAAATATCTGTTGTTTAAGCCACTCCATTTGTGATATGTCATTACAGCAGCCCTAGCAAACTAATACACAGACCATTTTTACTGCTCTTACAAACTAACACTTTCTCTCTCCTATTAGTACCCACCATATAGTAAAGTAATAATTTTGCTTGGGAGTACTCATCATACCTATATATTTTTTTATATAGGCATGCAAACCGTCCTCAAAATTCCTCAGTCTGCTGTATGTGTCTCTATTTGTGATTTTTCCTTTTCTAATGCCTTTCTGACTTTGCCTGCTGCTAATTGTTTTTCTTGGAAGTGTTATTCATTCTTTGGCCTTGTACCACACTCATATTAGGAGCACAGAGTTTTCAGGAATCTTCCTCCTCTTTTCCGACGTGATCATTCTGGCTTACACGCTGGAATATTTTCCTCCCACTCATTAAGCTTAAGAATGTTAAATTTGTGCCATAGTGATCTACAAACCTCCCTTGCAAACCATCAAGCAAGTTGAAAATGAAACGTATGAGATGCTGGGTTTTTTTTTTTAATTGGGAATTTTACCTGTCCCTTTACTTAATTAATAATTCAAAGATATGTTTTGGTGTCAACTTTGGTTAAATATTCATTGGCACCAAAACGAATAATTGAACTGAAAATTGAAAATAATTGAAACTGTGGCATCTTCTTCGACCACTGAATTAAGGCTTCCCAAACAGCTGTAACTTTGGGAGGTTCAGAAAGAAAAAAGAGAGGAGGAGAGTCTTAGAAGAGGCCGGAAGAAGCCAAAAGAGTGAATTTAGTGGTTAAAATCAATTGTTTTCCCCTTTGCAGTCATTTTCTGTATTTACTTGTTTATACCAGAGCCTTTAATGTTTTTTTGGCTACCTCACTTTATTAGTATTTTAGAAACTGGGACTATTGGTTATGTTAGAGACTCAAAGCATGATTCACCATCCTCCTATATTAGAATTACTTGGTGTGATTGGTGAAAATGCAAAATCCCTGGGCCCATACCGGACCTACTGAATCAATCTTGGAGAGGATATGGCTCAGGAATCTATTTTTATCATGCTTCCATTTCTCTTTTTCAGTCTGGGAACCACTCTCTTAAGTTCTGTGGTGGCAGAGGAAGAGTGATGGTGATAACATGCCCTATTTGAGAGGAAGGTGACAAAATAGGTGGAGCCCAAGGAAATGAGCAGCAAATAGAACAGGTGAGTCTGCTGGTATTCTGTTGATGTTACTGTGAACCCAGAAAGCATTGTGAGGCTGGAAATAACCTCTTGTTACAAATAAAAGGACTACTTCAGAACATGTTAATAGTTCAGAGTTCTCAAGAGATCAATATCTTTATGACTCGAGTTCAATATACCTATTTATAATTGAGTTTTATGATATTTAACAGTGATCCATGCGAATATTTTAGGCTACCGTACAGAGGCTGATCTTTTCCTTTAAAATCAAGAATTAGAATACATTAACTGCATAAAGTACTTTGAGCAAATAAAAATTTGGGTTTTCTGGTGTTTTCCAAAAAAAGAGGAGCTTTATCGGCAGAGATTTTAGAAATTACAAAGACATTTTCAGTGAAGAACAACGGGAAGTTAGCCACTAATTATTGTCTCATCTGAAAAACAATGTTACGACTCCCACTGATAAATCATCATATACTAGGTCAGCATTTGTTAATTCAGCTCTGTGATTCTCTGACTCCTGTGTCCACTCTGTAAGTCACTATTAGGATTATTGCTTAGCAATTCTTATAAAAGTTATGACATACACAGTATTATATAATTTTAAAAATTTCTTTCACTCAGTACCTACGTTGTTCTTCATAGACCCAAGCCTCAATCTAGCATGCATTTCCTGATCCGAGTTACTACCTTGACAAGTCTTTAGGACCATAGCTTATTTGCCATCTTTACCCATGAAAGAGTGTTGGGGGTATTCCTACCTGCCGAAAGACTACTCTGATATCAATTAACTGCCTGGATTTCTAAAAGCCTCCTGTTTCTGAAATCCTTATGAATGTATCCCACCAGCTTCTCAATAGAACTTCATCCTTCAGTCAGTATTAGGCCCTTTGATACTTTCTGCCAGCTTTGATTACCAACTTTTTTTAGATGCCTGTATTAGGGCTCTCCAGAGAAGCAGAACCAATAGGATACACACAGACAGACAGACGGACTCACACACACACTCACACACACACATTCAGAGACAGAGACAGAGATTTATTGTAATCACTCATGCAGTGATGGAGGCTAGTGAGTCCAAAATCTGCAGTGGGGGCTGGTAGGCTGGAGACCCAGGAGAGCAAATGGTGCAGATAAAGTCCAAAGGCCAACAGCCTAGAGCTCCAGGACAGCTGACAGTGCAGTTCCATTCTGAAGGCAGTTTGCTGGAAAATTCCCTCCTACTTGAGGTGGCCAGTCTTTTTGTTCTATTTGGACCTTCAACTGGTTGGAGAAGACCCACCCACATTATGGAGGGCAATCTGTTTACTCAAACTTCACCAATTTAAAGGTTAATCATCCAAAAACACATAAGTTTTATGACCAACACATAAACACATATAACACATAAAATTAACCATGACAGGGGCTTCCCTGGTGGCGCAGTGGTTGAGAGTCTGCCTGCCGATGCAGGGGACACGGGTTCGTGCCCCGGTCCGGGAAGACCCCACATGCCGTGGAGCGGCTGGGCCCGTGAGCCATGGCCGCTGGGCCTGAGCGTCCAGAGCCTGTGCTCCGCAACGGGAGAGGCCACAACAGTGAGAGGCCCGCATACTGCAAAAAATAAAATAAAAATAAAAAATTAACCATGACAATGCCCCATACCCCAGCCACAATACTCTGCCCACTTGACTGGATTTTATCTCTCAAATATATGATGGGTTCATTCCCACTCCCAGTAGCATCAGTCTCATACTAAAAGAAGGCTGAGTAACAGTTCCTAACTACTTCCAGTCTATCCAGTCTGCTCTAGGGAACCTAATTATGCCACATTATATGGCAGAGTGTAAGTGTGCAGTATTTTAATGAGTGAATTAACGACATAAAGTAACATCACAAAAGATCATGTCCATTTCTTACATATTCATGCCATTTTACAGTTTATAGAAGACTTTCATGTATACAATCTCATTTTTAATTCATATATATATAGATAAAACTTTCTGATTCTGATTTAGCAAAATATAAGAGCCTAATTTCTCTAGGAGCACAAAGAGAATGGAGAGACTTAGTCTGGCTTTGGGATATGGGGTAAATGATAGAATGACAGGGTATTCCACCGGTTCTCGACATTTTTCCCCTGGTCCACATTTGACAACGTCTGGATACATTTCTGATTGTCACAACTGGGGATACTACTGGCATCCAGTGTGTAGAGGCCATGGATGCTACAAACACCCTAGAATGCACAGGATAACCCCCACAGCAATGAATTATCTCCAGCCCCAGATGCCAACAGTACAGAAGTTGAAAACTCATGGGGAAAGACTATAGCATTTGAACCGGAACTTAGAGAATTGATAACGTCCAAATAGCACAGATGGAAAAATTTTATTCCAGTCAAAGGAACTGCCATAAACAGACAAAGGGATAACAAAATTTGGAGGTCATTTAAAGAACGTGAATAGTCAAATTTGTAAGTGGAGAAGTGAGATATGGTAAGTTCAGAAAGGTGGGTTGTTAGGGTTTAGAGCAGTGCTTCTGAAATTTTAGCACATTGGAATCACCTGGAACTTTACAGCATTCACTGGAACCCATCCCCAGAGTTTCTGATTCTGTATCATTGAAATGAGGTCTGGAATTTGAATTTCTGGCTAGGTGATGCAGATGCTCCTTATCTTTTAAGATCACTTTTAAGAACCAGTCTTTAGAGAGTCGGAGATGCCTGAAAAGATGTCAGGAATTCAATTTCTAGGCAAGAAGAAGGCCATGAATTGGAACAATTCTTTAGGAAGATTACTCAAATAGCAACATATAGGACACATGGGATTAGGGAGAGAGTCAGTACAGAGAAACAAACCAATTGAAAGTCACTGAAAGGCTTGAATCCCCCTGCATCAGTGACTTGGGAAGCCTGGGAGACCTGGGGCAACGTGCCTCTCTATACATACTTCTCTCTTGACCCCAGCTGTGTAATTATGGTTTGCCTGGAGTTTAGTCTTAGCCCATTATGCACGATCCTTGGTTCTTTGAAATGAATCTCCTGGGATAAACTGTAAGCTGATAGTGTTCAGACAGGCTGCCTGGGCTGTACTTTATGAGTGGGATTGAGGTCACAGAAGCTAGGTGACAGGGCAAGTAGAAGCTCACTTAGATAACCAAATCACTTAAAATTGCATTTCTTTCTGGGTCAAAAAAAAAGAGCAGAGATATTTCCTCTGCTCTTGCCTCATCCCATTTTCCAAATTACGCTTAAGAGGTTTGGATAAAATTCATACGTCAAAAAGCCTTTTTGCAATAATGCAAAATTTAAAGGCCCTGTCAAACAGATGATCTGTTTCTAAATCACACATGATACCTCGGAATTCCAGCAATCAGAGGAGCTCAGTGTGCACTGATTAGAATGCTTTTCCAAACCCAGTTTTCTCTTGTTGGCTGGAAAGTGTTACTTGCTTTATGTATGATGCTTGGTACTATCAGCCCTAGGGGAAAGGAAAAAAAATGTTCCTTCTAAGCAACTGATCTGACCCTCCTGAGGCTAAGGAGCGCTTATCAAGAAGCAGAAATCCTGCACACAAGCCAGCTGGAGGCTCTTCCCTCTCCTGAGGGTCCCTGCTGCCTAAGGGCTTCTAAACACAAACAGAAACTGGAAAATAACTGGACAAATGGGACACACATCAGACATATGTGTTCCATCATTCATTTCCAAGCTTTTTACCCTCATTCCAATAAAGGAACTACCTATTTTTTAACTAGTGGTGAGACTAGCATCTTCTAACCAGAAATCCCGCCCCACTCTTGATCACCTTTTTTTTCCCCTTCAGAGATTTTATGATCTGTAACCCCTCTTTTTTTTTTTTTTGCGGTACGCGGGCCTCTCACTCTTGTGGCCTCTCCCGTTGCGGAGCACAGGCTCTGGACGCGCAGGCTCAGCGGCCATGGCGCATGGGCCTAGCCGCTCCGCGGCATGTGGGATCTTCCCGGACCGGGCCATGAACCCGTGTCCCCTGCATCGGCAGGCGGACCCTCAACCACTGCGCCACCAGGGGAGCCCTGTAACCCCTCTTTTAAAGCATGTTTTTCCTTCCTTTTGCCAGCTGCTCAGCATCACCCCACACTGCTGCAGGATATTCACTTTCTTATACTCGACAGTTACTGTGGATATGTTAATAAACGGAATACTAACTTGTTTTTTAGTAAAATATAAAGTCTTGGCCTGGAGCTTCAAGTGGGAAAAAAACAAAAGAAGGAACAAAGGAAGCAATGTGGGCAGGAAGAAAGAAAGAAAGGGAGGCAAGGAGAAAGACAATTAAAACTGCAATGTACAAATATCACAATTTGTCCAAAACTCTTCATTGACACTAGGGGTACTTATTACTAACTGTACGGCCCCAGCCCTAGGAATTCAGATGCAGTAGGTCTGAACTGCGTCTCTGGGATGCACATTTGTAATGTTTTCCCCAGGCAGCTCTGATGTTGCTAGCCTGGGGAACCGTCACCTTGAGCAGCTTTGCAGGTTTAGATTGTCCCTAACAAACACTGTAAACAGCCTGTGCTTGTTGTCAGGATTTGCCAGCTGAAGGGAGGGAGGGATGATAAACAGCAGCTGTTTAGATTTGAAATGTCTGGGGGAATCAACACAGGTGGTGGGATATTTACCAGACTTCTGCTGACGCTCCGAACACAAGATGCCCGTCTACTGCAGGCACCCAGGCAGGCCATTTCCCTGTCCCCTGCTTTCTCAGACCCCTCCCCACTTTCTTGTGCAAAAGCCTTTTGTTATAGACTGAATGGTATCCCCCCCCACCAAAATTCATAAATTGAAGCCCTAATCCCCTATATTTGAAAATAGGATGTATAAGGAAGTAATAAAAGGTTCAGTGAGGTCATAAGAGTGGAGACTCGTTCCTATAGGATTGGTGTCCTTACCAGAAACAGAAGAGACACCAGAGATCTTTCTCTCTCTGCAAGAGCACAGAGGAAAAGGCATGTGAGGACGCAGTGACACGGTGGCCATCTGCAACTCAAGGAGAGAGGCATCACCAGATACCAGCCCTTGCTGGCATCTTCATCTTGGACCTCCAGCCTCCAGAACTATAAGAAAATTAATTTTTGTTGTGTAAGCCCCTCAGTCTATGGTATTTTGTTGTGGCAGCCCAACTAGCCTAATATACCTTTCTTCATGGTTCGTTTAGGTATTCCTCAGTCAAGAGACCCTCCTTCTAGGCCGTAAAGCCCTAACACTACTTCACTGCTCAAGTTTCAAGGGAATTCAGGTCCCAGAAAAACTGCGGGATATGACTCAAGAACGCTATGGAACTTGGGGCTGGGGATAGAGAGGTGATCCGAACTACCACACTCTTTCAGTTATAACACGAGTTATAAACAGGAACTTGCTGTCTTGGCTTCTAACCTGATTGCCTTTTTACATTGTTTATACAAGAAAATACATTCCTTAATCCAGGAAGCTAAGTTTTAGCTAACTTTTCTAAGTCTTAGATTGGTTCTTTTCCTGGTGATGGCACTCCCAGGAGTTCTGGGACAGTTCTGATTAAAACATTACATTGCTTTTTCCTTATAAATATATTTATACTTATCAAAGCCAGGATATATAGTCATTGTATCTATGATAGCTCAGTTTACTCAGATAATTGCTGAGTCCCATATATGTGCCAGACAGTGTTCCAGACACAGAAAAGCAAAAGTGAATATGACAAAGTGAAGAGACGAACAAAAACAAGGAAATACATATCAATCAGATATTGATAAATGCTACAAAGCGCATGGGAAGGAGAATGAGGGGAAGGGCCCTAGTTTATGCAGGGTGATCCAAGAAAGCCTCTCTGATACAGGACATTGCAACAGAGACAGGAAGGAAGTGAGGTGTCCAGCCATTTGTGCCTCTGAGCAAAGGTCACTT
This sequence comes from Tursiops truncatus, assembly GCF_011762595.2. Lineage (NCBI taxonomy): Eukaryota > Metazoa > Chordata > Mammalia > Artiodactyla > Delphinidae > Tursiops > Tursiops truncatus. Next base: position 91,284,639 of record NC_047037.1, read on the forward strand.
CACAGAGAGGGAGCAGCCCAAGAAAAGCTGCCTCAGCAGGACCATACATGGTATTTTTTAATAACAAGGAAGGCTATGCAATTAGAATGGAGTGAAGAGAAGATAGATCTATCTGAAGTCCTGGAAATGGCTAAGAGTTCATGCAAGCTCTTCTAGGACATTGTAATGTTGTCTTTACTCTGAGTTAGGTGAAAAGTCATTGGAGGGAGGAAAGCAGAAGAGCCATGTGTGTTTCAATGATTTATTTCTTGTTATGTGGAGAACAGTCTGCAAGGGTGAAGAATGAGAGAGATTAGCTAGAAGGCTATTGTATTATTGATAGATGACAGTGATTTAGACTAGGATAGTGGGGATTGGTCAGGTATTAGATATGTTTAACAGGTAGAAGCAACAATCTTTGCTAACAATTAGATATATTATGTCAGATAAAGGGGAAGAATAAAAAAGTGGGAATTTGGTAAATCTAGTAGACATCTAGATTCAACCACTTAAATAAGTGGATGCATCTATCTGTCTATAACAATTTACAAAAATTACAAAACATTAACAATAATCATCTTTAATGATGTAATTATAGAAAATATTTATTTGCTGTATCTTGCCTAGTTATAATGAAACTGTACCACCTGTATAATTTTTAAAAGTTGCAGATACATGAAAATTTTTTCCCTGGTCATTTTAATTTTATGGGATTTAAGATAACATTTCTATTGCAAGGGGACCTTTCTAATTTGTGAGATTAAAGAGAGCAACCTAAAGTAATTGAAGCTATCCCTTTATTTTTTTAATTTGGAGATAAAAGACACTAAAAGTGTAGTATGTGTTCAAAGGCCTTAGTGATATTAGTTTTCAAATGCGGTAGAAAGTTTTGGCTGGTGAATGAAATAAAACCATGAGAAAAGAAAAATAGGAATAGGGTACGTAAAGCTTTTTGAAAAAAGTTTCTTCTTTTCTTATAGAGCATTTCCTCCAGCAAATCTTTAGATCCTAGAGATAAAATCAAAAGCATGACTCAGTTTCAAAAGTGAATGCAGCACCCTTTAAACTTTGAATCTTGTCTTTGTGTTTTTATAAGTAATATATATTCACACACATCTATAGTACTTGTATTCATGCCCACCTGGTTTGTGGTAGTTTTATTAGCATTGATGCAGGAGAAAAGACTCATGAATATCAGATATCAAAGATATGGGATGCTTGATAGACAATGAAGAAGAATAATAGGCTTATCTTAGATGAATATAAAAGCTTTATTTTGAATACTGTGTAATATTTGCAGAATTTTTTTTTTTTTTCCAAATCTTTATGTATATAGCTTCATCAGCAAAAGAACTTCACTTGAATGGCAGGGCTATTCTTGTTTTAAGAACTTCTTAGTAAGTTATATTTTTAGTATTAAAAACTAATACAGGCCAAAAAAAAACCCTATAAAAATATTCCTTAAAATAGTCCTAATATGACATCTAAAAGTCCACTTAATTACATTTCTCTTGAAGAAATAAAATTATATTAATCTTGGGAAATGTATATATCAGTGAAGCAATGGATACATGAAGGTAAAACTTTTAAAAAATAATGGTTGGAAAACAACATCAGGTTGATATTTTTAACTAAATGTGTTTCTTACAGAATTGAAGGGACTATTAACTGAATCAACACCATACCTGAATTACAGATCATGTAGCACTGAGGACGCAACACAAAACTGTATAAAAATAGGTGTGGCGTCAAGCTTCAAACAGAACTCAAATAGCCAAATTTTAAGGGAGACAAGATACATTAACTCAAAAATATTATCGAGTATCGTGAGGATAGTATAATCCGAAATAAGGTTTTAGAAAGGAAAAAAAAATCATATTACAACAAAGTGACTTTTTAATAAGTAAAATAAATAAATAAATAAATAATAAAAAGCGATCTAAATATTTTCCTTATTTTTTTGTGGGAACAGAAAAAGAAGAAAACAAAGACAAAACACTAATTGCAGTAATTCACAATATTCTGCTTGCAAAATGAATTTACCAACATACACCATATATTGGACCATCACACAAATTTCAATAAATTTAAACAGACTTAAGACATATAAATTATGATCTATGATATGATTATAATAGAATTAAATTAGAAATTGACAGCAGAAAGATCTGGGAAATCCCCAAATATTTGAAAATGAAGTAACACATTTCTAAATAAACAATAGGTTTAAGAATAAATGAAAAGGGAAATAAAGTATTTTTAACTAAATAAAAACATGACAAATAAAAATTTGAGGATGCAGACAAGTGAGTGGTTATAGAGAAATACATATCACAAACTCCCCATATTGGAAAAGAGAAAGGTCACAAATAAATGGCCTTAACTTCCACCTTAAGAAATTAGAGAAAGAAGAATAAACTAAACCCAAAGTAAGCAGAAAAGAAGGAAACAATCAACATGAAACTGGAAATCAAAAAACAAAACCCAGAAAAACAATAAAGAAAATGAGATCAATAAAATGTATAAATCTCTGCCCAGAATGATGAAAAATAAAAGGGAGAAAACCAAATTACTGGTATCAGGAATCAGAGAGGTGACATCACAATTGATTCTGTAGGTATTAAAATAATATTTTAAAATATTACAAACTACTTTAGGTTAATAAATTTAAAAATTTAAACTAAAGTGGACAATTTCTTTGAAAGATACAAATTACCAAAGCTCAATCAAGAAGAACAATATAAACAAATAGTTTTGTATCTATTAAAGAAATTTAATTTGTTCTTCAAAACATTTCCACAAATTAAACTTCCAAATTGCTTCATGGAGAAATTCTACCAATCAGTTAAAGAAAAAATAATATCAGTTCTACACATGTCTCCAGACACTTGAAGAGGACAGAGTACTTGCCAAATTATGCATTGAGATCAGTGTTAACTCCAACAACAAACCTAGACAAAGACATTAAAAGGAAAGAAAACTGCAAATTAATACCCCCGATGAACATAGATATAAAAATTAACAAGTTTTAACCAATCAAATTAAACAATATATAAAAATGATAATAAATCATGACCAAGTTTATTCCAAGCATGTAAGGTTGGTTTAACACTCAAAGATTAGTCAATATTTTAAGACATCTGTTCTCGCCAACTTGATCTATAGATTCAGTGCCATCCCACCAAGTTATTTTGTGGATATCAACAAACTAATTCTAAAGTTTATATAGAGAGGCAAAAGACCCAGAATAGCCAACACAATACTAAAGGAGAGGAACAAAGTTGGAAGATTGATAGTACCTGACCTCAAGACTTACTGTAAAATTACAGTAATCAAGACAATGTGGTATTGGCAAAATAATATGCAAATAGATAATTGGAAGAGAATAGAGAGTCCAGAAATAGATCCACATAAATATAGTCAGCTGATCTTTGACAAAGGAACAAAGGTAATGGAGCAAATATAGTCTTTTCAACAAATAATGCTGGAACAACTGGACATCCACATGCAAATAATAATAATAAATCTAGGTTCAGACCTTACAACCTTCACAAAAATTAACTTAAAATGGATCATAGACTTAAATATAAAAAACAAAACTCCTAGGAGAAAACCTAAATGACCTTAGATATGGCAATGAATTTTTAGATACAACACCAAAGGTAAGATCCGTGAAGGAAATTGATAAGTGAGATACTAAAATTTTTAATTTCTGCTGTGTGAAAGACAATGTCAAGAGAATGTAAAGACAAGCCACAGACTGGGAGAAAATATCTGCAAAACATTCATCTAATAAATGTTATCCAAAGAACAGTTAAAACTCAACAATTAGAAAACAAAGAGCCCAAATAAAAAGTGGGTCAAGGGCTTCCCTGGCAGCTCAGTGGTTGAGAGTCCGCCTGCCGATGCAGGGGACACGGGTTCGTGCCCCAGTCCGGGAAGATCCCACATGCCGCGGAGCGGCTGGGCCCGTGAGCCAGGGCCGCTGAGCCTGCGCATCCGGAGCCTGTGCTCCGCAATAGGAGAGGCCGCAACAGTGAGAGGCCCGTGTACCACAAAAAAAAAAAAAGAAAAAAGTGGGTCAAAAACCTCGACAGACACCTCAACAAATAATATATACAGATGGCAAATAAGCATATGAAAGGGTGCTCCATGTCATATTTCACTGGGGAAATGCAAATTAAAACAATGATATACCACTATACATGTATTAGAATGGCCAAAATCCAGAATGTTGGCAAGGAAATGGAGCATTCATTGCTGATAGAAATGAAAAATGGTACAGCCACTTTGGAAGAAAGTTGGGTGGTTTCTTGCAAAGCTAAACATGCTCTTGCCATTTAATACAGCAATCATGCTCCTTGGTATTTACCCAAAGGAGATGAAAACTTACGTCCACACAAAAATCTGCACTTGGAAATTTTAAGAGCTCTGTTCAGAATTGCCAAAGCTTGGAAGCAACCAAGATGTCCTTCAGTAGGTGAATGAATAAATAAACTGTGGTACATCCAGGCAATGTAATATTATTCAGCACTAAAAAATGAGTTATCAAGCCATGAAAAGACAGGGTGAAATCCTGAATACATATTACTAAATGAAAGCAGCCAATCTGAGAAGGTTACATACTATATGATTCTAACTATATGGCGTTCTGAAAACACAAAAATATGGAGACAGCAAAAAGATCAGTGGTTTCCAGGGATCGGGGGCAGTGAGAGATGAATAGGTAGAACACAGAGGATTTCTGAAAATATTTTGAAAATATTTTATATGAGACTACAATGCTGCATACATGTCATTATACATTTGTCCAAACCCATAAAATGTACAACACCAAGAGTGAACCCTAATATGAACTATTGATTTTGGGTGGTTATGGTGTGTCGATGTAGATTCATCAAGTGTACCACTCTAGTGGGGGATGTTACTTAGGGGGGAAGGTATGCATGTTTGGGATCAGAGGGTATGTGGAAAATCTTTGTCCTTTCACCTCAGTTTTGCTGTGAACTTAAAACTATAGCAAAAAATTGTTTTTATGAAAAGAAATCACTCTAGTTTTCAATATTAACAGGCAAAAAAAGGAAACATATGACCATCTCAATACATGTGGAAAAAGCTTTGTCAAAGTACAGTATCTATTTGATTAAAAAAAACACCTGGGCTTCCCTGGTGGTGCAGTGGTTGACAGTCTGTCCGCCTGCCGATGCAGGGGACACGGGTTCGTGCCCCGGTCCGGGAAGATCCCACATGCTGCGGAGCGGCTGGGCCCGTGAGCCATGGCTGCTGAGCCTGCGCGTCTGGAGCCTGTGCTCCGCAACGAGAGAGGCCACAACAGTGAGAGGCCCGTGTACCGTAAAAAAAAAAAAAAAAAAAAAAAAAAAAAACAACCTTAGCAAACTACGTATAGAAGTAAATTGCCTCACCTTGATAAAGGGAAACTACAAAAACTTAAAGCTAGCATCAATACAATACTTCATGCTCTAAAACCAAATCATTTCTCCCCTAAGATCAAGAATAAGGCAAGAGTAACCAGTCTCACGACTTATATTCAACATCATACTGGATAGTCATCTTAATAGGCAAGAAAAAGAAATAAAAGTTATCTGGATTGGAAAGGAAGAAATAAAACCATTATTTTACATAAAATTGTGTGTGTGTAGGAAATAATATACAAAAAAGCTACAAGAACTCATAAGTAAGTTTAGCAAATTGCAGGATACAAAAGCAACATACAAAAATCAATTATATTTCCATACACTAGCAAAGAACAACTGGGAACTGAAATTTCTTAAACTACCATTAATAGCAGCATCTAAAAATATGAAATAATTGGAAATAAATCTAACAAAATCCATGCAAGTCCTATACATTAAAATCTACAAAACATTGCTGAAAAATTAAAGAAGATCTAAATAAATGGAGAGATATGTTCATAGATTAGAAGACTTGATACTGTTAAGATGATAGTTTTACCCCCAATTGATCTATAATTACAATGAAATCCCAATCAAAATTGCAGCATTTTTTAATAGAAATTGGCAAGCTGATTCTAAAATCCATATGGGGGCATCCCTGGTGGTGCAGTGGTTAAGAATCCACCTGCCAATGCAAGGGACACAGGTTCGAGCCCTGGTCCAGGAAGATCCCACATGCTGTGGAGCCTGTGCGCCACAACTACTGAGCCCGCACTCTAGCGCCCGCGAGCCACAACCGCTGAAGCCCACGCACCTAGAGCCCGTGCTCCACAGCAAGAGAAGCCACCGCAATGAGAAGCCCATGCACCACAATGAAGGGTAGCCCTCACTCACCGCAACTAGAGAAAGCCCGTGCACAGCAACAAAGACCCAACGCAGCCAAAAATAAATAAATAAATTTTTATAAAAATTTAAAAAATAAAATCCATATGGAAATGCAAAGAACCTAGTCTAGCCAAAACAAGTTCGAAATAAAACACAGAGGAATTACAAAACTTACTTCAGAGACTTATTACCAAAAAGCTACAATAATCAAGACATTATGGTATCAGCCTGAAGATACATAATCAGATTAATGCAGCAGAATAAAGATTAATGCAACACAGTAAAGATTACAGAAATAATGCAACACAATAAAGATATCCAAATATATGTGGACAACTGATTTTTTAAAAAGATATAAAAGCCATTTAGTGAAAAAAGAATGATCTTTTCATCAAGTGATGCTGGAACAATTTGATGTCCACATGTCAAAAAATGACCATCGGGGCTTCCCTGGTGGCGCAGTGGTTGAGAGTCCGCCTGCCGATGCAGGGGACACGGGTTCGTGCCCCGGTCCGGGAAGATCCCACATGCCGCGGAGCGGCTGGGCCCGTGAGGCATGGCCGCTGAGCCTGCGCGTCTGGAGCCTGTGCTCCGCAACGGGAGAGGCCACAACAGTGAGAGGCCCACGTACCGAAAAAAAAAAAAAAAAAAAAAAAAAAAGACCATCAATCCATAACTCTCACCATATTCAAAAATTAACTCCAATGTACCATAGACTTAAATGTAAAACCTAAAATTATAAATGGTCTAGAACAAACATAGAAGAAATATTTTTGAACTTGGGTTCGACAAGTTTCATTAGATATGTCACCAAAAACACAATCCGTAAGAGGAAAAAATAATGTATATTTATAACTCCTTATAATATTAATAACTCCTTTTTGGAATTTACTGTAGGGAATAAAAAGTCAAGTCATAGACTGGGAGAAAATATTGGTAAATCACGTATCTGGGCTTCCCAGGTGGTGCAGTGGTTAAGAATCCTCCTGCCAGTGCAGGAGACATGGGTTCAAGCCCTGGTCTGGGAAGATCCCGCATGCCGCAGAGCAACTAAGTCCATGCACCACAACTACTGACCCTGCGCTCTAGAGCCTGCAAGCCTCAACTACTGAAGCCCACATGCCTAGAGCCTGTGCTCCGCAACAAGAGAAGCCGCTGCAATGAGAAGCCCACGCACTGCAACGAAGAGTAGCCCCCGCTCACCGCAACTAGAGAAAACTGATGCACAGCAACAAAGACCCAACTCAGCCAAAACTTAATAAATAATTAATTAATTAATTAAAAAAATTTAAAATCACGTATCTGATAATAAGAATGATGTCCAAAACTTAGCAATAAAAACAAACAATCCAATAAAATGAATGGGCAAACTATTTGAACAGACCCTTCACCAAAGATGAAGGCAAGTAAGCACATGAAAAATGTTCAACATCATTAGTCATTAGGGAAACAAAAATTTAAACCAAAATGAGATAACACGTTAGAATGTCTATCATTAAAAATAGTGGCCATCTCAGGTTTTGGTAGGGAAGTGCAGAACTCTGTACACTGCCAGTGGGAGTGTAAAATGGTAAAAGCGCTTTGGAAAGCAGTTTAGCATTTTTTAAAGTTAAGCAGACTTCCAATTTGAGCTCCAACATGTAATGAGCTTAAAAGTCATCACTCCCATCTTTACAGCAAAGAAAAGCTGACTAAACAGAAAAATAAATGACTTTTCTTGGACCCATTCGAGAACTGAGGTTGGAGGTTAAACTTAAAATCTAAAGAGACAGGTGAATACAGAAAATCACAGCTTAGATCTACATACCTGAAGCAGAAGGCACTAAAGCCATAAACTTGTAGGAACACATAAATTGTTAATTGTGAGGAATTGCTAGAGGCTAAGTGTGGTAGACTAACATGAAAGGGAGAAACTTCTGGAGGCCTCAGTCCTTAGGGGGTCCCAGCACTTTCATGGACTTTTCCCCCAGAATCCCACCAGGTTTTTTTTTAACATCTTTATTGGAGTATAATTGCTTTACAATGGTGTGTTAGTTTCTGCTTTATAACAAAGTGAATCAGTTACACATATACATATGTTCACATATCTCTTCCCTCTTGTGTCTCCCTCCCTCCCACCCTCCCTATCCCACCCCTCTAGGTGGTCACAAAGCACCGAGCTGATCTCCCTGTCCTATGCGGCTGCTTCCCACTTAGCTATCTATTTTACGTTTGGTAGTGTATATATGTCCATGCCACTCTCTCACTTTATCTTACCCTTCCCCCTCCCCATATCCTCAAGTCCATTCTCTAGTAGGTCTGTGTCTTTATTCCCGTCTTGCCCCTAGGTTCTTCATGACTTTTTTTTTTCTTAGATTCCATATATATGCGTTAGCATACGGTATTTGTTTTTCTCTTTCTGACTTACTTCACTCTGTATGACAGACTCTAGGTTCATCCACCTCACTACAAATAACTCAATTTCGTTTCTTTTTATGGCTGAGTAATATTCCACTGTATATATGTGCCACATCTTCTTTATCCATTCATCTGATGATGGACACTTAGGTTGCTTCCATGTCCTGGCTATTGTAAATAGAGCTGCAATGAACATTTTGGTATATGACTCTTTTTGAATTATGGTTTTCTCAGGGTATATGCCCAGTAGTGGGATTGCTGGGTGGTATGGTAGTTCTATTTTTAGTCCCACCAGGTTTTCATGGTGAAGATATGAGAAAGATCCCTTCTTGTCACTGGTCAGGGGAAGGACAGAGTGACCACTGAGAAACACTTCCAGAGTCTTCTCTGCAGTAAAGGCCCACTCTTCAGGGAAGATCATGCTACTATACCAGATACAATTCTGAAAATTTATCTGGCTAGGGAAAGGGAATTCCTCTCCACTCCAGCCCCCATCAGCCTTTTGATCTCACCTAAAAGGAGGAAAAAATGTCAGCAGGAGACAGGGCTTCAAAGAAATAGCTCAGGAATAGAAATTGATATATCAAGAAAGTGCCTATCTTTTAGAAATATTAACTGAAACTGAGGTTCTGACACAATTACATTTTAATGGAACTGCTCAAGATTTAACATCAAACTCCATGCAAAGTCAGAGAGAAAGATGAGAGCTCTCTGTTAAACAGAAATATAATATGTTAAGGCTATTTTTTTTTCTACATTAGTTTAATGTAGCCCTGGCACAATCCTGAATGGAGAATGAAGACATTACATTAAGGAGAAGTAGAGGACTTTTTTATGACAAAAAATAAAAGAGGACTTATCCAGTATGTGATAAGAGAAAAGATAATTACAATTAAAACTTATGGTCCCAGTCAGCTGAATGGTGAAGCAAAGGAAGGAGTAATAAACAAATAAAAGTCCAGCTTCTAACTCTAGGACACTAAGTATCCAGACACTACGTCTCTCTAGAACTTGAAGAGATGACACTCATGACAAGAACACAGCAATGAGAGAGGTTTTTCTGCTCAACAGGAACAGGGCTGCTGCAGATAGAGGTAAGGGACTTCATCTTCTGGAAAAACATCGCTCTAATGTGGCTAAAATCCACATCTGATAGATTCCTGAAGTGTCTTGTAGGAAGTTTTGTTCAAGATCGATGTTTTGAGTGACAAAATATACTCTAGACTTAATTCAGACAAACCATTAGAAATTGTTTTGTATCCTGGAGGAGATAGAAACATTGGGCAAATAGGAAGATGTTAACTTAGAAATAAGGGAGATACGGGGCATGTAATCAGGGCCTAATTAGGAAAGCACGTTTCCCAAAGTTAGAGGCTGATATCATGATCCGATTCAAGAAGAAAAGTTGCATTAAATAAAATTATGACTATTAACTGCAAATGTTCCTTTATGAGAGAAGAGATATATATAAAGAGAACAACATGATAAACTGCAATGTCTATAAATACACACGAGATGGATAGAGGGTCCCATCTGAATAAGCAAGACAGTGTAAGAAAGATAGTGCTGGGAATGAGCTGCAGCTAGTGAAAAATATTTGCTTAGTGCAAGAAGAATAAGAAAACACAGAGCTATTACTTAAAGCAGTTATCTTAGTTATAACAGCTAGAATGTATTAGCCCATATCCCTTCCTTTGTCTTCTCTGTAATAATCACACTTTACTGAGTTGATGTCCAGGAACTAGGTATCAGAAGAGGGGCTTTAGGCAGGTTATCTCATTTAAATCTAAACACAACACCATGATGTGGATATTATCATACCTTTTCTCACAAATAGAGAAATTGAAATTTAAAGAGGTTCTGTAAATTGCCTACAGGCACACAGTTAGCAGGTGGCAGAACCAGGTTTTGAACTCAGGCAGCCTGACGCCAGATCTCATGTTTTGAATCACTGTACTCTATTATCTGCTGCATCAAAAGAGATCATTCCAAATGGAAGTGATAGAACGAGCATGAGTATGAAGGCATTGAAGTCCAAGATACATGAGAGGCATCTAGATCCTCTATATGAGTTTTAGCCCCCTAGCCAACATCAGTTACCCTTCAGGGAACTAATACTATATACCAACGAGATCACTGTACCTCTTGCAATGATCTATGATGAATACTGACATAGTCATCTGGTATCTAGAGTCAAATAAATAATTTCTCAAGCTTTTAGAATAATGAGAAATTTGAATTTGCATTAAAAATAGACTATATTTTGTCCATCTTAGAAAAAAATATGGCTGGTCTATCAAAAACGTTTAAGAATAATTATTTGGTCAGTAAAGATCAGCCTGTATTCGTTAAGAATGAACCATGGCAGGTGAAAATATTTATATTTAAAATTTTTAAATGTACTAAAATAAAATCGAATGCTTAAAAATTTTTTTTGATCAAAGGAAAGCAATAGATAGTGTTTTGGGGATGTAGGAAAGACCATGGACTGAATAGTATACTCAAGATTTTTAAGTGGCTATGCAAGTTTATGAAAAGAGTTTACTGGTAAAGCAATGTCAATCAGAAGAAAGTTGTTTAATGGCTTGATCATAAATTTCCTGTCAACCCTTTTTAGAGTAAAGTTTTTATCAACAAAGATACAGAGGACCTCTTTCACATATTTAAGAATGATTAAAAGGGGGAGAGAGAGCAAATGCATAGTTTTCCAGGAAGGATTTCCATAGTATCTCAACAGAATAGGATGATGGACATAATTTAACCACATATAATTTAATGAAGATAAATTTTTTACATTTTAAAAAATTTTTATTTATTTTCGGCTGCATTGGGTCTTTGTTGCTGTGCATGGGCTTTCTCTGGTTGGGGCGAGTGGGAGCTACTCTTCATTGCAGTGCACAGGCTTCTCATTGCGGTGGCTTCTCTTGTTGCAGGGCATGGGCTCTAGGCACACAGGCTTCAGTTGCGGCATGTAGGCCCTAGAGCACGCTGGCTTCAGTAGTTGCAGCGCATGGGTTCAGTAGTTGCAGCACATGGGTTCTGTAGTTGCGGCACACGGGCTCTAGGGCACGCAGGCTTCAGTAGTTGTGGTGCACAGGCTCAGTAGTTGTGGCTCGCAGGCTCTTGAGCGCAGGCTCAGTAGTTGTGGTGCACGGGCTTAGTTGTTCCGTGGTGTGTGGGACCTTCCCGGATCAGGGATCAAATCCACATCCCCTGCATTGGCAGGCAGATTCTTAACCACTGCACCACCAGGGAAGTCTCATAAAGATAATTTTTAAAACGTGTGCACAAACAATTGCACTGTTACAGCGTGAAGGAGATGCAGTGTCCCAAAAGCAAGCACAAAAATGTCTTGAGACTTTGTGTCGACATAAGTTCCACATGAGTCAGCAGAGTGCTCTGAACTGGACATCCCATAGGAAACTATTGCATTTAAACTTGGGCTCCAACAAGTTTAAAAGCATTCATAAAAGAGTGACCAGAATAATCTAAGCTTGGGAAAAAAGCATATGAAGAAAGTCTTAAAGAAAAAAACACTGAGGCTACTTCATCTGTATAATGCCCTTGGGTGCAAGCAACAGCTCCGACTCAAATTGGTGTTAAAAATAAGAAATTGTATTTTCTCTTGTAACAAGAGGTCCAGAATTAAAGTCGCTTTCACATGGTAATGACAGGTTGAGGCATCAAACTCAGAGAATACATCTAACAGGAATACCTCTTCTTATGGCTCACTACAAAGAGGAAAGAGACAAAAGTTTTTCAGAAGACTTCTCTTATGACTGCATTCGTTAGAATTGTGTCTCATTACCATTCCTTTACACATCACTTTCAAAGAAATGGGATTAGTACCACACTAACCAGGACTCCCCAGAACTAGGAAAGATCGTGTTCTTCTGAGACATGATGATGTATGAGGAAGTGAATAGGGATTTGAGCAAAATTGAGAGTTCTGTTAGAAATAAAAAGGACACCAAACAGGTCTACCACAAAATGTCCTAGGGAAAATTTAATAGTAGCTTTCAATTATTTAAAACTTACCATATGGAAATGTATCCTATGGCTCAAGAGAAGGGAATCTAAGATTAATGTTTGGAAGTTAAGGGTGGATCTACAGCAAGCCAGTAATAAATGGAATTTGCTGCATAAGGAATGATTCCCTTACTCTACATGTATCCTCCAGAGGGAGAGCACTAGACTAGCTCCCCTCCAGGAAGTCTTCCAACCAAAGCCCAGCTTACAATTCTGCAAGTTTTGTCTTGCACAAAAGCATAACCAATGAGGTAGGTAGAGACTGAAATTTGGGCCATTGTCAACCTGCAAAATAATGCAAAGCTCTGTGGGACTGAGGCACCTAGTTCAGACAAATATGCCGTATATTTGCGAGCTACTCCTCCACAGTGTTAACACCTACTGAGTGGAGAATTGTACAAGGATGCCATGTGTACTCGTTAGCATGACAGTGATTCTAGGTTTCTCTGATTGAATTTAGTAGCTTACTAAAGAAAGTTGGAAAGAATAGAAGAGCAGTTTCAAAATAATAACTATTTTAATACTATTTATAGTTTGCAAAGCAGTTTTTCATCTTTAAAACAGACGTTATGATTATTCTCATTTTTTAGATGAAGATACTGAGGACCAAGTTTAAATATCATCAATGAGTAAATGCCGGATTTGGGTTTTCTAACCCAGGCAGGTCTGACTGATTCCAGTGAAAATAGAAATTCTTCTTCCTCCTCTTTCTCCTTTTCCTGCCTATCTATCCTTTTTCTTCTTCTACTGAGTATGCAAATCTTTCTCGGGTAGAGATAATAAAATGTTTTTATAATAATCTTGCTTATTTCTTAAACCCATATACCCTTTAGGAGCAAAATTATGTCCTTCCCATATTATTTTGTTCACTGAGTATTTTTATTCTTTTCCATGTACCCAGACCTTATTTAAATATCACAATAATGGTCTCTTTCCATCATTTGATTCACATATATGTTCTAATTATGGTTGTGCTTCGAGGAAAAGAATGGATAGATATCAGCTCTAGTTTTAGTTGGATTGAATGGATTTTGGTATCAGCTTTGCTTTTACTCTTAGACAGTCCCTTCTATGATGACCCAATGTTGAAATAACATATAAAGAATAACTTTTTATATTAAAATTCTTGTCAAGTATTCAGTATAATTTAAATTTATTACTAATATATCTGCTGTCACATACACAATGAATCCTTCCAATTTCCTTTTCTTTATGGAAATATTACAATATATCCTAGTAAATCTTAGTGCCACTTTACTAAAAATAATGTTGAAAGGCAGAGAAGTAAAGTCTTTTCATATGCCAAAGTTGGTAGTCAGGTTTATATTAAGAAATAAAGGGGAAAATAATAAAAAGTGCAGAATGACAGCAGGGGCTGGGGACTATTGGATGGGGAACAGAAGTGTAAGGGAGACTTTTCACTGCACCCCTTTTTATCTTTTAAAATTTATTTAAACATTAAAATTTATATATTTAAAAGGATAAGTAAATGAATAGATGTTTGGTTAAAATTTACACCAAATAATAGCTAGATAAATAAGAAGAAAAAAAAAAAGAAGGAAGGAAAGGAAGGGACGGAGGAAAGATGTTTGTTGATACATATTTTACTTAAGTACTAAGTGATGTTCACAAAATTATCCAGGATTCTTGAAAAGCTATCATAAGCTTCTTGAGAATTCTTAGAACATATTTGTAGATGATCCAGGTCTTTATGGGTTTAAAAGGAAAGTAGAGAAAGGAAGTCATTTTTGGAGAGAGGAGGGGAAATAAAGTTGGGATTTGTAAGGACTGCTAATCCCTTTTTAGTGCCTTAGGCAGAAGACTCCACATTTTCGTACTTTTGAGGGACAAGAAAAGAAAATGGAGAAATAATTGGCTGGATGTGAATCAACTGATGCTTAGAAAAGAGTGAAACCCTCAATTTGCAAATGCAAAGATGTATAATAGATTTACTGGGGCTCAGTGGCAAGCTCCCCAGACTGAAAAGAAGCATGACTCTGGGCTGAGTGTAGATGGTACCACCACAAAGTGACTCTGTCTGAAAATGGGACACAGATGCATAGCTTCTGTGCTTGTTACAAGGACATACACTAAAGTGCTTTGTCAGCATCCACCTTCAATTCACCTACAGTGTTAGGACACCTCAACAAGACTTCATATAGGATTTTCAGTCCCTTCCAGGCTAAAGTTTGCAGTAAAATTGGTTATAAAGGGAATTTCTGTAAAATTTCTTCTATGACAAAATTAGAACTAGGCTTCCAAGTAAAAATTCAGAATAATAGGGTCACTGCAAGTATTCTTCTAGGTCACTTCTATATTTTGCATTTCCCCACCATAATTCTAGACTTTGAGATATCCTCTTTGTTAGCATTCTTCAATCTGGAAATTCTATTTTCTTCCTTTCTTCCATTTTAAGGATTTATTTATGTAGTTATTATGTTTACTTAAGATATTTAAGGTGCTTAATAGAGAGGATAGAAATACTATATTCCCCATTAGGTGTGTCAACATAGGATAATAAAATCTGAAATTTCTTTAATATTGAGGATCCAAATTCTATAAATAATTTTGCAAGCTAAAAATTCTGTAATATTGCATTAAAAATGAGGAAATCTTATGAACAAGAACCTATTTCATGCCCGTCAGAGGCCATATGACATTTAAGATATACCTACAGAATCAGTTCAGTTTAGTTTACAAAGGCCTACTTGAGATGCCAGATTCCAAAAATACACAGATTAATAAAGATAACACTCCTGGCTTCTGTGGAATTTTCAGTCCAGTGGAAGAGACAGATCTGTAAGTACCTAATGTCAATGCAGAGAGCAGCAGCAATCTCTGCACACATACCCTCTCCCATTAAACCAGTCAAGGCAGGAAGGGATCCAAATTCAAATGGGCCTTATTCAGTGACTATTCCAGACTCCCGAAACATCTGTTCCCAGGACACTGCATTATAGTTGGGCCCCAAATGAGAAATATCTTAGCAGACCACAAGCATTTGGAGCCCGTGCTCTGGATCTTCTCACTGCAGACTAATGTCTACTCCTCCTTATTTTAGCCTTCTGTTGACCCTCCCCTTTGGTCTGATACATTGATTTATCACTACCTCAGTTTCCAAACCCACTCTGGTTACGGATATTTTCTCTCCACCTCAGATGGAGGGTTCTCCAGGCTTTGAACGAGCGTGCTGATTCCACCAATGGCAGAGACTTTTTTCTCTTCCTCGGGTGCATGCAGCTACACTAGTTTTACCGCCTTTTTTTCAGTTATGTATGGTCATCCAATTGAGTTCTAGTCAACGAATGTGACCGCAAATGATGTGGAACACCTCCAGGCCTGACCCATTAAAAAAGTCTCATGTACAGTCCTCCGTGCTCCTTCCTCTTCTGCAGATTGATGTAAAATAAGGGGGAGAAATGGTAGGCAGACTGGAGGGGAGTAAATTAGTTTTGAATCTAATAAACTTTACCTTATTAGACAAAAGAACAATTTTAAGTTATTGCAACAAATGTTAACAGGTAAAGAAAGTGTTGGTTGTTTGTTTGAGAGGGTTAGGAAAGTTTGCATTTGCATCATGGAGCTGCCATCAGGTTTTAAAGCCAAATTATAAACTCTTATTTAAAATGACTAGTAAATGGTCAGAAAATTAATTTAAGTGCAGTATTTCTCGTTTCTTTTCTTAGTTCCTTGAGGAATGAAAAATACAAATTTAACTGCCTTCAGAATTTTTATCACCTTGTAATTTAATTTAAATTTTTGTGGCCACAAGGCATTCTTTGTAATAAAACTAAAATGATATGAAGGGGAGCAGCTTCTGGTAATTGATGATTTTTGTCAGGAATTTTAGGTTGCATTTCTAATTCTGCAACCGACTCATTAGATTACATTATGTTCGGTAAGTTACCATTTCTTTGTCAGACAGTTCTGTGGGTGGTGTATTAATATTCTTCTAAAATCTTTTTTTTACCATGACAGGGGCACTCCTCTCGGTACTTATAGGATCCGGAATATATTCATGTATCCTTTATTGTATCTTTATAGTTGTTTTCTTTCACTCTTTCTGATTCTTCTAGCTGATCCTTTGTCCCAGATTTTTTCCTCTCTATAAAAGAATGATAATGCTACCCATCTGGCAGTTGCTTGCCATGAATTGAAGAGGTTTGGGAAAATTCCCTGGCAGAGTGGCACTTACATTTGTATCATCTACGACAGAAATATGATTCCTATGTTAACATAAATATATCCCTTCTGAAATGTCAAAATGTTTTCAGCCTTCACCAATTATTTTAGTTATTATAAATGGTGGTGATTCTTCTCTCAAGGAAGCTATCATTTTCCAGCTTCCATAAGAGTTAGATACAGTCCATATTAGCATTTAAATATTTCAAATAATATGTGTAGAGGAACTAGCTTTATAAGTTTTTAACATAAATCTAAGGAGTTAACAAAAAATAAGCTTGTGCCAGAATAGTGTCAGACCCTGCCTTTGTCAAAGACAGTGATACGAAGCTTCCTCTTCTCAACTGTTCCTTTTCTCAACCACAGCTTCCATTGACTTGTTAATTAGTTGAGATTTAAGTATTTAATTTTAATGATTTACTACATTTTTCTCAATTACATTTTACTTTATCATTACTCACATACTACAGCACAATTTCCTTTGAAAAGATCTATAAAAGTAATTAAAGACAAAATACTCAGAGTACATATTTTTCATAACTGTACTAAATGATGGGCGAGATCATAAGTAGAGGAAATTGATGAATTGAAGAAGCAAAACAGATGGTAAAGCTGTGTACACGTGCCAACACACTCCAGCTTGCAGGCTGTTCCAGATTCTGCTAAGGCCAGAAACATAGTGAAAGAAATAGCAAGAGCTTGATCCAGCAGGAACAGCCCATAGTCCCCTTGAGTCCATAAAAGCAGGCTTCCTGGCTGTAACACAAGTAGCCCTATGCAAAGCAGTACTCCATGGAAATGCTGTGTTTTCTGACCTTCTGGAAGTTTCTGTGTTAAAGCATATGGTTTTTCTCAAGGGAAGAAGAGTCCTCTCTAAATATCTGTCAAGGCAATAGATGATGTAGATAAATGCATATACAGAGACAAAATGATTCTCTCTTTTCTTATGTATGGCCATCCATTTTTTTTTCTATTTGCAATTCATCTTTCCTTTGTTTTGTGCTCATAGGTAGCAGATACCCTACTAATCTCTAGGAGTTACACAGATGATTAAAACGATAGTTCTGCTCATAGGTTGGTTCATCACTACTTCAATTCACTAAGAAAAGCTTTGAAACCACCCTATTAGGACAATAAAAATACTGGTAAAGTGAACTGAAAATATTAAATAAATCAAGACAATTTTCTTTTGGCTTCAGAATGTCTTCTCAGTTGCCAAAATGGTGACAAATCCATAATTGAACAAGTGTATCCCCAGCTCCTACCCAAGGTCAATTAGTGTACCAACTAGTACCTTGCAAGTAAACTACATTTAAGTCATCAATAAAAAAGCATGGAAAAAGTCAGGTAATAGAGGGTTTTAATATTTAAATTTTTGCTGAACATTTGTTGTAACAGTGAACATTTAGAAAGAAACTAAATATCCAACACTATGAGATTGGTAAAATAAAGCATACTATTTTATACTATGGAATATTAGGCAGCCAAGGGAGTCATTTTACAGGACTATAAAATAAGATAGGAAAATACATGTGATATAATGTTAGGTGGAAGAGACCCAAGTCAATTCAGTATAAATTGTTCTGATATTTGTCTGTCTTCCTCAGAACAAATAGTAGATTCCAGTAATGATTTTGGACAACCATTTCTTAAAATGGATCTTAGGAGGAAATGGAGCAACAATCCCTGGGGCAGTGGATTAAGGGGGAAAAATTTACTTTTGATGGAGAAGTTTTTGAGGATGGCTGAAGCACAGCGGGCATTATAGGGGCACTCACGGAGGAGGAGGGGACGCCACTGTAGGGCTGAGAGGCAAGCTGGTTTGGTCAGATAGTATGACAGTCATCCCAGGCTTCATGACTTCATGGAACAGTAACCAACTATTTGGAGATCCAGCAGCCGTAAGTTATGACAATCGCACAGGGATGATTGAACCAATGACTTTCACAGTGCAGAGGATAACCAGTTCATGGGTGTATCCCTGCATTGAAACCTAAGACCAAAATTCAAATATGGGTGATGTATGACTTTTCTATCTTTTTACTTGTCTATCTACAACACCTTAATAAAACACCTATTTGTTTTCCCTTTTCTACGTTCCTGGGGGAAAGTATACTTCATGAATTGGCCAAAATAAACAAGAGACTAGGGAGGTAAATTAGTCTTTAAAATTCTCAACTTAATCCAGAAGATACTTTGTAACCCATGCAGACTACTCTAGTGAAACTTATAAATTATTTATGAAACAAGATTATTCAAAAAATAAATAGAGGTTATTAGGATATGTAAACATACCAAGGATGTGAGATAGAATATAAACAGTGCCAAATACAGGCAACACCAATCTTTAAATTAGTCATCTCTGGTCCCCTTGTCTAGCCAAATCCCAGAGAGCATTTTCTTCCCCCTTCAGGAAATTGAATGTAAAAGAGATGAGAGTCTCATCTAAGGGGTTTATTACCCTATCCTGGAAACAAAAATAGAAGATTTAGGTAGATAGGCTTTTGTTTAGTAGTTCACGGTCAAATTGAACAGTATCTCCCTGTAAGCCCACACATTCTCTTATTTGAAGGTCTTCTACTGATACCCCATAAGGCATCAATAATTTATACCTCACTGTGTAATATACGTTACTTTGTTTAGATAATCAGAACAATACCCAGCATAAACATTTACTGTACAATAGGAAGTCTTCACTGGGAAGAGTTGGAATTAGAAGAAAAGAAAGAAAATGGAGGGACATGAGGCTTTTCTGGGAAGGGCAGACCTAGTCTAGGTATCTCATGTGAAGACTCTGAATCCCTAAAGTGAACATAAAGATTCTGGGAATCTGAGGAGTGCAAGAAAGATATAGAACGGGAAGCAGAGGGAAACAAAATCCATTTCACGTCTTAATTTTTTCCTAGACTCCAAAGCTGGTTTTCCACTGAGAATAATCTTTCATCTTTGGCAAGCTATTAATACCAGGTATCAAGAACGACATTTATTAGGGGTCTGATCATACTGGAAACTCCCAAGCAGGGTAAATGCTTTATTCATCTTCTTTAGCTCTGGTTTATAGTAGTGAGATAAGTCAAAGGTAAACAGAGGAACAGGATGGTGACTTCTTTCCTGAGACTTACTGCCAAAAAAGGAATCAATTAAACCTAGTCGTTAAAGTTTATAACAGGCGTGTGTGCTGGGTCCAGAGGCAATGGAGACAAAAGGGTAGGTGAAAGTGGTCAATTTGCTTGGGAGAGGCAAAGTCAAGAGACGCTTTATAGAGCAGGTGATGTTCATGCTGATGTCTGATATTCATGCTTGGAAGAAAAAGCACAGAGCGTATTCCAGACAAAAGGAGAAGCAGTGTAAACCAAAGTCATGGGTTCCACCAGGGTCCAATTGTACCTCCAGTGCTATTTCATTCAATTTCAACCCATAACTAGTATAGTAATTTATGAAACTGCCTCACTCCAAATCTAATCATTAGACACCCATTAACATATCCATAATGCTTTCTTTAGCTCTGTATTCACAAAGTATCTATCTATCAGATCAGGGCTTATCCCACTAATTCACAAATATAATGACTATTTTGAAGTCCAAGACATGTGTCTGATATTATTATTTCTCTTTCTTAAGATAGAAAACACTAGAAATAAAACTTCCTTCTCCTAGATTGTAAAATGAGTCTGTGACGCCTTGTAGTTCTCAGTTTAAGTCATGTTTCAACTCAGAAAATTTCTTTACATAAATCACAGGTGAGCTCAGTAACAGATTTTTCTATCAGACTTGCACCTGTGAACCTTAGTTGAAGGCCTATTATTTCCTGGCTATGAACTGAACTTTATCAACAGTGGTTACATAAACATGCCAAACCACCTGGTAGGTACTCTACAACACTGATACTTTGAGAAAGGGTGGCCCAGTCCTTCAGCAGAATAGTACTTTGAGAGTCAAAAGAGTTCATTTTAGCAGTAACAAACACATTGGGTAAGCATGCATTCATATATTGCAGATTTTTTCCTCTTACAGTATGTGAGCACAGGCTAAAAAAAGAAAGAAGTCCAAAATAGCCTATAAAATACTTCCTTAAGGTAGCGACATATGAAATTAGAGCAGCTGAATGTTTGACTTTCTGAAATTGCTTCTTGTAAAGCAGAAATGTCTTATTCAGTATGCACACGTGATAGTGAAGGCAGCCGCCGTGTAGAGTTCTGTGATTCCGTGCCAAACCTAGATGCTGAAGCGCTAAGGGTGCCTAGAAAGTCAGATGGTTGCTTTCTTTGAGGGCTTGCCCATACATGTTTCTAATCTCTGCACGGAGAGATAAGATATGCTCTTTAGGTGAAATGAATGGCGGAAAAGTGAGTACGGAGACCTGGGTCCTTAACTTTCAGACACCATGCCAGCAACTTGACACAGCAAGAGACTGTTAAGCATTAAAATCCTTAGTGCCTCATTGGAATTTTTTCTAAAATTCGTGCATGAGGATGTGATTTTCTTTTATACAGAAACACAAAGGCCATCCAGTTCAACCACTCATTTAACACTTTGGGAAACTGAGGCCCAAAGAAGTAAAGGGACAGGACCACAAAGCCAAGACTGGACCCAGCTTTTCTGGACTCCTAAGGCGACAAATGTGGCTAGGACAGTTGGAGGTCATCCAGCTCAGGCATTTACCACCATGGACTGTACTTATTAAATTTCCCTCTAGAGACCTTAAGTTCAAAATAATGTTTTGACTCTAAAATCCTGCCTGTATTATGTAATAATTAATTACCCATATTCTTCAAGGTCATTCATAATTAGCCTTTATTCACTCTTTTAACAAACATTTATCCAGTATTTCTTATAAATCATGCATTATATTGTAAATGAAAAACAACATGGTCCCTGTTTTTATGGAGCTTTTGGTACTCTAGGTAATTTATAATATAATTGCATTACATACTGTCATACAATTCCAATTTGAACAAGTGCTATAAGGAAAAACAAAGGACAGTGTTCCATGACAGAAAATAATGAGGGACTGACTATTTTAGAGTTGATGGTTAGAAGAACCATCAAGGGAGGGACATTTGAAATCAAATTGCAAAGATGAATGAAGTTAGTCAGATGGAGGGTGGTGGGTGTGGGAGTGGGAAATCCTGGCAAAGGGAAGAGCACAAGCAGAAGCCTTGGCCTCTGTGTTTGAGGCACTAAAGGGAGGTGAATGCACATGGAGAATGGAGAGTCAGGGGTGAGTGACTGAGAGTGAAATTGGGGAAGTAGTCAGGGACCAGATCACATAAGGCCTAATAGGTGATGCTAAGGAGGATGAATTTTATTCCAGGTGCAATGGGAAGTTTTTAAAGCATTTTTTAGCTGGAATGTTAATATGCTTCAATTTACATTGTTAAAATGACCAACATTTCTGATCAGCATTTAGTAATTACTAGGGTTAACATACAAAGTAGATACGTGACAGCTAGAATCACAGAAACTTTCACTTAAACTGTCTTGGTGCAGGATATTGTACAACTTCCACAAGTATGGAAGCCCAGCAACTACAGTAGGCAAGACATCAAAAGTGCAAACAGACAGGTGATGATTTTTTTATGGAGGAAGGTCCAGTACTCACCATTCCACCCGTTTGTTCTTTGGGTTTCAACCTTGTACCCCTGACACTCAGTTTCTTCCCTTCTCTTTATTTACTTACTTACTTATTTATGGCTGCGTTGGGTCTTCGTTGCTGCGCGCAGGCTTTCTTTAGTTGCGGCGAGCGGTGGCTACTGTTCGTCGTTGTGCAGGGGCTTCTCATTGCGGTGGCTTCTCTTTGTTGCGGAGTGCAGGCTCTAGGCACTCGGGCTTCAGTAGTTGTGGCGCACGGGCTTAGTTGCTCCGTGGCATGTGAGATCTTCCCGGACCAGGGCTCGAACCCGTGGCCCCACATTGACAGGCGTCTTCCCTTCTCCTGACCTACACATTGCCTCCTTCTCCAGGTACTAAACTTTCCATTTCTTTTCTGGCTTTCCATCTCATCTCTCCTATCTTCTGGTATTTTTTAAATTTTAATATTTATTTATGTATTTGACTGCTCAGGTCTTACTTGTGGCATGCAGCATCTTTTAGTTGCAGCACGTGGGCCCTGACCAGGAATTGAACCCAGGCCCCCTGCCTTGGGAGCGTAGAGTCTTAGCCACTGGACCACCAGGGAAGTTCCTCTTCTGGTATTTTTTCACTCTAGTGATTTTGACAGTCCTTAGCATATAGTAGAGCTAAGTTTTTTATGCTCATTGAAGGAATAAGTGGATGAATGAATTATAAATAGGAACTCGGATTTTTCGGTCAACAGAGAAAACCAATGACTATATTGCTAGTGGTAAGAAAATAAAAATAAAAACCAGGGCTTCCCTGGTGGCGCAGTGGTTGAGAGTCCGCCTGCCAATGCAGGGGACACGGGTGCATGCCCCGGCCCGGGAAGATCCCACATGCCGCGGAGCGGCTGGGCCCGTGAGCTATGGCCGCTGAGCCTGCGCGTCTGGAGCCTTTGCTCCGCAACGGAAGAGGCAACAACAGTGAGAGGCCCGCGTACCGCAAAAAGAAAAAATAAAAAGAATAAAAAAATAAATAAAAACCATAATTTAATTGTTCTTCTTTGTTTTGCTGCCCCCCAATTAACTAATTGCTTGGAGCAAATCTTTCTAGTTTTGTCTTTGTTTTTGAAAAATCTTCATTGTCCTCACTGAATTGAAATTATTGATGCTTAGTAGCTGATTGTATAATACTTTAAAATCAAATATGAGTCACTGTAACATGTCTACACATTGGATACACTGTCCATCTTTTTAAAGAGTACTTCTGGGAGTTGATTTCTCCTTTGAGATTTTGATTTCGCTTATGACCTCCCTGACTCTTGTTCAACTTTTTTTTCCCCAGAATGAAAGAGCTGTCAAGTAGTCATGCCATTAGAAGAAGTGTCATGCAACCTAGCCAAAAGAGTCTCCTGCTGTCTTGGAGTGCTTACAATTGATTAATATTCACTTTTCTGTTCTCCAGAGGTCATTTATAATGCTGTGTATTTGTGGTCTCCCTGCTGGGATTCGTTTGACCTTGAGATAACACACGTTACCAGAAGAGAACACATCTGACACATCTGAAGCAGGTATGCTTTATTTGGGGAAAAAAAAAAAAAAAAATCAAATTAAGACATCGTAGGGTACTACATTTACTTTCTTAAATGATTTTTTTTTTTTTTAACATCTTTATTGGGGTATAATTGCTTTACAATGGTGTGTTAGTTTCTGCTTTATAACAAAGTGAATCAGTTATACATACACATATGTTCCCATATCTCTTCCCTCTTGCGTCTCCCTCCCTCTCACCCTCCCTATCCCACCCCTCCAGGCTGTCACAGAGCACCGAGCCAATATCCCTGTGCCATGCGGCTGCTTCCCACTAGCTATCTACCTTACTACGTTTGTTAGTGTGTATATGTCCATGACTCTCTCTCGCCCCGTCACAGCTCACTCTTCCCCCTCCCCATAACCTCAAGTCCGTTCTCTAGGAGGTCTGCGTCTTTATTCCTGCCTTACCCCTAGGTTCTTCATGACATTTTTTTTTTTCTTAAATTCCATATATATGTGTTAGCATACTGTATTTGTCTTTTTCTTTCTGACTTACTTCACTGTGTATGACAGACTCTAGGTCTATCCACCTCATTACAAATAGCTCAATTTCGTTTCTTTTTATGGCTGAGTAATATTCCATTGTATATATGTGCCACATCTTCTTTATCCATTCATCCGATGATGGGCACTTAGGTTGTTTCCATCTCCGGGCTATTGTAAATAGAGCTGCGATGAACATTTTGGTACATGACTCTTTTTGAATTTCGGTTTTCTCAGGGTATATGCCCAGTAGTGGGATTGCTGGGTCATATGGTAGTTCTATTTGTAGTTTTTTAAGGAACCTCCATACTGTTCTCCATAGTGGCTGAACCAATTCACATTCCCACCAGCAGTGCAAGAGGGTTCCCTTTTCTCCACACCCTCTCCAGCATTTATTGTTTCTAGATTTATTGATGATGGCCATTCTGACTGGTGTGAGATGATATCTCATTGTAGTTTTGATTTGCATTTCTCTAATGATTAATGATGTTGAGCATTCTTTCATGTGTTTGTTGGCAGTCTGTATATCTTCTTTGGAGAAATGTCTATTTAGGTCTTCTGCCCATTTTTGGATTGGGTTGTTTGTTTTTTTGTTGTTGAGCTGCATGAGCTGCTTGTAAATTTTGGAGATTAATCCTTTGTCAGTTGCTTCATTTGCAAATATTTTCTCCCATTCTGAGGGTTGTCTTTTGGTCTTGTTTATGGTTTCCTTTGCTGTGCAAAAGCTTTGAAGTTTCATTAGGTCCCATTTGTTTATTTTTGTTTTTATTTCCATTACTCTAGGGGGTGGGTCAGAAAGAATCTTGCTGTGATTTATGTCATAGAGTGTTCTGCCTATGTTTTCCTCTAATAGTTAAATGATTTTTATACCAAATTGAAAATATCATATCAAAACCTAATATTTTTCTAAAGGTCAGAACTGATGCCTTTCCATGTACTGAGCAGAGAAAATTTAAGAAAACTGTAAATAAGTGCAGCTTATTATTTGCTGCCTCACGTCTGTTCTATGGCCTTCTCAGTATTACCTGTTGCTTCCCTTCCCGGGGAAAACCTATATGTTGTCCTTTGTCTTAATTCTTGGGGACTGTGTTCTCTGTTATCTGTCACCACTGGAAATGGTTTGGATCAACAAATTCCCTGAAGTTTTATTGATATTGAAGCCTTTCAGATGGGGATTTGTATAGAGATAGTCTGGGTCTGAGTAAGCCTTCCTTCCCAGAACCCCTCAAATCACACTGGCTAAGCCTACCTAGCCATGCCAGCCCTGGGGAAGAGAATCAAGGCAGGTTGTCTCTTTCTTATAACACTATCATTATTAAAATGGGGAAAGTATGAGACCTGGAATCAGATACGTTCATTTCCAAGTTCTGAACAGTTGGCTTAGTCTTCAAAGTGTGTGTGTGTGTGTGTGTGTGTGTGTGTGTGTGTGTGTGTGTGTAGGCTTTATTTAATATCATTATTTAATTATAATTCTTCCACATACTATCTATGTAATCTCCACCAGGTTACTTACTTCTGTGATATTAATTGTCCTCAGATCTAAAATAGAAATACTAACCCCATCCTTAATTTAACTTGAATTAATTTCAATAGAATATGTACAGCAACATGTACAGTGCCTGACACGTAGTAGGTAGTCAATAAACATTAGAGCCTGTCACAGAATAGAAAGCAACTTCGTTAATATATCCTGTCTCTCTGAAACTAGCATGAAAAAAATTTTATTTTTATAAATAAAATGCATGAATAGGATTCCGTTACCAACTGAGAACAAATACATTTGGTAGGTTTGTATGATATTGTTAAATTGATTTATCGACTTTCTTACTTTAAACAATGCTCACCAAAAAAAGAAAGACATTAACTTCAAAATATCAGGAATATCTTGTATATATTAACAAAAAAAGTCAATTCAAGCTGTAGTAGTAACAAAAATCATTGATATCCAACTTAAAATTAGTATATAAAAATCTCCATAGGTATATACAATTTTCCTATAGGTATATACAATTCTTTGTCTTGAGCTTGTCTTGCCTTGGACTTTCACAAACCAAATCTTGAACCAGATTAAGAAAAGACAAAGAGCTTTCAATGGATAACACCCTGTTTCTGGTCATTCAGGACTGAGGCCAGGGACTACATCGCCAGATGCACAAAGTAAATTGTCAGAGAACTCTGTCAAGTGTGTTCTTTCTACCCCCTTTAGGGTAGAGATCTACCATTTAATGCAGGTTCTACAACCTCCTTATCAGTGACCTTCTCACCTCAAACACTTACAAGGCAGATTTCCTCTCATCTAGAGATAGTGAGAGGCTCTGATAATAAGAAATTTCTCGCTTACTGTGGTCAGCACGGCCTGGCCTCCTGTGGGTCTAGTATCACATTGGAAATAGAACAGAAAGGTAAGTGATTGGGGCATAGTGAGGAACCACCCATCCCCCACCCCCCGCCCAAGCCTGATGGTTCAAAGTATGGCCTGGATCCTCTGACCTGGTGTATTCCTCATTCTATATTGCCTGTAGTGACCACCAAACTTAGGATTTGGCTCCACAAAGAAATAGGGAGATATTAGGGAGAAGTTCCCACACTTATCCATAGTCTGAGTATATTATTTCCACTGCTTTTTGCTGACTTTGCAGTAAACTTAGTAAAATCAACCTGGAACTAAATCTAAACCTACAATTCTCCAAATTGATTAAGGAATCTAATAGATGTTAAGACCTAAGTGTATTTTCAACCTATTTTTAAGCATCAGGTGAAAATTATAAAAGTCAATAAGAGCAGTCATACATTTTTTCCAACCAGTTACAAAAACCACTTCATGGTGCGGAAGAGTGATGGTGTTTGGCCACTGCATATTCCCAACTATTGATATCCTCTATGAGTCATGAGGATGGAAATAGGAAGATAATTTTATTCTTTTTTGTTTGTTTTTTGTTTATTTCTGTATTCGCAGAAACTAGAACAGTGTTCCTAGCACCTAGTAGTAGCTCAATAAATATTTGTTAATTGGCTGAATGGGTGAAGGAATGAATGAATGGTAAAAGCAGAATGTATATACTACTTCAAAAGAAGAGATATGTGTGAGGGTGTAGGGGATTCTGGTTTTAGAAGCAGTGATAGAACAGGGAGTACTATGAGAGAGTATAGAAGAGTGAAAAACAACAGGGCTCTAATGGAAATATGGGAATGATACTTACTGATGGAGATGGCATCTCATAAATGAGGACAAAGTGCATAATTTGAGTAAAGGTAAAAGAACGGGTGTTCACATAGAAAACAGTAGAAGGGCCTAATGGAGAAAAAGGGCTGAATTATATACAAATGTGGAAATGGAAAGGAATCCTAGAGTCACTTTTTGTCCTTCAAGAAAAAGTTGCTAATAACCAAGAAAAAGATACTGGTAGTTAGAAGTTAAACTGGAGACTTAGTGCTGGGAAGAAGGGAAGGAAAATATAAGAGTTTAACAGGCCACAGTGTCCCATGAGCCATGTTCATGTTTCTTAGCTTCTAGAGGCTGCAAATTGAAATGCTTACAGGGAACAGCTAATGAGTGACTAGTGTCTAACAGAAAAATAGAAAGCATATGCTCCTTCTTAAGGCAGCAGTCAATAAAGTTCCTGTGATTGTTTGCCATGCAGAAATAGACTCAAAGAGAAACCAACAATCTGCATTTGTATGTAAAAATCTTCTAATTTGTAAATGTTGGGAACTGATTCAACTTTTATAAAAATGGTTTGTGGCGCATAGCACATGGATTTATAAAACACAGCACTGAGAAAAAAAGAAATTGAATGAGATTTCCAGCATAATATCATTTATATAAATTTAAAATGTTTACATAAAAAACAACCCAAAATATTTTATAAGATTTCAGGTACATTGAATGACATAAATCAAACACATTAGAATCCTGCCTTGGTTATGCGAGACAAGACTGATATGAGAAATGAGAGAGGAATACCAAATTAAAAAAAAAAAAGTATTACGTGGACATATGATAATAACATGCTATGGACTAAGGAGTGCAATTATCCAGCTTTCTATACCTAAGATCCAAAAGTAAATGAATAAATATAATTAAAATAAAACACACAGTAAATATCCAAACAAACATACCACAAAACTCATGCTACTAGTCGGTCTGTGAGCCACTGGTTTGAAAATCCTTATTTACATCTTGTCCTCCAAAAGCTCCCATGAATATGGTCAGAAAATTGGCTGGAGAAGAGTCAGAGGCCATGACGTATGAGCATAACGTTGCTTTGGCTGCTGCCAGTGTGTCTTCCTCTGATGCTCCTTCTGAGGGTTTTGTGCAAGGGGTAACCAAGAAAATGAGGAGCAAAAGGCAAGAAAGTATATCAGAATAGAAGAAATCTGCCTCTAATGACTGTCATCCAGTCATAAATACCCTGGTTTCATGCAAAGTATTTTTATGAGTTCTCTGATTTATCTCTTTAGACAGTTATTGTAAACTCTTCCTCAAGCACATACCTGGAGGTTATGGGTGATAGTATTTGGGCCAACACTTATTTCTAACTACTGATACCTTCTTCCATGCGACGGTATATCAGTTAACATGACACCCTTGGCTTCTCTCCACCCTCTCATTCACTCCTCCCCAGCGGATAAGAAGTGCTATATCTTTGGGAGGAGAAATAGGCTGACCCTTCCTTCCTCCGTTCTCTTTAAAGGGAAGCCCTGCAGATTCCCAGTACTTTCTATATCTTGTTTGATTAATTCTGAAGAGCTGTATGCACAAAATCTACCTGCCTAACAGTAACAGACCTAAAAACTACATTATCTGAAGTTATTAGTGGTATTATTATTAGTTATTATTCATCTGCTTTACTCTTTAACTCAATTAGTTCAGAACACAAGCGCAGAAGAGATGTCCTATATTTAAGGGAAACTGTCAAAAGCAACAATAAATGTAAGTATTTATAAAAGTGCTTTGTTTCAGGGAGATCAGCTCCGTGCTTTGTAACAACCTAGAGGGGTGAGATGGGAGGGTGGGAGGGAGGCTCAAGAGGGAGGGGATAGGTATACATATAGCTGATTCACTTTGTTGTACAGTAGAAACTAACACAACATTGTAAAGCAATTATAATCCAATAAAGGGGCTTCCCTGGTGACGCAGTGGTTGAGAGTCTGCCTGCCGATGCAGGGGACACGGGTTCGTGCCCCGGTCCGGGAGGATCCCACATGCCGCGGAGCGGCTGGGCCCGTGCGCCATGGCCGCCGGGCCTGCGCGTCCGGGGCCTGTGCTCCACAGCGGGAGAGGCCACAGCAGTGAGAGGCCCACGTACTGCAAAAAAAAAAAAAAAAAAAAAAAAAAAAAAATCCAATAAAGATGTAAGAAAAAAGGACAACTGTGACCAAAAAAAAGTGCTTTGTTTGAGATCAAGTGTCTTAACATTTAATATTATGCCTTATCAACTCATATCAATCAAAATTATATAAGAATGAGATTAATAAAACAGAATTTATCTTATTTCATGACATGACTTTAAAGAGAATATACAAACTCAGTAAATTTTCAAGAAATTTCATGTAGAATCATTATGCTAAATATTTGAAGCTTTGTATTTATTTTTTTAAAGTTTTAAGATTCTGAAACTGTGTAAATCCTTATTATATGCTTTTTAAGTTTTCATTCACAAATAATTCTTCCAGGAAACTCCTTGGTCATTATTGAGATAATTAATTTCTGTATTTATTTTGTTGTTCATTGGGTCCAAAAATCATCTACATTTAAAGAAGCAACTGAGTCCTTATTTTGTAGATGATTTAGTTATTGTTCAGGAACACTTCATGTCTATAGAAAGGCCAAGGAGAGAGCTAGTGGGAGAGCCAAGACAAGAATCCATGATTCCTGATCCTGACCCAGGTTTTTCTCCTTTATGACATTTCCTCTGAGAATGACCTGAAGGTGATGGCTTGGATTTTTTAATTATTTTTATTCCAAAGGAAATATCTCTAATAATTCATTCAACAAGGATAAATTGAGATACTGCTTTGTCTCAGGATAAATTGAGATACTGCTTTGTCTCATATGTTCTGCTTGGGACTTATTGACAAAGATAACATAGTTTTGACATCAGAGAATTCACAATGAACTAGATGAGATGTGTATGTGTGTGTGTGTGTGTGTGTGTGTGTGTGTGTGTGTGTGTGTGTGTGTACACATACATATATATATGAAAAAAATAATAATAATGACATAGACTGCTTATAAAACTGGCTCAAGAGATAAAAAGACCCACTCTGCTTAAACAACTTAAGGCAAATTTTAAGAAAAGGAGCCTCTTAAACCAGATCTTGAACCAGGATTTTACCAGCAGTTTATGAAAGGTATAGACTTTCCATGAAACACATTATAGGTACCAGGAATACTTACTGGAGTTTATTATTCCTGCATAGGGGAAGTAGCTGTGGAGCAGACAGGTAAGGTTTGTAGAAAAGGCCCAGCTTCAGGTATAGTAGGAAGTTAAGAGTTTATCCTGTAGACATTGAGGAACCAGCTTCTTCATTAAAATACTGAACCTGTAAGATTGCTTCCTCTCTTTTTGTATTCTCTACCTCTTTAATAGCCTACAATCAGTTTTAAAACATTTAGCAACTAATATAAGCATGCTACTGTGCCTATTCATGAAATAAAGTCAAAGATAGTATACACAAATCCTACTTCATATGAAAGAATTTGTATATGTAGTATAATTTTCCAAGCCCAGCTTTACATATTCAACACATGCTACTCATCAGGGTTCCTCTGTAAATTTAAGCCCTCTAAAAGATTGTGGTTTAGAAAAGAAAAAAAAAGAAAAAGAAAAACTTGCACGTACGGTTTTATTCTATTATGTATTAAATAGACCAATATATTTCCATAAATCAGTTTGTTCCCTGGCTCATGATGAAACCAATTTCTCAAAACTTTTAACCAAATTAATAATCATGAACAACGGTCATTTTATTTTTCCCTTAAAGCCTAATTTAACCTTTTAAGTTAAGAGTGTGTTGTGATTAGTGTTCAAGGCTAGTACTGTTTGAAACAGTAAATTTCTGTTTTTATATAACAGTAAATTATATTCTACTTTTTTCAAAGTTAGGTTTTTAAGTGGCAAATTTTCTCTAAGAGTGCTTCTGAAAATTAACTTCTATTGAATGGTAAATGCAAATGATAAAATCCTGGATTGCAAATATAATTACATTAAGTACACAGAAACACCAACTATGAATTTAAAAAAAATTTTTTGAGTTAAATTATTAAAAGTTTATTCTAGTCCTTGGTAAAGTAAGATTTAATTCATGTGTTATTTTAAAAAATCTAGATAATGGACTATGTTTAGTATTTTGGGGAGGTAATATAGAGTTGGTTGGGTTTCATTCAGTACACTATTTACTGTATATATGATTTTACTCAACCCTCCATCAATTTCTTTATCCATAAAGTGATAAAAATAGAGCCCACCTCTCTGGTTGTTGTATGAAGTTAATTACTACATGAAAAGATCTTAGAATATTTCCATAAAATAAATGTCAGCTACTATTTTTAGTCACATCTAAAAATCAACTTATCATTTGAAAGGGTGCAGTACATTTGTTACAAGTATTCTAAAGATATTACATATATTTGCAGTTATGTTCATAATCATCTGCTAACAACTCTTAATCACTCATATCATTTTAGTTTATAACTAGCAACTTTACAGTGTAAAAGTATTATCTTCACAATTATCATTAATCCTTCTATATTATGAACCCTATAGTCTACTATGTCATCAAATAAAATGGAAGTTCTCTCTGTGATAACTGATGCCCCTTCCTGGAGAAATATGCACATATTTCATGTATGCTTTTTAAAAAATTTTCATTTTATATTGGACTATCGTTGATTTACAATGTTGTGTTAGTTTCAGTTGTACAGCAAAGTGATTCACTTATGCATGTATCTATTCTTTTTCAAATTCTTTTCCCATTTAGATTATTACAGAATATTAAGCAGAGTTCCTTGTGCTATACAGTAGGCCCTTGTTGGTTAACTATATTATATAGTAGTGTGTATATGTTAATTCCAAACTCCTAATTTATCCCTCCCCCCCACCTTTCCCCTTTGGTAACCATAGTTTGTTTTCTATGTCTGTGAGTCTGTTTTGTAAATAAGTTCATTTGTATCAATATGTTTTTAGATTCTGCATATGAGCAATATCATATGATATTTGTCTTTCTAATTCACTTCACTCGGAATTCAATTGTGTAATTAAATCTTACTTGGGACCACTAAACAGCCGTCTTATATCTGAAGAACCTACTGTCAAAAACACTTGAAGGTTTGCTGGTTTCCTAGCTTTGAGCACTTCAATGTAAAGAAAAATTCTAATAACTTTCTATTTCACAGACTATTTCTAGAGTAAACTGACACATTTAGGTTCTCTTCTCTCTGACCTCCTTTTTCTTCTTTTCTCTGTATTAGCAGTCAAAGTAATAATGATTAACATTTATTGAGGACTTACTGTATATTACCAACATTATCTCCTTTAATCCTCATAATAACTCGGTGAGTTCAATGCTATTATCATCACCCTTGTGTTATAGATGAGGAAATTCAGGTATATTTAATTTCCCTAAATAGAGGCACAGAGCTCATAAGTGGAAGAGCCAGGATTTAAACCCAAGCAGCCCAACTCCAGAGCCCATATGATAGCTCACTATCATATGATACCACAGCCATGAAAGACAATGACAGACAGAGAAACTTTATGGGAACATATGTATATGTATAACTGATTCACTTTGTTATAAAGCAGAAACTAACACACCATTGTAAAGCAATTATACCCCGATAAAGATGTTAAAAAAAAAAGACTCTAACAGCATTTCTCTTCATCTGCTTCTTTATTCCCTACATGAATATGCAAACATAGAATAACAACATGTGGATATCTTAGCCCTGTTCCTGGTAATAACTTAGCAACAGTTTAGCAAACAGAAAAATACATATCATCGTATTATTAGATTTTCATTTCCCTTATTTTCCCCTTCACTTTTCCGCAGTCCAATAAGATGAATTTTAGTGAAGGGGAAGGCTGAGATTTGCCTGTAGAGAAGAGCATAGAAGATGAGTGGGGAAGGAAGAGAAAGGTATTAGCCATTGTAGTCTGAGTTTCAGGGAAAGTTGGGGTTTTTTTTTGTTTGTTTGTTTAGGTAGAGAAGAGAGACAGAAGAGGATTTGTAAAATATTAAGATACAGAGGCAGAGATTTCTAGGATGTTTCGGTGTGTGATATAAAAGAAATCCTGCAGCATAACTCAACTTTCTATTTTGTTATATTTTGATAGACTTCATTAGACATGTAAATTGCCTTTCTTTCTTATTCCTCTTTCTTGCTCTCTCTCTCTAATTCTTTCTTTCTTCCTAACATTGGGCAAGTGCTGGTAATTCTTCTGAATGCCTCACCAAACAGAACGTGGGCATCTTTGTGCTACTCTTTCAAACGTCCTTAGTTAAGTATAGAGTTCTACAGCTATGTTCTGTGATAAAACCTATATCTCTCTCTTTTTAAAAAATATTTATTTATTTACTTATTTATATTCAGCTGCTCCAGGTCTTAGTTGTGGTATGCGGGATCTTTAGTTGCAGCATGCGGGATTCAGTTCGCTGACCAGGAAACAAACCCGGGCCCCCCTCACTGTGAGCACAGAGTCCCAACAACCGGACAACCAGGGAAGTCCCCCTATATCTCTCAAAGAAGAAAAAATTATAAGACTTTATTCAAGTGTTTCAGTGACACTTCTAACCTAATTTCCCAACAAACACCCTGACTTATATTTTTGCCTCTTCACTAACTCCCTATTATCTTTGGTAAGCCTCTTAACAGCACATACTACCTTGTCTCCATATTCGTGAAGTAATACTTTTTAAAAATTTTTTTAGTAGAACAGAAATTGAGAAGTAACTGATGAGAACACCCTAGAGCCACAGAGATTAAGATCGATGCTAGACAGTACTGTGGTCTTGGCCAAATCACATCTTAGTCCCAGTCTGTTCAATAATTTGCCTGTAGGGCTTCCCTGGTGGCGCAGTGGTTGAGAGTCCGCCTGCCAATGCAGGGGACACTGGTTCGTGCCCCAGTCCGGGAAGATCCCACATGGCGCGGAGCGGCTAGGCCCGTGAGCCATGGCCGCTGAGCCTGTGCGTCTAGAGCCTGTGCTCTGCAACGGGAGAGGCCACAACACTGAGAGGCCCACGTACTGCAAAAACAAACAAATAATTTCCCTTTAGTTCTAATCCCTGGCCACAACCTCCTGTTTTTTTAGGCTCTTCTCTTCTGTCCTTAACAATTTAGATTCCCATATTTTTTTATTTCCCTCTATTTTCTCTCTGCACTTAGGCCTCTCTACAGTCTCTGACTTCTTTACTCTCCAGCTCTCTATCTGATTACCTGAATGACTCTTAGATCACGCTCAATTTCCTTACATTCTTCTGCTGCTTTCTTCACTCAAAAAACCCAAACTTACATTAATGCTAAAATATGCCTTCTGTGCTCCTATCCCCTAGGCACTGAGAACCTGTGCAGAAAACTACCAAACCAAGCAGACTGTGATCAACTCTGGTACACAGTTTTAAATCTCAAACGGCTCCTCTGCATCAATAGTTAATGTGTTTATTGTCCTTGGTCAACTCCTCCTTCCATTTCTGTCAATGAGTCTTCCAGATTCCAATCTCTCTTCTTAAGTTCCTTGATCAACTCCCACCACCCTCTTTCTGGGCAGAAGACCTTATCTCCAATTGCACTGATACCATTGAAGCCTTCAGATACAATCTAGCTCTATGTCCAGGCTCCAAATCTACAAATCTGTCTATAGACAAACCTAAGCTCACTTTTTTTTTCCCTCTCATATCTAAGAATTCATTGACTTCTCACCTAACACCTATTGTCATCCAATAAGCCTGTGCCATCCTGATTCCTCTGGAGTCTTGCTCTGTTAGTTAAGGACCATCTTACCTCTTAACTCTGTATTTTTTAACTCTGTATTTTCAACCTCTCCCTCTCAAATGGCTCTTATCTCTGAGCATTTAAATATGCTCAGGTCTTCCCCATTATAAAGAAACAAACTTCCCTTTAATGGCAATATTTCCTTCTAAGAACGATCTAATCTTTCTCGGTACTTCCTCATCCGAACTTCTCCAAGATTGGTTTATATTTTTGTCACGCCTTTGTCATTCATGTGGTCATCCTTAATGCATGGTAATAAAGATTCTTTCCTATCACAGCCCTGGACAATCTCTCACTAAGATACTAATGACTTCCTCATCACAGTGTCTATAGGTAAATATTATTCCTTATTGTCCTGGACTTTCTGTAGCAGGCAAAATTGATAATTGTTCCATCCATCTTTCTAGAAACATATAGGAACACATAAAACTTTCTACCTACCAGACTTTGTTGGCACTTATCCTCTAGCTTGAATTTCCTAATACATTGTAGCCGATTCTATTGTCCCCTTATTGGACTTTTTCTTCTCTGACCACATAAAACTTTCTAAATACTATGTTGATCCACTAGTCTTATTCCAAATCTTTCACTAGGAGATCTCAGCCCACACTTACCATTTTAACTACCAGCTATATAAAAATGATGTCTGAATTGATATTCCCAGTTAAAAATATCTATTGAGTTTTGAACTTATACATTTCAATGTCTGCCAGATACTGCCATTTGAATGGCCAAAAGCCCTCTTTAAAATTAAAATATCATGAGCCCCTCCTCTTCCTCTCTAAACCTACTTTTCTAGGATCTTTTATACAAGTTAGGGGCGTCACTGTCTACCTAGTCACCCACACTGTAAATATGTATTCTTAATTATTTCTTCACCCTCCTTTTTTACCATTCAATAAATATCCTCTGATTTTACCCCCAAATATTTCTCAAATGTATCTATAGTACTCTTCTTTCCACTATTACTTTATTATCTTTAAAGTGGATTATTTTAGCAGCATCTCAGTTAGCTC
Organism: Tursiops truncatus; assembly: GCF_011762595.2. NCBI lineage: Eukaryota > Metazoa > Chordata > Mammalia > Artiodactyla > Delphinidae > Tursiops > Tursiops truncatus. Next base: position 91,321,168 of record NC_047037.1, read on the forward strand.
CAGGCTAAGCATTTCAAATTCATTCTCCTTATGTCTACACCTGCTTATAATCCTTCTGCATCTCTCCCTTGCTCATAAGAAAAAGGACCAAGATACCAAACATGACATAGAAGGTCCTCCACAATCTGTCTTCCATTCCTCCCTCTACCCATCCATTGCCATTTTTTATCTTTCACTTTGTGCTTTAGCAACATTAGTGGAGTTCCCTAGAAAACCATCTGTTTTAAGCCTCTCTGCATTTGTTGTTGACTCTATTCCTGGTCTTACATGCCTACCCATTTTTATCCTACCAATTCCTCCTCATCAACTAAGAATCCCGCTCTAGGACGTTTCCCCTCCTCTATTCTCTATCATCCTGAATCCAGGTTAGAGTCTCCTCACAAGTATTCAATCACTGCATTTATTTTGCTGTGTTTACCTCCTCAGTGGATCATGCCCTCTTTAAGAGCAAGAGCCATAGCTTTCCATTACCTACCATGATGCATAATAAATCCTTAATAAATAATTTTTAAAATAAATGAATGAGTAAATATATTCTGCCAAGAATAATGTTGATGTATCAATCTAACCTAAAAACTCCTCTATATTCATACTCTAAACCCAGCTACCACTATGTTTTTTTGAGAGAGCTATTATTATTTGACTTTTTCCTACCAGTAATCCTAAAGGTTAATTTTAATAAATTAATATTGAGCCTTTATGCTTTTCTTCCAAGAAAGCTCCTTGTCTTAATGTCTGGAAATATAAAATGATGCTATGAAATTGTAAAAAATTATAAAATTTTTATGATAATGAACAAAATTTTTATTGATAAAATTGTTTCAAATGAAAGAGTACATGAAAAAAATAGATAATCTAAAATTTTATTATTAACCTATTGTAGAGTCTGCACCTAGCTTCTTATCCAAGATAAAATTTCTAATTTTTATTTTTAATTTAACTTCCTTACATTTTCCTGCCTTAAAGGCTTGATGGCATATATAGGCATACCTCATGTTATTGCACTTTGATTTATTGTGCTTTGCAGATGATGTGTTTTTTACAAATTGAAGATTTGTGGCAACCCTGCATTGAGTAAGTCTATTGGCACTATTTTTCCAAGAGCATTTGCTCACTTCATCTCTCTGTGTCACATTTTGGTAATTCTCATAATATCTCAAACTTTTTCATCATTATATTTTGTATGGTGATTTGTGATCAGTGATCTTTGAAGTTACTATTGTAATTGTTTGGGGAGGCCACAAACTGTGCCCATATAAGGTGGGCGAATTTAATCGATAAATATTGTATGTGTTCTGACTACTCCAGTGACCAGCTGTTCCCCCATCTCTCACCTTCTCCTCAGTCTTCCTATTCCCTGAGACACAACACTGACATTAGGCCAATGAATAACCCTGCACTGGCTTCTAAGTGTTCAAGTGAAAGGAAGAGTTGCACATCTCTCACTTTCAATCAAAAGCTAGAAATGATAAGGTTAGTGAGGAAGGCATGTTTAAAGCTGAGATAGGCCCAAAGCTAGGCTCTTGCACCAAACAGTTAGCCAAGTTGTGAATGCACAAGAAAATTAAAGTGAAGGAAATTAAAAGTGTTATTCCAGTGAACACATGAATGATAAGAAAGTGAAACAGCCTTACTGCTGATACGGAGAAAGTTGTAGTGGTCTGGACAGATCAAACCAGCCATAACATTCCCTTAAGCCAAAGCCTGATCCCGAGCAAGGCCTCAGCTCTCTCCGATTCTAAAGGCTGAGAGAGGTGAGGAAGCTGCAGAAGAGAAGAATGAAGCCAACAGAAATTGGTTCATGTCGTTTAAGGAAAGAAGCCATCTCCATAACATCAAAGTGCAAGATGAAGCAGCAAGTGCTGATGTAGAAGCTGCAGCAAGTTATCAGAAGATTTAGCTAAGATAATTCATGAAGGTAGCTACACTAAACAGGCTTTCAATATTAGATGAAACAGCCTTATTGGAAGAAGATGCCATCTAGGACTTTCATAGCTAGAGAGGAGAAGTCAAAGCCTGGCTTCAAAACTTCAAAGGACAGGCTGACTCTCCTGTTAGGGACTAGTGCAGCCAATGAATTTAAGTTGAAGCCAATGCTCATTTACCATTCTGAAAATCCTAGGGCCATTAAGAGGCAGAACACTCTGCCTGTGCTCTATAAATGGAACAACAAAGCCTGGATGACAGCACGTTTGTTTACAACATGGTTTACTGAATATTTTAAGCCCACTATTGCATCCTACTGATCAGAAAAAAAGATTTCTTTCAAAATATGCTCATTGACAACACATCTAGTCATGCAAGAGCTCTGATGGAGGTGTACAATGAGATTAATGTTGTTTTCATGCCTGCTAATACAACATCCATTCTGTACCCCCATAGATCAAGGAGTCATTTTGGCTTTAAAGTTTTATTATTTAAGACACTAATTTCATAGCACTATAGCTGCCATACATAGTGATTCCTCTGATGGATCTGGGCAAAGTAAATTGAAAACCTTTTTGGAAGGATTCACCATTCTAAATGTCATTAAGAACTTTTGTGATTCATGGGAAGAGGTGAAAATACCAGTATTATCAGGAGTTTGAAAGAAGTTGATTCCAATCCTCATGAATGTTTTTGATGGGATTAAGACTTCAGTAGAAGTGGTGACTACAGATGTGGCAAAAATAGCAAAAGAACTAGAATTAGAAGCGGAGCCTGAAAATGTGACTGAATTGCTGAAATCTCTTGATAAAACTTGAATCGATAAGTTGCTTCTTCTGGATGAGCAAAGAAAATGGTTTCTTGAGATGGAATCTACTCTTGGTGAAGAAACTGTGAAGAGTGTTGAAATGACAACAAAGGACTTAGAATATTACATAAACTTAGTTGATAAAGCAGCTGCAGGGTTTGAGAGGATTGACTCCAATTCTGAAAGAAGATCTGCTGTGGGTAAGATGCTATGAAACAGCATTGCATGCTGTAGAGCAATCATCTGTGAAAGGAAGAGTCAATTGATGCAGCAGACTTCATTATCTTCTTTTAAGAAATGGCCACAGCCACCCTAAACTTCAGCAACCATCACCCTGATCAGTCGGCAGCCATCAACATCGAGGCAAGACCCTCCACCAGCAAAAGGCCTCAGATGATAATTAGCATTTTTTAGCAATAAAGTATTTTTTTAATTAAGATAGGTACGTTGTTTTTTTAAGCATAATTCTATTGCACACTTGACAGACTACAGAATAGTATAAATGTAACTTTTATATGCACTGGGAAAGCAAAAAATTTGTGACTCACTTTATTGTGATATTCGCTTTATTGCTGCAAACCCGCAACATCTTCGAGGTATGCCTGTAGACTGTTACAGAAAGAATAAGGAGCAGCACAGAATCAAAAACATTGAGAACAATTTATGAATATTTGCACCAAGATTATATATATACAATATATAGTAGATGTACAGTAAGGGAATATCCTGCTACTGACATAATATGGGTAAAAACTGGGCAGTTCATTTCAATGACAAGATATTGGGTATCTCTTATCCCATGGAACAAAGGCCTTATTAGCCAAGAAAGGACATTTATGAATCAAATAATGATTGGTAGGAGCAGGACCTGAATTTAAAGATGAATTATATATTTTGAGTGCTGTCAAGAGATGCCAGGGCTTCCCTGGCGCACTGGTTGAGAGTCCGCCTGCAGATGTGGGGGACACGGGTTCGTGCCCCAGTCTACATGCCATGGAGCAGCTGGGCCCATGAGCCATGGCCGCTGGGCCTGCGCGTCCGGAGCCTGTGCTCCGCAACGGGAGAGGCCACAGCAGTGAGAGGCCAGCGTACCGCAAAAAAAAAAAAAAAAAAATGCCAAATCAACAAAATTCTACTACTTGAACTTAGCAGCTGAAATGAGGTCACCCAAACTTTCAGTTCCAGCTCCACACATCATAAGACTGTCTCTAGCAGCACCAGCAATATAACGCCATTCAATAACCACAGATTCATATTATTTTAAACTATTAAAATATTGTGTTATCTAAAGAAATAGAAATTACCTTTTGCATTAACATATCTCCAAAAAAGACCTCTGAGATTCCTTTTGAGTTTCTTGCTTTAAAGTGGAAAATCACTCATAACTTCATTAATATATGCCAAATATAATACAATAACAAAAAAAAGAAGGGTGAATTAAATTTTATCAAAGCTTCAGTCATTAAGCTTAACTGTCCTTATTTGTCAGAATGCAATCAGTTTCTATGCTGTTTTATAATAACACTTTCTGTAACTTGACAGAGTGTGAGAAGTAAGTTTAAGATCAAGAGCATTCTAAGACTGAAGGATTATTTTTGTCAGTCTAACCAGGTAACAGTTAAAACATCCTAGATCCTTATTTCAGGAGTGGAGATCTTTAAGAGATCAAGGCATTTGAGTACCTTGAACTTTCAGTGGCATTAGAATCTCTCTCAGAAGGAAGTGGTGTGGTGACTTTTTTTTTTTTTTTTAGGACAGACAAGTTTATTGTTAGTTTCCTCGGGCTGCCATAACAAAGTACCACAAACTGGGATCACTTAAAACAACAGAAATGTATTGTCCCACAGTTCTGGAGGCTAGATATCCGAAGGGTGGAGACTTTTATGTTTTAATGTTTCCAAAGACTTTCATGATGTCACAGGGTAAGAGCTCAACAAATCCTTCTAGTGACTGGCCTTCGGGCAGCTCGCCTCTGCTTTGTAGCATTTAAATACATGAGACTTTAGTTATTAAAGACCTCTCAATATTTATCCCACTAATTTGCTTTCTATATTTGTCTTTCCAAGTAAATTCCATGCCTTTGGGATGCATATTTTCCTTTTCTGCCCAAAGTGACTTTCTTCTGCTACCAAGAGTTATTAGTGAGGATTTGGCTTTTGTTATGAAAGAACTAGGCAGGCAGAGTTACTAGGAGGGATCCTAAAGGTACAATCAACTCATTAATGGACAGGGTTTCCTGGTCTATTTCTTAAAGAATGTAAGCAAATAGTTTACCAATAAGATGAATTTGAAATTTTATTCTATAAGTTTACTCTCAATATTGACTATGTCTTAAAATTTGGCAATTTTCTTCTCCATTTTTGCCAGTTAAGCTAAAAAACAACCATGCCTTTGATTAACTTTAATATATTTAGGATGAAACAATATAAAAAGGATTTAAAAGATGATTTTTAAAAAACACACACAAATATAAGAACCAATTCTCATGATAATTATTTTAAATTGGAGCAAATTACAATAAACTGATTTTAGTAAACACACACACACACAAATAAAAAGCCATACTCTCATGATAATATTTTAAATTGAAGCAAATACAGTGAACTGATTTTAGTAGTTTTTAATGTGATAAATTTTAGATCCAAAGTCTCTTTACTAGAATTACTTTGTAGAATCGAAACCTCTCTGGAAAAAAAAAATTGTGATGCCTTTAAATTGAGAAGAGGAAAATAAATGTTTCTCAGCAAACACTCCTGACCTTATAAGGCTTTAGTAAGTGTGTGGAGGTAAGCTCTTTCCTGAAGTGTCATCGTCTCTGAGGATAGAAAAGGGATCCGGTTGCCAAGTCACGTTCTAATTCTCATGGTTGGGCCTGCTGTCTGGAAAAAAAAGTCATGCTCCATTTAGTAATTCCAATGTTTCTTCCTCTTCCTGTAAATGAAGGGTGCAGGAGTAGGGAACACATTCATTCACAAAAAAGGAATAGAAATATGTATCCCGGGGGAAGGAGCCATTTTTAGAACTGTCTAAGAATATGTATTTGGGCAGGTCAGATGGTATTTTGCAATGTTATTGTAGTGACCACTAGGTTTGTATACTGGCTTTGGACATGTGTTCATTTCTGAAGCAGGAGTCATTTTGAAGAACTAAGAAAATGGCTTTGCCAAAGAGATAAATCATTATATGGCTAATTTCTTTGTATCTAGTTCAAACCAGCTCCCCTAAGCAGAACTTATAGATATCTATGAAATTAAAAAAGTAATAGTCTACATAGGATTCCTTACCAATGACGTTATTCTCATAATGTAGTCTTACAAGTTATTGTCTTTTTAATTTAGAACATAATTTATGACTTATTAAATAGGTCATAAAAACAACTGGGCAAGGGGAAATTGAGACATTGCAGGAGAAATCCAGGTCATAGAGCTCATCAGGTACAGTCAGCTAGAGAACTGATCGTTCTTGGACTCTGCTGATTTGAGGCATGGATTGGTTTTCATCACAGCTAATAGGGGCCATTTAGGAATAGGCACGGGCTTGTATATAAGGGACACAGATTATAGACAGAAGTCTTGATTTCTAGGCTACACCACATCCCTACTCCCCATCACACACTATGTGATCTTAGGACAAGATTTTAACATCTTTAAACCTTAGATTCAAAACCAGAAGTGAAGACTAAATAATTTCTAAAGCTTTTTCTGGCTCTAAGTTCTGTGATTCCATGTTGTATTAGATTTAGCTCTTTCTCGACTGTGTTTTCATGTTCATTCAAGTCAGTATTTCACCTGAAAATTAACCATAGTTTTGTTCTCTAAAATTCATCATTAGATTTTCTGACTTGCATATCTTTTTACCCATGAGACAAACAGGATGCATCATGCCCTGTCCTTCAGAGGAAAGCTGCATCCTAGCTTAAGGATTACAATGGAAAGGAGTGAGGTCACACTCTTCCTGAGGTGATGGCCACTGTCTGCATGGAAGGTTGCTTTCTCTCAAGAGAGTAAAACAGGTTATCCTACCTCTTTACCACCTCATGCCTTTAGCCTCTCCAAGACCATCAAGCTATATATGTATCTGTATATGATTTTCTTTACTGAAGTGTTAATACAATTTAAGATGATAACCAAAAAAAGAGAAAAACTAAAGCTTTATGGTAAATAGTATATTTTCAGTTTCTAATGTAAAGATACAAGAGTTGAGTTCTTCACAAGGGAGTCCACTCATAGGAACCTCCCCATACATCCTAACTTACCTCCTACTAACCCCCATATTAAAATGAACAGCAATCTAAGTGCTTCCTTTTCCAAAACTTCTCTTGGCTAATTTTCACCCATTTTTTTTTTCAGAAAACTTTAGCAAAACCTATTCCTGGATATTTTCTTCCACAGTGTATTTTCCCATATTTATGCTATACAATTTGAATTCTTCAAGGGAAAGGATTTTTACCATAAAATAAAGAGACAGGGACCAACTAACTGCCCAAATCCTTCCTTAGGATGGAGGAGAAAAACAAATGACCCCATCTCTAAGTCCTTATCTTAGTCCTAAATCAGAAAAGTGAAAGAAAGACCATGTTCAGATAAAGAGATATTATCCTGCCTTTTTCCACTATCTTTGTCATTTGGAGGTGTCTGGCCTGCGTGAAGGAAGAAGATGCTACATGAGAGTAGATCAGAGCTTAGTAAAATCCAGCTTTAGCAGTAAAATGCAGGGGCCAAGTGAACCATCGTAAGAGCAAAGGCCAAGTCTTGATTGCAATGTGAACCACAGAGAGTAACTTTGCTGGAATGTCTAAGGGATTTCCAAGGGTCTGATGGTGAGGGAGAAGAGTTGAGCTCTAATTTCTGTTTTATGAATAGGTGTTTTGGGAATAGAATCTAATTATCCTGTTTTCATGGAATAACTCCCACCGTTTCATTAAAGTAACCCCTAGTTACACTCTGATTCCAATACTGGTGGAACCACCAACATGGTAACTCTGACATCTGAAAAGCCAAAAGATTGCTTTACTGCATGTAGATATGTGCATTTATGAGGTCTAATAAGTGTTGTCTGGTTTTGAGAGTGCTATTCTCACCCCACACAGATAGATTCTATAGTAATTGAGAAATAGAAGGTTCAGATATAGATGAAAATATCTTCTGAATTATATCTGATAGAGGTAGACTAGAAAACCTCTCTTGCCTCTGAAACCAAAATGGGTGACTTCACATGTCTAGGCATTGGGACTTACATTTGGAGAGATCCAGGTCTGCAAAGCAGCACATGCTCTATTAGCTGCCTCACATTGAGCTGCACACAGAAAGCTCCAGAGGAAAGGTCACACATGCTTAGCAACCTTAAGCATATTGACATTGAACATTAGAAAAATCACTGTAAGTCAGACTCCCACCGTCATGCCCATCATGTAAATTACTCCTCCTTCCAAGGAAAGGAACAAGTGAGAGGTCAGAGAAAAGTAGATGGTCTCACTGTAATATTTTTGAGAGAGTGGAAGTTCCTTCTTTGTGAACAAAGTAGGACATGGGAAGAAGGACGGGATGATTTGCCTCATGATGGTAATAAGGCTGGTAACTTGTAGTGGATTAACCTGAACTTATACTGTGGACTGAATGTTAATTTTTTCAAGTTAATGATTATAAACCTGGACCCTATCTAATAATTTTAATGGTGCTGCTATTTGTTTCTTTCTTCAGAACTTGTAGTAGAGACCTTCCTTTATTTACTCAGCAAATGTAGAGTTCTTACTTCACAACAGATACTAGGAATACAGTAGTGCCCTTGAAGAAAGCATGAAATATTTGAGGAAATAACCAAGTGAGTAAACAGCTTCAATATACATTGGAGAGTGTTACAGCAGAGGAGAGTAATGGGGAAAGAGTCACAGAGGTGTTGACACTGAAATAGAAACTTGAAAGATGAATAAGAGTTAAACTGTCAGGCAGAGAGGGGAAGCTATTCTAGGCAGAAAGAGAGCAGCATGACTAAAGGTGTGGGAAAGCTGCACTACTTCAGGGATATCAGGTAATGAGTGCGGTTTGCCTGGAATTTCAGGGACACGGGAAAGGTGGATTTCTTCATCTGCGTGAATTACCATATTGCCACTTCCTTCCTAGGACATCATTTCATACTTTCATGTAAATGACTTATGATACCCTCTTGTAGGTCAAGACAATAACAAAAATAAAGCAATATTATTCTTCAATGCCTTTTCCCACTTTCACGAAAAGAAAAGTACAATCTATCATGGTCATGCTTCATTTCTTGTCAGTCTTTTCCTTCATATCTGTCTTTGGGGAAAAAAAGTTTTCTTATATCTATACTTTGTTTTGTTTAGAGAGTAAGCCCAACTTTTCCCATATTTTTTTTTTTCAGTTATTCACTGCTGAGTCTGTTCCTGGGGATATACGCAGAAGTTCTTTCTTAGGACTCTTCTTTGCCCAACTACACTTTAAACTCCACAAATTCATAAGAAAAATTGTCTTGTTGAGAAAAGCAGAGGTCATGAGTGTGTACTATGCCTGAGAATTCTGAATACATAGAGAAAACAGGACAAAATTTGATCATGGAAAATTAGACAAGTGTCAGCTGATTAAGAGCCTTGACCTTTTCATAAAGAAGTCATTTGAAGGAAGCAACATGATCGTATCTGTGTCTTCAAAAAAGTTTGTGGAGAATGGACTTTAAGTGGAAAGACTGAAGAGGTGAAGGGAGACTAATTATTAAACTGCTGCAAAATTCTTGGGACTCAGCTATTATTAAACTATAACTAGGATGAGGTTAATAGGAGAGAAGAAAGCAGTGGCTCTAAGAGATATTTAGGAGGTCAGTTTGACAGGATGCGGCGGAGGAGATGGAATAATTAAGGGTAGAGCCTTTTGCTTAGATTAGAAACACAACAGGAAAGGGAGCTGATGGGACAGTGAGTGGAGAAAAATACCGAATTTAATTCTGGACCTATTTAGCTTGAGGCCCCTATGAGACAATCAGATCACAATTCTTTTGGAATATTTCAGAGCTAGTTAAAAGGTGCTATAGGAGCGGATTGGATTTTTCAAAAACTGAAAAAGTAACTTTCGAAGTGGAACTGTTATGTAAAGTATATTTGGTGTGAAATGCTCTTTTGCTTTTATTTTCAAGGAGTTTGATTATAAAAATCATAATTTATAGGTTCAATGTTAAATAATTATTTGGATATGATATAACAATCATAGGCTAAAGGAGTAAGTTTTAGATTAAAATCTATACCATTCGCTAAGGCATATGGAGTGATATGTTTATTTAACTAGTTTTTAATAAAAATAGCAATATATTTATATAGTAAAAATATCCAACAGAAGAAAGGCAGTGAAATAAGAATTAAATCTTCCTCCCTCCCCAGCCACCAGTACCCATGTTCTGCATCCTCTCCAGCCTTCCTCTCTCCCAACCCACCCTTGAGGAACTACTGTCATCAGCTATTAGTTCTTTTGTATATTCTACTGGAAAAAAGACCTACCTTCCTAACACAAATATAAACACATCGTAACCTATTATGAAGTTTAATTCTGTTTTTAATTAATACATCTTTAATATTGTTTCATATTTGTGAATAAAGAACTAATTTATTTTTATCATAATGCAAGCATGATGATCCGTTGTGTGAATGAGCCATAATATTAGAAATAGCCTTTTCCTAATCATTATATAGGTTTGGTGAGAAACTATACTGGCCCTTGAAAGCTCAAGAGTAGAAAATCCACTTGCTGTTCAGGTCAGTAGCAATTCTATTTCACTTCTCTGAATAATTTTATAGCTAAAAGAAGAGCTCCCGACCCCCACCCCTCCCCCCCCCAATATAGGAGTCTCAGATACTCTACTCTGCCTTGGGCAGTTTTAATCTTACAAATACTGACTCTCAAAAAACTTAGGTCCCTGACATGTTAAATTGAAAAAGTCAATGTAGTTACGGTTAGATATTTCCTCCCTCTTTGCATTTAATCTGAACCTTCAAAATGTTTTATATTGAACATATATTAATTGGACAACTCGTTTTTATAAACAATAATAAAATAAAGAACTTTAAGAGGATTGCAAGGTCAGGGGAAATTCTTGATCAGAGGAAGTTCGTGCATGTGACTGCTCACAAGAGTCGTAGATACCGTTCGTCAGCTTCTGCCTATTGCTTAATAGACTGGGATTCTTGAGTCAGGAAGTGAATTCCTGAGATAAATAATCTGTGGGAATTTCTCATGTCCTTCTCAGATTCTTTTTCGAAGACCATCAGCAAAAATGATTTACCATAATGGAACTTAGGGAGAGAATTGTTCTCAAAAGTTTACTCGGTTCCTAAGCTTGTATGTCATGAATCCACAAAATCAACACCTACTATCAGAGCTCACAGACCAGTGTAAATAGCAGTATAGAGACCTGCTCTTCCCCAGACACTTCTCAGAAGCCCCACAAGCTGCTTTCCAAAGATCCTGGCTCCTCTAATTTAATAAAACTGGGAATCTTGTGGGATAGTGTGCCTCTCTGACAATACTTTTTAACTTAAGTTTTCCTCTTTACTGTCAGAGAATTAATATTTAACAGCATTTTACTGAAAATAATATTGATACTAAAATTTGATAGTGTGGGACTCTATTTTGAACGACTATAGATGGAGAAAAAGAACTTAGTGTGTCTGCAACCATACTTTATTTGGGAAGGAAAGAATATTCCTAACCACATCACCAATTCAGTATAGCTCATGCTTGAAATGTGTTCCATTCTGGATAATATAGCATTCCATGTGCTTCAAGTTGAGCCAGGCTATTAGAATTCAGCCTGGGTTTCCTCCCCTAAGATTCAGTTAGATATTAATTCCTCTAGACACCAATGTTTTTCTGGCAGTGAAGACTACTGAATTCAAAGCTGAGGGATATGGACCTTTCCCAGGTCTATGTCCCATCTCCATACTTCCTGTCTGCTGTTCTCCTATGTATAGAAACTTCTCCTAATGTCCAGCATTTATCCAGAATTCTGCTGCCTTACTGTAGCCACTACGCTAAACCACCTGATATCAATGAACACATATGTTCGTGGGAGCTTGCTATGTCCATCAGGCACTACGCATTGGGCAGCCTATGCCTGGGGCAGTTTTCTGAGGCAGTATCTGTGGCTAAATGAATTTGCCCAGCTCCTTTCCTGCCTTAATCTTTGACTGAATATTCATTAGACTTTTCTTAACACCATGCATTATCCCAGGTATAGAATGTAAATTCCTGAATTTAACTGACTTACCAAATTTATGCTTGAGGAAGTTCTTTTATTTATTTTATTTTATTTTATTTTTTATTTTTTACATCTTTATTGGAGTATAATTGCTTTACAATGGTGTGTTAGTGTCTGCTTTATAACAAAGTGAATCAGTTATACATATACATATGTTCCCATATCTCTTCCCTCTTGCGTCTCCCTCCCTCCCACCCTCCCTATCCCACCCCTCCAGGTGGTCACAAAGCACCGAGCTGATCTCCCTGTGCTATGCGGCTGCTTCCCACTAGCTATCTACCTTACGTTTGGTAGTGTATATATGTCCATGCCTCTCTCTCGCTTTGTCAGAGCTTACCCTTCCCCCTCCTCATATCCTCAAGTCCATTCTCTAGTAGGTCTGTGTCTTTATTCCTGTATTACCTCTAGGTTCTTCATGACATTTTTTTTTCTTAAATTCCATATATATGTGTTAGCATACGGTATTTGTCTTTCTCTTTCTGACTTACTTCACTCTGTATGACAGACTCTAGGTCTATCCAGCTCATTACAAATAGCTCAATTTCGTTTCTTTTTATGGCTGAGTAATATTCCATTCTATATATGTGCTACATCTTCTATATCCATTCATCTATCGATGGACAGTTAGGTTGCTTCCATGTCCTGGCTATTGTAAATAGAGCTGCAATGAACATTTTGGTATATGACACTTTCTGAATTATGGTTTTCTCAGGGTATATGCCCAGTAGTGGGATTGCTGGGTCGTATGGTAGTTCTATCTGTAGTTTTTTAAGGAACCTCCATACTGTTCTCCATAGTGGCTGTATCAATTTACATTCCCACCAACAGTGCAAGAGGGTTCCCTTTTCTCCACACCCTCTCCAGCATTTATTGTTTCTACATTTTTTATGATGGCCATTCTGACTGGTGTGAGATGATATCTCATTGTAGTTTTGATTTGCATTTCTCTAATGATTAATGATGTTGAGCATTCTTTCATGTGTTTGCTGGCAGTCTGTATCTTCTTTGGAGAAATGTCTATTTAGGTCTTCTGCCCATTTTTGGATTGGGTTGTTTGTTTTTTGTAATTGAGCTGCATGAGCTGCTTATAAATTTTGGAGATTAATCCTTCATCAGTTGCTTCATTGGCAAATATTTTCTCCCATTCTGAGGGTTGTCTTTTGGTCTTGTTTATGGTTCCCTTTGCTGTGCAAAAGCTTTGAAGTTTCATTAGGTCCCATTTGTTTATTTTTGTTTTTATTTCCATTTGATAGGAGGTGGGTCAAAAAGGAACTTGCTGTGATTTATGTCATAGAGTGTTCTGCCTATGTTTTCCTCTAAGAGTTTGATAGTATCTGGCCTTACATTTAGGTCTTTAATCCATTTTGAGCTTATTTTTGTGTATGGTGTTAGGGAGTGATCTAATCTCATACTTTTACATGTAGCTGTCCAGTTTTCCCAGCACCACTTATTGAAGAGGCTGTCCTTTCTCCACTGTACATTCCTGCCACCTTTATCAAAGATAAGGTGACCATATGTGCATGGGTTTATCTCTGGGCTTTCTATCCTGTTCCATTGATCTATATTTCTGTTTTTGTGCCAGTACCATACTGCCTTGATCACTGTAGCTTTGTAGTATAGTCTGAACTCAGGGAGCCTGATTCCTCCAGCTCCGTTTTTCATTCTCAAGACTGCTTTGGCTATTCGGGGTCTTTTGTGTTTCTCTACAAATTGTGAAATTTTTTGTTCTAGTTCTGTGAAAAATGCCAGTGGTAGTTTGATAGGGATTGCATTGAATCTGTGGATTGCTTTGGGTAGTAGAGTCATTTTCACAATGTTGATTCTTCCAATCCAAGAACATGGTATATCTCTCCATCTATTTGTATCATCTTTAATTTCTTTCATCAGTGTCTTATAATTTTCTGCATACAGGTCTTTCATCTCCTTAGATAGGTTTATTCCTAGATACTTTATTCTTTTTGGTGCAGTGGTGAATGGGAGTGTTTTCTTGATTTCACTTTCATGTTTTTCATCATTAGTGTATAAGAATGCCAGACATTTCTGTGCATTAATTTTGTATCCTGCAACTTTACCAAATTCATTGATTAGCTCTAGTAGTTTTCTGGTAGCATCTTTAGGATTCCCTATGTATAGTATCATATCATCTGCAAACAGTGAGAATTTTACTTCTTCTTTTCCAATTTGGATTCCTTTTATTTCCTTTTCTTCTCTGCTTGCTGTGGCTAAAACTTCCAAAACTATGTTGAATAAGAGTGGTGAGAGTGGGCAACCTAGTCTTGTTCCTGATCTTAGTGGAAATGCTTTCACTTTTTCACCATTGAGGACGATGTTGGCTGTGGGTTTGTCATATATTGCCTTTATTATGTTGAGGAAATTTCCCTCTGTGCCTACTTTCTGCAGGGCTTTTATCATAAATGGGTGTTGAATTTTGTCAAAAGCTTTCTCTGCATCTATTGAGATGATCATATGGGTTTTCTCCTTCAATTTGTTAATATGGTTTATCACATCGATTGATTTGCATATATTGAAGAATCCTTGCATTCCTGGAATAAACCCCACTTGATCATGGTGTATGATCCTTTTAATGTGCTGTTGGATTCTGTTTGCTAGTATTTTGTTGAGGATTTTTGCATCTATGTTCATCAGTAATATTGGCCTGTAGTTTTCTTTCTTTGTGACATCCTTTTCTGGTTTTGGTATCAAGGTGATGGTGGCCTCGTAGAATGAGTTTGGGAGTGTTCCTCCCTCTGCTATATTTTGAAAGAGTTTGAGAAGGGTAGATATTAGCTCTTCTCTAAATGTTTGATAGAATTCGCCTGTGAAGCCATCTGGTCCTGGGCTTCTGTTTGTTGGAAGATTTTTAATCACAGTTTCAATTTCAGTGCTTGTGTTTGGTCTGTTCATATTTTCTATTTCTTCCTGATTCAGTCTTGGCACGTTGTGCATTTCTAAGAATTTGTCCATTTCTTCCAGGTTGTCCATTTTATTGGCATAGAGTTGCTTGTAGTAATCTTCATGATCTTTTTTATTTCTGCAGTGTCAGTTGTTACTTCTCCTTTTTCATTTCTAATTGTATTGATTTGAGTCTTCTCCCTTTTTTTCTTGATGACTCTGACTAATGGTTTATCAATTTTGTTTATCTTCTCAAAGAAGCACCTTTTAGTTTTATTGATCTTTGCTATCATTTCCTTCATTTCTTTTTCATTTATTTCTGATGTGATTTTTATGATTTCTTTCCTTCTGCTAAATTTGGGGTTTTTTTGTTCTTCTTTCTCTAATTGCTTTAGGTTCAAGCTTAGGTTGTTTATTCGAGATATTTCCTGTTTCTTAAGGTAGGATTTTATTGCTATAAACTTCCCTCTTAGAACTGCTTTTGCTGCATCCCATAGATTTTGGGTGGTCATGTCTCCATTGTCATTTGTTTCTAGGTATTTTTTTATTTACTCTTAGATTTCTTCAGTGATCACCTCGTTATTAAGTAGTGTATTGCTTAGCCTCCAGGTGTTTATATTTTTTACAGATCTTTTCCTGTAATCGATATCTGGTCTCATAGCGTTGTGGTCGGAAAAGATACTTGATACAATTTCAATTTTCTTAAATTTACCAAGGCTTGATTTTTGACCCAAGATATGATCTATCCTGGAGAATGTTCCATGAGCACTTGAGAAAAATGTGTATTCTGTTGTTTTTGGATGGAATGTCCTATAAATATCAATTAAGTCCATCTTGTTGAATGTATCATTTAAAGCTTGTGTTTCCTTATTTATTTTCATTTTGGATTATCTGTCCATTGGTGAAAGTGGGGTGTTAAAGTCCCCTACTATGAATGTGTTACTGTCAATTTCCCCTTATATGGCTGTTAGTATTTGCCTTATATACTGAGGTGCTCCTATGTTGGGTGCATAAATATTTACAATTGTTATATCTTCTTCTTGGATCGATTCCTTGATCATTATGTAGTGTCCTTCTTTGTCTCTTCCTATAGTCTTTATTTTAAAGTCTATTTTGTGTGATATGAGAATTGCTACTCCAGCTTTCTTTTGGTTTCCATTTGCATGTAATATCCTTTTCCATCCCCTTACTTTCAGTCTGTATGTGTCTCTAGGTCTGAAGTGGGTTTCTTGTAGACAGCAAATATATGGGTCTTGTTTTTGTATCCATTCAGCCAATCTGTGTCTTTTGGTGGGAGCATTTAGTCCATTTACGTTTAAGGTAATTATCGATATGTATGTTCCTATTCCCATTTTCTTAATTGTTTTGTGTTTGTTATTGTAGGTCTTTTCCTTCTCTTGTGTTTCTTGCCTAGAGAAGTTCCTTTATTATTTGTTGTAAAGCTGGTTTGGTGGTGCTGAACTCTCTCAGCTTTTGCTTGTCTGTAAAGGTTTTAATTTCTCCATCAAATCTGAATGAGATCCTTGCTGGGTAGAGTAATCTTGGTTGCAGGTTTTTCTCCATCACTTTCAATATGTCCTGCCACTCCCTTCTGGCTTGCAGAGTTTCTGCTGAAAGATCAGCTGTTAACCTTATGGGGATTCCCTTGTGTGTTATTTGTTGTTTTTCTCTTGCTGCTTTTAATATGTTTTCTTTGTATTTAAGTTTTGATGGTTTGATTATTATGTGTCTTGGCGTTTCTCCTTGGATTTATCCTGTATGGGACTCTCTGTGCTTCCTGGACTTGATTGACTATTTCCTTTCCCACATTAGGGAAGTTTTCAACTATAATCTCTTCAAGTATTTTCTCAGTTCCTTTCTTTTTCTCTTCTTCTTCTGGAACCCCTATAATTCGAATGTTGGTGTGTTTAATTTTGTCCCAGAGGTCTCTGAGACTGTCCTCATTTCTTTTCATTGTTTTTTCTTTATTCTGCTCTGCAGTAGTTATTTCCACTATTTTATCTTCCAGGTCACTTATCCGTTCTTCTGCCTCAGTTATTCTGCTATTGATCCCATCTAGAGTGTTTTTCATTTCATTTATTGTGTTCTTCATCGTTGTTTGTTTCGTCTTCAGTTCTTCTAGGTCCTTGTTAAATGTTTCTTGCATTTTGTCTATTCTCTTTCCAAGATTTTGGATCATCTTTACTGTCATTATTTTGAATTCTTTTTCAGGTAGACTGCCTATTTCCTCTTCATTTGTTAGGTCTGGTGGGTTTTTATCTTGTTCCTTCATCTGCTGTGTGTTTTTCTGTCTTCTCATTTTGCTTATTTTACTGTGTTTGGTGTCTTCTTTTTGCAGGCCCCAGGTTCGTAGTTCCCGTTGTTTTTGGTGTCTGTCCCCAGTGGCTAAGGTTGGTTCAGCGGGTTGTGTAGGTTTCCTGGTGGAGGGGCCTAGTGCCTGTGTTCTGGTGGATGAGGCTGGATTTTGTCTCTCTGGTGGGCAGGTCCACGCCTGGTGGTGTGTTTTGGGGTGTCTGTGGACTTATTATGATTTTAGGCAGCCTCTCTGCTAATGGGTGGGTTTGTGTTCCTGTCTTGCTAGTTGTTTGGCATAGGATGTCCAGCACTGTAGCTTGCTGGTTGTTGAGTGAAGCTGGGTGCTGGTGTTGAGATGGAGATCTCTGAGAGATTTTTGCCGGTTGATATTATGTGGAACTGGGAGGTCTCTTGTGGACCAGTGTCCTGAAGTTGGCTCTCCCACCTCAGAGGCACAGCACTGACTCCTGGCTGCAGCACCAAGAGCCTTTTATCCACACGGCTCAGAATAAAAGGGAGAAAAAGTAGAAAGAAAGAATTAGTAGAAGTAGAAAGAAAGAAAGAAAGAAAGAAAGAAAGAAAGAAAGAAAGAAAGAAAAGAGGGAGGGAGGGAGGGAGGAAAGAGGGAAGGAAGGAAAAAAGAAAGAAAAAAGATAAAGTAAAATAGAATAAAGTAAGATAAAATATAATAAAGTTATTAAAATAAAAAATAATTATTAAGAAAAAATATTTTAAAAAACAAACAAACAAAACGGACAGATAGAACCCTAGGACAAATGGTGGAAGCAAAGCTATACAGACAAAATCTCACACAGAAGCATACACATACACACTCACAAAAAGAGGAAAAGGGGAAAAAATCATAAATCTTGCTCTCAAAGTCCACCTCCTCAATTTGGAGTGATTTGTTGTCTATTCATGTATTCCACAGATGCAGGGTACATCAAGTTGATTGTGGAGCTTTAATCCGCTGCTTCTGAGGCTGCTGGGAGAGATTTCCCTTTCTCTTCTTTGTTCTCACAGCTCCCAGGGGCTCAGCTTTGGATTTGGCCCCGCCTCTTTGTGTAGGTCGCTGGAGGGCGTCTGTTCTTCGCTCAGACAGGACGGGGTTAAAGGAGCCGCTGATTCGGGGGCTCTGGCTCACTCAGGCCGGGGGGGAAGGAGGGGCACGGAGTGCGGGGCGAGCCTGCGGCAGCAGAGGCCAGCGTGACGTTGCACCAGCCTGAGGTGTGCCGTGCGTTCTCCCGGGGGAGCTGTCCCTGTATCCCGGGACCCTGGCAGTGGCGGGCTGCACAGTCTCCCCGGAAGGGGGGTGTGGATAGTGACCTGTGCTCGCACACAGACTAGAGCTCCTTTTTTTTTTTTTTTTTTTTTTTTTTTTTTGCAGTACACGGGCCTCTCACTGTTGTGGCCTCTCCCGTTGCAGAGCACAGGCTCCGGACGCGCAGGCTCAGCGGCCATGGCTCACAGGCCCAGCCGCTCCGCGGCATGTGGGATCTTCCCGGACCGGGGCACGAACCCGTGTCCCCTGCATCAGCAGGCGGACTCTCAACCACTGCGCCACCAGGGAAGCCCTCTAGAGCTCCTTTAAGCAGTGCTCTTAATCCCCTCTCCTCACGCACCAGGAAACAAAGAGGGAAGGAAAAGTCTCTTCCCTCTTCAGCAGGTCCAGACTTTTCCCCGGACTCCCTCCCAGCTAGCCGTGGCGCACTAACACCCTGAAGGCTGTGTTCGAGGAAGTTCTTTATAATAGCTAGATCTTCCTTTTCTGGCCATCAGTCATACCCTAACCTGGCAGTATTCCTTTTGATAAAGCCATGTTCTCAAGAAAGCTATTCTTGATCCTCTAAGACAGGCCTTTAGTACTTCTGCCAAAATACCTTCTCCTTCTGCCAGTCAGCACTTATCACATTATATAGTAATTGATTGTCAAAACTGTGCCCTACTCACCATTATAGCCCAGTGTCTAGCACAACGCCTGGCTTGTTAAATGCTCCATAAATATTCACCAAATGAGTAAGTGAATGAAAGTTGGAGCCAAAGGAGAAAGAACACTCATAGAGAGGGATATATGAACAGAGAGGAATAGATATGTGGCATAATCACCACAGATAATTTCTCCAAAATTACGTTTGTGTTAGAAGTTAGTCTGACACATAACCATGAGTAAACCTTGTAAAAAGCCTGCCCATATACGGCAATATGTTAAGTGATGATGAAGTAAAATGGATTCTGAACTACAGAATGGGGTAATTTTTGAGAGCAAATGTGTTATAAAGAACAGTTGGAGAAGGAATATAAATGCACTTTATCACAGATTGTTTTAAAGGCATTAACATGCAAGACGGCAAAATGATATTTAAAGAACATATAATCTTATGTACTTTGTGTGTGTCTCTTTTTGAAATATAACTTTAGTGAAAAAAGTATGCTATAATGTTAACTGGAAAACAGTGATGCAAAAATGTACAAATGATTCAAATACCACTACCACCACAAAAAATGTGTGCAGTGAAATAAAAGGGAAGCATCTCAAAATATTAACAGGGTATGTTTGGTGAAATAATTATGGGTGGCATTTTAAAAATACTATTTAGTATTTTCCAAATTTTATTTAATAAGTATATATTGCCTTAACCATTTACGAAGTTTCTTTTCTTGCGTAGGTTAATTTAGTGAACAAAAGAATGCAGTTCCCATAGCAACTAGACAAGTTGCAAGTCTTTTTCCTTGAGTAAACATAATTTAACGATTGACTCTTTTCAACACAAAAAGCAGTAAAACTCTACATTAAAATAATTGTTAATGCTAAAAGCAAATATATCATTATATCCTTAAGATAAGCACTAATTATTATTACCAAAAAATGTTTGTTAGTGCTGTAAGATGCTTGCAGGCAGAGACCTGTAGTTTTTCACTTTTCTATAACAAGTGTCTCCAAGAAGGTGGGACACCCAAACATGTTGAGTAAGAGTTCTCATCTATCCTTTTCCATATATAAATGCACAATTTATACAGACATAAACACATAACACAGACATACTGCTAGTGTTATGTATGAATCTGGTGCTCATTTCAAGAAAAGAGACAGTGTATAAGTGGGGTTTTGTTGAGCAAACAGACTGTAGAAACTCCATACCCATACTCTGAGTAGGGGTCAGATGGAAGACCAAACATTGTATCTGTGGGCATATTTATATGTATACGTGAATAGATAGATAAAATAGACCCCTGCCTCCAAGGATCTAAATATATCATAAGATATATCAGAATAAATATTTCTCTACTTTTATCAAAAAGTAGTAAGGCCACTGAGATTTTTGGTACTAACACAACTTTTACATTGCACCCATTTTATTTTTAAGAATTGAGTTACAGAAGCTTTAAAATAAAATTCTAATTATTTATATAAAAGAGATAGCTATTGGTTCTGGTCATAATATCATAATTGTAATCACAGATAATATAATTTCAGGCAAATGTCAAATGAAATATGGTCTGACATATATTAACAGAATTTTGCTCACCAGCAAAATTACTAGAACATCGATTACTAGAACATACTTCCATTTAATTAGTTTTTAAATTGTAAATTTCCGTTATGACCATTCATTTGCAGAAAAAAATATTCTTGAATTATAATAGCTTCTGTAATGTATTCTCTGGCTTCAATAGTTAAATTTCAAACCGACAAAAATTAATTGGGTTTTATAAGGGAATATCATAGAAGTTAAAGTTTTTAAAATATATAGAAGAAATAATGTAATGATGTTAAACTTTATCTTTGAGATTTAATTAGAAAATGCATGAATATCAGAATATCATAACTAATCCACAGAAAAATCAGAATTTTACTTTAACTTATTTGCTAAATATGAATTTTATTAAATCACTTTTATGAAACATTTTGACAATTGACTAACAAATAACAAACTTCCAAATTTTAGTTTCTTAACATCATAGAAGTTTCTTATTCATGTAATATTCTGATTCTAATGTTTATCATTCCCACATCAGTGACTTTCCTCTATCTGGCGATTCAAGGACCTGCATTCTTCCACTTTATGTCTCTTCACCTCTAATATTTTTCACAGGAAATAGTAAATTTCATTTACTTACAGTATCAAAATGGGAATTGTATAAATATAAACCAAAGAATAAAGATTTTATTTAAAAAATCAAAGTAATATTGATGTATCATGAAGCAACACCTCATGCTTCTTTTACAATCTCATTTTTGAAATTATCATACGTGAAATTATTTCTTCATTAGTGTTTGCAAATGCTTTTAATTTACAAATACTAGAAATTCGATTGCCATATCATATGTTTATCTATCATGTAAAGAGATAATTACCAGAGAATGAAAAGTCAATTTTGTCTATAGGCCAGTAGCTCCAATTTGATAATTTTAACCTAAGGACTTTTATAATTTCTGTCAATCTGCTTTGGATTTGAGGAAATTGGGAAAGGGTTTACTGCCTACTTGTAAATTGAGTAGCCTGCATTAGGCCATTAAAACACATTTTGGAATGACTGAAAATTTGCAAAAATGCTAAAGTTATATTTTATAACAGACTGGTTACAGAACACAACACACACAAATTAAAAATATGGAATCATTATTTCTCTTTTCCATTTTTCCACATTGTCATCTTTTATTCTGTAATTGATCTTGGCCAAATAATTAAATGTCACTATTTATAATGTTTGTCATTTTCTACTGTTTGTAATCCATTGTTTGCATTTGTCTGCTTTCCACAGAGAGCACAACCTATAGGGGCTTAATTGGTTAGGATGTCCATTTTTCTCTCATAACAAGTTGTCTGAGGGTAGCAGTCCAGACTGATGAGGTAGCTTCATGATGTCATCAACTCCTCAGGCTCCTTTTTCCTGTCTCCACCATGTGAAAGATATACGTTTCTATCCTCATGTTTGTAAGTTGTTCTTATACCTCTAGCCATCATGTTCCAGGCAGAAAGCAATGGAAAATGCATGTGGCAAAAGTGCTTTATCCTAGCAAGATTTGCCGTTTTATTTAGGAAGGAATCCTTCCCTTAGGGTCTTCTCCTACATCTAGTCTAGTACTGGGTTGCAAAGCCACTTCCAACTGCCAGGGAGTCTGTCTTTAGCTGGACACATTATTACCTTAAACAAAAATCAGAGTTCTCTGAAAGAGAAGGGTTCAAGTGGTGTATTGTGTTTCTTAAGAGCCATATTTAACATTTTGACAATTTCATATTAAATTTTGTATTTAAAGTTAAGACAAAAGCATGCAGTGAAGGGCTTCCCTGGTGGCGCAGTGGTTGAGAGTTAGCCTGCCGAGGCAGGGGACACGGGTTCGTGCCCCGGTTCGCGAAGATCCCACATGCCGCGGAGCGGCTGGGCCCGTGAGCCATGGCCGCTGAGCCTGCGCGTCCGGAGCCTGTGCTCTGCAACGGGAGAGGCCACAACAGTGAGAGGCCCGCATACCGCAAAAAAAAAAAAAAAGCATGCAGCGAAATCTTTCCAAATGAGAATAATTTACCTTGACTTCTCCTAGATATTTGCAAGTGTATTGCAAAGTTGTCTTTTAATATGTTATATGGTTTTCAGAAATAATTTATTGCCATTTTTTAAACTCTTCTGAAAAAGCTAATATAATGAAGATGGAACTTAGATTCTATGAAAACTTATTTTTGGTTTCCAGATAGGTTATTAAGTCAGTCCTGAAATGGATTTTATTGCTTTGAATAGTATTTTCAATTTTTATCAAAATCCTTTGTATTTATATATCTTAGGCTGTATATTTTGAAGAACCTGCCATATTCTGATTGCTTACAATTCAATATGTGCCGAAATGTTCACAGTGTAGTAAATTAGTATGTAAATAGAAAAGATAATAGCTGATTCACTTTGTTATAAAGCAGAAACTAACACACCATTGTAAAGCAATTATACTCCAATAGAGATGTTTAAAAAAAAAAGATACACATTATTATTTTATAATTCCATTTTCTTTGCCTTTTTTAACCTGCCTTTTTCCTGTTTTATTCTAGAAAATAAGAGTGAACAAGTTAGGTTTATATTTCATAGTATCATCATGACTGTATTTTCACAAAGATAAAAGTAAAGATTGTCCTGTGAAACTCTGGAAAACAGAATTGGATGAAGATGTTGCAGGACTGTATGCTGAAATTTATAAAGAAGATGCAGCTTTGAGATGAGCTCTGAGTTTAGGGTGTATGTCAAAATAGGCCTTATCATTATTGTTGATTGTGACCTAACTACACACACAAGTCCGGTCTAATTACCCCTTACATCTGGTCAAGAGGTTTGTGTTTCACCTCATCTTGACTCTGGAGTCTTGGTTTAGACTTTAAGAAGGCTTCTTTGAATACATATAAAAAATAAAACCAGAGAGGAGAATTTTCTGATCAATAAGAAGTAGTGCTTCATTTCTGCTTTATTCACTGAGGATTATTTCTTTCTTGAAAATATACAAATTGGCATTAACTAGCTCCAGGTAAAGGCTCAAAAAAATTGTAATTATTTTTGATTCATGTTTGATTATTCTGAAGTAGTAGGAAAAGTATATTTTCAGCGATTAGCTGCCTGTTTTTAGGTTCAGTTCTTTATAGATGCTCACAAAGATTTTTTTCTCATAACTAATACTTAAATATTCTTTGTTAGCTTGGGTAAGAACTTAATCTTAGAACTGTGAGAAAGTAAAAGTAAAGTTAAAGTAACAAGTAAAATTTCAAACTTGGTCATTTTACTCAACTTAAATTCTCCCTTGTTTCCACTGAATATTATTACCGTGTATTGCTCTACATTTAAGTAGACTAAAATGTGTTCTTATTAGTGATCCTTAGTTTTCCTACATGTTTTTACATGTGTAACAGTAGAAAGATAATAATACCATTTATTAAGTATTTTCAGTATGTCAAGTCTTATATTAAGTACTTCACATAAACTATCTCATTTAATTCTCACAGCAGCTCCATGTAGTAAGTACCATTATTAAACCCATTTTCCAGAAAGAGAAAACCAAGGCTGAGAGGACTAAAACAACTTGACCAAGGCCACAGTTTACAAGAATTAGAGTCAGGATTTTAACACAAGTGAAAAACCTATAAAGTTTACCTCTAATAATCTAATAATAAAATCTACATGAGGTCAGGAGAGGTGAGTGATGAGAAATGTGGCTAATAATTTTGAAATTATCTCCATCTGTTGATATGTGAACTATATTATGAAAGTTTTGCTTAATCCTAATCTTAAAAAAAAAAAAAGAACCTAAAGGAAATGATTATGACAGAGAGAAGGGTGCTTGGTTTTTGAATCATGTAGATAGATAATGCTATCTCCAATGATATCAGATTTTAATCAAAGTTTCCACTAAGATACTTGAATTCTAAGAAAAATCAGGGAAATGTGCGTAATAGAAGCTCTTCATCAGGTATGAATGTGTATTCCTATAGACTAATACATTTTAATGATCAGATGACTTTTGGAGTACTCTGAATTCTGGAAGCAGAGTAAGACAGAAGGAAAGGAAGTAGCATAGAGATGATCTGTAGGAACTCTACAGGCTTAAAGAAAAGTTGTTTTATTTGCTGATTCTCAGAAGTGCGGATATCGTCCCATCAGATTCTAAGACTAGTTCTAAGACATAACATCTTGGTGTAACCTTGTGTTCTGTGATGTTTGCAAGGGCAGCTGCTTCAGCATCCTTCATTTTAGGTAGGCAGCTTAAGCTGGTACTGAGGCAGCTCTAATACCAATAACCTTTTTGTTTGTTTGTTTGTTTGTTTTTGTGGTACGCGGGCCTCTCACTGTTGTGGCCTCTCCCGTTGCGGAGCACAGGCTCCGGACGCGCAGGCTCAGCGGCCATGGCTCACGGGCCCAGCCGCTCCACGGCATGTGGGATCTTCCCGGACCGGGGCACGAACCTGTGTCCCCTGCATCGGCAGGCGGACTCTCAGCCACTGTGCCACCAGGGAAGCCCACCAATAACTTTTGTTGTAGACCTTACCCTGGGGAAACATTTAATTTTGTAGGTGTTTGGATTCTTTTCTCATGTTATTGAAAGAGTGGAAAACTGGAAACTTCATTCCTTGGGTTGTTTGCCCAGACTAGGAACCAGGACATTAAATTCAGTCCCCTTTTGACTGAAATGCCTTATCTCTGACTTCTGTTCTTCTAAATTGGGATTTGCTGATCTGTGAATGTCACAGCATGAAATATGAAACAGATTTACTGCAGAAAGATTGGAGACTGATTTCACATTTTCTAGGTGTTGAAAAATAAAGGGGGAGACTAGCAAGGATGCATGGTAAAAAAAAGTATTTTTCAACGTGATTTAAAGTTTGCATATATATAATTTTTTTACTTTTAAGTAATTTGAAAGGAAGTTAAAGTAAATAGAACTTGAAGTAAAGGAAGTTAAAGTAAAGTAACTAGGGGAAAAAAGGCACCTTAGAGCAAGAGCTGAGAAGAAAAAATTTTTGAGTTCTACATTGGATATGGCTGGGTTACTTTACTGGGAAATACCAGTTTATGTTGAGTTAAAGAATTAACTAGTGAGAAATAACTGAATTTATTTAAATTTGAGTTTATTTAAAAATTAAGTTCATTTAACTTTTTTCCATAAGTGTCTATATATTGCTTAGGAGGTCAGTATAATTGAGTGTAGTCATAATTGTGCTGTGCAATAAAGTAGCCATTAGCCACATAGGGCATTTGTTTGAATTTTAATGTATTTAATTTGAAAATGTAATGAAAATATGCTCAACATCATTAATCATCAGGGGAAATGCAAATCAATACCACAATGAGCTATCACCTCACACCTGTCAGAATAGATATCATTAAAAAGACAAGAAATAACAAGTGTTGGTAAGGATGTGGAGAAAATGGAACCCTCGTGCACTGTTGGTGGGAATGTAAATTGGTGCAGATAGAAATATCGTATGATCCAGCAATTCCATTTTTGAGTATTTATCCAAAATAAATAAAAACACTAACTTGAAAAGATATCTGCACTCCCATGTTCATTGCAGCATTGTTTACAGCAGCCAAGACATGGAAGCAATCTAAGTGTCCACTAATGGGTGAATGAATAAAAAAGATGTGATACATATATACAATGGACTATTATACAGCCTATAAAGAATGGCACCTTGCCATTTGCAACAACATGGATGGACCCTGGGAGCATTATGCTAAATGAAATAAGTCATGGGAGTTCCCTGGTGGCCTAGTAGCTAGGATTCTGGGCTTTCACTGCCGTGGCCCCAGGTTCAGTCCCTGGTCAGGGAACTGAGATCCTGCAAGCTGCTTGTTGTGGCCAAATAAATAAATAAATAAATCTTGACATGCCCAACTTTCAAAAAAAAGTAAGTTAGACAAAGACAGGCAAATACTGTATGATCCCTTTTTTTGTTGTTGTTGTTTTTTGATTGAGGTATAGTTGATTTACAATGTTGTGTTAGTTTTAGGTGTACAGGAAAGTGATTCAGTTTTATATTCTTTTTCAGCTTCTTTTCCATTATAGATTATTACAAGATACTGAATATAGTTCCCTGTTCTATATTATTATCCTTATTGTTATCTAGTTTATATATAAAGTGATCTCTTTTATATGTGGATTCTTAAAAAACGAAAACAAGCTCAAATCAAAGATACAGAACAGATTGTTGGTTGCCAGAGGCAAGGGGCTGGGGGGTGGGAGAAATGGGCGATGGCAGTCAAAAAAATAAATTAAATAAAGTAAAATTTAAAATGTAGTTTTTCACTAGCATTAGCCAACTTTTAAGTGTTCACCAGCCCAGCCACATGTGCTAGTGACTACTTTATTGGACAACCAAGGGAGACCATTTCCATGCTAGCTGAAAGTCCAGTTGGACTAGTATAGTGAAAACAGCATGGTTCTATATTTAGACAAAACTTGATTTGTATCTTCAACACTTAGTTGGAAGCTGATTTGTTTGAGGCACAATTTCAATTTCTAATATAGAAATAATATTTTCTGCTTCTTGTCATTGTTGTTAGGATTAAATGTTGTGTCTTAGGTCAGGAAAGCCTAGTTTAGGGAGGCAATATTGTAAGAGAGTTTGAAGCATGGGCTCTGGACTCCAAAGAGCCTGAGTTTGAATCCAAGTTTTGCTACTTTCTAGCTGTGTGATTTGGGCAAACTGCTTAATTTCTATACATCAGTTTCTTTAAAGCAGGTTCATAGCACCTACTTCACAGGGGTGTCGTAAGAATTAGGGGATTATCTGAGAAAATACAAGCACAATACTTTGCATAGTACATCGTAAATATTCAAGAATGCAAGCTAATAAGTGTCAAGATGTGAGTTACTTATACCCAAGGCAAATCTGTATGCTACAAAAAACTTCCATAAATTCCATAAACTAAAATATAAAAACTATAAAATGCTGCCAAGTGCATAAGTAATAATAATAGTTGTCACTGCTGTTATCGAGTGAGATATTCTATTAATTCAATTCAGCTGTTACAAAAATAAGGTCTTCTCCTCAACATTTTCCTAGTCATCAATGTTTTAAATAATGTTTTTTATTTCATAAATTACCTTTACCTAAGTGAGAAGAAATTAATAAATAACCATTAAATTGATGTTAAAATAAACTCAATAATGTAGGATTTCTTTGCTGTAGTTTCACTTTTAAGTAAATAAACTTTCCTCTTGCCATATACTAAGGCATCTTAACGGATAATGGGCAGTTTCCATACCACATCTCAATTTTGAAAGATGACTTGCACTGTAGGTTTCGTGACTACGAGAGTTAAATTTGAAATGGTGCAAAAATGGGATTATTTTATTTTTAGATACTTCCACACATGCACATTAAGTTTACTCCACAGAAAGGTCTTCAGTGGCTTTAAATTCTGTTTGGAAAAGGCTTGAAACTTAAAAAGAAAGATTTCCATGCATTGGTTAGTTTGTGGTTTTACCACCATGATATTTATATGTGATGGTGCTTTAAAAATGGTATTTAAACTTCATACTATGTACGTTTATATTCTTCTTTTAATCTATAAATCTTTTATACTATACATACTGTCTATGGCTTGGAGCAATAAACGATATAAGAAGTTTAAGATAAAGAAAGAAGTGAATATCTGCTTAGTAAAAATTGTAATATATACTTATATGGTTTATTTAGAAAGAATATTTAAATGGAAGACAAAATCTGCTTTAAAGTGTAAAACTAGAAAATATGGGCAAAACATTTGGTAGAGTATAATTACTAAAAACACTATTTTGAAATCTTCAGTTGTTTTTCAGAAAAGAAAAAAAAATCTATGGTGTTAGCAATTCAGAATCATAGTTTCTAGGCTGACTACCACAGAAATAAATACAGTCAATACTGTGGTAAACTGTCTTAGCTGAAAGTGTCTAGAACACTCGTGTTTAACGTCCTCAAAAACAGTTAAGGTATTTCCTGAAATGAAAGATTAATATTGCAGTAAAAGCCAATGTAAAGTTTTCTAGGGCTACTATTTTACTACTGACAGTATATATTGTTAAGTTAGATAAACTTCATCCCTATCCAGTCTTTGACCAGTTTATGAATTGCGTGTCATCTTTGAGTAGAGAAAAGCACAAATCGTTAACAAGTGTTTGTGCTCATTGTTCCTAGATCATAATTTTAAAATCCTGCTCTTATTACTTTCTCAGTTTTTTCTTAAATGAAGCATTCTTAAAAGGCAAGGGAGAAAGACTTCATAAAATCTTATTTTGGGGCTGCCTTTTCAAAAAAAAAAAAGGCATGGAAAATCTCTGAAAGAACAAAATAAAATACATAAGAAAATATTTCCCCTTTATAGACTAAAGCTGCATAGAAAAAAGAGAAAGGAATGAAATAATTCATTAAATATATCTGTTGAACATTATTTATGTCCAAAGCCCTGATGTTAATCACTGTAGTCTCTGCAATGATAAATAAGAAAGAGTCCCTGGATGTAAAAAGGTAGTCTAGAAAAGGAACGTAGAATTTGTACTTGAAGGACAAGAAGTAATAGGAAAGTATAAGAGATAAAGTCCTGGAAGTGGTAAACGTGAGGGATGTGCTGGGTACACAAAATATTTCAGTTTGATTGGAATATAGGATGTTAGAAAGAGAATGTTTCAAGTTAATGTTTCAATCATTGAGTCAAGTTCATAGAGAACCTGCATGCTGGTTGCTATATTGAACAGAAAGTTAAGAATCCTAAAGTCATTTTGATCACAGGAGCAACATGAACAGTGTTTTTGGAAGGCTGGAAGAAAAATTGAGGTAAGAAGAGATTAGATCTGAAACCCAATAGGGTGATTTTGCAATAGCCCAGAGATAGGATGGGGTGGACCTTCACCAGGAAGTAGTGGTAATGGCATTGAGACGGTTTGTGGGAAATGTGCTCTGGAGGTAGAATCAATGATACCTGGCAAACAATTAGATGTGGGTAGCAAGAGAGAAAGACAGAAGCCAAAGAAGTCTGAAAATTTGGGCCTCGGGTTTAGGAGATGATGGGAACACCAACAGAATGAGAGAATTTAGAAATGTAAGTGTTTTGGGGTGAGCTGATGTGTTGAAAAGATGAGCTTAATTTTTATTCATACTTTTAACAAATATTTGATATCCTGTTATGTGCCAGAAACCAAGCTAAGTGCTGGGGATAAAATACTGAACAGGAACAGATAGATTATACTCTATTGAGGAAGGCTGCTGGGCTATTTGATAATACAAACAAATATAAATTTAAAAGTGTAACAATGTGACAAGCACTGTGAAGGGGAGATACCTAGTTCCATTTGAGGCTACAGTAAAAGGAGTGATTTCAGTGTTTCTAGGGAAGTGCTTCTCCCACTAGAATGACTCTCAGTCTGAAATCTGTAGACTAGGTGATAGGAGCCAAATAGAAAAAGAGGGCAGCAAAGGGCCTTCTAAGACTTAGTGTGTGTGTGTGTGTGTGTGTGTGTGTGTGTGTGTGTGTAGTGGTGGGGAAAGGGTGGCTAGAAGACAAGCCAAGGCAATGTTTGTACATTTTGTACACACACACACACACACACACACACACACACACACACACACACTCCCCTGATGATAGGTAACTGTGAGTCAATGGTTATGAAATAGGGTTATATTCCTCAATAATATGTCTGTATTCAGACCAACAGATTCTTACTATGTTCTGTTGAGATCTAAAAAAATTAGAAGATAGTTAAAAATTACCTCTAGCGTTAAGTATCAAGAGACTATAGCTATTGTTTGTCTGAGCTTAACTTGAGATATTGTGGCATAGGGCCAGCTTAACTCAACAATGGACGGTATCAGCGCATAACAACAAAGTCACTGGCTCACATGGAAACTATAAAAGGATACTTGCTGTATTGTTCGTGCCCTTGGAATGCTCCTTCCTTCCTTTCCTGTTTTGTTGCTGCCATAGGATGTCAACTCAAATTTACTGTCATTGTTGTCATTTAGTCAATGAATATCATTAAATGTAGTAGGCACTTAACTTTGTGTGAGTCCATGAGCAGGCAGTCTGAAATCTGAACCCTCTAAGGAGGTTATCAGGTTGGCTGAATGTTCTTGGAATACAAATGTGACAGTGAGGTTTGTCTTTTTTTTTTTCCCCAAGTGAAATGTACCCTTCAGAACTGCTTTCCATCTCATACAAAAGTTATGGCTTTAAAGAAATACCACCTGCCTTCTCACAAATTTTCAAAACTCATCTACAGATTTAGGTAGCATTCTTAAATTCCATAAAAATTTCCCTAAAAACAAAGACCTATTTCCATGGGAAATAAACCTAAGGCAGGGTTTCTTAATCTCAGCACTGTTGCAGTTTGGACCAGATCATTCTTTGCTGTGGGTGTTTGTCCTGTGCATTGTAGCATGATTAGCAACATCCCTGGTTACTGTCATCTAGATGTTAGTGGTACCCCCAAGTTGTGATAATCAAAAACATCTCCAGACATTGTCATAGGTCCCTGGAGTGGGGTGGGGGAGGTACAGAATCACCTTAGGTTGAGAACCATTGGCCTAAGAGAAGTGCCTTAATGTAAAGTAAAAAAAAAAATAGAATCTGTAAGATACGTATTGTGGAAACAATTTAAACTTCCCTTTGTCTTTCTGTCATTACAAGGTATAATTGTACCTGAAGGATAAATACAAACTTTTAAATAGTAAAATCATCTATTGATAGTAATAATTTCCTAATCTTTCCTGCCCTAACGAACAATTAGGTAAACACTCTGAGGTGGTGTTTGGTTTTTCTGTAGTGTTTTAAATTTAACATACCAGTTTCATTCATTCATTCGATAAGTATTTTCTAGCTCCCTCTCTGCTCCAGTTGTTAGGTGTTAGTAAAGTAACAAGGAGTGAGATTTAAAAAAAAAAAAAAAAAAAAAAAATGATGGTGCTGCTGTTCTCAGAGTTTAAATTTGAATGAGGGAAAACACAGTGCACAAAAAAAAGCAGAGAATCAAAACAGTTTGATGTAATTGAGCAGGCATTGGTAAACTATGTTGACCTCTTTTTGCAGATAAAGTTTTATGGGAACAGAGCCACACGCATTTATTTACATATTATCTATGGCTGCTTTCCTGCTACAACACCAGTCAATTAGTTGTAACTGAGAACATATGGCCAGCAAAGCCTAAAATATTTGCTACCTGGTCCTTTACAGAAAAAAAAAATTGCAGACTCCTGTAGTAGTGTGAGATTGGGTGGCCATTTTTGATTAAATAATTGGAGAACAGCTGTGATATTGAGCTTTATAATAAATACATATTTGGTCTTTGCCCTGTCTTGGCAACCAGCTCCCCAAAGTCTTGGAATTTCTTAAGTAATTAGAGCTGTAAAGGTGTCTTTTGTTATTCAGAACAAGCCCCTTTCAACCACACCATATTTATGCTAATGAGGAGAGTTTTGGAAAGTCCGGAAGGATGGGGGCTGATTGCCAGGGGAACAAGCCAAGTGATTGGAGGTGATTAGAAGTGATTAGATCAGCTTCACCCCACACCCCTTCTCACCTCCAAGATGGGGAGAGGGGATAGAGAGTAACTTAATCACCAGTGACCAGTGATTTAATCAACCATGACTGCTTAATGAAGCCTCCATTAAAAACACAAAAGGGATGAAGTTTCAAAGGGCTCTGGGTTGGTGGACAAGTTTGGTGCACCTAAAACTCCACAGGGACAGGAGCTCCTGTGCTCTGGACCCTTCTGGACCTCACCCTGTGTATTTCTTCATCTGAGTGTTCATTCCTATCCTTTAATATCCTTTGTAATCATAAATGGGAAATCTAATCAGTAAACAGTTTTCTTGAGTTTTGTGAGCTGCTCAAGCAAATTAATCAAACCTGAGGAGGGGAGGTCATGGGACCATCTGATACCTAGCCAGTCAGGAGTACAGGTATCAACCTAGATTTATGATCAGCGTCTGAGGTGGGGGAGAGGTGGGGCCGTCTAACAAGACTGAGCCTCTAACCTGTGGGATCTGATGCTATCTCCAGGTATATGGTGTCAGAACTGAATTGTAGGACAGCCAACTGGTGTCCATCACAGTTGGAGAATTGCCTGTTGTGGAAAAACTCCCACACACCCACACACTTAGAGTACAGAAGTATTGAGTGAATAGTAGAGAAATAACAGGTAAGTTTTTCCTAGACAGCAACATTTTGCACAGATGACATTTAAGCTGATAGCTGACTAGAAGGGATCAGTTCTGAGAAGATGAAGGGAAAGAAGAGGCAAAAGGAGAAACTGGAATGAAACCCCTAAGGCAAGAATGAGCTAGTGTGGGTGAGGGATAGGAATGGTCTAAGATGAAATCTGAAATAATGGGGGCCCAATTAAGTAGGCCTTGTAGGTAATACTAGAGGTGAGGGCTTTTACTCCAAGTGAGAAGGGAAGTTGAATGAGATATGAGAGTTTCGTGTGATGTAAACCAAGTTACATTTTTACAAGATACTCCGGCTGTTCTCCTGAGAACAAGATATAGGAAAGCAAAGAAGATCAATTAGGATGCTCATAGTGGAGCCAAAAGACAGTAGTTTCTTGGGCTGAGCTATTAATAGCAGAGATGGAGAGAGAGGATGAATTTGGAATAAGTTTTGAAAGTAGATTTTACATGACTTTCCAATAATGTGGATTTGAAGCATGAAGAAAGAAACAGTGTCAAGAATAATTTCTAGATTTTTGTCTTAAGTATTTGCATGAGTTGCAATGCTGTTGATTAATGGCGGGGGTGGGGGACTCAAGGGAGGAAATGTAACCAAGCAGGACCCTATGGGGCCTTCCGGGGACAGACCCCTCCCCCATATCCTCTGCTTTAGCTCCTCCCTGAAGTACCTAGATAATAGCATCTGACGCATATTTCCTGAGTTTTTCAGATGCTAAAGCCACCACCAAATGAAAGAAATTAACTACTTGATGGTCATGAGCACATAGCTCCCAGACCTTCTGGCACCTAAGGATTGATCACCACCAACCAATCAGAGAATTGTGCAGGAGCTGATCACACACTCTGGGACACCCCTCCCTCACCTTGCCTTTAAAAATGCTTTACTGAAACCCTTGGGGAGTTCGGGGTTTTTTGAGCACAAGCCACTGGTTCTCCTTGCTTGACCCTGCAATAAACCTTTCTCTGCTTCAAACTCCGACGTTTCAGTTTGTTTGGCCTCACTGTGTATGGGGCACACGAACTTGCGTTTGTTAACAGAAGTGGGTTTGAGAGTCAATGATTATCAAAAGTTCTGTTTTAGGTTTATTAAACATTCATGTGGAAATATTAAACATATTTGGATATATGAGTCTGATGCTGCAGGGAGAGGTCAGAGTTGGAGATAGGTATTTAGAAAGGATATATGGATGGTATGTAAGTCCATGAGAACAGGTGAGGTCATTTAAAGAGATGTTGTGAGTGGGAAAGGGCAGGAGGTGAATAAAGGGTAGAACACTAGTTAGTTCCACATTAGAAATCACCTCAAGAGGAGGAGGCAGCAGAAGACAAGGAGTAACTGGGCAAGTAGAAGAAAGCAGTGGTCAGTAGAATGGGGGCTAAAATGAGATCTTATTCATCTTACGTATAGACTTCTTGTAACCACGAGATATCTGAGGGAACACTTAGTTTTGTCTAGTTAGCATCTAGACCTCCCCACTACATTCCCGCTCCATGCTGCTGGAGTGAGGCCCCCTATTTAGCCCTTCTACTTCCTGGTTGAGATGGATTACTGATAAAAGCCAACCTAATCAGAGCCTTCTCTGGGAGCTTCCTCAAACTAACTGGGCAAGGGAGACTCTTTTCACAGGGATAATCTGTGAGAATGAGGAAAGGTTAGAACTGCCAGTGGCTAACTTGCTACCACCTGGGGAGAGCTTGCTTACAAACAGGACCAACACAATGGATGTTTGAGCTCCTGGAAACCAGTTAGGCCCGAGTCAAAAGCACCATTCCCTGTACTCCCTTCCCTCCTAATTTTACTTAAACTGATTTGAGTTTGATTTTTTACTACTTGATAGCAAAAAATTTTGAATACAATACTTTTTCTTGTTTCCTTTGTATACCAGCATACCTCCATTTGTACATAAAAGATGTTCAATAAATATTCATTAAATAAAATTGAAATGTCAATGTTTAATGATAACATTTTGATTTAAAATTAAGCAATCATTTGATAGTGGAACGGACTTGGAATCTTTGATCACATAAGACAGTTCCTTGAATTTTGTAGGTGTCTAAAATGATATTCAATAATTCTTTGCCAACTGTTGATCTTAATGAACTAAATAAGGCTTTTGTCTTAGCTTTCTTAATAACTTATAACACAGAGGAAAGTGCATAAGTCATTAAGTTTAATTATAAACTTAATGACTTATGTGAGTTATCTGAACTCCCACTAGTATAACCAGTACTCAGATCAAGAAACAAAACTTTCCCAGCACCTCAGAAGCCTTCCTTGTACCATTTCCTGGTCATGACCCCTGCTTTCTGCCCCCAAAGTAACCATTATCTTCACCATAAATTTTTTTTGCCCAGTTTTGAATTTTTTAAAAAGAAACCATACAATGTATATCATTTTATGTCTGCCATTTCTGTTGTTGCTTGTAGCAATGCTCACTTATTTTTATTGTCTTCTATATTTTATTATCTAAATGCAAAATATATTCTAATGTTAAAATAAATAAAATTAAGCAATAATTCAGCTATTTAACATAGACAAATTAAAGAATTTAAAAGCTTTTTTTTCCCCCATTACTACTCAAAGACATTCTGTTATGGGAGAAAAATAGCTTCAGCCAAAATTGTTGGTCTATTAAAAATATCAAAAAATATATATATCAACACTTTGAGAAAGGAATACTTTAGTTTTTTTTTTTTTTTAACTTAAGACCACTCTCTTTTTTTCTCCTCCACTTTGATTTTATAGTTTGATGGACAGACAAATAAATATTTGGGGGCAACGTTCTCCCGATGGTTTCATTTGCCTTTCTATCTAGTCTTTAACAGTTTACTGCCAAATTAACCCTCTTTCTTACCCTTGCTGCCCCTTGAGGTCCAACTTGATAAATTGGTCCTCACCATAAGTGTTTGGTATAATGCTTTTTGTCTCCCTAATTTGCAAATAAACTTCAAAACTTATTAAAAAATAAGTTAATGTTATTATGATTATTGACATAGTCAGCACTTGCATTATTATTATACCCAGTTGTCACCTGAAAATTCTGCTTCTGTAAGCCTGTAATGATATATTTTGTGAGTGAAGATAATTAGAAGTACAGGTCCTCCACTGTTTGGGGAATGGAACAGGATTTTTAATTATTCATCATTTCATTGGGATCAGAAAGAAAAATCTGACTTCTATATCCTAGGGTAAATATGGTGGCCATTGTTTTGGTGCCATTTTTTTTCCCTTCTGAAATTATAGACACTGTTTCTTTTTTACTAACAGGGGGAAAGTAATCCACTATTTTCTGGGACTACTTTTAGGACAAAGGTAATGAAATTTTAGCACCCTATGGAATCTTTACTTGTAAGTGCCCATCTCCAGGGCCTGTTATCAATATTCTTATTCTGCCCACCACAGCATCTATACTTCTAATGTCTTTACATCAGAAACTATAAATGAATCTGGTTTCTGGCTATGAACAGGGTGGATTACACTGAAGTCCAAGAACCACCAACCTCTACAATTAACTTTATTTATTTTTATTTATTTATTTTTGGCTGCATTGGGTCTTCGTTGCTGCACACGGGCTTTCTCTAGTTGCAGCAACTGGGGGCTACTCTTTGTTGCAGTGCACTGGCTTCTCATTGCGGTGGCTTCTTTTGTTTCAGAGCACGGGCTCTAGGTGTGTAAGCTTCAGTAGTTGTGGCACATGGGCTCAGTAGTTGTGGCTCACGGGCTCTAGAGTGCAGGTTCAGTAGTTGTGGCACACGGGCTTAGTTGGTATGTGGGATCTTCCCGTACCAGGGCTCGAACACATTGTCCCCTGCAGATTCTTAACCACTGTGCCACCAGGGAAATCCCTACAATTAACTTTAGTCACTACATAGCTCAATCCTCCACAGCTATGTCTTTTTTTTGTTCCATCAAAAGTGATTAATTCAAGCTCATTCACACTTTTTCTGGCCTAACCTGATTCAGTTTTGTCTTTTAACATGTTAGGTTATTAATTAAAATTACACTGATATAAAGAAGTTTCCTTCAATCTCAGCACCCCTCCCCAATTTTTTCACTAGTTGGAAACGCTAGCATGTATTAAATACTTATTTTCACACATTGTGCTTTAATGGCTGTGCTTAACTCCTTTTCTATTTTTAACATGGATTTTATGATACGAACATCATTAAGACCTCTTTGGAATGAATCCATGCATTCCATTTCAGATTTCAAGTAAACGTTTTTGTTTCCACAGTGATAGGCTTCCCTAACTAGTTAAGTATTACATATTAGAAGCCGCTATGTATGAAAAAACAAAAACCTAATAAACACATACAGTATAAGAATATTCTTCTCAAATCCCGATTCAGCACACCTCTTTATGTGTTATATATGAAGTTATATATGACAGACCACAGTAATGGCATAGAGGCTACCTTAATAATCTCATAGTCTGTAAAATGGCTAAGTCCAACTATGCTCTGTAATGGGACCGTATTTGCAACAGTATTCATGTCTGAATATCATTTTTTCAGATTTTATTTTCGTAGAGCAGTTTTAAGTTCATAACAAGATTGAGAAGAAGGTACAGATATTTTCCATATGGCCACCTTGCCCCACACATGGATAGCTTCCCCCATTATCAACATGCCCTACCAGAGTGGTAAATTATTTGCAGTTGATGTACCCACATTGACACACCATAATCACCCAAAGTCCATAGTTTACCACGATATTTTACCAATTTACATATATTTATTATTTTAAGAGATAAAAAATAAAGTGGAGGATGGCCTGAGAAGAAACACCAAAAATTGAAAGGATAAAAATCAGATAACTTGAGGACCAGTTTAAGGTCATTTATCCTAAAGAATAGAAGGTTCAGGGGACTCTATGTTGTCAAATTAATATACTGTGATGAGCTTTCAACCAAAAGGAAACTTGCATTTTTCTCTACGGTCCCAAATTGCAGGACTGAGGTCACTGAGGTATCTCAGGGTACACAGATTTGGGCCCTGTGTAAGGAAAAGCTTTCTTCTTCACATTCCGAAGTGTCTGCATGGGAATGGAATTCTGCCTTAGTATGTTTAACTAAAGGCTATTTATTATATCACTAAGTGGGGTTGTGTATATGGAGGTGAAGCATTGTATCTTCTTAATCCAGAGATTTCTTCTGTCATAAGATGTTTCCCCATCTATCAAACTGGTGACTATTTAGGCAGATATTGGTAGATATTATGATTTATCAATAGAAGAAGACAGTGAACCTCTACGAAAAAGACCCTTTTTAAAATTTTTTAAATTTAAAAAAAATTTTTAAATTTTTAAATTGAAATATAGTTGATTTACAATGTGTCAATCTCTGTTGTACAGCAAAGTGACTCAGCTATACACATATAGACATTCTTTTTTTAATATTCTTATCCATTATGGTTTATCACAGGATATTGAATATAGTTTCCTGTGCTATAGAGTAGGACCTTATTGTTTATTCATCCTATATATAATAGTTTACATCTGCTAATTCCACATTCCCAGTCCTTCCCTCCCCCACCTCCCTCCCCCTTGGCAACCACAAGTCTGTTCTCTATGTCTGTGAGTCTGTTTATGTTTTGTGGATAGGTTCATTTGTGCCATATTTTAGATTCCACATATAAGTGATATCATATTGTATTTGTATTCCTCTTTCTGACTTATTTTACTTAGTATGATAATCTCTAGTTGCATTCATGTTGCTTCAAATGGCATTATTTCATTCTTTTTTATGGCTGAGTAGTATTCCATTGTATATATGTACCACATCTTCTTTATTCATTCATCTGTCGGTAGACATTTAGGTTGTTTCCGTGACTTGGCTATCGTGAATAGTGATGCTATGAACATAGGGGTGCATGTATGAAAAAGACCTCTTTTATCACCTACGATAGCCTCAAGCCTAGATGTATAAAAATGGACTCATTCTAATCCCAAGTCCATTCCCTTTCCTGACTTCTCTACTTTTATCAAATACATGTATGTGCAGATATGTTATTTTAACTTCCCTTTAAAATCATATTCAATTAGAGTCAAAGGTCATGATCCTTCTTCTTCTTTAAATTATGTCTAACCTTCTTCCTCCTAATTTCTTCCTTTTGCTAGAGCTACCACACCATACCAGATTCTAAACTGGACACATCCAAACCAGGTCAACAGCCTCCTAACAAGAACCTTGCTACTAGTCTCCTCATTTCACAATAATGTCAGATACTGATTTTGTTTTCTCTTTACCCTCTTCAGTAACCTTTCAAATTACCTTCGACTGCAGAATTAGTACAAACTCCCAATTATATCATTTAAAACTTCCATAATTTAGTTTTTGATATCTGTTGAATTTTGTCATTTTTGATGTGAACTTTCTGGCATAGGGGCTGATACTTTTCTTTCCCTTGGACACAGAAATCTGATTATTGCTATGCTTCCTGTGTATGCTCCATTTCCCACCCTATAATCTTTACCTCCCAACTTGTATGTTCTTCCTTCCATAACATGACCTTCAAAGGAAGATCTAGCTTACTTTCTCTGCAAGGCATTCCCTTCCCTTTCTTACCCAAGTTAAACACCCATTTTTTCTTACTATTGTAGTAGGCACTGTAGTCATATATTTATATAAAGTACTTGTTGATCAAACTAGTAGCAGCCAATTTATAGTGTGTATGAGGGAAACTCCAGATACATAATATAGTCCTGTTCATTTTCTACCAATAAAATGGCTTAATTGTGCATATTGTAATCTGAATTCCACAATAACATTGATTTCCTACATTAGACGAAAAATATATTTGATAATTCTCTGTTAATATCCATAGGTAGGAGAAAATGTTTCCATCAGGTGCGTTATGGCTAAGAGGCACAGGATAAGCTATCTACATCAGAATTTAGATAAGAAGCTTGCTTGAAAGCCGAATGAGCCATCTCAAATTGTTATTTTTAAATCTGCCAAGGAATAGCTCATTTCATGCAAGAATAACCTTGCACCTGACCCAGAGCAAAGACTCTCTAGCTATTTTTTACATACACTGATGTAACAGTAGAATTGTTTAATGCTTTAAAAACCAAGTAAGGAAGAACATGAGAAAAAGAAAATAGACTTACAGCTTTGCTTTTCTTCATTCCTCTCTCTCTCTCTTTTTTTGTAACTGTAAAAAGGATGGTCAGTATTTAGCCATTGAGAAGAAATGAAGTGGTTATTTTCCCTAAGAATTTTTATAAACATTTTTTTCT
Source organism: Tursiops truncatus (assembly GCF_011762595.2). Lineage (NCBI taxonomy): Eukaryota > Metazoa > Chordata > Mammalia > Artiodactyla > Delphinidae > Tursiops > Tursiops truncatus. Next base: position 91,361,267 of record NC_047037.1, read on the forward strand.
AATGCTTCTTTAGGAAATACACTAATTTTGGCAGGTGGTAGTTACATCTTCTCTCTCTCTCTCTCTGCTGTTGACATTCAATTCAAACAATCCTATCATTTATCCTTTTTTGTACATTTAAAAAAATCAATGTTCACAATTTTGATTGCCTTCTTAGCAATCTTCTGGTGACCTGTGAGAGTAAGATGAAAAATTGGAAAGAGGTCGTTGGGAGAGCAGGCACAGGGGGAAGAAAAGTAGGAAATCAATTGTATTCATTGCCTTAGTCACTTCCCAGAGGATGCCTTCCAAAATTCTGCCTTTTATTTTTGAATTCATTTTTCCTCATTATTTAGATGCACCTGCAACTGGTAAGAGAGCTTTTGATCTATATTTCATAGGTAAGTATTATTCATGTGAATATTCCTTTTCATTAGTATAGAAAATATAAGCTGCACATATCTCCTGGCTGAAGTCTCTGCCTCTCGTCCTTGCTTGCTGGTCACGAAGCCATATTTTAAAAATACGTCTGGTTTTTCATTAACAACAAAGATTAAATAGCAATGTGAAGCCTTCATGATCTTCCCTTTTAATATCAGAAATAGACGCTTTCTTCTAGTCACAAGCAAAACCAAAACAAGATGTGACAGGGAAAACAAAGTGTGTGTAAGTGGTCTAAGTGACTTCCTGCTAGGGAGGTGTCTGATGTGGTGGTGGTGAGGGGCATATAACCAAAATCATCAACCCTACCCAATCCTGACACTTAATAAAACACTACCCAATGAAGACATCCTATTTTCCTGAAATAAATGTAATTATTTGGAAAAAGATAACACATTGCGCTACTATGTGAGAAAATTTCTCATAGCTTTTCACCAGGCAATTAGGGCATAGAAGGGGGAAGAGAGAGAAGGAAAAAGAGAGAGAGAGAGAGAAATGGAGCTTTCCTGAAAAAAAAAACTGAACACAATCTGAATACAATGTGTACAATGGAGGTAAACTGACATTAAAGAGCACAGATAGCTGAGTCCTAGAAACTTGAGATTGGTTAAGTAAAGCAGGCTCGTTCAGCTGGGCCACACCTAAAGATGTGTGCGTGTGCATGCGTGTGTGTGTGTGTGTGTGTGTTTATGTGTGATGCAGGCAAATGTGAAGGGGGTAACACTATGAAGTTAGGATGAAGTGCTCAATGGGAAACCATTGAAAGTGATCAGATGATTTCCATCATACCGAGTTCCAGTTCTGATTGAAAACACTGGAAATCTAGTTCACAAGTGGTGTAGTCTGATATAGTCTGATAACATGCCTGTTGAGAAATGCAGACAGCTGATGGAAAGAAGAGTTTTGATGATGGACTTAATACTGTTGATGTTTTTAGATGATGGTTTGAGAAAGCTGGGGCTTGATTAGTACCCCTTTTGATTCTTCAACATGCAGCACTCAGTTAATGGAAATGAATCCTGCTAATGAATATACGCCCTTTACTCATTGGTCAAGGAATTAAAATGTCATGTAGTAGGGCATGCAGTAGTCGAGAAAGTTGTCCTTGGTGTGTCCTCTGTTTCTGTATATCATCTTCTGAAGCCACTTTCTTTTTTAGATGATTACTGTTTCACATAGCGTGAAGGGCACATACAAAGTTAGGTAGCAGTTAGAATGTACAAATGGATAAAAAGTGAATAACCCTCCTGGGTTTTTAAAATTTCTTTTGTAATCTGGGGCAACCCATACATTTACAAATAGTAAAGTGAATTTAATGGTTTTGTGTTTTAATGTTTCATTATTTTGTGAAAAATATATTACCTCAGACATTTAAAATCAATATTTTATTAATGTGAGAAAGTATCTTATTTCCTGTTTCACTTTGATTACTGGAAAATAAAATTTTCTATAAAAGAAATGTAGTATTAGATACATCTAACTATACATAAAAGTATATCAAATAATATAAAATGCCATACATAGCTATGTAAAAATTTTACACAAGCACATGAACACATGCATGACAAGTGGAATAATTTCTTTGGGATTGGATTATTATGACGTGGCTTTCCTGGTAGGCTGAGGCACGTTAATGCACCATATTAAAAAGATAACTTTCTTTTCTTTTCTTTTCTATGTGCTGTTGCTTCCTTCCTGACCCATCTTGAGTCCCATAGTTGATCATCTGAACTATTCTTTCACCAAAAGCCTTGACTTCTTTCATTGTATTTCTGCAGCACCTGCTCAATCAAAACACAAACGTGTTTTGAAGCGGCAACCTTACTACCCCAGTGCCCTGCTAGAGAAACTTCCAGATCCTGCCAGGTTGGCACCACTACCCAATGCATCGTCTCCAACCTCCACTGTGTATTCAGAATAGATTCTCAGTCTTTCTTTTTCTTGTCCATTGCCTTTTCTTCAACTCAAAATCATCATTCTCCTCAAGTTCCCTTCCATTTGAGATGACAATTTTGTCTACTATTTCATCCAGAAGAGTTGGAAACCATGAAGCATGATCGACCTCAACCTCTAATCATCTCTAGAAATGTATTCATAATAAAACTATGTGTATATAGTTTTATAGATATTATTATTTATATATTTCCCTATCTCCACCTTTTTTGTTCTCAGAGGTCTTTTTTTTTGTTCATTCTCATAGGATAATGTGTCCTTTAATGTCTTTCTTTCTAATTTATCTCTCAGCCTATTCACTCATGCTGAAATTTCTGTCATTTCTCTTCTCCATCCTTATACAGATTTCTTAATAGACTAATCTCTACTTTTCAGTTCCTCATCTCCCATTCCTGTCAGTCCATTCTTTAATTGACGTCGTTCCCACCAAGGTCCCAAATGATCTCTCAACTGCTAACTCCAAAGGGTGTTTTGTAATCTTTTTTTTTTTTAATTGGACCTCTCTCCTGCATTGTTGTTTGCTCCAGGGAAATACTGTACTCCCCTGGTTTCCAGCATACCACACTCAACTAGTTTCCTTTGTGATCCTCTGTTTTTTTGTGATTTTTTTTCCTCTGCTTTTCTCTGAATGTTGATCCTCAGGGTTCAACTCTCAACTCTTCTTATTCCATATAATCTCTCTTTATGACTTTGTAACTCTCAGGTATTTCTCACTTGTCAGTGTTGCCAAACCTATGATCACATATGTCCCATTATCTAACTAAAATATCCTTCTGCTTACTCAGTGGATGCCTTACATTTTCGAATTTTAAAAAGCAAATTAAATCTTCCTTTTCCCTAAATAGACTGTCCCTTGATATTCTTTATGCTAGTTGTTGAGCCTTTTACCAAGTCATTAAAGCTAGAATTTTGACCATCATTCTTGACTCCTCCATTTTCTGCACTTTTCATATTTCTGTAATTATCAGTTACTACAAAGATAACTAATCTGGTTAATTAACTAATCTGCCTCAGTTGCTAATTAGGATCACCTGGGAAGTTTCAATGCTATACTAGCGCAATCAGAGCAGAATCTCTGATAGTGGGGCCGTGAAATTTGGGAAGATGGGAACTACTTTTCTCAATATTTCTCAAATATATCACTTGTTTTTTATCTCCAGTACCACTGCCTCATTTTAGGTCCTCATCATTACTTATTGCATACGTCCTAACTGGCCACCCTGCCTCAGTCTCATCCCTCTGCAATCTATTATCAATCTGACCATCAGGGTGATCATTCGGAAATATGTTACAATGTCATCTCCCTTACTTTTCTAATCCAGAAGACTCTCCCCTGGTTTCAAACACTTTCATGGCTTCCCATCAAAAAAAAAGGATCACATCCAAGTTCTTCATTTGGGCACCTGAGGCCTTATTTTAATTTACTTATCACTTGCCACTTTTTGCCTTTTATTTACCTTTCTCTTCTTCCCACAAAATGGACCCACTTATTCCCTGTACATACATATTTGTTTTCTTTCTTTTGTGCCCCTGCTCATGAGGTCACCTCTGACTAGAATGACCCTTTCGTGTTTAACTGTTAATCCTATTCATTTCATAAGTCTTGGCTTTGTAATCACTTTTTCCAAGCTGGGTTAAGTGCCTTTCCTCAGTTTCTCATAATGATTTCTGCCTAAAGAAATTACTGTTTTTACCACTTAAGTTTATAATGATCTTTTATATGCCTGCTCTCTTTTTGGAAACAATGACTGGTGCTTGGTCATCTTTGTACTCTCTGGTGTCTAGCATAATGCTTGGCATATATTAGATGCTCAGAAAAGGTTTGTTGAATAAATGAGTGAATGAGCAGTTAGACGTCATAGCTGGTAAAATAAAAATGGATACTAATAAATGTTGTGTCCTGAAACAATCAAGAGAAAAGGATAATTACTGTACCTTGAGAATGGGAAACTGTGAAACCAGTAGAGAAGACCTTCTGTAGGTCTAGAATATATTAGATCTTTATTGACATTATTAGACTTACTCCTGCAGGTAATTTGCTTCTGATTTATACATTCATTTTGGAACTTTCTGGTCTTAATTTGGCTTCTTGAGAAGAAAAATGAATATATAACTGGTCTATATTAATACTGGTCTGATTAGCAGTTATATTTCTCATCTAATTACATGGTTTTTATACTACACATTAATCTCCTGTGAATTTGAGTTTATTGTCTATATGTTTTTAGGGTCCAATCACCTTGAATAAATTTTCAGTTTCCAGATCTGCCAAACTGAGTGATGTGATCAGTAATGAGATGCCCTTCAGCCTTGAAATTCTGAATTTACATTTTGCTTAACTGAAAAATAAAAATTTAATGTTGTATTAATGTGGCATAAATCAAAATATGTAGGGACTATAGATAAATTATTGTGACAGATTCTATCACATTTTACATTCTTCACACAAACTCTTGAGGGAAAAGAAAATTATCAATATATTTCTGAATCAAGGCATGTTAGGGAACATGCAAAATGTACTGTGAAATAAAAAGAATGCAACGGGGGTACAAAAGAATACAGAACTGAGACAAAGTAGTAGGTTTATGCCAAGTTTTAAAGTAGCTATATTTAACACTTTGGTATAAACCCATTTTATTACAAAGAATAACTGCCAAATAAATCACAGTCTGGAAAATAATTAATCTGAGAATCAATAGCCTGGGAAAGAAAATCACAAGGAAGTGATTTTGCAGATGTTATTTTTTCCAAATATGCAACTATTTAATCTGATATAAACTTTAGGATAGAAATGTATTAAGGAAGCTGCTTACTTAATTTTGCTCATTCTGCACTCTGTGATATTGAAATCGTTCAGGATTACTGGACTCACATGTTGTAATGAGAATTTACTATGTTTATTTACATATAATAAACTTTAATGATATTTGTGTCCAGTAATAGCAAATAGCAGATGCTGGTTTCTTCTAAGGAATATATATATATAGGGGTGTGTGTGTGTGTGTGTGTGTGTGTGTGTGTGTGTGTGTATATATATATATACACACACACATATATGTAACTCATATATATAAATATCTCATATATAAATAAATAAATTAAAACACATATATATTATCTGGTATCTGGTATTTCAAATTTTTGTTATCTCATACCACCTGCAATCTCTAGTTTTTGTTTCAAGGACTGATTTATTAATCATAAGTTTAATTCTTGAACAAGACCTTTGTGATAGTATTGGCTGGTTTCTTGCCAAAGATCTATTCACCTCTTTCTCTTTAGAAACAAAACTCAAATTTTTAGCTGGTTATATTGCTTCCTATAATAAAAAGCACATTGCTTTCCAGATATTTTAGCAGCTAAGTTTGACCATGAGACTGAGTCCTGGCCTTGAGCTATTAAGAGAAATATTTGTGGGAGTTCTTTGAAAATTACTTAAAGGAAATGGATTCAGGGAGAAGTTTGTAATACCTTTCTACCTTTCCTCTTAGCTTTTAACCTGAAAATAAGTGATGATAGCTGCAGCACCAATAGCTGTCTTGGAACATAAGGTGATCTGAGGGTGAGAAAAAAGGAGCCGGGATGATACAGAGGAAAGATAGGAACTCTTTGAAAAAAGTTTTTGAAAAAGGACTTAAAAAATTGTGGAGCCACCATTCTTACCTGTAATTTCTACTTTCAGACTTTTTCTACGTGTGAGAGAAATAAGATTCTATCTTGTTTAAGGCATTGTTATTTATTGTTGCTTTTGTTGTTAAGCAAGAATTCCAGTTGATCCCAAACTAGTACTTAGATTCTGGTTCTATCTGGTGAACCCATAGATCAGCATACCTCACTGCTAGCTATTGGTATGTGTTGTTAAGGAAAGATGGAAATCTATTACCCTTAATAAGGGATGACTTGTTATATCCCAATATGACTAGGTAATAATCCACTTATTTATCTCTAACCTGTGAATTTGTGTCCACAGTCTCCCTGGGAGATGAGTGTTTTGCGTTGTGTCATTCTGATTTTGAGTTAGAGGGGCACTGTAAATCTACCTGGTAGGAAAAGTAACATCTTGCTTGAAATTGTGAATAAAGTGGACACTCCATTGCACAGAAACAGGGACAACCTTATACTTCCTATACAATATCCTCAAACAGTCAATTCATTCATTCAACAAATATTTTTTGAGTGGCTATTTAAAGATCAAATAAGTTACAGGAAGGTTTTGTTATTTAGTCAACTAGTCTAATATCACATGGGTCACCTGTGAATTTGGAGAAAGTAGAAAAAAGAAAAGAAGAAAAATTGAACTGAATGAAAAAAGTATAAATATTTGCCCAAATAGGTGTCTTCTTTTCAAAAAAATTTTCCTGTGTTTAAAGACAGGACTCTAATCTGCATTTTCTCAAATGGCACCAGCCTGTGACTACATATATTAAGGTCTAATATTAATGCTCAGATGACAATCGTTCATATCTGCCATTACAAAATCTCTCAGTACCCCTGCCACAAAGTCTCCCAGTTTGCTCTGGGAGTCCTAAGGGAGGGGTCTTACATAAACTTATAATCAGTTTGTTTATATTATTCACTTACTGGCTGTTATGGTGGTTGGAAAGCTCTTTGTTAGGAATCTCACCATTCTCCCTCATGCCAGGATCTTCCAGGAGAACACTCCTCTCCTATAAAGGTGTCGTACCCAAGTTCCCTCTAGGTTACAAATTACCATGCTGCTGAAGGATACTGCATTCACCTTAAACTGCACCATGTTGGAGATTGACTTGTTCTATGCAGAAATGAGGAGAGTATTTCTCTAGCCAACTCTGTCACCTTGAAGTACTACTACTTATGCTCTGAGTATCACAAAGTCTCCTATGAAAACACTTCTTTGTGCTTTTATTTATAGCCCTCAGCATGCAGTCCTTTATTATGTTTTATATCTTGTGTCTTCATTGGAAGCATCTGGGATATGAAGGTTCATCCCAACAGGTATTTATTCTCCCACACACATCAACTCATGTTAATAGTTTGCAGGGAGGGCTACTACTCCCTCAGTTCATCAGACATAAGCAAATGCTGAATCCTAGTAGGGTTCAAATGGGAACTCTACTACACCAGAACTTGACTTGGATTCAAGATGGCTTTGATAAAATAGCTACTGGAGAATGAAGCTGTAAATTCTTGGTATTATATATATACGTATGTGTGTTGTGTGTGTATGTGTTTAATATATATATGTATATATATATATACACACACATATATATAAAACTATATCCCACAAAACTTGTAATTTGTTTCAATATGATATGCTTGATACCATAGGCAGTGCTATTTTTTCATTAAGTCATCTCTTTCAGTTGCAAAACTAACATCAAAGGAATGCCACATGCTGTAACATGTATTTTACTTATTCTGCATTTATCTAGATATGAATATGAGTAATGTACTTAGTTGTAATCTTTCCTTAAGCTACTCTTTTCCTACATGCTGAAAAACCTTCTATACATATATTCTTTTTGGATTTATTTAAAAGGTGAACCAATAAGTTTTTTCCTTTTGCAGTCTTCCTTTAGTAAATTTAGCTACTGTTACTATGAGTAAAAGAGATAGGCATGGGTGGGGGAGATATGGAGAGGCCAGTACTTATGTAGATAAATGCAATGTGAAAACAAGGACCTACTCTTTAATTATTGGCATAGAAAAAATGGCAAAGAAACAAAATTACTTCCTGAACCACATTTTATCACCTGACTAGTTGCAAAGAGCACGTTTTGCCTGTTTTAATCAAATGAAAATCTTAACCACCTGAATTTAGGGCTGTAAAGAATGTTTATAACAGCTCATGATCCTTGACAGTAATTACCACAGTACTAAAATGGTTATTTAGGTAGAAAGTGGTTAGAATCATTAAGAAACATTTTATCGGGTTAACTGATTAGAGAAAGAATTAAAAAATATATTTTTTGAATACAAACTATTACAACACCTGAGAAGCCCAAGGTGTAAAGTGTATTCAACACTACCAACTGAGGTGGAAAGAAAATTCCAAAGAATGACAATCTAGAGCAATTGTTAGTAGCACCTGTGGTGGGGCTGAAGTTAAATAGAAAGAAATAGAAGGCATTTGTTTAATATATGATCTTGCTGAAAGGAGGATCCCAGCACAGCAGCTTTTTCCTTTTAAGATTAGCCAGATGTGGACGTTTCTAAAGACATAAGGATGGAGCCACAGAGAGATTACAAATGCTGGGAGAGAATGGCAGACACAAGAGTAAAGGTGACTGACAAAATACAAAAGCTGTTTCCTTTTCAGTCATCTATACACAACTTGCACTAAATAAAAAGGTACATTGTATACATTAGCAACCCACATAGTCTGGTTCTTTCACTGCCCTGGCACGATTAGCAGAGACAATTTGGCCAGCGGTGTCAACTATTTACTTTTTCATCAACCTGATGTTTGATCAGCAATTCTTTAAAACTAACAGTAAAAGGGAAACACACTCAGAAATTTAGGAAGTTTTGATTGGCAATCAGGTGTCAACCCTAGTCTAGTCTATTCTATGAAAGGCTTATACTTCATCTTAGAGGCTGAGTGTCTGCTCTGTTTTCGACAGTCAACAAGAAGCCATGCCTTAGACCTGTTTGGCTGCTGTCCTGGGTAGAAGAGTTTGGCAGCCCTAGGGAGATGAATTCTTCAGCCTCGGATCCGCCCAGAGTAAAGAAGCAACACCCTCTCAACCACTACTCTGTTGCTATGAAACAAAAGACTAGGAAAGTGAGCGAAGCAGGAAGTCCCGCCTTTTAGCCGGAGTCCGCTTTGGCTCCGGTTCCCAACGCTCACGCCCACCCGCCCACTCCTTATTGGTCAATTCCGTAGTGCCTTGCATCCTTTCTTTCATTTCCTTTCCCTTTTCCACTTTCGTTCTCGGGTGAGTCCAGTCCCGCCATTTCCCTCCGAATCCCTTTCCATTTGGGACGTGCGGCGAACCGGCCTTCCTCTGGGGCCATTGTGTACTGTGGGAGACGTGGACCGGGTGGTAGTGCGAGGAGGACGGGCGCCTCTCGCCCATTGGCACCGCCCGCTGTCGGGCAGGGCACGGGTGCTCAGGATTGGTCCCGTCGCGCGCGGCCCCGCCCCCGGCCCCGCCCCGCCCCTGGCTCTCTGTGTGTGTATCCTACAGGGGTGGGGTGGCCAGCGAGTGGTCTCTTCCCTCCGGCTAGTGCTGCTGCAGCGTCCCGCGGCCTCCCCGAGAGTCGGGCGGGAGGGGAAGGCGGGCGTGGACTGGTCTTGACGGTAATTGTTGCGTTTCCCTGTCTCGATGGCCGGTGCTCTGGGTCACTCCTTCCTCTGGAGCGGGGTTTTCACGGCAATTACACACTCCCTGCCCGGGCTGCCCACGCACCCTGGGCTCGTGCGCGTAGAGTCAGACCCGCGCACACGCGTGTCTCTGGGCAGCTACTGCGCCGAGAGGCCTGGAGCGAAGGGGGCGCGGGGGAGGCTCGACGCTGCTTTCCGCCTTGGGGGCCCAGGGGCAGCCAGGCGCGGGCCACAGAGGAAGAGGGGACAGCCCCGGCTTCCAGCTGCTGTCGCCGCCGCCGTCACAGTTTGAAGAGGGGTATTTAAAGACCGGACCTGGGCAGGGCCAGGGAGGGAGGAAGAGGGAGTAAAGGGAGACGGGCGGCTGGGATTGCAGGCAACCCGGGGAGCCGAGCGCAGAGCGCCCGAGACGGACCGGGCTGTGGGCGCTGTAGGCACGAGGCGATACTTTGTCCTTTCTCTGTCCACCTTCCTCCCCCAGCTGTGATCCGAGAGTGGCAGGGGAGGGGCCTGAGCCGGGAGGAGGCACAGATGTCCCGAAACAAAGCTTTGGACCCCTTACCCCCACCCCACTTGGATGAGACCAGAGGCGAGGAGCGAAAGAAGTGAACTCTCTCCTCCTTTCTGTGCCCGCTCTTGTCAGTTTCTCACTCTCTTTTAAAATGGGTTATTTGTGTGTTGGTTTATATGGCTCTTAACTTGGGCGCAACTCCTCAACCGCGTTGGCTGAAGAACTGTGTGTTCGTGTGTCCATGTTCATGAGTCCGTAGTTGGTGGTTTTAGCGGGTAAAATCCAAGTCCTAAGCCTTTGTTGACAGCAGACGTGCCCCTTAAGCTCCGGTAGAAGTATCTTTACGTTTATATAACTTGACGAATTCTAACAGAGTGAAAGTGCGGTTTTTGAGGGAGGCTCCCAAAATATTTTCTGGGGGCTTCAGTTCTAGTCTTTTGAATTGGGATTAAGGCAGGGAGGGGAAAAACAGAACAGTGTGTTCTTATCTAGTTGGAGGAAATCTATATAAGTTTTTATTGTTATGAGTTTGGTATTAATCAAGCCTTCATTACTTGCATCTTTAACTCTTAGTGTTCCAAAAACAAATCTAAGGTCATTGCTACTTAACCTGTTTGCTGTGTGTAAAGATTGAGAGTGTAAATTCACACGCTATTGAAAAGTTGAATCTGGGGCCCTGGATTTTGTTCTCACTGATGGAGGAGTATGTAGTGTGTACAAGTTAACCTGTTTTCTGTTGGGTAAATATTTTCATGACCAACTAACTTTTTTTTTTTTTTTTAAATTTCCCTTTCAGAGAACTAAGATTCCAGATGGCAAATTCTATGAATGGCAGAAACCCTGGTGGTCGAGGAGGAAACCCCCGAAAAGGACGAATTTTGGGTATTATTGATGCTATTCAAGATGCAGTTGGACCCCCTAAGCAAGCAGCAGCAGATCGCAGGACTGTGGAGAAAACTTGGAAACTCATGGACAAAGTGGTAAGTTTTGTCTGACCATGTCTGTACACAGCAGGGTTGACCCTGGATGTGGCTGGTTTCTCCAGTTTTATTTGTACTGTTACTTAATAATAATTATTGTTGTAGCAACAATCTTTTGCTTTGGATTGACCATCTTTCTTGTATCTGCTCTGGGTGTTTAGAAAAGTTGGGTTCAGAGCTAAGATTTGTTTTTTTACCTTTTGTCCTACTCTTCAAGGTTCAAAGTTCCTCTACATGACTCAGACATGCAAAGTTTTTACTGTTGGCTGCTCTTTGTTGGTGCATGGCATAGAATAGTTTGGATGTGTTTGTTACATTTTATGTAAGGTTGTCTTGCTGTTAGATAACAAAAGAGTGTATACACTCTGCTGAGAATGATAACTGGGGAAAGAACCAGATTAGTCCTTAAGTGAGGAAGCAGTGTTTGAGAGTTTCCATTTTCATCTTTGAGAATTCATCTTCATTGAGGAACTTTTTTGCTGTTGTTAATGAAAGAGTTACAGTTTCTTTCATCTATTCCATTTTGAAACAGGAAACCTTTTTGATTGCACATTGTTTATTGTGAAAGGAAAATTTATGATGGAGGTGGTGGGACTGAGAGTATCAGAAACTTCTGTGGTTTCTGCATGTTGCTTTCAGATGAACTACAATGTTACAAGAAGAAATAATGCTGGCTGTCAGTGCCCAGAGAAGTCTAGGCAACCTGAATACTTCACAAGGGTCTATGGAGAAAACTGTAGCTGTGTCCTATTTTACCAAGTAGGATTATGAAATAAATGTAATTAAGTTGTAGCTTGCTGCTGTGCAAAATTAATAGTTTTGCTCTTGAAGCAGTAGTACTGTACCCTATATATTGGTAAATGTTTGTAGCACCTTATGGTTTTATTTCATACATATTTGGGACTAATTATAAAGTTAGTTGATGCAGGGCTCTTGATGTCTTTATAACTGCAGAAATGGAGGTTTAAAAAAAATATTTCTTCGTAGGTGTGTGCTAAAGCCTTCACAAAGTCATATGGTAGCAGTCAACTTGACTTTGGTTCGTAACAGTGTTCAAATATTTGCCGCAAAAAGCCACTGTCAGTGGTATTAACAATACAGGAAGGGGATAAGACTTACTTTATTTTCATTTCTCCTTATGAGAAGCACAGATGGGTAGATGAACAATAGACCTGGCATTATATGGCTGGTGATGCTAAAGGCAGAGCCAGAATATTTTTGTTAGATAAATATCCTTAGTTTTAGGATTCAGTGTGACCTATTTAAGCTTCTGCCAATTTATTCAAATTGTGATATTAAAGTGCTCCAGACAGAATGATGTCATAGTGTCAGAACATTGCAACTTGCTGCTTGAGGTCAGGTTTTGATTTTAACATTGGATACTTAAGAATGAGGGGCATGCAGTTGGAAAAATTGTATATATTTGACAGGCACAATACTAGCTGTCTTTGCTTTTCTAAGGAGTAAGCAATTTAAGGTCACTCTCATGCCTGAACCATTAGTTGGGCATAAGAGGAGATTCAAGGTTTTTCTTTAACTTATCTGTTATACGAGTGGGCAGAAATGGGTCAGATTCTACCAGGGAGCTGCTCCTCTCTCCCCACCCCTTTGAGTTGTCAGAATTTGTACAATTGTGAGTAAATGTTAGAACATCAAATGAAAAAGATTTATATAAGAAGTGGTAAACTGTAGGTAATATAGAGTCATTATTTTTGAAACATTAAAAAATGTGTGTGTAATTTTGGTCTGTAACCGATTGTTAACCTAAGTTTTCTCCTCTTTTAATTATTTCACCATGGGTTATGGTAAAATAGATGGTTGTTTGATAGTTAAGCTTCTGCCATTGTTTGTTTTGTTAACCCTTTTGTGGGTTTGTGTTTAGCCTCTCCAACTGAGAAACTTGACTCACGAGGAAATCTACTACCTAAAGTCTCTACTTAGTGGAATGCGGGTATCGGTGTTGGCCAGAGGTGCATTGTGTGGCTTTCCCTATTTGTCTTCATTATTTGTCAAGGCTGAAAATTGTTGTGTTCATTTATGAATGCATTCGTGGGCTTTGTGGAGGGAAACCATATAAATCATTTTAAAAGAGTTCAGTATGTTTATCGCTACTCTATCTCACAGTAATAAAAAAGCATTGATAATTACTATTTGGAAAGTCTATTTTATTTAATTGTGTAATGCAGAAGGATCACCCACATGTGTTTGTCTTTCCTTCCTTGTCAGTGTTGAAGGAAGTGGTTCATGATATCAACACTGTCCTGGTGATTACATCAGGAACTTTATTATTAGTCGAAAAGTGAATCCCTTGACACATTACCTGTTTTGTAAAATAACTGCAATAGTGGGAGTTTAGCTTCTGAATAACGGAAAATAGTAACTTTCAAATCTAACTGGTAGTTACGTAAAAGGCAAGGTTAAGCATTTGGCATTTTTTCTTTATGAAGCCTCTGCAACAAGGTCAAATCTTAGAAGTGTAAAATTGTAAACAAACAAACAAAAACGTACAGTATGTTGTCTCAGCCACTTATAAAGCAAAATAACATCTCACAGGGCAGTGAAACAGTCTTAGACTGTAGGGGAAATGTGTAGTTACACCATTCCCTGGCCTCTAGAATTTAAAACAGTCAACTGAAATTCCAGTTCCAACTAATTGTTATGTTTTCAGAGGGCAGGCTTTCTATACAAGGTCACTGAGAGTGGGAGGGAGTAATTGCTCAGCTGTGTTCCTTGTAAGATGTAAAGTGTTTTGTAAGGAAACATCAGTGGCACAGACTTAGCAGAGTGCATTTATTGAGAAAAAGAATAGTAGCATATCCCAAAGCATCTCATTTAGACATATTTTCTGGTTTTAGTTCTACATGTCAGTGTAAGTCAATAGCTGACCCCAAACTCTTCAGGTCAGTAGATGCCTGTTTGATATAGTGACAGAACTATTACTCATGAATACACAGCAAGGTTCAGATACACCTGAAATGTGGAGTCTGTTACAAAGCTCTTACAGAGATGGAGGTTCTTAAACACTTAAACATTTCTTGAGGACCTACTGTGTTTCTATGAAGTGCTTATTACCTGGGGATGCAAAGCTATACAAGATATAACTCTGCCCTTGACCTGTCATGGAGCTCAGAGACCAGCATCAGAGCCAGGCATGTAAGTGGATAATTGCCATGTAGTATGGAAGGGGCTGTAATACAGACCTATACAAAGTACAGTGGGAGCAGTCGAGAACATCTGTCTTGTTTTTCTGGCCACTGCTCAGACCGTTGTCTGTCTGGATCCTGCTGGCCACTGCCTTCAGGAATAGCATTACTGTACTCTTGTTGGAAATGCTGTGGTGAGGGTAAGGAAATGATTGCTAATCAGTATGGTAGGAATGATGATTTATTAATGTGAGGTTCCTGCGCATGGTTTTCACAAGCATCTTAGCCAGGTGATGGAAAGTGGAAGAAACAGTTTTCCATCTAATAGATACTAAATGTACTGAGCGTACATAGATGTTCAGGAAACTAAAGAGTAATTAATTGATGCTAAAGAGCAAAGCAAGTTGAGTACCTGCCTACGTTTTTGTCTTGCTGTCCTTGTCATTCATTTGAAATTACATTACCGAAAGAGTTTTAAAAGCATTTAAAAAGTGATGATACCAAACAGCCTTTTCCTGCTTTTAACCCTCAGTACATTTAGTACACTTGCCAAGCTTGGAATATAATTTATTCTCTATCTTTATAATTTCGCTTCAACCATAATATATTTTAAAGTTTGTCAGTCAAAAATGCTTAAATTATATGCAGCTATTAAAAAATAAGAGTAAGTGTTCTCTTCTGAGTTGAATTACTCACACCTCTGAAAAATATTGCATGTGGAATAACATTTAGGTTTAGGATGCCTATTGTTTATGTTTGTTCGGTTTGAGAATATCACTGTCCTTGGGCCCTTGGAACAGGGAATATCATTTATTTGAATTATTCTTCACGTATTTCTTTTTCCTTAGTTAGGTTGTTCTATATTAGCAGAATCATGGGCCCTAGTAGACTTTGATATGGTAACACATTACGTGTCTGGCTTATTTTGTTTACTACTGAGTTAGATTCTGATTTGTGCTTAGATAAATGGAGTGATCCCAAAGTTTGCCTCTTGTCACTTCTAGGTAAAGCTTTTGGATAAAGTAAAAGAGTTACAGGAATCCTCCTAAGAGTTCCCTGGCTTTTTATCTGTGTGATGTGGAGCACACATTTAGCAGAAGCCTTAATCAGTTATTATCTTTTAAATCCTATAGAATTTTAACCATTCAGATTTTGAATCAACTTCTTACTTTCTTTCAGAGTTGCTTTCTATGCTGTCTATTTATTTCATCATTCATTTATCATGTCCTAAGTATGGAAAGATAGAGAATCATAGATAACCATGTTATCCTGTAGGGTGTAGTTAAGTGCTGTAATACGGTGTAAATAAAGTGCTGTAACACAGCGTCTGGTAGATGTGAGTGTTGCTTGCTGGGGTGAAAAGTTGGTGTAGAATGCAGCATAGTGGAGGTATTATCCAGCTATTTTTTAGAGGATGCTTTGGATTCCAGTGAAGTGAGGACACATCAGACAGAAGGAATGATGAGTAAAGGGAGATTGCTGAGTGAAAGAAGGCTGGAGAAAGATGAAGAGGCTTGGACTGTTTTTTCAAGGAATTTGGACTTTATTTGGTAGGCCGAGAAACACTGAGATGTTTGAGCAGAGTGAGAGAAAGTCAAGGCTATGCTGTGATAAATTACTGTCTTGACTCTAGAAAGGATGAATTAAGAGACAAAAAGAAACCCTTAAAAGTAGGAATAATGATCAAGAGGAATTAAAACAGACTGGGCAAGAAATAATGAAGGGCTGAGCTAGAGAATTGACAGTAGATTAAGCAAGTGTTGGTTCAAACGTGGGAGGCATTTTGGAGTAAAATCTAAGGTCCTGGTGACCCTTCAGAGATAGAGGAGGAACAAGAAGTTGAAGTGAAAGTGATTCTTGAGGTTTTCAGCTTAGTTGACTATAAAGGCAGTGATGCCCTTAATGAGATAAGGTACATAGGAAGAAAAAGAGGAAGCTTGGGGGCTGGTGCATGAGAAGTTTGTGTTTTGGCCATGTCGAGTTTGACTTGCCAGAGTGAAATCCATTTTGAAGTCAGAAAATTGAATGTGCAGTTAAAGAGAGAAGTTGAAACTAGAGACATATGTTTGGTAGATATGCCCATAGAAGCAGCATTTCAAGCTATAGAACAACAAGAGAGTTGGAGGGCAGAATAGAAGGTGAGAGGTGGAGAAAAAGTTAGAGATTGGAATTCTCGGCTGTATCGGGTGTGTATCTATAATTAGATGGCAGTGAAGGAAAGGGAATCCTGCAAAGAACAGTGATGAGACAGATAGGAAAAGAATGAGAGCATACTGATTTCCTGAGTAGAGATAGCTTTAATGAGGATCTAGTTTCAAAGTCTGAGAAAACCAAGTTCAAATGGAGAAAACCAAGCCGAATGAAAGTTCAAGAAGTCATTGAATGTCTTGAGTCGAGTCCATTGTTGATCTTTCAGTGTAGTTTTGCTTATGTGACAGCTAGATGAAAACGAGTATGTGGATTATTTAAAAATTGTTCTAGAACTGGGACTACTAGTGTAAAGAAAGAAAGTTCTGATAGATAGCTTGAGGGTTTGAGCAGAGCATAACTTTGTGTGTAGGTGCTATTGGAGAAGTTCACGGATTTAGGGGAAGGAATGTAGGTAGGGAGTGATTTAAGATGTAAGGGAAGAAGAAATAATTGATGAAGTGGCATCCTGGATTACAATGTGAGAAGGAGAGGCTAAGAACAAGTAGAAGGGTAATCCTTGGTAGATAACTGAAACTTCCACTTAGATAAGAGGGAAGTAAGGAAATATACAGAGAAGTTTTGGGGAATTTTTAAATTTTATGTTGGGTTGTCAAGAAGTGATTTAACTTGTAACATTTGTAATGTCTAAATCATGTTTTAAAATTATATATTATAGAATAAACAATATATATTTAAACTAGTTTTATAGCAATGAAGTGCATATAAATAAGTAAAAAATTGAAATGGAAATCAGTCCTGAGCCTTTATATTAAGATCACCTTAAAAACATGCTGTGACTTAGATGATGCCACGATGCTGTTTTTATCTACTCTGCTTGGGCATATATTTAAGATATTTTTAAATGTATTTGTAAGTGCTGATTTTCTCCTAGTAATTAAAGAAGCATTTTGAAAATATCCGACTAAATCTTTAGCTTTTTAACATATTAACATTTAAATAATTGTTAAGCTCACACTGTTTTCTAATAGGAATTACAAAAAATAGTTCTTAAGTATTCTACCTTTCAAATGATTCCAGATCAGTTGAGTACCTATGTACTGATTCCAAATCAGTAGAGACCTGGGCTTATTAGCCTTATCTGCTCCTATTCTGTACAAAACAGGAGACTTTTTAAGGATTTCAGGTAGTATAACAGACTTTAGGAACTAAATAAAAGAACTCTTGATGATCTCCAACAAGGCGGCCAGTGCCCGTGGTCTAATTCTCACATCTTTGCAAAACCTGCAGGGATTTTGCCGTGTTGTGGTATAATATGGAAGGCGAAGAAATCCTAAAAAGTTGCCAGTGCCCAGTATGTGTCAGGTATTGTGCAGAGCACTTTACATTTCCTCTTCTGAGAATTTGTAACATCTTTAGAAGTTTTCCTGGTTTCCAGAAGAAGAAACTGGCCCATGGTTGTAAAGCTAATAACTGGCAGGGCTAGATCCCAGGTTTGTTTGGTTCTGATGCCTATGTTTATAGTATGAAGATTCAAGCACGCTGCTTGAATCTTCCTCTTTCCAAGAGAAGTAAATCAAAAGGATCTTTACCCCCTATATTTGAAATGATCAAGTTCTTTCCCAAGCTTTGTATTCATATGTAGACAGGTTTATTCAATATAGGTATGGACATCCTGTTTGTAATATTACTTCTGAGAGGTTCCTCCTTAACTTGTTCCTCTCCTCCTTTCCTCCATCAAATATTTATTGCGCATCTACTATATGCAAGATCCTGCATTAGGTGATGGAGATAGACCAGTAAGATAGATATGTGAACAAATGAATACACAATTGACATCTTAATTACAACTAGTCAGTTATTTAATGGTGCTTCTTATAACAATAAAAAGGTTATAAAGAGGTTATAAAGGTTATAAAGTTTATAAAAGGTTATAAAGGTTAAAGGTGTCTTTCTAAAGAAACCTTCTTTGAAAACCATAAAAGAATTGGTAGTTTCCCCCAAATCCTGCTATGATTAATTTCTAGACTCATAACCAGTTATATGCTAAGCTTCTTGTTTTGCCCGATTAATATTCTATGTAGAAAGAGTTCTGTTTTATTTTTTAAAATTTTATGCTCTATAAGTTTTTATGCTTTTGTATACTTAGTGGTGTGATTTGCTGAACTAAACTGTAAAGAACCCAAAGAACTCACAGATCCTTTTTGTCATAATGACATATTTTTAAGTAACTGCAATAAGGAATCTCTTACAGCAGTTACCTGAGGAGCACAAACAAGGGATTCTTTCAGGCTTCCCATACTATCTTTAAAAAATGGGATATTTCATTTCGCAGGTACAATACATGATTTAATATAACTGAATGCTCCATGAGGTGAGGTGTGTTTTGTAATGAAGGTCTTCTATGGTATGCGCACAATTCCTTACTGTTGAAGTTTCCATTTGCTTCAGTAGAATTTCTTTCATAGGTTTCAGGGCC
The DNA here is from genome assembly GCF_011762595.2 of Tursiops truncatus. Taxonomy (NCBI): domain Eukaryota; kingdom Metazoa; phylum Chordata; class Mammalia; order Artiodactyla; family Delphinidae; genus Tursiops; species Tursiops truncatus. The sequence goes on from NC_047037.1 coordinate 91,380,210, forward strand.
TGGTTTGAACCTTGTTTGCAGAAAATATGTTAGCTGACCTAATACTTCTTTGTTACCTTTTGGCTGGAAATTTTAATTAAAGCACAGTCAGGAAACTGTTTAAATGCAAGAGTGTTCCAGAATAATTAATGGCTTTGAAGATTCTTGTAGCCCTAGTAAATCCTGTGTTTATATTTGTGCCTTTGCTTTGATATGGTTGAATATATATTTTATATATGTGAATACATATTCATGTATTTACTGAAATACACATGTAGTGCCATATTAAATATAAAATATATTTTTTTTATGTATGTGAGACGATGCATATATAGACATATACAGAGAGGACTACTTAAAAATCTTTTTTTTTTTGCGGTACGCGGGCCTCCCACCGTTGTGGCCTCTCCCGTTGCGGAGCACAGGCTCCGGACTCGCAGGCTCAGCGGCCATGGCTCACGGGCCCAGCCGCTCCGCGGCATGTGGGATCCTCCCAGACCGGGGCACGAACCCGCGTCCCCTGCATTGGCAGGCAGACTCTCAACCACTGCGCCACCAGGGAAGCCCTAAAAATCTTTAAATACATTTTCAAGAAATACATCAGGCAGTTGTCTACTGTTATGGAGAGAGTGCCTGACTTGTAAGTCCAGACAGCAGGGTTCTGAGCAGTAAACTTAACTAGGTTCCATTTCTGTGTTTAAGTATTGTTATGTAACAAGTAAGGAGTTGGTCTTGGTGACCTCCAAGGTCCTCTTTAACTCTAAAATCCTTTGAGCCAATGACTATAATGGAATTTTTAGCCCAATTCCAATATTAAATGTTTTACCTTTTAGTTCAAAAGCAAAGGGTAATGAACCAATCCTTTAATGTACCAGTTGTGGCCTAAAAAGTCCATCAGTGTATAATGTGACTGTAGATGTGTTCTTTGTGAAAGCTCTCCTGTGTTGGGACCCGCTTTCATTCTAGGGAGTGACTTCGTTATTTCTAGAAGTCTGACTCATTCGAATCTGAACTTGAACCTTAAATGGTGAGCTTGATTTTTCTCCTTAAAATACCGGTTTTAGAAAAGCAATTTTTCTCACCCTGGCTTTCGCAGTTCCTTGCACATAGCAGGCACTCAATAAATATTTATTGAATTGAATTGAATTAGACCTGCTAGGAAGTCATAGTCCTGGCATAGGGTTATTCATTTTCGGCAATTTTCGGCAAGAGTTGACATAAATCACAGTTTAATACTAATCCAACTGATGAACTGCACAGTCAGCGGCATGCAGTAGTAGTTCAGCATTTTATGTTGCACTTGCCCAAGTGCAGATTTAGAAAACTGTGTGGCCTACAAAGGCCTTGATGAACTGACTCTAGCCTATTGAAGATCTCCTCATTCCACTCACCCAGGGGCTCCTATGCCCCCACCTTTTAGAATGACTGCACTGACTGCTCTTCACACACCCTACTCTCTGGGGCCTCTCAAGCCTCTGCACATCCCTTTGCCTGGAATATTCCTTTTGCAAATTTAGGTATGCCTTTCATGGCCCTGCCACGTAGATGTGTCTGCTTCATTCCTCCTCTAGCGCTTTGTAGTCTCCTCCATTATAGCACTCTGATTCTCCTGTCATTCTTTTCTGAGCCACCAGTCTTTTTCACTAGAACACTCCTTGAGGACAGGTGTGTGATTTATTCATTGCTGTACTCCATAGGGCCCGAAACAATGCCTGACATACAAACGTTTGTAGAATTAACAAATGGGTCCTCAAGTTCCTGTAAATTTGCAAATGGAGTAAAATAAAAATGTAAATGAGTTTAGCCAGGGATCATTAGTTATATGCCTAATTCTAATTAAATTGTGATATAGTTAGAAAGAAGATCAGGCTGAGATTCATAAGATGCAGACTCTTGTGTTGGATTAATGCTTTTTCAATAGTCGCCTTAATCTTTGTAGTTCTTAGTTTCTTTATCTGAGAAATGAATGGATTGGACAGGATCTTCACTAAGATCCCTTAGAGCAAGAATTACATTGCTCCTAAGTTAATTATAGAGAACTAGGTCTCTTCTGCCAGAGTCCTTGAGGCATGAAGTATGCTCTAGTCATCTGTAATTTCCTGGCATTAAGCTCAGTACCTGGTATATAGTAGTTATTCAAACAATTTTACTGAATAAATCAATACTCAGATAGAATTATAATTTAAATAAAACAAATGAGAAAAAGGCCACATAGCAAATAGTAAATTAAAAATTTGTAATGTTTAAAAGAATCTATTAAGGAACAGTGATTTGGAATGTCTGAAATTTTTTTATTTATCAGTTAAAAAATTCACCAGTTGGAGGAAATGATTTTAAAGTTGCCTAGCCCCCCTAACTACAAGTTAATAATTTATCAGTCTGTGACATGTTGTACCAAGTTTTATGTTGCTGAAATTAAACTGCCTGCTGTAGGATGTTGGTGGTGATATTTTTGAAATTTGTGTGTACTCGTGATATTATCTTTTAGTTTTAAGAACTGAAAAACCATCTTGTTTCAAGCAAGATTTGTTAAATCATTGATATATTTGGGACTTCATCTGTCTTTAGGGGAGAAAATACTATTATATAGTTCAATCATGAAAATAAGGAAGTAATATAATAACATCTGTGTGTAAAAATACATATAAAGAATTTCAGAATCAATCAACCAATCATCTATACATCCATTTATTAGTTCTGTACTGTATGCTAGACAGTTCTGCTTTAGGCACTGTGTACAAAGTGGAGGGAGATAGAACGCCCTTAGTTAATGTGAGAAATGGTTGTCTTAAATTAGGGGCTGATGCTTGATAGTTTGAGCCAGACTTTTTTCCCCCACAAAAGATATGGTCATTTCTCAAAGGAAGCAAGTGAGAAAGTAAGTTTAAGAGTACTTTTTCATTTGTCATTTCCTTGACTTATTGTGTTTGTGGTTCTTGAAATTATTAATGTCAACTCTTTTTCATTTGGCCGGGGCACTTTTTGAGTACCCAAAAGTGTATCCATGTTTTTGTGGAACCTGAAATTTAGAGTGGTCCTTTTAAAGAAAAAAGTACAAATACAAAATTGGGTATGAAAAGAAAGACCATTAAAAAAATGGTTAAGTCCACAAACATCAGAGAAATAATCTAGACTCTGTACACTTATTATTTTTTTAAATTTATTTTATTTATTTATTTATTTTTGGCTTCATTGGGTCTTCGTTGCTGCGCGTGGGCTTTCTCTAGTTGCCGTGAGCGGGGGCTACTCTTTGTTGAGGAGCACGGGCTCTAGGCGCGCGGGCTTCAGTAGTTGTGGTTCTCGGGCTCTAGAGCGCAGGCTCAGTAGTTGTGACGCACGGGCTTAGTTGCTCCGCGGCATGTGGGATCTTCCTGCACCAGGGCTCGAAACTGTGTCCCCTGCATTGGCAGGCAGATTCTTAACCACTGCACCACCAGGGAAGCCCTCTGTACACTTTATGCTTTGATTCTCTTCCATTGCCCACGTATGCCTCCAATTCTGGGTACCATTGGACACATTCAAATTACGAAATTTAAACGTGACCTTCCTGCTCCTGTGCTGGGCTGGTCAGCACCATGAGCACTTGAAATATTCCCGAAGCCATTCTTGTATCACAATTGCTGACAGTGATTTAACTAGTTCCAGAAGTGACTGCGTTCCTTACATGTACCTTCCACTAAAGCCAAACTAAGTGTATTTCAACTCAAATTCCCATTAGCCAGACTCCAGAAATGCCCCCAGCTCCTTCAGTGCCACCCAGCAGAAGGTTAAGTTTGACAGAAGGGATGTTGCACTGGGAAAAATACAGAAATCTTAACTAATTATGTGTAAAATATCTTGCTCTTGAAAACTTTACAAAAAAAATGTATGACGAGACCTTTAGAAGAGGGCCAAGTGTCTGAGGGACCCTCAAGCTTCTGCTTCATGAGCTTCTCAGTAACTCTGCTTTGATGTGTACATTTTGCCTTTTGTAAGAGTGTGTGCCTTTACACTATGTACACACTTGTGCAATTCCCAATGAGTTTATTTAAACAGTCGTTTAATTGGATGGTTCTTTATGCTGTGATTGGAGGGGTAAGAATGAGAGATGGGTAAAATTACTTATGACTAAATCACATGAACATGTAGAAAGAAGTGTATGTAGTAGTAGAATTACTACCTTTTCGTGCTAGCAGAAGGTATGGTTATGCAGGCAGCCCTAAACGCCCCAGTCGTTGGGTGGCACCTGATGGAATGACTGAACCGTTATGTAACATGTGTTTCTAGGCCTGGGATGTAATGTGAAGAGGTGGAAAAGACTTGTTCTGACCTGACACCCATTTACTACTTAATAATTCAGTTATTAAAAGAGCACCTGTTTTTAGTACTTCTCAGGGTTCGGGAACAATACACCAAAACGTAAATTAAAATCTATCAAAGAGCTTTAGCTGGGAAAATAATCTCTGAATGTGAGATGTTAAAATGGGCCAGCAGATGAGGCCCATTCCCTCATTTTTGTTTAAAAAAGATACTGTTAGTGATATATAATAATTAGCACATAGGTGTTCTGTTAAGCCGTGAACAATGGGATGTTGAAGAGAGAATGAAAACTTTCGGGGTTGAAAGTTAAGGTCTGACATAGAAAAACTGAATGAGAAGAGAAGCGAATAGTATTTAATTGTATGAAAACAGATGGGAATGTAGATTCTTTGTAGATTGCTGATGATAATTTTAAAATCAAAATGTATATTATGCAAGGCAAAGAAATAGTACATAGTTTGATAATTTTCTCAGCTCTTCTGTGAAAGAAAGTGTTGCAGTTCATATGAAAGTGTTTTATTTCTGTCTTTGTTTCTTTTAGGTCAGACTGTGCCAAAATCCCAAACTTCAGTTGAAGAATAGCCCACCGTATATACTTGATATTTTACCTGACACATATCAGCATTTGAGACTTATATTGAGTAAATATGACGACAACCAGAAACTTGCCCAACTCAGTGAGAATGAGTATTTTAAAATCTACATTGATAGTCTAATGAAAAAGTCAAAAAGAGCAATAAGACTCTTTAAAGAAGGCAAGGAGAGGATGTACGAAGAGCAGTCGCAGGACAGGTAAGAATATTTCAGATTTTATTTTTCTCAGGGTTAAGGTCATTTATGTTGCTTTTTGTTTCACAGTTAGGATGAATGTTACCATGTGTTTGTTTTGGGGGAAATATCATTGCATTTGTGTATTCGCTTTTCATATTATTTAAACCTTGTAGTTTTACACAAGATTAACACAAATTTCTCTGTGTCAATAGCTAGTTCATGAGACAGTGTTCTTATTTTGTTTTAATAGCTTTATTTTTTAGAGCAGTTTTAGGGTTGCAGAAAAATGACTCAGAAAGTAGAGCTCCCGTATACTCCCTCCCGCCATTTGCCGTTTCGTCGATTATTAAAAGCTTGCAAAAGGTGGTACTTTTGTTACAGTGATGAACCAGTATTGATACAGTTTTATTAACTAAAGTTCATAGTCTGTATTAGGGTTCACTCTTTGTATTACACGGTTCTCAGAGTTTCCACAAATGTATAATAATGTCATATATCTACCATTACGGTATCATGTAGAATAGTTTCACTGCACTAAAAATGCCCTGTGTCCCACCTATTCATTGCTTCCCTCCCCCACTGCCTCCACCATACACCTCTTGAAGCCCTGGCAACCACTCATCTTTTTAAAGTCTCTATAGTTTTTGCTTTCTTCAGAATGTCATATAGTTGAAATCATATAATATGTAACATTGTCAGACTGGCTTCTTTTACTTAACAGTATGCCTTTAAAGTTATCCCATGTCTTTTCATAGCTTGATAGTTGATTTTTTTTTTTTATTACCGAATGATACTCCATGACATGGATGTAGCACCGTTAGTTTATCCACTCACCTATTGAAGGACATCTTGGTTGCTTCCAATTTTGGGCACTTATGTATAAAGCTGCTATAAATATTGGTGTGTAGGATTTTGTGTGGACATAAGATTTCAGCTCATTTGAGCAAATATTTAGGAGCATGATTTCTTGATATTATGATAAGCCTATGTTTGGTTTTGTAAGAAACTCCCAAACTGTTTTCCAAAGTGGCTGTACTGTTTGCATTCCCACCAGCAGTGAGAGTTCCTGTTGCTCCATTCCACCAGCATTTGGTGTTGGACAGTGTCTTCAGGACGTAGTCTTGATTGGAGGTGTAGGTGTGTAAGATGTGGGTGGAAGATGTAACTTCAGTTCCTATACTTTGACTATTAAGTGAGAAGCAGGGGCAGTGATGACTGAAGTGACATCAACTGAATCCTCATTTTATAGCCAGGATTTTTGACTTAGAGACTCTTCACTGAAGTTTGTTTTTTGGCTCTTTCAACGTTAAATTTCATGGTCTATCTTAAACTAAATAGAGCAAATGATAGAGTTTTCCACTTCTGGGACATTTAAGTTCTATCTAGAATGTTCACCGATAGTGATAGTCTATTTAGATTTCCAGACTGGAAAATAAACATTAATTAAAATATATACTATCTTAACGTAGTTGAGGTGAATTTTAGTTTAAGACTCTTAACGTCTCTGGATTTTAGTTTTCTTAGATATAGGAAAGACCTCTAAGAAATCTCTAATGTTTCAGGTCTGAAACAGTAGTCTCATATAGTCTAATGAAACATAGGATTGTGTAACAGAAAGTTCAGTTATCTAGGTATATAGACTCTGAAGTTGTTTGTAAGTAGCAGCCGAAGAAATACCCAGAGTGAGTAAAACCGTCAAATTCAAGCATAGTAAAACCCTCTGCCAAAGGTAAAATGGCATAAATGTTTATCATTTGCTCTCTAAATTAGTGATGAATCCTAACCTAATCATAGGAGTCTAACCAATTATGTAACTATGGGCTCATCACTTAATATTCTTGGACCACAGTTTATACATCTTGAGGGTGGTGACCCTTCTAGTTAGCTGCCTTTTAGCTTCAAGCTCTAAGACCCTCTCCAGGACTGTTAATGGGCATTTTGAATTGCCACAAGGTTCCAGAAGTAAGGAATAGAAATATCATAGTGATTGCATCTTCTTATAGACTTCCCAAGAATGGCCAAGGTTATGGGAAGCCAGATGTTCATGTTTAAAACTGTATTTTCGCCTTGTAGTTTTAACGTAGATCTAATAAAACTAACTTGTTTTAGAAACATCTTTATACTTCTTTCTCACATTTGGTAGCCCTGAGATTCTTCTTGATATAGCAATGTAATCCATGAAATTTTACTTTTTAGCTTATTAGATCAGTGAGAAGGTGTGTAACTTCTAGGACTAGGAATTTGAGTCGTGTGTTTCAATTGGATGTAGTAATATATGATGGGGTAAACTTGTATCTCACTTTTACATCTTTTTTAGACACTTGAAACATTTCTAACTCAGGAAATGTCTTATAACTACCATTTCATAAATAAATTCAGATTTTTTTGGCTTTTTGTGTGGGAGCATATCATGGTGGAATCTTTATAAATTTTGGTTGTGTGTAGATTTCCATAGATGATGACAGACTGCATAATGCTAACTGATCACAATGAGGCAACTCTGTTTTAAGTGTCCAAGTAAATTTTGTCACTGTCCTAAATTCAATTGTAAAATAAAGTTTATTAGCTTCTGTGATGGTATAGCATATTTCTAATTGGATTTTTCTTTCATCCATGTTCAATTTTCTGATAATGTTCAGTGGCCACTGTGTTTATGCAAAACTTACATTCGATAAATGATCATAATTCATAATAATGTACTATTCTTGGTACACTGTAACAAGACATAAATTTTTGATTTATGTTTCTGACTTATGTTTCTTTTAGTAGGAATATATACATATATATATATATATATATTTTTTTTTTTTTTTTTTTTTTTTTTTTGCGGTACGCGGGCCTCTCAGTGTTGTGGCTTCTCCCGTTGCGGAGCACAAGCTCCGGACGCGCAGGCTCAGCGGCCATGGCTCACGGGCCTAGCCGCTCCGCGGTATGTGGGATCTTCCCGGACCGGGGCACGAACCCGTGTCCCCTGCATCAGCAGGCAGACTCTTAACCACTGCGCCACCAGGGAAGCCCTAGGAATATATTTTTAAACGTTCACTTCTGTGTTCCCTTAGATTTCCAAATGTAACTGAGGCTAAAACGTGTCACTGTACACGGAACTCTGGATGTTTTGCTGTATAGAATATAAAAGAAACTCCTTAGAATGTTCTCAGGGTTGGTAAGCAATTGAATATTCTTTTTAGTAGTATGACTCTTATCTAACATGTATTACACACTGATAATTGGGAATATTATAAATTCTCTGAACAATCTTTTTTTTTTTTATTCTGTAAATAATGTCACTAGGGACATTAGTATTTTTTGTTTGTTTGTTTTTTTGCGCGGTACGCGGGCCTCTCACTGCTGTGGCCTCTCCTGTTGCAGAGCACAGGCTCCGATGCGCAGGCTCAGCGGCCATGGCTCACGGGCCCAGCCGCTCCGCGGCATGTGGGATCCTCCCGGACCGGGACACGAAACCGTGTTCCCTGCATAGGCAGGCGGAGTCTCAACCACTGCGACACCAGGGAAGCCCGGGACATTAGTATTTTTAAGCTGAAAATGAAGGACAGTAATACTAGAAATAGTAATTTGGAGTTCATTGACTAAACCAGCATTTCCCTGATTCTGTACCTTATGAGTACATGAATCAAAATGTTTATTTTAATGTTCTTGTTGTATCAAAAATAAACTTCTTTGTTTTAAATGTAAGGGCAAGTGGGAAAAAAATCAGGCATCAGTTTTGAACTAGCTGTTCTTTGATTGATTGCTAAAATATGAGTAGCCCGAATTTTTAAGGCAATTTCACACAAATGTGATAAATATAATAAATAGAAAAATAAATAGATATAGCAAGTGGCATGCAGTGTATTCCCTGTGTAGCGGGTGAAAGGTAGAAATTATAGTTAGGTAAGTTTATTTGCTGTGGAAATAGATATTAAGAGTGCGTAATGCAAGCCTTTTGCTTTGAGAATGGGTGGAATAATGATTTCTGGTAGAGGCAGCCTGCATGCCTCGCTTGACGTTTATAGTAAACCTCTTCCTTCTCCAGTATCACTTTTTCCCCAGTTCCCCCTCCCCCCCAAACAGCTGAACCTCACACTGAGTTGGTGCTTCTCCAGCAGTGTCTAAACCATTCTGAGCTGGTATTTCTGGGAAGAGTAATTCAGTGATTTCTGGCACACATAACGTTTTCAAGTGAATGTGTGGAGTGGGCTTCAGGAATCATGTAGAGAAGGGACAATTTATAGTTTCAAGCACAGAGAAGAGGAGAAACTTTATTATAACATATTGCTTAAATTTTTAGTGGCAAAAGTCAAAGTGGGTGTGAAGGTAGTTACAGGTGACAAATATGAAATTGACAGGAGATGCCTTTCCTCAGTGATGTGGCTGGCAGTTTCGTCAGTTGACCATTTTAATAGAACAATATTTACTCTTTTATATAAAAAGTTATGTATTAATCTCCTGTTCTTCAAGCCCTGGTGTTGGACACTGTTTTTTTAGAGCACCCAGAGGTGATGGCATAACGATAATCAGATTTTCCCTATTTTAGAACTGCTTCAGTGAACCAGAGTGCTACAACCCATTTTTCCCTCCCACACTCCGGTTTGCAATCACTGGAACAAAACCAGAAGTCAACTGAGGTGGAAAAATAGCTCTGAGTTTGATAACCTATCTGTGAAAAAAATAAAGGCTTTTAAAAAATTCATGACAAAGAGTAATACACAGATGTTGTCTTATTATTAATATCATTTGAAAGCCCCTGGACCATTCTTTATGCACATGTGTTGTAGAAAACAAATCATAGTGTACATAGCTTGTATAATAATACTCATTCTAAATGATATTATTTTAAAAAAAGTATTTTGACATTAAAAAATTAGTTCTAGAAGATGCTAGCCTTTATTTAAAATCCTTCAGGAGCATCAGGCAAAATCTTTTTCTTTATTGACTATTTTGGCTGAACAAAGATAAACGTATAGCCTGCTACATTAATGAAGTGCCTTTCCCTCTAAAGAGCTACAAATCACTCTACTTGCTGTTTATGCCTGTGTTGTCATTCATGAGATAGTGTACCAAGAACATTTTGAAACTGATATACTAAAGAGAAATGGTTAAGTTAAAAGTTGAAACAAAACAACATCAGCTACAACAATAATAACAGTAAGGGCAACAACAAAACACAAAGCTGCAAACCAACCTGCTTGCATTCCTCATACCACTGTATGACAACATTGCTTTGGCCAAAGAATAATGCATTAATTGAAATGTTTAAATTGGTATAAACATGAGTACTTGTTGATTACATGGTCATGGAAGCAGTTTTGAAATTCCTTGTGGGTTTTCAGTTTAACCATAGGAAGAGATTGACCTGTGTACACAGTTTGGGTTCTGTGGAATAGTTTTAATTATTATGGGATCTCACAGGTTAATGGCCTTGTTTATAATCCCACATCAAGTTCCACATTTTCTCCTGGGCAGCCCTGTACATTGTGAGAAGGACATGAAGAAAGAGTGCAGGAATCTGGTGGTGTGATGCCATTTCTCCTCCAAGGTTTCTTTGTAACCTTGGTTGTTTCCTGACTCCAGTAGTGTTTTTTCAGTCTTTAACTTATTTTCTGGATATTCACAATATTTGTTGGCTAAGACATTTCAGCATCAACAAATGAAGATGTTGTTTGTTTCAGACTAAATGTTACTGTTGCTCCATCAGTCTGTTAAATAGTTTTGCAAATCTAATAGTAGTTTCTAGTAAAAATACTTTTTTTTTTTTATTATTACAGTAACCATTTGCAGGAGAATTAATCTTAGGGAAGTTATGTTATCTATAAATAATTTGTACAGTATTGAATGCATTGCATTTATTCTATGAAGTATCTGTTGTTTAATGATGCAAGAGAAGGAATGGTTTATACTCCTTTAAAAAAACAATTTTATATTTTAAGTATTAACCTAATCTTTCTATTTCTCTTTTTATTTACTAATGGTGAAAATTGCAGTTCTTTTGCATTTCATGAGGACAAGGGACAAGTTGCAAGTAGAAAAATATGATTTCTAAGTAAGTCAAAATAGGTTACTGATAGGTTTGAACACAACTATTTTAATATAAACATACTCAGTTGCTATTTAATTTTTTCTATATGTATCTGCATTCTAGGCATTTTTTTTTCTTTTCAGTGGAAGAACAGAGGAAGTGGAAGATTAATTTGTGACATTTTAAAATGATAATATATAATTTGGATTCAGAGGAAAATAGTAATCAATCCTTTTAAGTAGAAATATGTCTGCCAAGTAGGAAATGGAATTTTCTCTAGGAAAAGTGAATATCTTCCTGAGATTAATTTATCACGAATGAATAGAAAGTTTATTTAGTCTTGATAAGAATGCTTTCATTCATATTTAAAGCATCTGAGAGATGTGAATATACTTTTCTAAAGTTTGGAAATGAAGGGGCTTATTTCTTTAACACACTATGAGAGTAGAGGCCACAAGAAAGTTTTCTAGACAAATGTTTTCAAAGTTAAACAAAGGGAGTCTGTCAGAGTGGGCAGGTGAGAGCTTGCAGAATCTTTGACTCTTAAGGACTTTGGCCAACTACATCCATGCTGCTTTGCTAACTGGATACAAAGTAATTTATGTGTTGATTTTCATGTAAGTCAAAAGTGAAGGGTTTCTCTAGCAGTTTCCTCTTTGGGATATATTTTCAAAATATGAAAGAACACAAATTATTCTGCTATTCAGATATTCAAATTTAAGACTAAATCCACTGTCCCCTGTTTTTAAGTTTTAAATAAAGTGTTTACAGTTAATCCATTTATTTGCTGTTTATTTACTTTTTTTCCCCAACGCTGTGTTAATACCATTCAGTCTCTAACACCTGGTTTATTAAGTATTAAAACTTTTATTGCAATTCATTTAAATTCCTTCCAGGTCAAAATATGTATTATATACACATGATATTTTGATTTTAAAATTGGAGAATTTTTTTCCTTGCAGTTGAGAGTTGATTAAAGGTTCATAAATTGCTGAGTGGTAACCATTGTATCATAAGACAGTAAGCCAACTCACAAGACTCAAGTGCACTTTATGGTTGAATACCTTTTATGTTTTTCAGTCTTAAGGCAGTTTATTAAAATTGATGTTTTCCTTTCAGTAAATATCTGGTGACATTCAAATTTGATAATTAAAATCCTGAAGCACTCAAGAAAGAATGCCTGTTTTCAGTTTCATAATAACAATACTCCCACAAAGAAGGTTGATGAATGATGTCTTTCAAGTGGCAGATTTGTTATTTAGTTAAAGAGAGCTCCTTTGGCAGATTTTTACGAATCTAAATTGAAGTTTGTTTATAAAACAGACAAGCTGCAGTGATAATTCTATAGCCTGAGGAATGCTTGGAAATCTAGTCCAAGAAGCATCTTTTTTTCCTGGTGATTTAACATAGAAGTGGAGTTTCCTGGAATCCAAACAGATTAGCATCCAGCACTAATTGGGTAGGTCATAAAATAGTACTCATATCTCACAGTTTTGAAATAAAGTGCTTCAGGAATATTCAGTTTTCTAAACCCATTTTAATATTAATCTTTGTCTCTTTAAGCTCATTATTGTCAGAGCATGAGTTCTTATTCGAGTTTGCATTTATACATGAGTTGTTTATAGATGTGTTAATTATAGGAGGATACGCATAGGTCATTACAGAAAGTACCCATTTATAGATTTAAATCATAAAGAGAGATCGAGGCTGCCTGTCTTATTTGGTAGAATCACTGAGGAACAGATTAAACTGAGAGACAATTTAGATTTATTTTTGAAATGTGTTACTTTGAACATCTGATCATGTGATGTAATCACATGTAATCATAGATGTGTGACTATGAGTTTCCTAGGACTGCTGTAACAAATTACCACAAACCTGAAGTTTATGTTGTCTTAAGTTGATTCTCTCACACTTCTGGAGCCTAGAAGTCTGAAATCAAGATGTCAGCAGGGCCATGCTGCCTCCAGCTCTCCAGGGCAGGATGCTTTCAGGACTCTTGTAGCTTCTGATAGATAGCTCCAGGCACTCCTTGGCTTGTGGCAGCATAACTTCAATCTCTGCCTCTGTCATCACCTGATGTTCTCCTCTGTGTGTGTGTCCAGATTTACCTCTTAGGAGAGCACCAGTCATAATGACTCAGGGCCTAACCTAATGACCCTATCTTACCTTTATGACATCTACAGAGACCCTATTTCTAAATAAGGTTACATTCCTAGGTAGGGTTAAGGTTAGGATTTCAACATATCTTTTTAGGGGGCACAGTTCACCCATAACAGTGACTGAATACAGCACAATTTATACTATGGAAGGGAAAGAAAATTGAAACTCAATAGAGTATATGTCATGAAAGTGTGAAAAACTTTGCTCAGTAGAAGATAATGCTAAACAAATTACCTAAAATTATTTTTTGAAGGGTCTGTAGCTCAAATAATTTTGTAGTTTTTTTTCTCAGGTTTATAATAAAAAGCTCGATGAATTAATTTATTGGTTAAATTTTACACATATATTGAAAAGCATGGTGAAATTGACTTTCATCAATAATAAAATTTTTATATAAATTGAAATAAATGAATTTATAAGTATCTTGTTATAACATTCTTACTGATCTCAATGTATAAAATTATAAAATGCCATCTCTTTAGAAATTATTAGTACTATGAATATGTATATTTAATTAATTTACAATATTACTAGTAGCCCTGATTACCCTTTGATTAAGAATCCCTGTTTTATTCTTTTATTTTTGTGATAAGCTCTGGATGATTAATTAAAATAGTTAATTACGACTTACATCATCATCATTAAATCTATGTTTACAAAGTTTTCTGTATTGCAAATTAAAAAAAAAATGTGGGAGGTATTTTCCATGTTGGTGGCATAGAGGAGTCTACACTTCACGTTCACTTTGTGTCTTTACTATTAAGATATAAAGTATTATAAGTATGATTTCAAATTAAGATTTTAGAGAATCAACCCAAGGGTTTTAGAAAACAAGAGTAAATTATTTCTGAACATGGCATGTTGAGTGGCTTAAACTAGGGGTCAGCAAACTGTACAGAGCTAGACAGTAAATATTTTAGACTTTGCCAGGTCCCTGGTAACTAGTCAGCTCTGCCTTTATAGTAGGAAAGCAGACATAGACAGTATGTAAATAAATTGGAATGACTGTGTTCTAATAAAACTTTATTTAGAAAAACATTGTGGTAGACTAAATTTGGCCTGGGGGCTGTGGTTTGCCAACTGTTGCCTTAAAGTATTCATCTAAATTTTGGACAGTACAATTTTAAAAGTGTTTTATCAACATGGGCTGAGTATATAAATTGCATAAACTAGGAATGTGTCTGGATAAAAGTAATAATACCTGAGCAACTGTAGTTTACATATATAGGGATATATAATTCTCAGCAGTGCTGTCAGAGACTAAGCTCTTTCTGACTTTGTAATGTCCTTCCTTAAGTGTGTTGGGTTTGTCCTCACTCTAGTCACCTAATGTCTGTAGAATTCCTGCTGCAGGTCCATATTTTTTTAAGGCTACAAGACTGAGGAGAGAAGGGCAACAGTTATGTATGCCTGTCCTCTTTATATTATTGATCAAAAAGCTGTCCAGGAACCTTTCTACCAACTTGTTCCCTCCAGCAGATTCTCTTAGGTCTTTTTAGGCGTGAAAAGTGTGATATCCAGAACAATAGTGAAAACATTTAGATATAAATTTTTTCTATTCTTGTTGGCTTTCTAGGGAAAAATATTTAAAATTAAAAGAAGGAACAAATTTACTGAGACAGTTTCATCTTGAACTCATTATCTTTTAAAAGAGAAAACAATTCTGTTTCCTTTTTTCATTGAATAATACCTCATTCTCTTAAACTTTGATGACTGGAAACTTATGTTCAGACCCAAGTAATTGAAAGCAAATAATTAGTTTCAATAGGTAAGGAAGATTGAAATTATGTTTTATAAGCCTTGTATTATTATCTTTGTTATCAAACATACCTCAGAAATGTGTGGTAGGTATTCCAGTTCCATTTTCTATCTGGAGAAGCTAAATTGGAGGTTACATGACTTGACAGGAATTTTATATATCACGTGTGATGTATTTCTAAATGATGTCTTCTTACCAGTCGGCATGTGTGAGCCTGCGGCTGTTGGCAGCTGAAGGCTATTGTCTCAGGAAGACTCATTCGAGCAATTAGCCTGTTTTATACTTGTGAAAATGAGGTGTTTTCTCATCTTCATTAAACCAGTATTGATATCTTATGTCAGATGGTCAGTAAAAGGAACTTTTGTTTTTTTTGCAAGACAGCTTATATTAGTTAAGTTCAGGACTGTTTATCTGAAACATGCTTTTCTGTTGTATTTACATGTGTGTTTGAGAGAGAGAGTTTTAAAACTTTTAATTTCTCCAGGTGAGCAAAGTCTTTTCCTTTGAGGAAATGGGAGAGGTTACCTAAGTATTTCCTTGCTGAGATATATTAACGAAAATAAAATTTAACTCATCTTGCAGATACTGCGAACATTTCAGTTTTTGTTCTAAAGGTTTTTTATGGGGTATATTGATTTTCTATGGTTGTAACAGCATGTGGAGCTGTCAAGTTTATTCTTTTCGAGAAAAATTTAATTTGACTAAAGATCTCTATTCTTGTCAGCCAGATCTCATTTATCCGATTAAAGTAGGTTTGCACGGATTCAAGTCCTAAGAAACAGAGAATTCTCCTTACCAATTTTTTTTTTCCCCTGTATAATTCTAATTTTAGTTTATTCTCCACAGAGTTGGATATGTAAAAATTTTGTTTTTATAAAGCAACTGAAGCCGTAAAGTTGGTAATTTATCACAATCTTTCACCCACTTTACCAGTATTTGGTAAACTACAGCCTGTAAGCCAGATCCAGCCTGTGCTTCTTTCTGTAAATAAAATTTCAGTGGTACTTGGACATGTCTTTCTGTGGCCACAGTGACAGACGTCAGTAGTCGCCACAGAGACTATATGGCCCACAAAGCTGGAAATATTTACTATGTGAGCCTTTATTGAAAAAGTTTACTGACCCCTGCATTATTGATATAATCTTCTATGGCAGTCTTAGAAACTTGGCATTTTTAACATAAACATTTTCTTCCTGTTGATTTTCTATTCTGTTCTGCTAGTGATGCTTTATGAGTTACTGATCATTGTGATCTTCTGAGGACAATAAAATGTTAATGGCAGGGAGTCAATGATTGAGAGCTAAATCTTTATTAGACCCCTATTTTCTACCTTGTGTCAGTATGATGTATTTAATTTGTATATAATTTTAAAGTGTGATAAATTTAAACTTTTTTTGTAGGGTTTTTTTTTTAAACACAAGGTAAACAAAATATGTCATTAATGTCTTTGACAATCATCTAATCTAAGGGCTTCTGTACATAGCCCATGGACCAAATGATGCGTTCTAACCCTCTAGAATGGTTAAGTATAGGTCCCTGACTTCCTACAATACCTCTGCCTTTACCAGTTGGGATGTGAGTTTCCACGTTTTTAAAAGTACCCTAGCTGTTTCTGCTGTCCTGCCTGCTCTTAAAATCCGCAAGTCAAATCATCTCATTTTATGTATACAGTCACCTCGGATCATTGAAATGGCACCGGTGAGGCTAGAAAGCCCAGATCTGTTCAGAACTCTTTTCATTTTTCTAAGCTTCCTTTATCACCACTGTAGGTAGGTGACCACTCCCAGTTGTAAGTCATTTTAAAGGATCCCAAGACAGATAAGTTTCTGAAAGGCTTTTGGAAGAATTTTGTTGGAAAAGAAGGAATGAAATTCTTTTTTATATTCTTTTCAGATTGGCCTAATCACTATCCTTAGAATTTACCTTTGCATGCCAACCTTTCAGCCTGCCATTTCCCCTTCATCTTCCCATGTCCCCTCCTCCCCATTTAGCAGACCCTCTTTCCTATTATTGGTATAGCTGAAGCTCCCGCTCTGCTCCATTCATATGTAATTTCAGCATTTTCTGATCACTCCAGCCAAAATATCTCTTTTCCCTCTGACATTTATCAAGACCTTTCTAGTGACCCTTAACCAACTGTATATTGTCAGATATTGCCATCTTCTTAAAATGGTGATAAGACAGGTCATTTTTAAATGTCTCATTGTACGTTGTTTAAAGGCAAAAATCGCTTCTTTGTATCTCCCACAGTATCAAGAACAGTGCTTCAGAGGTGGCCAACACTCACGAGAATATAGGATTGTTCCTCTAGAATTACTGTAGGATTATTTGAAAATTCTGATTTATTCCTCGTTTAGGAGCTACTAAGGCCTAGAAACACGAGAAAATGAAAGCGTTACATGGGAAAGTGTCTGGTGAAGTGTCCAAAGGCTTATTAGCTTTTAGAATTTGTAGATAAACTCTGAATATCAACTTTTTCAGATTTGGGAATAAGTGCCATTGATTTTAGAAGGAAAAAAATGTCCATAAGCACAGTAATACCACTATGATTGATCATAGGATGGTTATATTTTACAGGAATTCTTAATTTTTTTTTTTTTGGCTGGCCTGTGGGATCTTAGTTCCCTGACCAGGGATTGAATGCGTGCACCTTGCAGTGGAAGCGTGGAGTCCTAACCACTGGACCGCCAGGGAATTACCAATTTTTAATTCTTTGTGTATGCAGAATATCCTTAATGTAGTGACATTTCTGGATAAAGTTGGTGAAATTACTCCGATTTGGAATCACTTTAATGGAGTGTCCTTATGGCTATCCTTCGTACCTATGAAATAACCCCCTGAAAAACTCATAGTGCCACCATGCTGCCTGTTCCTACAAACCACACACGGCAGTGAACATATTTTGCAGCTTTCCTATTGACATACTAGCTTTCCATCTGAGCTCTTCTGAATGTTTTCACTTCCTCTTGTTTTAACATTTCTTCAAAGACTGCTTTTGTTTTTATGCTGTGTTGTATTTATGACCCTGAATGCACAGAACTTTTCAGCAACTGGGGAATCCTCCAAAACTCTATGCTTTCGACATGAATAGTCCAGTTTCGTTTGGTATATATTATTGACAGAAGTGCTTCGTCGTCTTCATTACTTTCTGTGCAGCAGATCGTCATTATATCGTTTCATGACTCTTCAGGGAGTGTATAGATACGTGTGCACAAATGAAAAAACGTCTCATTATGGTGATCATCTTGTGTTGTTACTGATGGAGTTCCCTGTTACAGATAAGGATTTTCAAACTTGAAAATTCGTTTTCAATTTTTAGCTAAGATTTTTTTTTTTTTTTTTTTTTGGTATTTGTGTATTTCCTTAACCGCCATCTTTTTTTCTTCCCTTTTAAAAGACAGGGTTGGACAGTTAGATCTGGTATTCTTGCTGTAAAGCTGAAAGCTTTTTTAACTTTTTTTGGGGGGGGGGGGCGGGGCACGAGCATACCAGCTCTGAGGGACATCTGAGACATTTTGAATATGTAGACAGGGATTTTAAAGAAAGGAATTGCTGTTCTCTTACATCAACCATACAGACTTAGAAACAGACTTTAAAGGAAAACAGAGACATGTGTGTTCTCACTGTGTATCATTGTTACACCCCCTCACATAGCTGTGAGGATTTGTCAGCAGTTTGTTTTGACTCACTAAACCAAGGTGGGGGTGGTTTTGTGTGTTTTTGTAAGTTAACTAGTGTGGGATGTCAGTAATCTCAACTTTACCATTTTGATTGGCCGTGATCCAGCCATTTCTCAGGCCATATTTTAATGCTGAAACCTGCCCGGAAATCTTTGCCAAATAATTTTCCTCTTCCTATAACTGTGGAGGTCAAAACCCGGTCCTTAAGATTATATCCTCTTTTTTGTTTCGTGTTGCCTCTGTGATGTCTTCATGATATCTCCCCAAACTAATTTGGGAACCTCCCTCCTTGAGTTGTTCTTTTCAATTTATCTTAATAGTTCTTCTTACATAATAAAATTTAATGTTATTTATTTTGGCAAGATTGGGGACACTCCCAAATCTACGTTTCATTTCCAGGGAGGTGGTTTTAGACACAGATAACCACAGTAGATCTTTTTGATCGGGGATGAGGAAGTCTTTGGTAGCATCTGAATGGGTCTTCTGACTTCAGAAACCATTGACAGAGGGAAGGTGGCCTAGGCAGATGTGTCTTGACCCTTTTACTGTCTCCTTAGAGAAATGGCACTCCAGGAAGTTGTGCAACATGGTGGTCCTAGTACATCTTTGGCAGGACTTTATGGTTGGAAGGAAAAGTTTTGTAGATGAGACACAAAAGGCAAACAATATTTTCCTCTAGTCACCCAAAGTACCCATTACATTTAAAGATCAGTGTGGATGTCTTTTGTCCCTGACAACTTTCCATTATGTAACTGCTCTTTATTTACTTCCTCTGCTATACGTGTGGCATCGTTCCCACAGCAAGTTAATGTCTTCTTAGTATGCATTTATTGTAAATTGTCATTTATGTGGGAGTAAAATAAGTAGAATTCTTTCGTATTTTCAGTACTTGACATTTAAGAAAGAGACAGATGGCAAGTAAACAAGGTGAGAACGGGACTTTATTTGCTGTATTACAATCTCAGACTACTGTAAAGAATTTTAACTATATGTTATTTTAGGAAGTTTCCAATTCACTACAGGTCATTGAAGCTTTGACAGAAGCAGAATCTACTGCATGTAGTTGAGAGTTCATGGGGAATTAGTAGGTTATATTTTTAAGAGTGTGAAAAGTTTTCTGGGTCCCAGTGTGCCTTAGAATAAAACTATTTTTCTATGTAATTTTAAATAATATTATTTAAAATTCCTAGTTGGGGTTCAGAATTAAGTTGGTTTAAACATTTTAAAATTCCTACTGATATCTTATCTTTCCTTTTTTAGTAAGCTCATGTTCATTTTTCTTCATGGTGATTATCATTATTTTTTAAAACAGGTTGTTTTATTTATTTATTTATGTGGACCATTTTTAAAGTCTTTATTGAACTTGTTACAATATTGCTTCTGTTTTATGTTTTGGTGTTTTGGCCCTGAGGCATGTGGGATCTTAGCTCCCTGACCAGGGATCGAACCCACACCTTCTGCATTGGAAGGCGAAGTCTCAACCATTGGACCACCAGGGAGGTCCCCATGGTGATTATTTTTAATTTCCCATAGCTCTACTGGAGATTTTCTTCACTATGAGATAGTAGTTGTTACAGATAATTCAAAATTCAGTTCTTCAGTTTTCACAAAGAATTTCTGTGAAATGTGACTAAAGAGGTTTTTTTTTTAGATTGAAGCTAGTTTTTAGAGCTATTCATGGTATAGGAAAATAAATTCATATATGATGCCTTTTTAGGTTATTCTTTGTAGAATTACCTATTTCTTTTCATCTGTACAAATAATATGAAGATCTTGGATAAACATTTGCTTCTCACCATTAAAATAAAAATAAAGAGCTGGTGCTGATAGTTCAAAGAGGTTAACAAGTGATATGCAGAAGGCAGACTGTCCTTCAGTTGCAAAATGTTACAAAGTGTACAACTCACCAGCTCTGGGGAGAGCAAGTATTCAGTTTGGTGAGTAAGAAAAGCTTCCAATGAAAGGTCCAGTAGATGACTTCCCCTCAAGAGGACAGCATTTCTGAAGAATGTAGAGCCTCTCTTGATATGGTAGTAGTAAAGTTAAAACTGAAAAGTGACTTTCTTTAATTGGTATACACTTAGAGAAAACATAAGAATTTTGAAAAAGACTGCATACATTATATGTTTTGTTTTGTTTTTTAACATGATTGAGTCCTTTTTGTTTCCTTCTCATTTTGGGTTTGTAATTAATTTATATAGAGAATCTTGTGCTAAAGTTTGTTGTAAATACAGCATGATATCAATATTATGTAGCACCCCCCTCCCATTTAGTTATATTAACCTCCTGGTTTCTGTTCAATTGCTAGGAATATGTTTATGCTTCCTTCAGCTCTTTTGTCGATTTAAGTAGCACTTAACATTGCTTATCTGAATAGTGTCACCTACTGTGTACGACTATGTAGGAAATAGTGGCTTGGATTCTGAGTGAAAGCCTTGGAAAATTACCATCAGAAGGTCCGCTGTACCATTGCATACTAAGGAGTTTTAAGAACTATTTCTCCAGATGAAGTCAATACAGTAAAAGAAGTGCGGAGTCCTGACATTCTAGGCTTGATGTTCCCTATGTAGTCTGTTCTTTTATCATTAGAGGTTAACCCAGTCCTTAACGTTTTGTTTTCAAATTTTTGAGCTCATTTTAATGTACAATGAGGGTGTTTTGGTTGATATAGTTTATGATGAAGTAGAGTTAAAGACCTCTTTTGTGATAAAAAAGAGAAAAAATCAGTAGTAAACCAGAAAGACTATTTTAATGGGTAATTTGAGGAAGCCAGTTTATTCTGGACCTGGTAATCTTAAGATCTAGAAAAATAGTAACTTTTCAGTTTTTTTTTTAATTAAAGGTTTCACTTAATTATCAAGTTGTAATTCTTTTGGGATACTGGTCTTTAGTGAGTGTTTAACTATTTCAGAGGAAACTTATATAAAGCGTAGAATTTTCATTTTAAAATTTATGCTGCTCCAAGATTTAAAAAGAAAACTTATCTCTGAGTTGTTCATTACTGATGTCAGTAGATTTAAAAGAGAAACATATCAGATTTTTGAAATTTTGATGAATAATAAACTTATTTGAATTGTAAGGAAAATGCTAAGAATGTGTCTTACTTTTTTTAAAAATCAGAATTAAACTCAAACATATATACTTACAATACCGAAAACAGATCTTAACAGCATTTCTTATTTAGGAAACGATATTGGTTATAAGCAGAAAGAAAATATCCTACTGAGTGTTTGAAAGCCAAATTAGTTGTAAAAGGAGTAAAAATCACTAATTTTTATCTTGCATTAAAGTTTCCAATTTTGTCTTTAGTTTTAACTGGTCATGGAAGTTAATAAGCCTATTTGTCCCAGAGAAAGGTGTTTGCTCTGCTTTCACTATTCTTCTTGAAGCAAGAGTCTGGAACGTTCTCCAGAACCATCATGCTGAATGAGTTGTCGTTTTTATTAGCTGGCCTCAAAATCTATTCTCATTATACAAGAGTGTCTGGTGGAAATGAATGGAAACTGATGGCTATAACCTTGAGTAATAACACTACGCAAAGCACTGTTTATTCATATGAGTGGTTTATCTTTTATATTTCTTCATCCTTTGCTTTTCTAGCCCCATCTCAAATCAGTCTCCCTCAGGTCTTTTTGCTCTGGCCACTTACCATTTTTCAGTGTTTCAGGCCTGTAGAGGCTCCACATCCACAGCTTCATCTGCCTGAAATGGTTTCCACTATCTGTCTAACTCTTGCTCATCCTTTAGATTGTAACTTAAATGTCATTTCCTCAGAGAGGCCTTCCTTGACTGATCACTCTAAATTATTCTGTACATTATTTTCTGTCATGGTTCTCTATTCTCTTCTTTCCAGATCCTATCATAAACTATGTATAAGCTTCTTTCTTTTCTTCACCACTCTCTCCCTGGTGCCTACTCCAGTTCCTACACATAGTAGGTACTCAATACCTGTGTATTAAAGGAATGAGGGGTGAATGTACACTAATCTCAACCTATATGCTATTTAAGCAGCATTATGAAACTTGCAGGCATCATTAAACCTATACTCAGACAGGAGCTGTCATTGGTTTTTTTTTTTTTTTTTTTTAAATACATTTATTTATTTATTTATTTTTGGCTGTGTTGGGTCTTCGTTGCTGCGCGTGGGCTTTCTCTCGTTGCGGTGAGCATGGGCTACTCTTTGTTGCTGTGCGGGGGCTTCTCATTGTCATGGCTTCTCATTGTAGAGCATGGGCTCTAGGTGCGCAGGCTTCAGTAGTTGTGGCACGTGGGCTCAGTAGTTGTGGCTTGCGGGCTCTAGAGCACAGTCTCAGTAGTTATGGCGCACGGGCTTAGTTGCTCCGTGGCATGTGACATCTTCCCAGGCCAGGGCTCGAACCCATGTCCCCTGCATTGGCAGGCAGATTCTTAGCCACTGCGCCACCAGGGAAGCCCTTGGCATTGGTTTTTATTGTTGTTATTCTATCTAGTTTTATTTTCTTTCTGGTAATGGAAGGAGAAATTTAATAGTTATTAAGCTGGAGAAATTGAATTAAATTGGGCTTGTTAATCTTGTATGGTCCAGAAATATTTCTTTTAATCAGTTGAGGATTATATTTTCATGTGACATTCTAGAAATGATGAAAAGGGCCTTGGAGCCACATGCATCACTCTTTTTGCCTGTTGATCCATAATTAGAACCAGGGTCCAGAATCTGTTTTAGCATAGATCCAAATAGCACAAAAACATCAGATTTACAAGTGAAACCACTTTCCACATATTTAATTATTTGTTGTACTTTACTGCTTAAAATTAGCATATTTAAAAGTTTTACTGAGAAGCATGAAACTGGAACCTGATGCATCCATGTTATGTTTCTTCTTAATGCAAATTAAATAAAATTTCAAAATCCCTGTGACAAAAGCACTATGGGGTAATTTCTTGGTTATAACTCTGAAGTTAATGAACATAATATTATGAATATATACAGGGGTCTTTGGCACACACCTCTCTTCATGAAACACGTGAATAGTATTCAAGTGTTACTTTATACCTTTTTGAAAGAATTGCCATCTTTTAAGAAAATAATTATATCATGCCAGATTATTTTTTTAATATATTTTTTTTTTTTTACTGGTTCCTTGTTTCCAGGTATATCAACCTGAAACACTTTGACTAGCTTTTTAGTTTCCTCCTAGTTTTCTGAACCATATTCTTGTACCTCCAACCATTACTCAGTATCTCATACAGTATTCCCTCTTTATAATTTTGTTTATTTGGTTCTCTTAATTTGAAACAGTTTAAAAAGAAAATCATGTTACTCTCTTGCTTACTCTTGAATAACATTTAAACTTCAGGCTTACTGTCTGATTTCAATTCCTGGAATGTGCCAAGATCTTTCCTACTTTGTTGCCTCTTCAAGTTGCTTCCACTTCCTGAAGAGCTCTTCCTCTGAGTCTTCACATTTTTAGAGGAGGGGCAAAGATCCAAGTGTAAGTATCACCTCCTTAGATGGGTCTTATTTGCCTACCCAATCTAAAATAGGTTTTCTCACCCAATTAGTATTTTGAATGTTTGCTGATGGTTTCTTTCTTTTCCCAAGTGTGTTACCTATCTTTCAAGGTATAATTGAAGTTCTTAATCCTGAAGCATTTTCTGAATAATTGAGTGCTAGAATTTGAGTTTTTTGAAGAAGCTTTTACTGTTTGTCAGAACATGGTAGTTGGTAATGGAGAAGCAGAGTTCTGTCTTGGTTCTTCAATGTACTGTATCTAGTTGAGGGACATTTAGGGTCCTCTGGACTCACAGGAGGGCACCTGAGCTGACTTAGGGGTCAGGGAAGACTAGGGTGGAGAGTTATGTAGGAGTAGCAGTTAGATACAGGCAGGGCGAGTGTGTCATGGAAGACATTTTAAAGGAGTGGGAGGTCACACCTAGCTGAGAGTGTGAGAAAGCATATTGTGTTGGGGTTCTGAGGTATTAGGTATCTCAGCAGGGTGGGAACCTGGTGATTTTGGTTAAGTTTTTATACTTTTCTTTTTCTCTTCTGATTTTTCAACCGTTATCACGGTTATGTTTCTGATGAGGGGGAGAGGGGAGAGTATACATCAATAAGAAAAGAAAGAATGGAAATTAGTAGTGTACCATACAATTTCATATTTAAATGACTACGTTTTGCATTTTGGATATTCACTGTTAGCTGTTCATTTTGAAGTTTGGTGCTACTGATTAGTACGTTTGGTGCTTCACTTGTTTTAGCTTTGTACTAGAGCACATGCCATATGCACACTGGGCACTCAATGAACACCTAAAAGAATCGACCCAGATTTTGAGAACAGAGTTTGACTTTTAAGTTTGGTGAGTTTTCTTCATTGTTCCCTAATTGAATGTCCAGTAGACGTTGCACTTCCCATTAGGCTGCTCCTGAGATAAGTGTTTGATTATATGCAGGTGTGTGTCTTACTTTGCTACCCTAACATGATTTTGTCTCTGAAATGATATAATCAGGTATTTTACTGTCTTATAACTTCAACTTTAAAATTTAATCTTAGACTGCAGGGTTGTTTTCTTGTTTGTTTTGAAACAAACTTTTAGAGACAGAGATCGTTCCTTAAAAGAAAAAAAATGTAGCTCTTATCTGTGTCCTCTCTCTCTCATCAAGATCTGATTGATCTTTCTTATTATTACGTGATGCTTCATATGATTGATGCTGTATCAAGGTTACCATCACATTCCCTCTCAGAAGAAAAACATCCAGATCCTTGTATTGCTGATTCAGAGGAGGTATTACATACAGAGGAAAAGCCTTTGATAGGAAATTTGCTTCCTCTAGGAAATGAAGTACAAGGATCTAAATGTCTGTCATATAGACAAGGGCCAACCTTATTAGGCAATTTTGGACACGTATTCAATGGCTTTATTTATTTATTTTTAATAAATTTATTTATTTATTTTTGGCTGTGCTGGGTGTTTTTGCTGCGTGTGGGCTTTCTCTAGTTGTGGCGGGCGGGGGCTACTCTTCATTGCGCTGCACGGGCTTCTCACCGTGGTGGCTTCTCTTGTTGCGGAGCACGGGCTCTAGGTGCGTGGGCTCCAGTAGTTGTGGCACGCGGGCTCAGTAGTTGTGGCTCATGGGCTCTAGAGTGCAGGCTCAGTAGCTGTGGCGCACGGGCTTAGTTGCTCCGCAGCATGTGGGATCTTCCTGGACCAGGGCTCGAACCCATGTCCCCTGCATTGGCAGGCGGATTCTTAAGCACTGCACCACCAGGGAAGCCCTCAATGGCTTTATTAGAAGGCTTTCCCATCATGATTTTTGACGAATTATACAGTGATCATACCACAGACAGTCTTAAAAGTTGTTTTGATATTGACAACAATGCATTATGGCGGAGGCGTAGAAAGTACAGATTATAACTGTAAACTGTTGCTCTCTTATTTGTTTCTTAACATCTAAAGCAGTAGAATTCCTGAGTAAGTGTTCCAGTGAAAATGGAGGCAAGTCAACTACATTTGATTGTTAGGGTTCTTGGGTTTACAGGTGTGCTAACTACATAATTACATATGAAAGGAGATATCCCTTTAAGTCAAAACTGTCAGTATTTGAAGATAGCATTTCAAATACTGTTATTAGGGCTGCATTGATTTAAATTTTCAGCAGTAATAAATAATTTGCCCTTCTTGTAACGGCTTTCAATAGCAGGAATTTCTCCTACAGGGGGACGATCAATAAATGTGAAGAAATATTGCCAAAATCATAATAATGTATCTTAAAAATTTTTATGTACTATGCTAGACTAAGTGACAGGAAGTTTTAAACTAAAGTAAATGCTAACTAACTTTGAAAGGATTTTTCTTTTTAGAATTTAGTTTCACCCTAAAGATAGTTGGGAGAATTGTGAAGTGACACAGGGTTAGGAATTACTACTGATATTGGGTCTTATTCCCATAGAAATGGAGAAGAAAGAGATAAAGAATTTTGATTTTAGAAGGATATCTTCCATATCATGAAGACAGCTGCAGTTTTGTGTGTAGGAGTTGATCTTCTGCCTTCACTATGAGAAAACAACCGTGTAGACAAACAGTATTCATTATATCTATTTCACCTGAGTATTTGATGCTAAAGTTTGTCATAAGCTCCAGAACCAGATTGAAAAAGTTACCTCTGTTTCCTGAAGTAGGCATATTTCATGAGCTTTATAAAAATGATGTTTTAAAACATTATTTTATCATTACGTTAGAGGATATTACAATGTCTCTTTAGCAGTTACTATATAGGGGGATAGGAGAAAAAATTGTTACTTAAATTGTTCTTTGTTTGCAGGAAGACTATAACTTAAAAAGAATTGCAGCACGTTGTTCATGTTAAATTTTCTGGTCTAGAAATTTGGCATAGAAGTTCCCTAGAAGCTTCTGTTCCATTGTGGTTGAAATGTTTTCTCACCTTTTTGAACTACCTCATTACTGCTGATGTAGGTGAGATCTTGAAATGTGCCTGGAGAAAGTGGTGTAAAACTTCCTTTGACCTTTTCTGGACTCAGGGCTAAGATACCTTAGACCTGCTGCTTATTTTTAAAGATCCACGTAGGTTGTGTTCAGATGAGAAAGTTTATTTAAGAAACTTCAATTTATGTATTATGTATAATCATCTTTTGCTTCTAAATTTATCACGGAAAGAAAGGTAGAGGGTATTTCGCCCCCGGGGTCAAGAGTAATGTTATTTAAGCTTATTGATGCATATTTGTATATTTTCTATCCTATGCTAAAAAGAGCTTGAAAATAAAATGGGAAAATATCCATTTTGGTGGTTTTAAAAGATGTTTAGTTTTAAAAGATGTTTAGTGTTTCATACAATCCTACCTTTAATGTAGTTTGGCATCTCTGTTAATATTTTTTTTCCTTTAAGGAAAGATGTTCTAATTTGGCTTAATTCACTCAGTGAAACTTCAATTAATATCTAATGAAAATCATTTTGTAGTTTCCATTGTCATCTCTATTTAAGACTGTTAAGTGTTCCGAAAATTCATTTTGCTCCTTTCTCTCGTTGTATGTTCCCCCATTTTTATCCACCCATAGTAAAGAGTATTTCCTGGGCTCATGTGGACCTGATGCGGCCTTGTGAGTAAGTTCTGACTTATTGGATGTGAATAGAAGTGAGGCTTCTAGATCATGTCCTTAAAGGGAGGCCACATGCCCTCCTTTCCCTGCTTTTCCTGCTCCCTGCTGACTGCAGTGGTTATGAGTCATCTTGGGCCACGGGGAGGAGAGCTATGGCATAGGAATGGCCGAACTCCAAGAAAAAAGGAGCCTCAGTCATTCACCACCTCGTAGACTAGAGCTGCTATACTTTTAGGTGAGAGGGAGAAGAACATCAGTGGAAGCTGCTACTATTCTGTATCTCTGTCACACCCAGCCAAAACTGTATGCTAAGAGTCACCTCCGTGCTGAAAGTGTTCACTGTTTCTGCCGCATTACTTTGAGATTTAAGTTCCAAATTTGTTTAATAGTAATAAGTGAAGTCATGGCCATTTGAAATAAAGCTTTATTAACTGTGCTTTGCTTAGTTAAAAGCAAGCGCTGGATTCATGCTAATAAGACTCTTTAATGTTATATTGTTGTGATTTATATTATATATTTACTCTATTGTATG